>NC_141760.1:65399845-66114384 GCF_982258835.1 Parasteatoda tepidariorum | reverse complement strand
CAATATTGTAGTAAAGGTAAGTAGTTAAGATTAATTAGTTAACTTTAATTTCGAATTCAAATTCAAATAGGATTATTGCAGAACAAAAATTATACTTATGATTTTGTCTAATAAAAATAAATTTTTAGTTCGAATTTTAAATAAATTTATAACTGAAGAGTTTACGGAATTTAATTCCAGATTTTTTTTAGCTTTAAACCAAATTTATTAATTTCAATCTGTTTCTGAAATTTGTCTTAAGTAAAATTTAGATAATTTAAAACAATACCTCTTTTATTGCTTGAAAATAAAGCTTTTTAAACTAAACAAAAAAATTTATTTGAAAAAAAAATAACTCGTAATATTTTTAATTGAATCTAAATGTGCATAAGATTTATAGAATTGCTTACTTTAAAAATTCGCTCAGGACTCCTTGCTTTTAAAAATTAACCTTAAAAGAAAAATAACAAAACTTAGGGGGCGGGAAGCAAATCCACATTGGTAGAAATTTATGGTATAAAATAATAATTCCTTTAATTGTTATTTTATCAAAACAATAAGATTACCATAAATTGACGTTATTTTAACTGTTAACTCTGAGAAAAATGTTTATTAACTGTGTTTTCACTTAATATAATTAGACAAACAATAACTTTATCCACGCCAACTAGACCCACCTCATGAAAACATTTAGTTCTTTGCCTCAGTAATGGCAGGGCCTGATAATTGCCTAGGCCCGTCAGGCATGGGCCTAGGGCCCTCAAAAATTAGTAAAAAGTGTAAGTATGTAAGGTAGGTCAGCTTTGTGTTGGTTTAAGTACTAAATAAAAAATAATTACGGCTTACAATAAAAAATAATTCAGCTAATCAGTGACTTTTAGCAGAAAACACTGATTTCAATTGTTTGTGGTCATGAAACTATTTTTATTTTGGCATAACATTGTCTTGTTGTTTTATATTTTGCTTTAATTTATAGATACGTAAATTTTATCTTAGAAATTATCTTCAACTGTCTGTTTTCGAAATTTCTTACAATGTCTGTCTTGAATCATGCAGTTCAATAGATTTTTTTACTGTTAGGACCAGGGCCGGATTAAGACCTCTTGAGGCCCTAAGCACTGAAAATATTTTGGTGCCCCCCTCTAACAATTAAAAACACATCTGCTATTAAGTCACGTGTTAATTCTAAATATAAAATCAAAATTTTTTTTAAAAGAAAATATTTATTTAAATAAAAAAAATTAAAATATGATCAATTGAAAACTTTTCAATTAATATAAAAAAAACTTCTGTTTGTGCAATGTACCATGTGCAAAAAAGCAAACACTTTGAATGACTTATGATCGAAAGTTTGAACTTTTATATACTAAGACTCAAAATACTTTAGAAAAACAGACACATCTTTTTCTAAAAAAAGCATAACTTTTTTTTTTAAATGTTCGAATTCTTGATTCTCGAAATATATAGCCATACCACGAGAATTTTTTTAAACGAACTAAAAAATTTTAGCGCACAATAATAAAATTCATTTTCCTAAAAATAGTTCCTTGTCAAAAATAATTTTTAAGAAGCATTAATTATTTTATATTATTTTATTTAAGAGAATAGACGAAAGAACTTTAAATTGAAAATTTAACAAATGTCATTTTAAATGACAAAATATAAAATTTAATGTGTATTAAATCAGTCAAATACAACTGAATTATTCAATTTTAAAAAAGTTATATATTTAACATTTAATTTCTCAAGAACTATTCGACAGATTTCTTTCAAATTTTATATTTTACCATTTACATTTATGTTCTTTAAAATTATATAAAAATTTTTACATTTTTAAATTGAAAATTTTTCCGACTATTAATAATAAATAATTTTTGAAAAAAACTATTTTTGTCGGGAAAATATTTTTAGGTAAATGAATTTTATTATTAGGTATAAAAATTTTTTAATTCGTTTCAGAAGTTCTCGAGACATTGCGAAATGCGTGAAAACTGAAATTAAATAATGGAGCCCAGACTTTCAACCTAAAAAAAAACTTTTGGGACCTTAATTTCCTTATTGCGAACATCATCCATATTTTGAGGGACAAATATCCAAATTTAACAACAACATACATATAGATATGTATATATATAGGTAGAGGAAGCACGTTTGCCTGACTTAAAAAAATATCTTCTGCACCATCTAATTAGCATATTTTAAGATTGGCCCTTAAGCCATTTAGATTGAGATCTAGAACCTAAGTTAAAATCCGATCACTAAATCAAGAGTTATTCAGGTTTTTTACTTTTTTTATTTTACGTACTGTATATAATACAACATACTTTTACAAATAATAATGCTTTTCATTATTTCTTTTTCCTTATTAAACCTAATATATTAATAATGATTGGAAGAGAAATGAGGGGAAAAAAATTGTGATGAGTAAATTTATAAATGCAACAATTATCATAAATGATCCTATAAAATCTGGATTAAAAATAATAAGTGAACTTATTTTCTAATAACAACTCACTCTAGATTGCATCTGTGGAAAACAGAACTAATTACCTAATAAAATTATTACTATTTTGTTAAATATTTTGGACATTCTCTTAATTAGGTAGCCTGTCAAAGGTACAGAAGAGTTTAGGAGCAATAAATAACTATCAATTAAATCTTAATTTGACTAGTAAAAAAAAGACTTTTTAGAAAAAATGATAGAAATCACTTAAAACTACTCCATTAAACCTGTACATAAAAATTTCATAAGTGATAGCAGTAACTTTGGTCTGAAAAAGCTGTCTCAGTAAATAAACACTCTGTCCTCAATAAGTAAATAAATGCAAAAACAAAATACTTTAAATTATTATAAATTCAATTATCAGATTTTCGTTTATAAATTTTGAACATTCGTGTTTTTATAATACGAAACAAAAACATAAATAGAGCAACAATGAATATAATATAAAAACTAAACTTAATTAATAATCAGTAGAACATAACAAACCATCATTTTTAATTTATTCACTTTTTTTTCTTTTGGTGTATGTTAACGATATTTTTTATTCCTGTATGCATACGCGTACATAATACCACATAAGTTTTATAGAAAATAATTTTAGGTTTGGAAAAATACAATCCTTAGAAACATAAACAGAGGTATTGTATGTAATTTTATTGAACCAACATTTATCTTAAACCAACCAAAATCTACTTTGCCTACTCAAATTTTATGTACTAAATATTTTACATATTCTTTACAACATTTAAAGACAAATTCATAAAATAAATCGAAATAAAATTTGTGTATTGTTACTCAAAATTTTTATTTAAAATCGAATAAATATTTAAATTATAACGTCATAGAATAAAATTAATTTCAATAAGATCAATTATTTAAAAAAATTTAATTACTTCTTAAAACTTATAATACGGCATCCCCTCCTAAGAAATATGTCACATTGTATTTTTAACAAAAACTTGAAATTTTTTTTATTACTTTTGAGTATTATTCTGTAATAGAATGCTTAAAATGTAAAAAAAAATATATAATTTTTAAAAATTGTAATTTTATTTTTTCATTTAGGTTTAATTAATTTTTTATAATTAAAATATTATAATGCTTTAGAAAAATTAAACTCTTTACTTACATTTATTTAGACATAATCAATATTGATCGATAAATAATAATTATTGATAAAATTATTTGAGGGGTTTAGCTACTACCTGAAGCAATATAAGCTGTACACTATTACAGCATGCTTTCAAAAGCAAGAATAATGTTGATATAATGTTTATATTTAGAATAATGTTTCAGTACAATAAACTTTTTCTGTGCATTCACGTATAATTTTACCATTTTTTTTTTCCTTTCATGAAATTTATTTTTTTTCTCCTCATATTTCCGTAAAAATATCATAATAATTTTTAGAGTCACAAACAATAGTTTTATTTGTTCCTTATAAATTTTATATGCAAGAAACGACTTTGTAAAAATAAGGAAAAACTACCGATACTATAATTTCAATAGCCTATAGCAATATTAACTATTTTAAAGATTAAAATGATAAAATTTAATTACGAATTGCAAATAAACTTTTAAGTTTTTAAGAAAAGATGGTTAGTTATTTTACATATTATACATTAAATGTTACATTATATGTTAAAATAACCAACTTTGAAATACCTTCTACTAGATCTTAGTACACATTTTAACACAAAAAAAGAAGAAAAAGAACTTTTGAATTTAAAATTTCGGTACAGGCAAAGATGATAAAAGAAAAATTTTGAAAATAAATATTTTCGAAGTGGAGAAACATCAAAGTTAATCATTTTAACAAGGCTATTTATCAAACACCTGACTTTAGCTTTTCCTAAAAATAAATTAGTGATTTCGTTTGAACAAAATTAAAGTTATATTTCATTAATCTGCCTTTAAAAACCTGTTCAAAATTTAATAATTAAAATTATTTGCCCAATGATATGGAAGATTCCTCAAGTATTGTTTATAAAAACATTTTCATTTTCAATAAACATTGGGAACAAGGTAAGGGAACCAATTTAAATAGAATAAATGGTTACTTACGTCAACTCTAAAATTTCTGCAAGAGTCATGTTTGTCTTTATATGATCGTTGCCCGAAATAGTCACAAAAATCAAATTGTAAAATAATCGATAAAGTTAAATAAAAATTAAACAATGCGAAAAAGTAAAATAATCTAAACACGAACCAAGTTGAAACAAAATCCTGTAAACTAAGGTGTAAAGTGTTTACCAAAATGTTTAATTTGTGTGTATATACGGGGGTGTGTAAATACGGGAAATTAGTTACTGATTGTAACTTAAATAAAGTTATTTGTTGAAAATTATGTCAATCAAGAAACTTTTCTTTTCCTAGACCTCCCACTTTCTTCAATCTTAAGTCATCATTTATTTGTATCTGTACCCCTCGAAAGGAAGACAATTTGAATTTTCTGAGATATGGCCCTTTCCTCTAAAAAGAAGAAGAAGGGGGAACGAGTCGACTTTAGGATGCTTAAAGATATCTGAGATGAAAGGATGTTCTCTGTCTGTAGTAAATCAATTGGTTACACTTGTCTTGTCCTTAAAGTGGTTCTTCTCAGAAAATTTAGCTTTGTATTCTAACGCATATGTTGCAAAAATCACGGTGGTCATTTTCAAGAGCCTTTGAATTCATGAAATCGAATGCTGGCAATAAACAGCTTTTGTTGTTTTACCACGGGATTGCTTGTTACATGCAGAAAGCAAGATCAGGTTAAATTGAACCCGTTTCCCAGCAGTCTGGTGCTTATAATAAAATAACAGGAACAACAATATTTTCCCCACTCGTTTATGCAGAATGACCAATTTTTATTTTAAGAAAAAGTTAAATGGACAATGGAAATACCTTAATTAGTTATTTATTTATTTCAATCTGATGTACACACGAGCTGCAAGTAAAAATTAAAAGCAACGATTAAATTTATTTTTAGTGACAGAAATAATATTATTTTCAAAATATTTACATGTTCAAATTATCATCTTAATAAAAGTTGATGAAATTACACATATATATATACATATATATTCTCATTAATAATTTTGATTGGCTCTAACTTTAATCATAATCATTAAGGATTTTCTTTATTAGTTATTAAACATATTTTTAAATTCAATTAATAAAAATATCTTTATATCTTTCTTAAATTTGCTATTTAATTTTGATTTGAAATTTTCAGAACTTTTCTTATTTCTTAATTGTAATTTTTACAAATTTCGTTATAAGATGCACAAAATATAGTTCACTTGCACTAAACCCAATTCAATGATCGAAAATTTGATTTTATTGCTACTTATTTCATATATTTGATTTTAATATTAAATTAGTTTTAATGGATACTCTTTTTAACGTATTTTTCACCGTCAACGAACATCCGATTCACATTGTGAATTTACACATCTTTTGTGCTCAACTTTTATAACATTTGTATTTATACAAGATTCTAAGGAACCTGTAATTTTTTCCTTATTAAAAGACTAGCTGCTTGCAATCATATTACATAGTATATATTTTAAGTTTTAAAATCTAATTTCAACATTCGCTATATATAGATAAAAAAAAAATATAAGTAATACGAAGTGTGTGGTCATATTTTCGCAAATTTAACCTCTCCTCCACAAAGAAATTTCGAAAAATGATACTTAAACACAGCTCCTTTTTCTTAATTTAGTGAATAAAAAAATTATTTGACGTAAAATTTTGAAATAAATTTTTGTAACACAACCTTTACGTAATTTGATGACTTCTTTTTCCAGTTGCAATGAGAATATAATTAAAAATAAAGTGTAAGCAAATATTTTTGAAAAATGTGCAGCACATAAAAACAAAAACATGCACAAAAACTGCAAACATGCATAATACAGTTTTTTTTTCACATCAAAAATCACATATTTTGCATCATCAAATCATTGCATCAAAATGTTGTAAATAAATCTTTTTTTACATAAAAAAATCAAATTGACGAAGTATTAACTTTGCTACAACTGCGAAAAATATTATGTAAACATGATTCGTAGCAGTATGTTATAGAATCATTGTAATGGATAAATAAATAGATCTTTTATCGCATAGAAATTCGCTACCTAATTTAATTATAAGACCAAAAATTTTTGATACATAACATCTTTTGTTTTTTTTTTTCTTTTATTATGTAAAATTTCATACTTAGAAAAGCTTGTTATCTACTCTTAAAATGGAAACTCAAAATAATAAATTTTTTAAATAATGTTTCAAAAAAAAATTTAATTATATACTCCTAACATTTAGTCAAGCTTTGTGGTGCCCCCCTATCCCCTGGTACCCTAAGCACGTGCTTAGTGTGCTTAATGGTTAATCCGGCCTTGGTTAGGACTACTCTTCAGTAATTTAATTTCAAAATATTTTGTAAGGGGCCCAGAAAATGTGGTGAGCCTTGGGCTTGGGCCTGAATTTGTCTTGATCGGTCCCTGAGTAATGGTACAGAGCTGTAGCTGAGAGGACTAATTGGTCAATCTCATTCCCCACAGTTCGGTAATTCGAAACTAAGGATTCAATGTATGCACTTTCTCACAACGCATAAATGCCACGAGAGCTATACTCCTAGATTGATGCATCTGATCAAGAAAATCGGTCATGTTTTCTTTTCTTTTCTTTTTTAAGTAAAAAGTGTAGTATTTCCTATCACTCACGATAGATGGCACCCCAAACACTCTGATATTTCTGCATAATTACTGTAAAATTTTTGTGGTTGGTTCTAGTACAAAATTCTATAGCGGAATCGGCCAAATCATCATAGTGCTTTTTTTAAATTTTTTTCACAGATTTTCTTCAATTTACTTTAACTACAGATAGGGCTTGAGGGTCCATCTGTGGATTACTTCAAACAAATATGGGGGATAATAATGAATATCTTTGCTTTGTTTGCAAAAACTATGGAAAGAAAGAAAGTAACCTTACAAACTTATATTTTTGAGATATTTTAAAAGAAATTCATAATTTTAAATTTATTAATGGATAGACGTCTTTTGTATGATGACACTAGCTCGCTTAATTAAATTATAGATTAAGTTCATAGTTAAGTTACGCTAAATGATTCCATCACAGACATGGTAATTATAAGCCAGCTTGGAAGCCAACTCAATAATAATTTCTTTCAAACACCTTTTTGAGAACGTTTATAAATCCAGTATTACGACATTCTTGCATCAAGAACAACGATAATAGTCGTGAACAAAACGGAATAAAAAACGGAGCACCCTGAAAAAATTTATAATTGGATTTTCAAGTACTAGGACTTTGTTTTACTGATTCAAAGAATTGACCTCAAGAATGCTAATTATTTAGAGCACATGATATTTTAAATTACAAAATCCAAAACGTATTTTCTCTGACGTTTTTCACGTAAAAACCAAAGCATATTTCTCTGAGTAAATATTTTGGACGGATTCTGATTCCGGGCTCTCAAAATATGAAGGACAGTCACAATTAAAAAAATATGGTCCCAATAGGTTAATCAAGAGAACAGTCAAATATTTTGTCAACCACACGTTAGTTTTAATTTTTTGGGCTATATTTTGAAAATTCCTTAAGCGAATCGAAAAATTGTCGTACACAATCACAAAATACGTTTAAACAAATGTAACTCCATGCAAATTGTAATAATTTTTTTTATTATTTTTTAATATTTTATTAAATAATAACAGAAAAAGTTTTGAATTGTGAGGTAAGCAATTTTTTTAACATGGTGTTAAAGAATGTAATTTTTTATATGAAATTACAAAATTTTGAACTTAATTGGTAGAATAGTTTCTGTGTTATTAAATTTTAGAAAAGTAAACTATTCGAATAATTTTAATCAAATTTTATACATAATTTGTTTTACAAAATACTTCCTTAAAAATATTTAAAACGTTGTGTTTTTTTTACAATTCAAAATGCTTTTGACCAAAGGCGATCGCAACTCTTGAATACGCCCAGAAGACAGGTTCCATTCCTTTGGCCCTTAACCATTCCCTCTCCTCCTTTTTTCTGTTGCATAGGAATGTACTACGATATATTTTCTTTGCTTAATATTTTTCGTATTTAATTGTGAAAAATATTTTTTAAAATTTCCATGACGCTTCCTTTTAGAACTATGCTTGATGTAGTTTTCAGTTCCATATATATAACCAACTTAAAATATTTTAATCTATCTGAAAATCAAGGCAGAGACTAACGTACTTCCTTCTTCTATGATTGTCTACACGCTAATGGTGAAAGCGATGCCATAGGTAGAGAGTTCTGATCTATGCCACCTGTAGCTCGAGCTACAGGTGTCATAGTCAATAATATGTCAATATATGTGAATAAAATGTTGAAAAATAATAAATAATATATAATAATGAAAAGTTCTATTTTTGTAGGAATTATCTTCGAACAAAAAAATTTTATAATTGTGTGCAAAAATTTTTTTATTCGTTTTAGAAATTCTCGAGATATGGCAATATACGCAATTCGCTATCGCAACGCTTGCGTACGCACTCCAGCGGGAGCCTGAAACAACGACGCCGGCAGAATAATATAAAAGGAGGTGCAACCCTCTAACAAACTGCCCCCTCCCCCCACAATTTTTTTTTCAATATTCTGTTTTTACATTTTGTTTTGATATTACATTTACTTTCATCTGTTAATTTACGTTTCGTCTGTTAATACGTTTAACTGTTTCGTCTGTTAATACGTTTTCGTCTGTAATACGTTTCGTCTGTTCTGTTAATACGCTTTCATCTGTTAATACGTTTCTTCATTGTCAACAAGATATTTAAAAAAAAGTACGAATTTCTTGTACTTGCAAATTTTGCCACGAGAAACTGTATTGATGGCGCTAGCACAGGAGTCGGCAACCTTTTGAAATGAAAGAGCCAAAAGTTACAATTTTACAAAATTTCCCGCTTTTAAAGAGCCTCTAAAAATTTTGATTTAATACTATAGTATTTTTTTATGTATATTTGATTTTTAATTAAAAAACGGTTTTGAATACAGAATAATATTTATTCCTTATTTTTAAAATACGTTAATAATTTTTTTAAAATTTAGTTTTCATTTAGTTTTTAATTTTTTTTAAATTATTTTTTTGGGGGGGGGGGAGGGAGATAAGAATACTTGGGTCATTAAAATTCGATGAAAATTGTAAATTTTCTTACTAATTCTTGTCAAATTTTCAGCAGAAAACGCGATTTTTTTTTTTGTTTTTTTTTTTTTGAATGTGCAACGAAACACAATCTTATCAGATAGATTTTATAATATTTTTTTTTAATTTTTCTTAGCAATTCCGCAATAATATTCATTTATATTATATAGTTTATATTATATAGTTTACATTCATTTAATATTATATCAGAATTTTTTCACGATTTTCCTTTTTTAAGAAATATGTACCGTCTATTCTTGTTATGGTTAAAAACAATTTTTAAGCACTTAATTATTAAACATTTAAATAAATTTTAAATTTTTTTGTCAAAGTAAACGTTAAATCGACTTACGATGAAGTGCTAGAAATGATGGTCACATACTCTTTATATTTATTGTAAAAAAATTTTAAATTTATAGAGCCTCGAGCTTTCCAACTCAAATAACTTAAAATTTTTTTAAAAATTAACTTAATAAAAGTCACTGAAAGTAACGATCTTCTATTATTTTAAATATCTTTTATACGCAAAATTACAACATTAATGTATTTGATTATGTAATTTAATATTATGCAGGTGATTCGGAATGACCGCTCTTAATATGCACTTAAAGAAATTTTGTTTCTAGTAAACGCGAAAAAGAACGGATAAAGGTCACACGTTAGAATTTTAACAATCGAAAACAAATCACTGTTGAGGAAAGAGAGTGTAAAAAGGCGATTAACGATTTTTTACCAAATTAAATAACTTTATAAATTAAAAACTTTAACATTCACCTAGCAATTAAGCAGGCCTGTTATTATTATTATTATTATAAAGATTATTATCAATATATTGTATTAGATATTTTTTAAATTCATATGCTTGTTTTTTCCCTTTTAAATTCTAATTTACTACATCCACTGAAGTATATTTTTATCTTTATTTTTGACAAGGTTTATAAAAATAAGGTGTGGTATTAATAAAGGGTGGTAATTTCATAACATCATGTTTTGCATAATAATTACATGTGATACACATCAAAGGCTTTAAAAAATGTAGATGAAAATTAAATTAGTATTTATTCATTAAACTGAAAAATGATCAGACATCAATTATGGCTCTTGCATTTTTTTTTAATTCTTAATCTAAGTATGATTCTTTTTGATGCATTTCAAATATTTTATGCGTATTTATTTAATTTACGTTATTTTATTTGCGAATAATTATTTTTAATGCTTATTTATTACTATAATTTTATTTTTCATTTTTATTTAATAATTTTATTCATTTTTATTATTCGTGTTACAATTTACATTGTTATTAATACAAGAGCTGTGATTAAAATTCGAATATTTCTTTAAATGAAAATAACACAATATAAATAATAAATAAAACTTTAAAAAAAATTTAACTATGTATTCAAACATTGTAGCATGATAAATCATAAATAAATATTTGTAAAATTTGAAGATTTGTAAATACCTAAAAATGTTTTACCGAAGAATGTTTAAGTCTTTTTTTAAAATAAAAAAAAATACCCTTAAATCGCAAAATATTTTTTTTTCTAGTTAAGGCAGTTAAAGTGCAATTTTGTTAATTATTTATTTTGTTAATTATCCTGCCTTTTAATACAAAACTGTGAATTGAGTTTTTACATAATTACAAAAATATTAAGTTTTTTTTTCACTAATAATTAACTTAAACAAATGGAAAATTGTTAACTTAAATCTAAAATATAATATAAAAACATTAAATATTAAATATATACGAAATACATCAACATAGTAACAAAAAAGATTTTAAAAAAATTATTATAAAAAAAACTGAAGCTTTTATATTTTTAAACACATTACATTTTTAATAAAATAAGCACTAGTACAGTTTTGTTCATAAAGGATTGCAGTTTGAACTTATTATAAAAACAAATGCTACGAACAAATATAGAATTTGATTTTTGAAATTTCAATTAAATAAGATCTATGAAAAATAATCCCATCTGAAAAAATTTAATTTAAAGATAAATTACTATTTCAAACACAAAGTTAAAAAGCTTAGTAAATAACTATTTAAAAGAAAGGAAAAAGAATTCCTATATTTAGAATTCAAATGCCATTTATCTATTTCTATCTCAAGCTCCAACTAATGAATATAAATAACATAAAAAAATTTAATTGCTGTTTTTTCTTTCTTTTAATCATTTTACTGTACAAAAGAGATTAAAAATTTTTTATCTACTTCATAAAAATCAATTTTTACCCATATGTATTTTAAAAAACAACAATTTTTTTTTTCTTTTTCGAAAAAAAGTCTTATACCTAAATTTTGAAGCAATAATTCAGGAATTAATTTATATGGAAAATAACAACATATTTAATGTAATTCAATTTTACCTTAATATTTAAACAATAAGACTGCAAATAGTAAATATTCATAAAAAATTTATACTTGCATTCAATAATAATATTAATTTATAAAATACGCTTTCAGTAACTAAGTACTACTTGGAAACTGGTACTTGACAGTTAAAGACAGGTCAGTGAAGTAACTGGTGGGGTGAGTGAAAAGAAACTGGACAGTCATATAGAGAAAACCACAGCTGTAAGAGCATTGAGCCCTTTCCTTCCCCTTCTTAAAGACAATGGACAAAGATATTGTCTTTATTCTTAGAAAGAGTAAGAGAAAGCGTGAGAAAAAGGCATTTCCAGCTAAATACTTTTAAAGCACTCTTGATTTTTCAAGTTGACAGAAATTTCCGGGATTTTGTCTGTTGTTTCACAAGATCAGAGCCGCAGGCACCATCCTTTTTTTGTACCCTTTCATAGCGTCGGACCGGTAACGGCATGCTCAAACAGACAACAGACTTGCCACTTTTCTGTGTGAATACTTGGAATCGAATCGGAATGAGACATCCCTCTAATGACGGGCCTGAGCGTAATGGTTTTTAATTAACGATTATAATAGAAAGCTCTTGAGAAATTAGATGCTTAAAAATATTTTTTTCTTATTTTTAAGTTTTTGGTAACAATTTATTAATTTTTTTCGTATGGAACTGGAGAGCCGCAACTTTACATCAAAAGAGCCACCTGTGGCTCGCGAGCCACAGGTTGCCGACCCCTGCGCTAGCATATATACTGACTTTGAAACACAAATAACTACAAACAGTAGTTTCGTATACTAACGTGTTTGTGCACGCTTAAAATTGGTATTTATTGTGTTGATGAAGTTTTACAGTTGTGAGAAGTCAGTTTGCTCTATGCACCTTTGTGAAACTAAATAACTAATAGACAATATAATATTATTTCTATTTTATTAAATTAGATTTAAAAATATAGCTTGGATATCTACCAAGTTTGTGCATGCTCAGTGTGCATAAGAAAAGAATCAAAGATGACTCAGAATTCATTGAAAAAGTTATAAACAGATTTGGACAGCAAGCAAGACGATTACAATTCTGGTTTGATTAAACAATTTTTTAAACAATAATTACTTAATTATTTTTTTGAATAAAAATATTTTTAATAAAAAAATTTTATGACAAAATTGTTTTTCTGCATCTTTTTAATTGTTTAATAAAAAGCCAGGGGGTGCAAGTGCACCCTCTTAACCCCGCTGCCGGCACCCTTGGCCTGAAAATATCAGGCATTTAGTTCTATCATAATCATTGACAAAGCCGGCCGCCATCTTCTTAGTAGCTAAATAAGAAGCAAAATTTCCCAAAGGAAAGGCTGAAGAACTTGTTGCTGAAGACCCAGTACATTGGTAAATCTTTCAGTAACAGAACGGGCCCAACATTTCAAGATATTTCTCAATAATTTTTATCTTTCTATTATCAACAAACTTGCATCCGATAACTTCCATACTGTTACAGATGTGTGTATTACGTTAAAATCCATTTTTTTGTCTTCAATTCATTACAAATTAAAGTGAAGTCAACATTGCTTACTTCATTCCAATGAACAAATGCCATTTCAGAACATGCAGAACTGTAATAGTTATAGAATAGTATATATATCTGAACCTATATAATTCGAAAAACAACAATAAGGAATCATCCGAATTACTTGAAATAATATCATTTGTGTTGATTATTAATAAATTTTTATCGTTTTCTTGGTAAGTATTTTTTAATTTTGAATGATAAATTTCTACCAGAATTCAGCTATTCTGATTTCCAGTTACATATTGAAATTTATTTCGAGATCTTACAATTCTAAAATTTTATTGTGTGGTACGTAATCTTAAAGTAATGAAGGGATAGTCTATGTATGTATTATTTGAGAATAAAGTTTGCAAATGAAGAACATATCATTTTGGAAGAACATATCTGGATTTATAAAGCAGGTGAGTGTTACAATTTTCATTAAAAATTTTACTTGTAAATATTTTTTTTTCTTATTTGATGATAATTTCCTATAGAATGGTTTTCTACGTTCGATTATGAATTAAAAAAAGATAAAAAGAAACATGAAAGTTTTTTATTTTAATGTGTGGAATTTTTAGAATAGTTTCTTTGCTTCGTAAGCATTCTTTATTTTGCGTTTTTTAATTTCAAAATAATGATTTTTGTTGAAACTTAAAAATTTTTGATAAAAATTGTTGTCAAATTTTTTTTTTGCAAAATTAAATTATATAAAATTATGAGGCTTATGTATACTTTTTGCTTATTTAAATGGTTGAAGTAATATGATTCTTAAAACTATGGAATGTAAAGTTAAATAAGCCTTTCATGTTATATCATTAAATTCAGTAAAACTATTTCTCAGGCATTAGATTTTAACTCTAATAAGAAGATACATATTTTTTTCTGTTTATTTACAAATATTTCACCGATATGTTTTGGATGTTCCGTCTCTAAAAAAATAAAAAATATACTATTTTTTTTTCGTTTGCATAAGAAATAATATCAAACATTTTTCTTTTTTAAATTTAATAAGCTACAATAAAGAAGGAATGTTACAATGCTACATTAAAGACGTCTCCAGAGTAACTGAATGACTGTTCATATCGAAATCGCAGGTATTCGTCTCATACAACAACGCCCCCTATAGTTCGCTGCAATTGCGAATTGAGGAATGTTTTGCGGATCACCAATATACACCAATCACAATTTTTAATTTTTTTATTAGTATTTTTGCTTTAATCACATTACACCAATCTCATTCGTCAATCATATGCAGTTAGAATGGCCCTTAGGGGAGAAAAAAAAAACAGCTCAGCATAACCTAAAAATTTGACGTCATCAATTACGTTTTCACTAACAGCGTCTAATTTATAGTGACGTCAGCTGAAACACTGGCATTAGTTCTTGAAAGTAAGGCTTAAGCGTTTTACTCATGTTGTTCAGTTTGATGAAAACAAAACTGTTGTAGAAGTCACTGTATTGATATATTGCTTTGCTTTTATAATAATTTGCTTTTAAAAACTTACTGTTTAGTTGATTATTTAAGCTCTCAGAGGATTGTCTAGGTAAATGGTATATTTTTCATTAGGCTTTTTTTGCTTGTTTAGTTTTTATGTGTAGAAAATCCTTAAAAGGGTGAATTATTAAATATGATTGTATTCTGAGATAATGGCTGGACTTCAGATATTTAGAGGATATTTAAATTAATATCTTTGCTTAGCTGTTTAAAATTCGCAAAATGCTGCATTTTGAAATTGTACTAATTGTTGAAATAATCTTTTTTATATTTAAGAAATATTCTTAATTGGAAGCGAATCGTTCTCTAAAGATGTCTCAGGATCTAATTTCACTTTGTTCTGCTATCCTAAAAGAATATTTTGGGGAAATAGTTCAAACTGTTGGAACTTTTTTGATGAAGCAAGTTGCTCCCTGCTCACTTTTTGCGATTGTTAGAAATGTTCGTTTACCTTTAGAAAAAGTAAGTTTATCTCCACTTATTTTAATTCTTCTACTTGTAATTGGAATATTACTTGTTATCAACATAATAAAAGCAAAATTCTAAATTACTATGGTTCTCTATTTAAGAAATTGTCTTATTTTTTTAAAAAAACCTGGCGAAATATTTTAGCAGATCTATTTTGAAAAGTCTGAATTATAGTTAAAATTATTTTAGTTATACCAATTGACCTATATTATTCTGGAAAGATTTCTGTTTAGAATTGATATTGTTAGGCAGAGTAAACCAGGGTTGGCAGGTTTTTGACATGTGACAGTTTTTGACAGTTTAAACCATGGTTTAAACCGTCACGTCAAAAACCTCACTGTCAAAAATGTCGAAAATGTCAAAAACCTATATTCATATGTGAAATTTAATTAATGCATAAAATTTATATATTTTTTAAAGGATAGTGTTTCTAAATATGTTCTAGAAAAAATAAATTTAAAATTTTGAAAAAACACTTATATTTTGAATAGTAACCAAAATCTTGTACTTTTGAAAACTCACATCTTTTGTAATATTATGTATTCATTTTCATGTGTTATTAAAACTCACATCTTTTGTAATATTATGTATTCATTTTCATGTGTTATTGAAAATCTGCAGTGATATTATTAAGAAATTTATTTATAACCAAATTTAGTGTATAGTATAGATTATACTAAAAATTAGACATTTTTAAAGATAAACATTAGCAGTTTTGTACATTAGACATCTTCTTTTAAAGAAAAATCTTTTTAATATTCTTTTAAATCTTCTTAATAATCTTTTTAACATAAGACAATACAAATTTAAGTGCTTTCTGTTAAATACACAGAGTAGTTAGTGTCGATTTACAGTATATTCAGCCTATTCATTTACTATGCTGAAAATTTAGTTTATCCAAATACTTGTGAATTTCATTTTGCTGAATACGATATAGTTTTGTTGAATATCTAAATATTCAGCTGTTGAATAATTACTTCTTGCTTTCAAGATATGCATTATTTGTATTCTTAATACAAGTGGAGAAAAAAAAATTAAGAGATAAAAATTGTTTTAAAATGATAAGTGTAATAATTATAAATAAATATAATAAACAATATGAATTATATTTATCATTATTCATAAATATAACTACTTTTAAATTCAAATTAACATACTGGATAATAAAGATATTCGGTATAACATTTAAAAAAAATTTTATACACTTGTATCTTATATCAAGCTTGTATTTATACAACATAACTTGTAAGTTCCTTATAAATATTAGTTATATGTTCCTTATATGTCAAAAATGCATAGTAATAAACTTTTAATTTTCTTAAGTATCAGAAAGAAGAAAAAAATTTTTTTAAATATAAATATTTAAACAATTTTTGTGCAAAATTTTTCTGCACATGCATTTGAATATAAATTTCTGAGATTTTAAATCTGTTATTTTACCTTAATTTTAATTAAAAAACATTTTAAAACCTGCTGATTACCTATAGTATAATTAAATTTCAATATAATGCATGGCAACTGTTGGTAGTTTTGAAGTTTATATATTTTCTTGGCAAACTTCAGTTTTTGACATTTTTGACGGGTTTTTGACGGTTTAAACCAGTATTATACCCTTGTCATGTCAAAAACCACTTTTTGATGTCAAAAACCCAACCCTGGAGTAAACGCATAAATTGTGTATCTTCTCTTGTCTCTTTGGATATTAGGGAAGTTAATAATGCGTAGTGGCCTAGAATCTAGTAATATTTCCAGGTTTTAGAATTGTTATAAAATAGCTTTTACAGATGATTTACTTCTAATTGTCCTGTAAAAATTTTCAGGATGCCTATATTTTGTTGCTGAATATTTTTGATTATGTTTTTAATTGGTCAAAATTATATGAGCTAGAGTTCAATTCACTTAAAATTAAAGTCACGAAGTTTCATAAAAAGTCAACTATTGATCAAGGAATTAGTAAAAATATTGGAGGTGGGCCAATTGAGTCAGATGAAGTATTTTTGCATAATTGTTGATCACAAGCTGCAGTTGAAGGAGCATGTTTCTTATGTTTCCAGTAAAGTGTAAGAGTTTTAAGAGGATTGGTTAGAATTTCAAACAATACATATGGGGTGAATCTGATGTTCTGCAGTTGATATATAAACAGGGAATTGTTCCTCTCCTATCTTATTCATCAAGTTTTTGGGGTCATTTCTTAAGACAGAAAATAAGTTGTAGACTTCTTAGAAGAACACGACAAAGATTTCAGCTTCAGGTCATTAAAGGATACAGATCTATTGTTATGAATCAGTGTATGTTATTTCTGGTTTACCATTTATTGACTTAGTTACTTTGAACAATCTTGAATTTAAGGATAATTATTTGAGTATTTGCCTTCCGGTAGCATATTTGTCCTACTCTTCATGTAGGAAACCCATCACGTTAAATACTTATGCTAGCAAAGTCTTTCTTGAATATAGAACCTTTTGTTTAGCAGGTGAAAGTAAATTGGATGGAAGAGTTGGACTTGCTTGTGTTATTTATGAAGAAGGAGTTGAAAAACATACTTCCAACATCGATTGAGGAACTGATGCTCTGTTTTTCAAGCTGAACTGTTGTGCATAAACTTTGTGACTCTCCAGATTTACAACAATATTTTCATAACAACTCATTTCCACATGTTTTTTCAAATTCTGAAATTTTTTACAGTGTTACGCAAATTTCATATTTAAATAATCACTTTTGATGTATAATTCGTAATGATTCCTTTGAAAATTAGCATCTTTTTTTTTGCAGCTATTAATTGTTTTTTCACCTATTTTCCCATCATCTTCCAAATTCCAAAATATTTAGACAATGTTATTATTAATGTGAATTTTGTACTTGTTTAATTAATCACTCTTTTCAGTCAAGGATTCACATCATTTTTAATCATTTTTCAGCAGTTGTATATACTCTTTGTCAACTATTACAATTCTTTATCATGTTATTGATCTTTTCTGACCAAGTCTTTAAAATTTTGATATTTTAAATGCACTATTATTACCACACACAGAATTTTCAAAACGCGAAAAATCTATTATTATTTCATAACGTTTTAAAGTTACCAAAATGAATTTCTATGTCAAACTGCTGAAAATTTTCATGGTTACAGCTGAAAAGTTTATCTAGAGAATGGTGTCTCTATATATCTATCAATTGACATAACACTAACATATCAATAATTAGCAAGGATGCAATAAATATAGTACAATGTTCCTTTTTATGAATTTTATTTAAATTAGTTTTAATATGAATAAAATGAAGATTAAAGTACATTTTTTATTTGAATTGTATAATTTCAAATATTACCATATTTAACAAATAATAGAGTTAGCTTATTCTAATTTTTCTATTGCTTAGTTATATTTTTTACTTTAGTTTCAATCATCCCTTTTAAAATTCATAAAAATGTTCGATGTATGTGCAAGCTAAATGATATAGGTCTTGTTCCTGTTGTCGAATATTCGGACACACCAATTGTATTTTGTGAAATTAAACATTTTAAATAAAGGAAACATTTTTTAAATGATATAGTTGCTTTATTCTGATTTTTGTATTATTTAGTTGTATATTAATATTTCAGGTTCAGTCCTCTCTCTTAAACCTCATACAAATGAACTTTTGTGAGTTTAAGCTAAATGATATGGGTCTTGCTCCTATTGTCGAATACACGGTTTCTCCGTACAAAGTTTTGTCTGTCTTACATTATGAGCGATACGCTTATTGTGCTCAGCTTCTGTAAGTAATAGATTGTAGTTGTATTATTCAAAATAATTCAAATATGTAATATTTTATTTATTGATGTTATTTTGTGCAACATTTGAGTTTTAAATTTGTTTTACCTTTACATGAAATTAATTAAAATTTTGTGTTTCAAGGTAGGATTTTTTATTTTGTCTCTAGCAAAAAATATTTTGAGGTTTTGCTGTGAGTAGCTTGTTTACACATAGAAACTGAATAATAAGTAATAACTGGTTAATAACTTGTAATAAGTAACAAAAGCTGCCAAAAAGTTTTTTTTTCTTAAAAAATGGCTATTTGCATATTTACAATTAATTTTGTCATTTAATGTTTTTTTGACTTATCAATTGATTAAACTATTTGCTATAGTTGAAAAATTTAAAAATGAATAAACAGTAATGGCTATTAGTAAATTCATATGTAAATATATTTCAGAAATAGGAAAAAGTTCATGAATCACTTTTTATTTAAATACATTTAAAGTTTGAACAAAATAAGATATTTTTTAAAGCAATATAATCTTTCTATAAATATTTAATAGATGGGAAAAAAAATTTTATGTGTAACATAAAAAGACTATTGTAACTGTGTATTTTAGTTTCATTGCCTCACCAGAAAAAAAATTAGGCAACTGCATTAAAACTGCCCATTACAGTTATAATAGTGTGTGACTTATGATAAGAAACTCAAGTTAGCTTGTGGCTAGTCAATTGCATTTGTTCATAAAAGTTGAATGTGACCGGCCAACAATGTCTTATTAAAATATCTTTAAAACACAAATAACAGTAACAATAAGCTCTGACTATGAAATATGTATTTTTTATAAAAACATGTATCTCAAAATTCTGAAACTAATGTGAGAGCAAGTGTTTATCTACACAAATATTTCTAATTTAGTAAGTAACTATTGGTATTTGTATCTTAGCTGAATACCAGCCATTATGAAGAATGCATCTGTGTCTTTTTCATTTAAATGTTTTCTATCCTTATGAGGAATTGTTTTCTAAAAAAATTGAATTCCAATAATCATTGTCTCTTAATCATTTGTCATCCATCTTAGTGTTTTATTAACAGTCATATTTTTTCAAAAATCAACTTAAATTTATAAAGATCAATTTCATTAAGGATGTTAATAACAGGTTCAATATAATTAACTAAGTGAAGGAGTTACTATCCTTAATTCGTACTGCAAGCCCTCTGGAATGATCATTCCAGATAGAATGATGTCATTGGAAAACGATTCTGCATGGAATTCATTACCAGTTTCATTCCAGCTGCTCCCTGCTTCCCAGAATTTCTTTTTTTATACTGAATCAAGGGTGTTTGTTTACAAGTTTTCAACATGACTTTGGTGACAAACATTTAATCAGTAGTTTATGGCTATTCTATTGAGAATTTTGTTTTATATTCAATGTTCTTTTAATATCAATACTGATTTTAATTTTTGTAGAATTATTTAGCCTTATCAAATAAAATATTTTTCTTTAATTATTTTTTAGATTTATTAACATGTTTTCTCTGTTTTTGTGATAAAAATGTATCATTCCCAGGAATTCATTTTCAAAGTTTTAAAATTTTTCCCTCTACTTGAAACTTGTGAAAATATAACAGCAAATTATGTAAAGAAAATATAAGTCACAACAAATGAATTAAATTATATGTTGTTAACTGTGAAAAAAAGTTATTCTTGAATGTAATAAAATCTCTAAAAATGATTCATTCCTAAGTTATTTAAACTTGCATGGATAACATAAAATTAAAATTTTTTACCATGAGCTGTCCAATAGACTTCCTTTAAAATAGTTAAAAAATTAAAATATTAATAAAAACAAAAGTAAAGTTATACTTTCATGTAGAAAGCTTTTATTTTTAAATATTTGTTTAAGTTACGCATCCTTTGAAATGTTTACTCAGCTGCCATAGTAAAAGAATGACTTTTTTTTTATATCATATAATGCAGAAATTGTCAGAGAGAGAATTTAAAGCTTATTTTGCTTTCGATGTGATTTGACAGTTAAAAATAAGTCACATTATTAGATTTTCGGCTTTATTAAGTGTATATTATAATTAAGTGATCTATATAAGAAGTAGTTGTTTTAACTACCTAATTGATTGAAGAATTGAAACATTGCAATTTTATTTAATATTCAAAGGAATACAATTTAAAAATTATGTTATGCAAATGCTGTAATAAGCAAATATTATACAAACAATTTTCTTCATTGATTTCAAGGCATTAGAAATTTTTAAAAATGAAAAAGCTGAAAATCAATTTTCAGCATTGAAAAATAAACTATCACCACACGTTTTAGATTATCTGATTTTTAACCGTGCCCTCACATCCAGAAAGTTGTTGAAACCAGAAAACAACCAATTACTTAGTCACACTCATGGTAAGGTTTTAAGCATCATTTGGTATCAGAGATTTCTAATTTAACTTCCCAACTGGAATTCCATCCTCCATCCCTGAAAGCTGATTGTAAGGGTTCAATATGTTAATACTATGCTTTAATTTTGGAGTGGGGGTGTTTTCTGGCATTCATCTAATTGATAAGTACCTTATAGTAAATTCATCATGATTTATCTAAGGTACATTTTAAACAATTAATATTACAGTTATGGTGACCCAGCTGATTTATTAGTTGAAGAAATTCTAAATCATGGTCACTTGACAATGAGTGAGGCGATTCGAAAAGTTATTGAAAGACTACAAGAAGCTAAAGATGCCACTGGCGTTGGTATGTGTTAATTTTTATTTTAACTAAATTTTAATTTTTATTTTAACTAAATTTTTTAATTTAATTTCCTCTTAATCATTGCCATACACCTCTTAATCATTGCCATGTAATAAATGAGATTAAAACTTTATTAGAAATATATATCTTTTATATATTTCTGATAAATCTTTCTAATTTTTCTTATCTTCTTTCTAACAATCTATTTAATTTTTAGTGCGATCAGCTTGGTTCAATAAATTTTTACACCATTGAAAATACCAAATCCTTCAGGAAAAAAAATAGTTGCATTTTAATAGAGTATTTAAAGGTCTAGTTTTGCAATAGATATGAACTTAAAGAGAAAAACTTGGAACCGTATAAAAAATTGCTCTTTCAATTGATACTCAATTTTAACTTTTTTTACAGCAAAATTAACTTTTTCATTTTAACAACCTCTTAAATCTTATGGTGTATAATTAGTAGAATAAGTTTAGCTTATTTCCTTTCTTAAATACGAAATTTTGGAACAGTTTCAGCGAGTAATAGAAAGTAGTTCAGCTATCAATTTAAATAATTTAAGTCATCTTTTTAGAAAAACATTTTCTAATGTTCTGAATCTATTCTCCTTAATCCAATTTTGTTTTTATAAAATTATAAATGATTGTATTTTCTACAATACAGTCAAAGTTATCTTTTTAAAATTTCTATTTTTAAGTTAGGTTCAGATTTATTTTATGAACTTCAAAATTTTAATTTTTATTCTAAAAAGAGGAAGAAAAGGTTTGTAGACTATAAAAAAATGTAAAAATAAAAGCATACATTGAAAAAAGAACATTGTTGATAATTCAATTACCTATAATGTAGTGAAAATAAAGTAAAAGCAAATAAATAGGTTTAATGAAATTGTTGGATGAAGGTTTAAAAATATGGTTTTCTATACAACTAAATTGTAGATTCATAAGCAACACTGCATGTTACTCAATTCTGTATTGTTCACAATTACTTCTCCAAAAGTTTTAATTTCAGAGAAATCATTTTTACAAATGTTTTATCTATTACAATGCTCTATTAGAAAATTTCAAAAAGGGCAAAGAAATATTATTCAGAGAAAAGCTTTAAAGTCATAGTGTGTCCCACCTCTCAATTAAAATAATTTAAATATTTTTTTTATTGAAACTAATTCTAGTATGTATCAATTTCTGTAACCAATATACAGTAGAGTCTCGAAAGTTCGAGTCTCAGAAGTCCAAGGTTCCGCTTAATTCGAGGTGCCAAATTTTCTCCCTAGCAACCAAAAGCGCTCTTCCCATTTCCTCTCGCAACCGAAAGAATGCAGGTGTTATTTTTTGTTTCTTCCTGGAAAGAATTTCAGTAACCCACCACCTTTTGTTCTCTTTGTTTTGGAAGGTGGCTAGGTAGGGGTTGGTTTGAAAGGAATTTTCAAACCAGATCTACAAGAGTTTTACTCTTCCAAGTTCAATTGTACTAGTAGCTTAGATGCTAGTTAGGGACTCAATACACGTGCTTGTTCCTTATCATTTTGGAAACTTATTGCTGTTGAAAGTGTTGCGTTAAGGTGCCTGCTGCGAAAATGAGTGGAAAAAATAAGAGAAAATTTGTATCTATGATAACTAAATTGAACGCTATAAAAAGATTAGATGCAGGTGAAACAATAAAAAATGTTGCTACCGATTTGGGTGTTGGAGAGGTAACAATTGGTGACTGGCGCTGCAATCGAATAAAAATTGAGCAGTTTTGTTCACAGAAGACTACAGGAGAAAAAAGAAAATCTATGAGAACATCAGACTATGAAAAAACTAGCAAGGCTTTATTTCTTTGGTTTACTCAACAGCGTAGCAAAGGTACTCCTATAAGTGGCTCTATTCTTCAGGAAAAAGCTGTGTTTTTCAGAAATCAGTTCAAAGAAGGAGAAGAAGATTTCGCAGCAAGTGTTGGTTGGTTAGACCGTTGGAAAAAACGATATGGTGTACGTCAACTAAATATTTGCGGTGAAATACTCTTGGCAGATACGTCAGCTGTGCAGGCATTTCAAAAACGGATTGAAGACATTATATTGACAGAAAAGCTCACACCTGACCAGTTATATAACTGTGACAAAACAGCTTTGAACTTTAAGACGTTGCCCTCAAAATCCCTTGCTTCAAAAGAGGAAAATTCAGCACCAGGTCACAAAAAAGGGAAGGAACGATTAACCATTTTAGCATGCGCCAATGCATCTGGAAATCATAAAAT
Source organism: Parasteatoda tepidariorum (assembly GCF_982258835.1). Lineage (NCBI taxonomy): Eukaryota > Metazoa > Arthropoda > Arachnida > Araneae > Theridiidae > Parasteatoda > Parasteatoda tepidariorum. The sequence continues at coordinate 66,090,125 of NC_141760.1, read as the reverse complement.
GAAACTGACTGTGATTGGGAAATCTGCCAAACCTAGAGCCTTAAAAAACATCACTAAAGAACATCACTATTACACAAATCAGAAAAGTGCATGGATGAATCGAGAAATTTTCAAACAATGGTTTCTAGAACATTTTGTTTCAGAAACACGGAAGGCATTGAGGAAAAAAAATTTGCCTTGCAAAGCAATTTTGTTTTTAGATAACGCTCCATCTCATCCGGACGATGATGAGCTAGGTTGTGGTGAAATCCGTGCTATATTTTTTCCTGCCAATGTTACAAGTTTGATTCAGCCAATGGATCAGGGCGTATTGGAAAATTTAAAGAAAAAATATCGACACCGTTTGTTACAACATTTAGTTCAGTCTGATGATGAGAGTGTTGCGGATGTTTTGAGGAATGTAAGTCTGAGAGATGTTGTCTACTGGATAGCAGATTCTTAGGCAGAAGTTCAACCTACGACAGTAATTAAATCGTGGACTAAGTTTCTACCTGAATTGGTTACGCCTATTGAGAAAATTAATGATGATGATAGTGAACAATTGTTTTGAATTGTTGGTGAAGGAATTACCAGGCTGCGAAAACTCTAATATGCAGTTTATCTAAATGAATGGCTAAATAGTGACGACAAGCTGGAAATAACAGACTCAAGTATTATAGAAATGATGGAAGATGAGGAAGAATATGAAACAGAAGAAAACGACTAATCGGAAAAAAAATATCTCATAGTGAAGGTTCCGCAACCTTAGAACTAGCCTTAAAATATGTAGAACAGCAAACTGAAGCCACCCCTGCTGATGTTTTGCTTTTGAAGCGTTGACTGACTATCGCATCAACAAAGAATACTGAATATACTGAAGCAGCAAAAAATTGACAATTTTTTTAAATTGTAAAGAATCTTTTACGTCATTATACTAAAGAATAAAGGATTTTAAGGTAATATGTTCATTTTATTTAATTTCATTTGTAGTTGTTAAAAATGTTCTACTTTTTCGGAAAATCCGAGTTTTTAGTAATCCGAGGTAGTGTCAGCCCCAATTACCTCGGATTTTCGAGACTCTACTGTAATTTCTTTCTACCCATACTAATAATATTAAATAAAAAATTACTATAAAAAATAAATTTTGTATTTTTCCAAGGAAAAAAAATTAAGAAGTTATTTACTATTCATAAGTTTCAAAATCATTTGCAAATGAATATTATAGCTCTATTAGTGGTGAAAATATTGTTAATTGAACTTTAATTTCTTACCGATTATTCGTCTGAGTAAATTTCTGATAAATTTTGTTTACTAAGGATTAAATTTTGTTTACTAAGGATTAACCAATTGCTCTGTCAAAACAGTTAATTAAGGTATCGCTTACACTGCTAGTGATTGTAACAGTCCTGACAACCAGCATGTATTTGTGGCCGAGTGCACATTAAATCTGTCGTGACTGAAAGTTGTATCAGCTCAGGTACTGTTCACGTCATCTGACCTGTGATCTGACTAAATAATGTGGCATTCCAACCATTTCTGCTAAAAGATAAATACCTAGAAAATGGGGCTAGGTACCTGACCAAGATTGGGTGATTTGTGTCTTTATACCTAAATTACAGAATTTGAATGCTTATTATACATAACCTTTGCTTATACTAATACATATTTTTTAAAAAATTAAAATTTAATATATTCTTAATAAAATTAGCTTTTAATCAACAAGTTTTAAAACTATATGCAAATCAATATTGTCCTTGGTTGGAATTGTGTTGGAAATATTGTCAATGAATCTTTAATTTTCAGATTATTCTTCTGAAAAAATTTGTGATAAATTCCGTTTACTAATAACCAATCAATACCTGATTCGATGTCCTTATGCAGAAACTGTAGACTTTGAACGAGTACCTAACCTTTGTTTAGCTGATAAAGACAAGTTTGTTGTACCTGAGGTATTTATTTATTTACATATTTTCAAATTCTTTTCATACTTATTGCTTTCCTTCTTTCTTGATTGTTATAGATCTTCCTTTATTACAGCCTGATTATCCTAATATATATATATATATATATATATATATATATATATATATATATATATATATATATATATATATATATATATATATATATATATAATGTATGTATGTATGTATATAAGGTGAAATTATTATAATAAATAATAATCTTAAAGCTGTAAGTAATTTTCTAAAAATTATTTTAATTTTTAGTTAATATTTTATTTTGTTCTAATTTTTTTTAACTATTTTTATTAGGGACTTTAAAATCAAAAATTGAGTTTATTAAGGTCTTACCAAAATTATATTAATTTTATGTTAAATAAAATTCCCATTGCATCTACATTTTCAATCTTAAGCAGTTGTATGACCTATAGAATAATGATGCAAGCCAATTTTTCTACTACTGCATCTGAGTTGGATAAAACACTTTCCATTAGCATTTCCATTCTATTAAATATACTACTTTGCTTTTTTTTATTCTAATTTTATTGGATTAAAGTAAATCATGTAATTTTATTGAAAAAATGTTTTAAATATTATTTAAAATGTGACTTCTTTAGATCAAATTACATTTGCTGGAAACAAATAGTTGTGAAGAACCAGAAAGTAAAAAGCAGAAAATTGAATATCCTGATGCAGGCATAAATTGGAAGATTAATTTTGATAGATTCAAAGAATATTTTAGGTATATTCATTTTTTATAAGATTTTATTATTTCTTTATTAATTATTATTTTAATAATGGGTGACTTTCTCGAATAAGATGGTATTTTTGTTATCTAATTCTAATTATTAAAAAATTGGTTTGTAATTAAGCTGATAAAAATACTTTTATTAACAAAAAATATATATGTATATTTAGAGTTGACCCCAATAATTTTACAACTGTTGTGAAGTATATTTGTTTTGAAATATGTTATTTTGTTTGTAATATGATTATAATTACAAAATATATAAAATGAGTGTATAAAATTTATTTATCTTTATGAACCACATAATATGTTATTTTTATATGACTTTAAATCTAAAAATAATGAAAACTGATTTAAGTATTAGTGGCTACCTTAAATATCAATCATAGTCTCATCAGTCAAGAACCTGTAAAGTAAAGTACAAAAATAATTTGTTTTACTTAAATCTTTCTAAATTATATATAAAAATAAATAAATAAACTTTGATTCAATATTGGTTGCAAATAATTTAAATTGTACAGAATTTAATTTAAAGAGTTCTATGTAGCTAGCAAAAAAACTTTTTACTAACTACATAAACTCAAATGCTATTAAATTTATTAAGCTTTAGATTTATCTATTTTCAGTGCTCAAATTAAAAAAACAAGAACTAAATAATTTTATTATCACTTACTTTTAATGGCTCGAAGGCCTAATCTGAAATGTACTAACTAATTTGGGCAGACAATAATTTGAGTTTGAAAATCAAGCACAAAAACAAACCTTCTCTGAATAAACATACCTTTTTTTGACGGTTTTGAAAATTTTGACCCTCAAAATATGTATGTAAATAGTTTAGTCAGGAGAGTAGTCAAAAGTTTAGTATTTATTTTACTTTTTACATATTTTGCTATATTTCAGGTAGTTTTTAAGCAAATTGAAATAATTGCATTCATTTATGAAAAATGTTTATCTGAAGATAAGTCCATGTATAAACTATTTTTTGATTATTTTCATTATTTTATTAATTAAAGGCGAAAGGGTTTTGAATTGTAAAGCTTACAATTTTTTACTCAATTTTAAATTATATAATTTTTCTTGATAACATGCAAAAGTTAAAGAGGATTGGTTGAATAGTTTTTGAGAAATGAAAGTTTAAAAATATGGATTTCTACAAACTTTACTACTATTTAGAAATTATTTGACCAATTTCGCTCCAATTTTGTATTTTATCATTTAAATTTACGTAACTTAAAATAATTTAAAAATTTGTTTCACTTTTAAGTCAAACAGTTTTGGACCATTGTTTAAAAAAAATAAAGAAATTTTTAATTAAATAAACAAAAAAAATTTTATACGTAATTATCTTTGAATATTTGGTATCTGAATATGTTTCATTTCTGTTCATGCATGACAAAAGCTTTATTAAAAATATATCATGGCATCGCATATCCAAAATTGGCTTTATGTTTTTAATTTCTACCCATCATAATAATGTATTTAAAATTTTAATCTTGTGCTATTTTTTTAGCAGATGTAATTGTTGCTCAGTATTTAATTTAAAAAAATAACTTTTTTTCTTTGAAATTGATCCAAAATTGTAAATAAATTTGCTAGGTTGTTTTTAAAATGATAATTGAGCAATATCATTTATTCTTACAGTCTGAGTAAAAACATTCCTATAATAACACAACAAACCGGATTTGTAATTTTATATTTTTGAGAAAAAAGTAATATGGTTAAAATTAATATTTCAGCTCTGAGTTAAAACTTTAAGGACAGCACAGAAACACCATAAAAGAATACAAAAATTTAGAAGCTTGTGTAGGAACCATTTTCAGAAGTACTTCAATTAATCTCGTTTTCATGGATGAAACTTGTTTTTGTCTGTTTTATATAATTTTTCTTTTATTAAAGATTTCAACTGTATTGATGATATATGATATCTCCCATTTATATAAACTCTTCGTGTTAAATTACCCCTGAGTTCTCGGTTGGGTCAAGATCTAGAGACTTAGCTGGCAATTTCAAAGTTTCAACATTGGTGGCTTGAATCAATTTCTTGTACTGTTACTTAAATGAATAGTTGCATTATCTAGCTGATGTATCCAATTTTTTTCCACGTAAAATTCTGCATTTGGTCAAATATGACTTGCCGGGACATTTTGATAAACTTTTGCTTGAAGCAAATACAATTGAACCCACATTACTGTAAGCAAATTTTTTTCAGGTCATCACAGAACATCTCCTAATGGGGCGCTAAGAGAATGTTTCTCTCTCTCTCTCTATCTATCTATCTTTTCTCTTCTTTTTTCTTAAATCTTGCCAATAGTACTTCATCCATCTGGTCCATCCAAATTCTTTTTTTTTTCATCATAAAAAATTATTGGTATCCATTGATTGTCCTAGGTCATGATTTGCTGGCTGAAATTTGAACACACTATTTTGTATCTCTGCATCAACAGAGACTTAGCCAATTTTGATGTATAAATGAACAATCCTGACCCTCTAATTGTGCTATGCATAATTTTTTTGACTAACATTTAAATGTGTCGCTTGAATAAGTTTCCTGATTTTAGTATTTTCTAGTAGATGTAAGTCTGCAAACTCTTCTTTTATATGCATCTTTTATGTAATGATCTTCACACAGTATTTTTTATTTTTGAAATTTTCTTTCAATTTTAAGAAATTGTTGGCTACATCCTTTGATCTTCCTATCTTTATCACAATAATACAGCTACTCATACCTGTTGAAGAATAAGCTTCAATTTGTTCTCTTTTATGATTAGTTAAGGTCTTAGCATTCACCATCTACACAAAGAGTGCCAAAACTTCGAAGAAAGCTTTGGCAAATTTGCAAATAAAGCTGTTTTTGTCATCTCTGTAGTTGTCAAGTTATTTAAAATAGTATACGTAATATTTATTTCTAAAAATTTTAAATTTTTACCTTACAAATTTTTACTTATACTGAAATACTAATTTTGAGCATACTACTTTTTTTATGTCACTTTTCTTAAATGTTTTCACAGTCCTTATAGATTTTATTTAGACTGTATAAACAATAGCTTATTTTGAAATCTCCTCTCATCCTTATTTACAATAAGCACTTTAAAAAATATCATAATTAGGCAGGGTAGGAAAGTTTTTGACAATAAATGGTTTTATCTTGTTTTAACCGTCATGTGAACAAAAAAAGAACAACAAAAAAAATATTTTGGCATTGTTTTTGACAATTGTCAAAAATCATGAAATTTTGAATCATGTAAAACGAATGTTTTCATGTGCTACGGACTGACGATACGCCGAAATAGATTGGGCTTGAATTAATTGTGAAAATGTTGAATAGAACAATATGAATTGTGTATTTTTTCGCATAATTTGAAGCGAAAATCAACATAGTAATGGAGAAGCTCATTTCGAAAAAGGAAAAATTAAGCACTTTTTAAAAACACCCTATGAAAAAAGCACCTTTAAGGGCTTTTAAGAAACGAAAATAAGCACCTTTAAGCAATTTTTAAAAACGCCTGTTACAGTGTCTTGTTTTTATCTATGAATTGCTTTTACTTATTATTTGTATCATGATGAGTGTAATGTATATTTAAAATTTTCATTATTACATTATTTTATTCATTATAGGAATGAAGCCATAATTACTGCATGTGCAAATGTTCATGGAGAAAAGGCATCTGAAATAATAAAGGCTATTTTATTATTATCAGATCAAAAATATAATGCCTTATCTGCTACTAGTGGTGCTGTGCAATATTATGATATTTTAAAACTGTTGGAATCTTCATCTTTTACTTCTAAAGTAGGTAGTTTTGCTGTATTTTAATTGATTAAAAACAGTTTTATTAATTATAATACGTTAGTGTAATTTAGTGAATAAAATCTGTGTATTTCCATGTTGTAATCGATATCTTTTATTGTTCCTAAATTATATTATTAATAAAGGCATGTAATTCACTTTCATGTGGCCCAAAAAAATCTGCAATTCTAAAAAATTTTGAAGAAAACTCTCTAATAATGAAATTTTTTCCAAAAGATAGGAAGTTGAATTTTTTTTTCATCAAATTTTTTTTTTTAGAGTAGGAAAGAAATCATCAGTTATTTTAGGTCCGTAATATATATTAATAATTTTTTAAGCTTATGTAGTCTTGCATCTGTTTTAGTTTATGTTATTTGTGTCCACTGCCAGTTTTTTTTCTTTGACTGATTACTTTAACGAAATTATGGAAGGTTGGCTTCTATCTTTTTTTTATTTAAATATCTTGAAAATAAGTTTTTTTTCTTTCTTTATGTATTTTATAATTTTTATTAAACTAATATTTTAACTCAATCATCTTAACTTAAATTCAATCCTCTATTTTTTAGGTGCATTTGAAAGTCAATTATAATTTTTTATTAATATAGTAAATCACACACCGACTTTTATATATTAAATATTATCTCTCTTAACAACATCTACTTAAACAAAATGACAGGATATAAGTGCAAATGAAATGTTGAAATAATTGAAACACATCTTAAAAATTTTATTTCTGTTACAATTTAGAGAATAACTAAGTAAAAGTGTTTTTAGTTTCTTAATACTTTTGTCTTTTGAAACTCAGATTGTAATCATGTGAAGCTACTTTCTTTTGTAAAAATTGACAGTTTCACAGAAACCTCCCTTAGAAAAGAAACATTGCCCTTCTAACAACTGTCTATAGGTTCATTCACACAAATTAAAAGAAAATAATTGAGGTTAGAAAAGGGTGTTTGATCATTTCAAAAATTATTATAAGCCACTTAAGTTTGAATTCATCTACTCATCAGTTCTTTTTACTACATCATCAGAAGTTCTCATCCTATAGAAAGTTCATATCAGAAAGTACTGTTTACTCTTTACGGCTAAAAAATTTGAAGTCCTTCAAAAGAAGTTTAACAATTAAATGTTCAAGTCTTTTTCAAATTATTGTTTGCCTCAGTTCAGAATTTAAGCCATTATTTTTTAATAGTTGGAAATAGTACTGAAAGTAGTTTTTAATTTTCTATATCTTAACATATGTTCAGTTCTACAACAAAAAAGTTTGCCAAATTAGGTTTTTGTCTAGATTTTTTGTATTTTTCAATTTGTTAGGTCTTTTGCCCTACCCTGACATTTAAAATGTTGGTTATTTTATGAAGCCTAATAGAATTAAATATTTTTAGGAGACTAAAGAAGCAATTTTTAAGTTTATATCTTTGTTTTATTTTAAATGTAAATTATTATCTTTGTTACTAAAATTTGTTTATCACAGGATTTAGATGCTTACCTTTCAATCGTTTGTGAAGATGAATACGGTTTTGTATCGAAAGCAGATGAACGTGGAAATGGGATGTATGTTGTAAATATTTCAAAAATTTTGAAAAAGTTAGTGGAATCAATTATCACATCTGTAGTACAAGATAGATTTGGTTCTAAATGTGCCCGAATATTTAGGTAAGGGTTAAATCAGAAACTAAAATTCTTTTTGTTTAAACTATTCCAAGTTTTTTTTAACCATTACATAGGAAAGTATAGTATAAAGAATGTTTCACTTTCAGTCTTTCTTCATAATTCGAAATTTTCATTGTTTCAGACTTTCATTCAAAAGTTATTTTTATAGTATTTATGATAGTTAGGATGCATAGTTTATCATTGTAAGTAAATAAGAAAACATTTTTTATTTAGTGCTTAAAAAAGTTAGGATTGATATTGTTGTTATTTTTTGTAATAGTAGTAGTAGCAGTACTTTATGTACGACACACTAGATCTGCACAATGGGCTATTGGTGATGATCTGAAATCTGTTATGCCATCACAATTTTAATTCTTCACTGCTGGAATGGTTTCTTCACTTTAGTAAGCCAAAGACCTGCACTCATAAAATGTGTAGAAAAAAAAACTACTATTTAGTTTAATTTGAATGGCAAAAAAAAATTATGGTGGTGAAGTTAAAATTTAAGTTGTTAACTAACAAAAATAATTTTAAAAACAAAAAATTACCAAAATCTAATTTTCTTTACCTGATAGGAATTAAAAGAAGGAAAAAAATATTGTGTAATGTTGGAAAGCATGAATTTTTAAGTTTTTCTTCCACCAAATTGTAAAAACTATATGTAAATTTTGACGATCATTGATCTACTTTAAGCTATATTTCATTGTGTAGTTTAAAAAAGTAATAATTTTTTTAGATCTAGTTATTTGTAAAAATCTGTTTATAAAAAATTAAATAAAACTAGTTCAATTTGTGTGTTATATGTAAAAACTTTTTTTTCTTCAGGATATTGCTAGACAAGAAAGTTTTAGAACCAAAACGCATTGAAGAATTAGCTATGTTACCTCCAAAAGATACAAAGGATTATATTGCTAAAATGTTTGAAGAAAGTTTTATTTTATCCCAAGTAAGTGAATCGTTGATAGAAAAGAATACTTTATTTAAAGTTTATTTTAATTGAAAGTTTGGTTTAGTAGGTAGTTTTCTCAGGAGGAAAATTTTCTACACCTTTTTAAATTCTGTTTCAATTTAAAACCCTAAATTTTAAATGTCTAGTGAAAAAATTAAACTGTATAAATGGTATATATAGTCATAAATATTTTAAAACACCGAAGTGAATAGACTCTAACATTCAATATTTGTTTAGATTTTCATCATCATAGTTGGTCAGACAGCCCAATGTGAGCCGATGCCTTCTTAAGATTTCTCCATAACGACTTTTGATTTGTAATCCCATATGATTAGATACACAACATTACCTAAAAAGTGTAAAATCCTTGATGGAAAAAAATTTTTTTAAACTAAAAACAAAGACATTTTAAGCTGTTAACCAACTGACAGTTCTGCACATAAAATGTCATATTTTAACCTGCAGTCTTCCTCGCATACCAAAACCGATTTTTTCATGTTATTAGATAGAAAAATAGTGTATAGGAAAAAAACATTCGGACAGTTTTACCCTTTCTGCAAAACCACCAGCTGGTTAATATATTTTAATAATTTTAGATATTTTATTTTTCTCAAATTTTATCAATGGGAAATAAACATTTTGTGAAGAAATGAATACAGATTGTTGAATATTTTATAAAAGAGTTTTAAAATTCCAGCGACTAAACTGATACAATTTACTTAATGTATTTATCACTACATTAATTTTACAGTAAAAAAAAAATCGATACCTATATTTGTTTCTCACACCCAAAGAATTATATTAATTTATTTCATTGAGAAGTGTTAAAATTTCAGCAACTGAGCTTCTTGAACTATTTGCTTAGTGCATTATTTTTAAAGTGGAAAAAAACGTGCATATATATATATAGACATTACATATATTTTTTAAGCCAAAAGATTTAACTAAGCAATAGTTAAAATATCCATTTTTGAGAATTAAAAGGGATCCTGATGCAATGAAATAAGTACAATATTCATATTTTAATTTTACAGGATATCCTGTAGATGTTGCCTCAAACTTCTAGGCAAGGTAGGGCACATCATAGATATCAATAATTGCATAGCAACCTATGACTAGAAATGTCATCTTACTTTATCGCTAGTGGCACTTTCCTATTATAGACATGCTGTTCGTATGCCTTTGAACCTGCACTTTTATTTATCTAAAATATCTTAAATTTTGTGTTTTCTATTAATTATTGTCTAAAATTGTGTTCAAATAGGTTCAGTATTAACTGGTTTATCATATTTTAATGATTTGGAGAGCTTGTCCATTCCGTCTCTAAATCATTAATTCACGATAAAACAGATTGAGCTATTATAATATAATTTTGGCAACAATTATTAAACATAAAATTAAGATAATATAAATAAAAATACATATTCAAAACTCATGAAGAAACAGTTCATAATAGGGAAGTGCTCCAGGTGGTGTTCAGTAATTTCTGATCATGGAGTCCTATTCAATTCTTAATCCTTATGATGTGCCCCTAAAAGTTTGTTACACTCTGTTTATGTATTTCCCATTAAAACAGATTGCAATTCTTGAAATTTCTCTGTGTCGTTTAACTGAAAAATTTCATTTCGAGCCATTTGTGTATTTTATTGTTACAATTTGCTGATTTTTTTGATGATAAATTAAACCTAAAAGCGCATCATAGATGAAATAAATTTGATCTTGAATGAATATATTTTACTCACCATAAAAAAAAATGTATCTTTCTTCTGAAAAATTTTAGTAACATTTTGTAAAGGCATCTGAAGATGCAACTTTTGATATTTTAAATAGTTCTTCTCATTTATTTTATGCACTGAAGAGAAAACTAATATTTTGAGAGATACTTACAAATATTTCTTTCCAGGAAGTTTCCAAAGGTTCTGACATCCTTTACGGAGTGACCTTCTATCTTCTTTCAATAGACATTGTTCAAGTAATAATCGTTTATTAACTTATAAAATTTATTATTTTCTCCTTGGTTTAACTTTTCTTTTAACTTCCAAAAGCAGTATTTATGTAATCATTATTTTAGTTTTAACTCAGCATTTAGTCTCTTTAGACACTATTATTGGTCCTGTGATAATGGGTAAACAACTCATTGAAATTAATTACTAGTTAAGACTATAGTTGAACAGTATTATTGAATTATACCCCTAACTGAGTTAAAAATCCTGTTGGGGGAAAAACTTTCGATTTTATATTACTCCAAGATTTATGTTCATCAATTAATCTACAATAGTGAAATGGTTAAATTATAGTATTTCTGATTGTAATAGCTAAAATTCTTTGGAGGAATCACCTTCTAATTTAGGTTGTGTTGCTCTAAGTTAGATGATGTGTACATAAATTAATCATTAACAGTGAAATTGTTAAATTATAGCAGTTTTGTGATATTAAAAATCCTGTGGGAAAAACTTCCCATTTTATGTTTTGTTACTCCATGCTTGGTGATGTGTACATAAATTAATCAACAACAGTGACAAGGTTACATTATAGTATTTCTGATTATAATAATCAAAATCCTGTGGGGGGATATCTATTTTATATTATTCTACTTTAAGCTTGATAATGTGAATATATACTAATCAATAACTGTGAAATGGTTAAATTATAGTATTTCTGATGGTAATAATAATTTAAAGACATTGCATTATACAAAAAATTAAAGTAGAAAATAATACAAGAAAAGTTTGCTTAGGTAAAATATGCTATAAAATCTGATTATTTTGTTTCATTGATAAAAAAAAAATTCTTAACGCTTATCATTTACACTCCCAATTAGAGTTCTCATAAAAACATAATTGTGATAAGTAGCAAATTTTATATTGATTATACGAGACACATTTTATTTTATAACAGAATATTGTTTGGAATTATTTTCAGGCATGCCGTATGGTGTTAGAGAGATGTTATAAAGCAGTTTTTAACCTTATCTCCTGTAATGAAATACAGTATCAAGAAAATAAAAGGCTGCTAGAGAAAAATCAAAGGATTGATGCAATTGTGGCTTCCTTGAAACAGAGTGGGGCTGAAGAAGAGCAAATTGTTGAGGTAAGCAAAATTATTACTTAACATTTTGGAACTGAAGAGCTTGGTGGAAAAAATTTACTTAACATTTTGGAACTGAAGACCTTGGTGGAAAAAAATTTACCTAACATTTTGGAACTGAAGAGCTTGGTGGAAAAAGTAACATTTTTTAAAAAAATATAGGATTACTTTCAAAATGATTTTGTCTGGGTATTACAATCTAATTGGATGAAGATTAAATGAGTGTTAGGGATTGATAGATTTCATAGATTTGAAGTTGCAGACTAGAAATAAATGCAAGACATTAATTTTGCCTAGATATCTTATTGTCAGTGTATAAAGTTTAAAGCTGATTGACTCAAATAGCACTTATATTCACAAAGCTCTCTAGTTGCATACGCTAGCCAAACCTAATTTTTAAAATTGCAGATAATCACTGCAAAATCTCAGAAGAAATAACTTGAAATATAGAAGATTTTATGAGATTCAAACCATAGTGTAAATTTATAGTAATTAAGGGTCAGAGTTCCCAAAAAATGACAAAAATATTTTTAAAAAATTTATTGCTTATAATAAAACTTCAAACTATTTCAAATGTACAGAAAAAAAAGCATTTCTCTATCTACATTTTTAAAAAAAGTTATGAATGATTTAAGATTGCAGAAATATACAGAAATTTGCTCAACAGACTAACACTTTTTCGCACAGCAAGTGCTTTTTCTCATAGATGATAATTTTGCGTTTTAATCTTAATTAAATCCCTAAGGAATTATTTCTATTTAAAATAAAGGTTTGAAGTAAAACTTTTTTATCTTAAGTATAATACACTTATTTAAACGGTACATGGAATAAGCATTTTATGAGGTATTACAATTTTTACAGCATGTTATATATAACTAACAGGAATTTTTAACCTTTTTTTTTACTTTTTTACAAAATAATTTATAAAAAATATTCTAATTGATTTATCAACAAATAAATGCACAAAATCGATAAGATGAATATTGTAAGCACTAAGAAAAAAAATTTAAAAATATGTCAAAATAAAAAAGCCTTGTGAATTTAAAAATTTTAATTTTTTTTTTAAATTTTAAAAAAGTTAAACAGTTTAATTATTTTTTGAAGATAAATTATTGATTATAAGTTAAATGAGCATGCAAAGCATCCACAAAATGAATGATTATACCTTTATTTAAAAAAAGTGTTGTGTGACCCCTTAAGAGCTTAAATCATGAAATACTTACAATTTTTTCATCATATAATTTTATTTTAATACAAAGCATTTGACTATATAGAGATCAAACTATTTTCTTAATTACCTCTTACAAAAAACAAAAAGTTTCTAAAACTGAAAAACATGAACTTTTGAAAAATCGTTTCCTTTAGAAATCATGTTCTTTTCTCATTTTTACTTATTATTTGTCAAGAAAATATGACTTAATGAGGCCAATTTTTGATCAACATGAGACAATTTTGATGTCATCAACGAGTGGGTAAAATGTAGTTAAATTGAATCGAGCAGGGCGTAACACGTAAAATACTAATACGAATAATAATTTGTTTAATATTCATGTTCTTATTCTCAATAAAATACGTATAAAAAAATATTGTTCAATTTACGATACTACATGGTGCATAGTGTTTTTAAAAAGTGCTTATTTTCGAGTTTTATCTTTTAAATGCCTTAAAGGTGCTTTTTTCATTGGGTGTTTTTAAAAAGTGCTAAATTTTCCTTTTCGAAAATGAGATTTTTTTTTCTTTTCTATGTTGATTTTCGCCAGGTATTATGCAAAAGCATGCTTTTTACATTGTTCTATCCAACTTTTTCACAATTCATTCAACAACAATCCATAGCTTATAAAAGTGCCAATCATTACTTGCGAGTCCGCCTACTGAGCTGGATTCGGTGAGATTATTGCACTCTCATGTGCAACTTTGTTGCGTTTTGCAAGATATTCTTAATTTCAAGTCTCATTTTCTACCTTCTGATATAAAACCGGAAAATCTCTTGATTTTTTAATGGCTAATATAATCAAGAAAAAGAGTCCTGTGTCAGAAACTAGTCATTTTATCATGATCATGTAAAGTCTTTGAAAATTATTTTGCATTTTGCCAATTCATATAGTGCTTAAAAATATTTTTGAGTGCTTAAAAGGTGCTTATTTTTTATTGAAAGATTTGGCTACTCACCCTGTACTAGAATATTTTTACCAGACTAAATTATAAACTAAATTACCAGAGAACACTTAAATTATCTATTTCGTATAACATTATAGACTATGTTATTGAAAACATTGAAATCAAAACTATTTTACATTTTTATTTAATAAAATTTTTTTAAAGGATCAGGATTGTAAAAGCTGTTTTTCCCTCTAAAAATATTTAAACTCAGCAAACTTATTGTCATTTATAACCGGAATATTGAAATTAGAATGTACCTAATACATTACAACACTTTGGAGAAAATTTAATTAAATAAAAGAGAATTAAATTGGTAAAACCTAGATCACCTGATAGAAAAAAATTGTAACTACACATGTATGGTTATAAAATAAGGCATTATATGTTAGCTAATTTATTTAATGTGGTATTTGTATTATTTATAGAATTATTTCCAAGCTTAATTTTTTTCTTCATACTCTGATCATTCATTCAGAAGTTTTGTTTTCATTTAGCTAAACCAAAGTTCATGAAAAAAAAAATTACATTTTTATTGCAACTTTCATTATTAGTAGTAATTTAATCCATTTCCATCAGGATTAAATCTGATTATTTTTAGTTTAAGTTAACTATGTTATGTTTTTCAAATTAAATTGTGTTAAATTTCTGAATATCCTACATTTGAAATGCAATTAATCATGCAAAAATGCATTTATCTAATTGGTAATTATTTTTCATGCAATTTAACGCTATTCTTCAATTATAACAACACAAATTTTAGGTTTTTAATCTTTACGATTTTCCAGGAAGTCGTAAACGTAATACATTATTTGATTTTTATGTTAACCTATCCACAAGGTAAACTAAATATGTAAAAACATCCACATCATTTGTATTTATTCTACGAATAAACAATTATTGCAGATTTTCATTTGTTAATAAATTTGTATCTATCACAAAATTAAAACTACTCCTTGCTAAATTTTTTATATTGCAAATTTATTTTCTTTGAAATTATCTTAACAATTAGTTGTGTTTAAGTGAAAGTATTAAAATATATTTTAAACAAATTGTATAGATAAATATTGCTTTAATAAATAGTAAAAAATTGTAGAATTGTTTATTTTTATTAGGTACAGAATATAATATCCGAGCCAGAAAGAATACTTATTACAAAAGTAGAAAATGTAACAAAGAAAATTCATTCCAGTCAAATCCAAATAGCTGAAATGATTTCAATATTAACTATGTGGTTAGAATACAATTCATTTAAATAAAAGATGTATTTTAAGAGTTTGTAGTATTTATTTTATGACATCTTAAGGCTGTTTGGTTCACCTAATTTTAAGTTGGAAAAATTTGCTTTTACAAATAAAAGGCATGATAAAATTAGATTTAGAAGCTTGTACAACTCACAAACTATTTCCGTTGGATAACTTATTACTCAGTAAATTATTTTTTTTAACTTGAGATTTTTTTGATTTTTGTGCTAACAAAAAATTGTATGAATGATTTTTTAAAAGAGTGATTTTTTCAATTTTTGATAGTAATGGGAACAAATTAGGTTGTTAAGTATTATGCGGAAAGCTAAATTTAACATATTTCTGATAGAAAATGTGCATATAAAGTTGCTTGACTTAATGCTTTTTTTTTTTTATCAAAGAATACAAAATTAGTCACAAGCTGTTTTAAATTTTAGAATATTTTGGTATGGAGAGAGAAACAATGATCTTATTCAGCATAGCTTCCCAATCTTTTCTCTTCTGTTCCCTTTGATTTTTTTTTTTCTTTAATTTATTATCAAAATTTCATCATACCCTCCTAAATTGGCTAGCCCAAGTACAATTGCTCTTAGTTTAGCTAACATATATTTTTAATAAAACTTTAAATCCTTATTGGGAAAAAAAATTTTCAAGTGTCTTATAAAAATCTAATGGAATCTTTGAACTTTGAAAAAAAAAAAAAACCCCTTCTAATAAGGCTTAGTTGCTGTTTTAATTTTTAATCATATTTCATTAATGTGCTCCATTTTCTTTAGATTTCAAAGCTAAAAATATATAAAAATATTTTTTTTTAGCCCCAAGTACACACATATACCAGGTTAGGAAAGACTGAAATATAGGACAAACTGTGACAATTTATAGTTTGTTTTCCAAGGGTAATTATGAACATGCATAATTTCTGAAATAGAATACATAAAGGTACACCTTTACACTATTTTTCAGGGGCAGTTTTTTATTATTTATTTGGGTTTCAATATAAAACTATTATTCAAAGATATTCTTTTAGTTTTTCATACTCATACCTGTTATAAAAGATGCATCAGAAAAACATACATGCATTGATATGAAATATATATACCATAGGCCATTTCTTTTAAAAAGTAATCTTTTCGTGATGGACATTAATATTGCTTTTAAATGCTGTAAAAGAATTCTGTCCAGAACTATAAAGTAATATTTTGGCTGGTAACTGAACAGTTTTACCAACCAGGTTCAGTTATTGCTCTTAAAAAAGGTTTGGAAAATGCAATTTATTATGGCACTGAACTATCATTGTAAAAACTGAGGTTCGATCCCCAGTGGTGGCTTGAAGCCTACTCAACTTCAGATCGATAGATAACAGCCTGTCTAGGAAGTAAAGGCGGCCTGTGCGCAGTGCTAATCACAATCATGCTATTGGTCTCTTAAATTGCGAAGCTTTAACCTCCATGACACCCAGCAGACTGTTACAAGAATGCTTTACTTTACTAAAATACAATTTAAACTAACTCAGGTTAAAGTTTGTATTTTAATAATTCATATTAGTTAAGCCCCAGGTAGCAGAATTTAGAGTCAATGTGCAGTACTATCTTCAAAAATTAAAATTTGTCTATGACTTCAATGCAGTCAGAAATTATAATTAAAAGTATAAATTAAGCCTTATCTTACAAACACATGTACAAATATTTATAAAAAGTTATACACAAAAACTTTATGATGTTTAAATTTTATACAATCATACTTTTAGCTTCACCTAAAAATAGATGCATTTTTGCTAAAGCCCAATAAAGAAATCAGTAAGAAAGGATAACCTTGCATATGACAGAAATAAAATATCATTCAAAGGAAGATATTAAAAACATTGTAGTTTATAATGTTCTGATTTGCGTTTTAAGTTTCTGCAAATAAAATTTATTACCAGTACTTTGCAGACAAATAAAATGAAAAATGAACATTGTTTTGTTTTTTTTTTTCATATTAAATTTTAAGAAGAAAAACTACTCATATTAGAAAATAGAAAAATCTGAAGTGTAAAATAATCTTCAGATACTGTGATAATCTGCAATGCCTTCTACCGTGCTGCAAGGTTTCTGCTTTTAAAGTTAAGCCTAATGTATGCACTTTGAACTGCTAAAAATAATTTTGTTTACTTGTATATGAAAAAACTACTCAAAAGAAAAGGTATAATCTACAATTTTTATTAAACATTTCACAGTGACATTTTATACAGTGCTATATACAAATGGAAGTTAAT
The DNA here is from genome assembly GCF_982258835.1 of Parasteatoda tepidariorum. Lineage (NCBI taxonomy): Eukaryota > Metazoa > Arthropoda > Arachnida > Araneae > Theridiidae > Parasteatoda > Parasteatoda tepidariorum. The sequence goes on along the minus strand of NC_141760.1, from coordinate 66,072,306 downwards.
TACTTTTGTAAGGTGAGCACATCAAATTTACAACAGCTCTGAGATGATTTCATCAGTCAGGCTGTATACAAAAGTGAAGCATGGGAAATGCTATAAAATGTGATGTCTAATAAGAGAGTGGACTAAGCACATCTGTTAATCAACTGAAAATTCAAAATGTAATTTTTAAAGTCAATTTTCAATTTTTTAATTCATTTTTTTTTCTTTTAAAGTTCTATAAATACAAAGGGAACTTTTCATCTCGCAGAGAAAATATATATATATAATTTTAGAAATTTTTGTATATTATTGAAAGTAGCAATTAGAAGTTTCAATCCATTCTATGGTATTTAATTGAACTCTACATTAATGTCATTAATAGTTTAAAATTATTCTAAGACAGCAGGGTTCAGGAAGAAAATAAATATGAAACCCTGCTCTTTTTTTAAAAAAAATAACAGCTTGAGACCAGGGGGATGTTACTAATTCACAACACATGGTAGAAATTGGATAATTAAATCCATATAAAGAGCTAAACTTCTTACTTAAACACAGAACACTGACATGTTTCTATGGTCTCCAGCATATGCTCTCAGACTAGATGGATATAATTTTTTTTTCTTCTTTTAACCAGTACATTAAAATATAAATACCAAAGCTTTAAAATGATAGACTTCAAAAAATATTACAAATGTATTACAAAATTCTTTTGCAATCTCCTCTTGAGATTCGGATAGAAACTACACACATCAGGCAGCAAACAGTTACAATCAAAACATTGCATACACTCTTCTCTCACACAGTCTTATAATCTTAATAACTTATACATTCACAAATTAAGTTTTAAATACCTTCGGTTGCCGTTGCACCTCGTTCTAAAAGCGTAATGCAACTACATCAAGTCGCCAGAGGGAAGCAAAAACAGCAGACCATGTTTTCCCTATCAAAGATTGCAGACATTTTTTCTCACCATGTGTTGTACCACTCTTCATCACTTTCAAGACCAATTAATTAATCTCGCATATTTGCACATGATCCATGGCAGCAGAAGGGTGTTTTGTGTTAGCGTTTCCTTAATAAAAAGTTTCAGTAAATACTAGAGTGCAGTATGAGTGAAGGAGCTAGCACTGTTACTATGAGCCAAACTGAGCATGCTACCACTGATGCTGAGGTCATCGGCAGGTAAAGGTTCCTGAGAGGCTTCGGCGATAGCCATGGCATCAAATCCCAATCTAGCACTTTCTTCATCGAATGCTTCAATCTCTCGAGCTTGGCGTTCTAATAGTAACCTTTGTCTTTCAGCTCGTTCCTCCTGAAATTGCTGTTTTTCTAATTCCATCTAAAAAGACATAGCTAATTTAATTCAAATCCAATGTAAGTTTATGTGATAGTAGGTATTACACCAGATTTACCAGTAGGTATTACATTCATCCAAACAAAGTAAACAAAATTCTGCTGAATTATAACTTATAATTAGAATTTTTTATTCTTAAAAAAATTTTTAAATTATAGTACAAGGAAATAAAAACTTTTTTATATCAATTTAAAAATTATTTTACTTTGATTTTTATATCGATGAGAAATCTTTAATCTCCTAAGATAACCACTATATTCCTTTTTTAAAACTCTTTTCAACACAGAAATTTTCAAATTCACCTTTAGAACTAAAGAGAAACCCTTAAGAAAAAGAACTGTTCCTTAAGGGTTAAATAAACCTTTATACTTACTACAGACAAAATCACTAAGTAACCATAATGCAGCCAAGAATGACTCATAAGAAGCAGCAAATGCAAAAAGAAAGAAATAATGGACTATGTTTTGAAAAAATGAACCCATGTTAGGTATGTTACAATTCAGTTTTCAAAAAAAAAAAAAAAAAAAAAAACTTTTTTTTGTTCTTTAAATTATGTTTTACTGTAAAATGTACACAGAGTATTCTAAGGAATATAAATTTAAAAAAAAAAAAATAGAAAAATATTGATATCTTTTTTTTTTGTCTAATACCTTTTTGATACTTCTTATTTTAAAAATAGTTTAAATTATTTAATGTTTAATTATTTTAAATGCTTAACAGTTTTTTTTTTTTGTTTGTTTTGTTAAAGGCTTATATTTTTTAATTTGTAGACATCCATTTAAAAAAATAATTAACGTAACTTAGTAAATCTGTATGATTAACAGCCTATAATTTTTTTTTTAGCTTAGTGTTATGTTTATTTTATTAAGATAGAAATATAAAAAATAATTCATTTTCCATTTCATAAGTAGCAATGTTCCTCAAAATGGTGCCAAAAAAATTAGCAAGCAGTTTAACTAAATTAAAATCTATTTGTATAAAATTTTGCTAAGGAGCTTCCTGAAAACAACTGTAGAATTAATTTGTTGTTAACTAACTCTTAAATGGTTTCTGCCTTCTACTCTCCATGCTTTCCAACAGCACATACCAATTCTCACCAAATTATTCAACAAAAAAACATTAGGAAGAGATTGAACATTATAAGAGCTCATTTGTAGGAATACTTAAGAATTATGAATGTCTCTAAGACTGATAATCAAAATGGTGATGGAAAGTGACAAATCGTTAGGCAAATGAAAAATTTGAAACAGCTAATGGAATATGTATACTATAAATTCCAGTGAGTATATGAGGACAAAGATAAGAATAACGAAAAAAAAAATAAAGTAAATCATATCTTTATCAGAGAGATTTCATTGGACAAAAATAATGGAAGATTAGTAAAACCAAATAAATATATATATATATATATATATATATATATATATATATATATATATATATATATATATATATATATATATATATATATATATATATATATATAATCAATCAATAAATAATTAATAGAATATTCAACACAAAAATACTCATTGTCAATTAAAAAATCATAAATAATGTATAAAAATATATCGGTTATTGCATACCTTCTGCTCTAAAAGAACTCGTCGAGTAGAAACTCTATCTTCTAATTCTCGACGTTCCCTATTTCTTTGAGCTTCTCCTTGCATTTTAATCTTACTTTGAAATGCTGTCAGTAGTTCAAGTTCTTGTTGTAACTGATCTTTTAATTGGCGATATTCTAATTCTTGTGATTCATCTAATCGAATCTAAACGTGAAAACATTGGTAAAATTATAATGTTAAAATAGTTTTACACAAACAACTTAACTCTAACAGCAATAGATTTTGTGAAAAGTACAATTATTCAATTAACTATTAATTTATTTAGTATTGATAAAAAAATTTCGAAATGTTTCGGTGAGGTTGGCAAAACAATGTTGAATATAAGTTAAGTTGCACTAGAATAGAAAAATTACCACAAGAATACAATTTCTGAATGGAAGAATACAAAGTAATATGTATAAAATTAAAAGCACAAATGAAAAAATATTTTAAACTGTTTTGTATGCTGAAAATTTATTATTTAACAATACTCTTTTCCAATGCTGCATTATGAATTAATCGAACATAAGTAATTCATGCAAGCATAGCTAAAAAAGAAGCATTTTATATTCTCCAATCTAATATAGTTAGAACTAGTGTAGTATGAATTCTGAATTTTGAAGTCCTTTCATTTTTTAGTACTGTATTCAATGTTTTAGAAATATGTTATTAAAGCTTAAAATTCCATAATTCATAAATGGCTCATTCCAAGTAAAATCAACTAATAGTCAATAGCATGCTATAGATTTTTTTTTTTTTTTTTTTTTTTTTTGTAGAAAAGTCCTTGATGAATATAAATTAAAATAATTTTCTCAGAATTTTCAGATCAGAGTTACAACCATTTTAAAGTTTGAGAAAAATGGCATAACTCATATGTTAAAAATGTCTTTTTTATTTATGAGCCAATTTTCTTATTTTTGGTGCCATTAGAAAGAAGTTGTGTAACTAGTACTATGTAATTAAGCTTTAAAATGCCAAATATGTGTGTGGGTATAAGTTAATTAATTTTCTTCATTTTTCTCTCTTATCTTTTTCATTTTGCCTTTATTGTGCTATATATATTTGTAGGTAATAACTTTCACTACTTCAAAGTATATTTAACATTGTGAGAAAAAATATTGAACATTAAAAAAAAGTAATAAAAAGTGGTTTTTAATCAAAATAATTCAAACAAATTTATAACACACAAAACAAAATTTCTTGATCTGAATCTTTTTCCTCATAATGACAAATGTTATATATTTTATATATATATATATATATATATATATATATATATATATATATATATATATATATATATATATATATATATATATATATATATATATATATACACACACACACACATTTGTTTTGATTGCAATCAGACAACTTTGAATAAACTTTTCGTAATATTTGTGCTAAAAACATTTTTTATTACAAAACAGGAACAAAATTTATTTATTTTTGCCCATTTCACTTGGAATGAGCCATATGAATAATAAATCAGCAGAACAAATAAGACATTTGAAAATGCTCAAATTATATTGGGAAAATGGTAGTTAAACAAGTTTAAATGATTAAAAAAGATAACACAATATTACAGAAAAATAGTAAAATATGACAGATTAAGGTAATGAGACTGAATACAAGACTTTTAGTGACATTAGTAAAACTTCTAACTTTAATATAAACTAGAGAATGTTCTTCCAGTAAGTCAATTAGTAATGTGTATTAAATACTATCATAAATAATATACTTTCTTAATGCAAATCAGTTGAAATTAATTAAAATTTGTCACAGACAATTTTTGATAGTTAGAGCATACATATTGCTGTTATATCAACAAAACAAAAAAAAGAAGAAATTTGTTAGCTTGAAAAAATAAATTTAAAAAAATTATCTTTGTTAGTTTATAATAAATTATTTTATCTATGATAATAAATTCATGATCAATATTTCAAAGATCTTTTCTTGTGTCTTCATGCAAGGAAAAAGTTTATTACATTGAAAGTTATAAGTTACCTTTAATGTGATAAACTTAAATTTCTGGGAAAAGGTTAATTAATTTTATACTATATCATCAGCAAGATAAGATTCAAGTCATTTATGCTAAGGTTTCTTAAAATACATTAAAATACAAAATATCAACCATAAGTTTTTCATAAATACATTTGATATATTAGATAAGAGAAATTTTAAATAAAAGTTTGGCTTAGTTTGCTGAAAATGAAGCAAAATAAATAGTCATCACTAATTATATCAAAAATAATATTTTTACTTTGTTACAACTATTTCTTATTACAACTATCAATTGGGAAATGCTATTCATCGAAGAAATTTTGCTTTTTTACTTCAAAATCAATAAATAAGCACAGAACCCTTGGAAAAAAAAGGTGGACAAATGCACTTTCTCAATGTGACCAATGAAGTTTATAATTACAAAATTCACCTTAACTAAAAAATGACAACGACAGAGACAATATTTAAAAAAAACAAAAAACTATTTATAAGCAGAAAAAGGAAATGGAAAGTGAATGACATCTTAAGCAGCTCATATCAACCATTATTCTGATTGTAAATGTTTAGAAAAAAATAATAAACAATCATTATCTAGATTATAAATGCTAGAGGATGTTAAAATTTTTAGTTTGTTATTAAAACTAAAATACTTACAGATTGTTTTTGTAGCATGTCAGCAATGCTCTGTTCATATTGTTCACCAAGGATGGCTAGCTTCCTCATTTGCTCTTCTTTTAATTTTTTAATAACTAATTTTTGTTCCTCTTTAGGAGTGGAAGCCAAAATTTGATTTTTCCAAGCTTTGTACTGTCTTGTTTGAATTTTGCAAGTCTCTCTAAATTGCTTTCGAATCATCAATTCTTTTTGCTAAAAATTTAAATAACAAAAAAATACAAGTATAAATGTTTGAAACTAAGCTAAAAATTAAACTTTAATAAATACAGTAAAACCTCATTAAGTCGTCACCCTGATAAGTCGTCACTCCGCTTAAGTCGTCGTTATCATGTGGTCCCGACTAAGCCTCATAGACAATAATGTAAAATAACCCTCTTTTACCCGTCATCGAATTTATCTCTACTCCGGATAATTCGTCACCCCCAAAAAATGGCAAACCTATCTTTTTTAATGGCAAACCAATCTGTTATCTTTTCAGACCCGCCCCTTTCACTTTAAGTATCTCCGGGAATTTCGGACCACCCACGAAGTTCGCTCTACAGCTGTGAGCATTCCTTTCCTTTTAGGGGATTTGGATTCTTGGAATTTTGCATGCCAATCGTTCAAAGTACTCACTTCTTGCTCCGACTCAGTCGAGTGTAGACGTTTTTCTTTATTGTACGTACTTCAGTGGGACTTCATTTCATAGCGAGTAAGCCCCGCTATAAGGGCCATTTTATTTTCTTACAAAATTGTGATTTGAATACGTTTCAAAATGCCGGGAAAACGAAAACTTACCTCGTTATCTCTTAAAGAAAAAAAGGACTTAATTGCACTTTTTGAAAAGTCAAATGTTTCGAAAACAGCTTTTGCCAAAGAACACAATATTCCGAGAACTACTTTAAGTGATATTCTATCATCAAAGCAAACCATTGAAGAAGCAGACTGCAAAGACAATAGAAAGAGAATGAGGAAATCAAAGTTTGACGAGATCGAGGAGATTTTAGTTCGATGGTTAAAGCATGCAAGATCGCAAAATGTGCCTATTTCTTCCGTCATTCTTAAAGAAAAAGCGATGGAAATTGCTAAGGAGTTGAACATAGAAGATTTCCATTGCAGCAATGGTTGGCTGGAGCGTTTCAAGGACAGAAATAGTCTTTCTTTTAAAACGATTTGTGGGGAAGCCGCAGCTGTTGATGGTGATGCTATAGAAAATTGGAGGAACAGTGTTCTCAAGGACATTTTATCCAGGTTTGATGCCTCAAATGTTTTTAATCTAGATGAAACGGGCTTATTTTATCGTCTTTTGCCTGATAAAACTCTATCGTTTAAGGGCGAAAAATGCACCACTGGAAAAGCCAGCAAGCAACGTCTAACACTTTTGCTGGGAGCGAATATGAATGGAAATGAAAAGCTTAAACCACTAGTGATAGGCAAGAGCAAAAGGCCACGTTGTTTCAAAAACGTTAAATCTCTGCCAGTTGAATATGAAGCAAATTCAAATGCATGGATGACTACAATGATTTGGGAACGGCATATCCGTAAATTGGATTCCCAGTTTTCGCGCCAAAAGAGAAAAGTTGCCCTTATTATCGATAATTGCACAGCCCATAGTCAACCCGAAAGCTTAAAAGCTATTGAAATCGTTTTCCTTCCTCCAAATGTTACTGCACTTCTTCAGCCATTAGATCAAGGGATAATTCGGGACTTCAAAAGAAAGTACAAAAAAATGCTAGTAAAAGACCTGATAAAAGCATTGGATAAAAATGAAAAGTTTGAAGTTTCCGTTTTAGACGCGATAAATTATGTGCATAGAAGTTGGAGCTCAGTTTCTACGCAAACTGTTTTTAATTGCTTCAGACACGCGGGATTTGTAGCCAATGCAGAATCCGAAGATATCCTCTGTGAAGAAGTCGATCCCGAGCCCTTAGAAAATTTGCTGCAAGTTGTTAATGAAAAAGGTTGCAGTGTCAATGACGTAAATGCATTTGTCGATATTGACAATGACATCACTATTTGTTCACAAGCGACTGTAAAAGATTTAACTTCAGAATTTTTAGATGAAAAACAACACAGTTCCAGCGAGGATAGTGATGATGAGAATTCGTGTGGAATTCCGCCCAGCAAGACTGAAACATTAGAAGCCTTAGAGAAAGTTAGACGATATTTAACATCAATTGAAAGCACAACAGAGGAAGAATTCAAGGCGCTGATGATATTAGAAAAGACGGTTAACAGCAATCAACAATTCCTGCATCAATCCACTATGTTAAGCTATTTTAATGCTCAGAAATAAAAATAAAAAGTGGTAACTATACAAAAGTATTTGTATTCCTTTTCTACACATTTATTTGCATGTGCATTACATTCTAAAAATCTAATTTTTCTCAACGAATCCTATTGCAGTCCATTAAAAAATTTCAATGTTATTTTAGTTTTTTTAAAGAAATTTCTAACTCCACTTAAGTCGTCACTCCGCTTAAGTCGTCGAAAATGTTCGGTCCCTTGAGTGACGACTTAACGAGGTTTTACTGTATATCCAAAATGTTATGCTGAATAATTTTATAGAAAGAGAATTAAGAACCCAAAACAAATATATTTTTGTGAACTCAGTAACCAACAACTACAGCAATGAATATTCAACAAAGGAAATAAAGACAGTGCAAGTCAACATTTGAACATTTAAGTGAATTCATTATTCATGATCCAAAAATATTCATACAATGAAGGAAAATAGATAAATCAAAGAACAAAGTGATTTATGGTATCATGTTCACATTATTAGAACTACTAACATTACAGTTTTGCAAGTAATAATTTATAGATAAAACATTTTTTTAACAGAAAATTAAGGAATATTACAATTGCCCATCATAAGAGGAGCCTTTAGGGCTCAAAGGCACACAGTAGATAAGTAAATACATGTATATGATATATTTCACATATATATACATACATAAATATATAGTGGAAAATCCCGTACTCGGAATTTTTGGGACTTCAGCAAGTCCGAAAATATATTTCTCCGGATAATGTCTCGAAGTAAATATCAAAACATCCTTATTCAATAAAAAATAACAAACAGATGATAATTAACATCAACTTCAATCAACAGCCTAAAATTCACATGGTTTGTGTGGTCGTGCTACTTTGGTAGCTTTTGTTACAGATTTCCACATGGTTTTTAAAATCTTGATATTTTAATAAGCCATTATTACATACTGCAAATTCTGAATCACAGATTTCAGTCAGCAATCATTTTTTTATCCAGTTGATTAGCGACGATTCCACAGTAAATCTATTATGTTTTATACCGATTGTTTTTACAGTAGTTATTAAAATGGATTTTTACTTGGTTTTTCAAAGTTTCTGCTATTATTTCATTTGGCAAATTTCGAATTGCCCATTTTGCATTAAATTATTGACAATTCACCCTTAATTTAAGATCATATTTTTTAAGGTTATTGCCATTGATTTTCAGTTTATTAATGCTAGATTTTCATATAAGGGGAAATTTTGAATCCTCCATTTGTACAATTACTTCTTGATGCCAAACATGATTTACGACGGTTCTATCGTCCATGTGGTTTTGTCAATCGCATTTTCAGCAGTTTAGAATTACCGCATAGTTTTTAAAATTTTGATTTCATTTTAATATATTATTATGATTTTCAAATTAATGACCCACTTTAATCAAATCACTTAATGACCCACTTTAGTTGTGTTAATTTAATCTCAAATCCACAATTTTTTCAAAATGTGAAACTTTTGCACACTCTGAATGTGAGAACATGATTATTGGCTGTAAAAATCACTTTGTGTGAGACGAGAAAAAAAAATACACGAATTTTTTCGCATTGTAGTGACATGCCAGATTTTATTTCGATGATATTCCTTTTTTTCCTATTATATCGGAAATTGGATTAAAACCTAACAAAAATCAGAAGTCTGGTAAAAATCATAAAGAAGTGGAAATTAACAGAAAAGTGGAGGATTCTTATCCCTCAGACCCTTTTTTTTTTTTTTTAAAGCAACAATAAAAAAAGTAAATAATAATATCGAAACTGGAAAAAGAGTTATTTTTCCAGATTTCTAGTAAGAAATCGGGGGCGAAAATAGACTTTTCCAGTAAATGGATGTTCAGATATGAAATTAGCGCACATATATATAAATATTTGACTAAAGTTATATTTTATATATGTTTCTTTCCAGGCTGACTTATTATTATCAAGATTAAAGGATTTTAAACTAAAGTAAATGTTTATAAGATCTTTCAGGAAGTACAACTTACATTTAAGTGTAAATTTACTTAATGAGATAAAAAATTCTTTAACATTTACCAAATAAATAAAATTGATTCGCTGATTTAATTTCCTTTCTGCACTTATTCTGCTCAAGATTATATAAATTACATACATAGAAAGATTAATTAGCATATTATAATAACAAATATCTTTACTATGTTCATAACTTTGAGTAACTCTTGAACATTAAAATAGAACATTTTATAAATATTCTTCTTCTATAGGTATGACAGCCCTTTGTGGGCCAGAGCCTTCTTCCAGCCTGCTCTTTTTCTTTGTCCATTGTTCTCATGGAAATTCTTAGGATTTCATAATCCTCTTCCACACAGTCAAGCCATCTGATCTTAGGCCTACCTCTAACTCTAATTCCCATTGGTTTATAATTGAAAATCTTAAATGTCAAGGAAGAAGGGTTCATTCCACAGATGTGACCTGCTATCTTTAATCGGCTTATTTTGAGGTTTTTGTTGATATCAGCTTCCTTGAATAGGCTATATAGTTCAAAATTATGTTGTTGTCTTCATAAGCCATCCACATTTATAGCACAGAAACTCTCTCTAAAAAACAGCAAGCAAGTCAGCTTGTGATTTAATTAAAGACCATGTTTTGGATCCATAAGTTAAGACAGGTCTAATGATTGTTTTATATAGCATCATTTTTGTTCCTCTTTTAATAAATTTTGACTTTAGAAATATGTTTAAGCCCTGAAGGCATCGATTAGCTGCTATAATGTGTCTCTTTATTTCTGTGCTTATATTATTTAAGGCATTAATATTTGAATCAACATAAGTAAAATTGTCAACAAATTTGAATTTACAATTTTCGGTTTCTAAAAATTTGCAGGTGTTTTACATCTAGCATGTATTTGGTACTGTTTTCATTAACAACTAGACGCATCTTTCCTGAAGAATTCTTAGAAGCTGTAACTGCTTCTAACAATGCTTTTTTTGTTTGTGCGATTATTACCAAATCATCAGCATAAGCCAGGATTTGCACTATTAATATTGTGCCTCGACATATTGCCAAGAAAAAATTCCTATCTTATGCACTTATTTTGCAATTTTTTGTTAGTAGTACATATAGAAGTATTACAGAATAGTTCATAGAATTTAGAATCATTTTTCTTTTCAGAATGAATCTTATTTTTCTAATTTTCAATATATATCTTGAAAAATCAATGTATTTCATAATTATTGATTTTTTACCTTATTAATTGAAATTAATGATTCTCATTAACAAAACAGTAATTAAAATATTATTTAAATTGGCCATTTTAATGATTTGAATAAGATTGTTGATTACTTGTGAAAACATTATAATTATTAAAAAAATATGCAAAACACTCTTTGTTATTAAAGTTACAAGAGAAAGGCAAACCTTTAAGCTTTTTGGCTGCTGCTTAACTTCTAAGGCATGTTTTTTTCGAAGCTCTCTTTCTCTTCTAGAGTTATACTCTTGTTGATTGGCTAATTCAGTTTGGTGCTGTTTACGAACATGTTCTTCTCTTAGTTGATGAACAGTCCTTTGTTGACGGTATTCTAATTCTTGAGTACAGTCATGATGGTGAAGTAACATAGAATGGGCTTGTACTAGTTGGGACTGTCTCTTATTTAATTCCTATAAAACAAAGCATTCTTTTATTAGAAATTTTAACAAAACTGTTTGAGGAAATTATATTATTAATAAATTATGAATTTTAAAAGTTAATCATTTAACTAATGTGAAATGATCGTTAAAGCCTAGAAAATTTAAGATAATTTATGATGAAAGCATTTGTAATTAAGAAAGTGATAAATATACAAAGATAAATAAGGTATCCTAAAAGGCAAGCTTATAATGATATCCTTTAAAAATTCTCATCTTCTAGTTATAGTGCAAAATTACAATGTTGTAACAATAAAACTTTAATTTAGAGGAAATTTCACCCATGAACAGCTAAGCATTGTTAAAAGAATTAATTAAGCATTTAAAAACAGCAGACACAATCCATTTACTTCAAAGGCTAAAGTAGACATACTCACATCTCTTAGAAGATTTTGTTCCATTTGATGATACTGTAATAATTTTCGTCTACGAAACTTTCTAATTTCTAAGCGATGTGTATCAGAGTGTTCTCTTTGAAGGCGTTGCATGGATGCTGTTTGGCGTTGGAGAACTTCTTCCTTGTGATTTCGAATAACATCGTCTCTTTGCCTTGAAGAACCATCACCACTGATTTCCTGTAAGTTCAAACACATTAAATAACTAAAAATCGCTACTACTCAATAATATAAAAATTACTTCTATTAAAATTTAGCTACACATTTTTTCTTTTGAAAAAAATATATCTTTACTACTAAAAACCAATATTTTTAAAATAAATGAAGCTTCTACTTAAAATATCTTTAGAACATAATTTATTTACTTATTCTCCAATTTTTTGAAGAACAAATTAAGCATCAGTAAAATTTGGAAAGTCAAATAAAGAAAATATAGCGACAGGAGAACGTTGTTTATAGAACATCTTTTATCGTTGAAAACTGCCTTATACTTAGAAATTAATATTATAACTTACAGCTAACCACAACATACTTTTCAGCTATTATAAATATTTTTAAAAAATAATTTGACACTTTTTTTTCCTCTGAACTTGTCTATAAAATTCAACCAAGGCATTTTTTTATATTCATAATGAAAAAATTTAATGCATATTCAAACTCATTATGCTTTTTAAATGTTTTATAAAACTCAGTCTATTATAAAAACAATAAATACAAGTTAACTACTTAAATTTTTACTTAACAAATTAAAATAAAACTGAAAATATATATTTAAAAACCATAATTTACTTTCTGAACTTCAATTACAATGCAAACATTGAAATGGCACTTCGAGTCATCAGGACATTTTCATGTATGTTGAATTTTCATGAAGTAACGCAGGTTAATAAATTCATATAGATAATTCTTTTATGAGAAAGAAACAAAAATATTGTTTTTGCAATAAATTATATTTAATTTGAATATATATCATTTTAATTATTTAGATTACGATGCTAAAGCAAACTAGTTGTTTCTTAATATAAAATACAAATAATAATAGAAGGTCTAACTTCTACTGTAAAATAAGGGCTTAACTAGACAAAATTTTTGATTAAGCATTTTATAAAAATCATTCGAATTTCTTAAATTTTGTATGTTTTGGTATAAAACAAAATAAAGTAATTTCGCAAACTAAATAAATGTGAAACAAATTTAACTCACTCTTTTTAACCTGTCTTTCAAATACTTATACTCTGTTTTCTGCTGAGCTTGATACCGTTTTATTTCATCTTCATGTTGTTGTGATATATTTTTACTAATTCGCTTTTCACTAGCTAAATTTTGTTTGAGCTAAAAAAAAAAAAAATAAGAATATAATATATTAAGACACTTAAGATACAACAATACTTAAAAGACATTTAAATTAAGCAGTCTCATTTATAGACTTGCTGCTTTATAAGTATGAAAATAATATGTACTGTTTGAGTGTAACAAGAACTTCTAAAGGCATAAGACTAGTCTGCTGGCAGTCACTATGGTGATATGAAGATAAATTGCTTCGATATGAATGTGGTTGTTCTCTTTGGTGTATAAAGGAAGAATCATTTCTTTAAATTCTGTGCCAAAAATGATTTTATTCTTGTTTTTATAGCAACAGACAAAATTTTGAGTTGGGGGAAGTTCTCGTGAAAGCTGAACAGTACTATTCAATTTTATAAACAAAATTTCATTTAATATAAATGATAGAAAGTTTTCTATTTGCTTGATGTGAAGCCATTTTTAGAAGTTAGAGAAAACATTTAACAATTTGCTCGTAAACCAAATATGCTCTTAATTTAAAAGGTTTCCAAACTTTTCGTTGATAAGCCACACTATGTATTTTGTGTAATGTTTTTTTTTTATTGTTAGATATTTACGCAAAAAAGAAAAATTAAGTTGACAAAACCCAATAAAAATAATCAATGCTGCTTGACTATAAATTATACCAATTGCAATAAAAATAATGCCTGAATGAATATAATAATCAAAAGCAATTATAAAATGACAATTGATTTTCATCAATTGCTGAATTATCATGAAATGCAACTTTCATTTGTAATTTTAAAAAAATAAATAAACTAGGATTCATCACATTAATAGATCACAATAAAAATAGTGAGTTGGTGATTCTTTTTAAGTAACATTTAATGATTCTATGAGCATTCTTGGTTTGATTGTTTTTGATAAACATAATAGGTTGATAGATATACCATCAATGTATGCAAATCATTTAATTATGCTTTTAATTTCGAGAAAAGAAAATTAATTTCAAAAATATTTACCTTTCTTTCTAATTCTTGCTGATGCTTCATTTGAAGTTTTTCAAGTTCCTTACTGAATTGAGTGAGAATATTTTCATATTCTTTGTCTAATTTTTGCTTATGTTCTTCCATTTCTTGCCGACATTTGGCTTCAAGCTAAAGCAAAATTTAAATTAACAAGAGGTTTAAATTAAAAGTTTCAGGAATAATACATATATCTAACACACAACACTTTTAAAGTATATTTTATATATGTTGTGTAATTTTTATAAATAATATATAAACATAAAACAATAAAACAGGTATAATAGTCATCTTTGTTTTAAAACTTTACGACAAATTTTATGATGAGCAAAACAGGCACAAAGAAGAAAATTTTTTAATTTGAAGCTTTCTACAAATGTAGAAATAGTAGCAATCGAAAAGTCTACAAGAAATAGTTAAGTCACTATTGACTGGGATCTATTATTTAAGAAAATTATCCTCAAATAACTGGAATATTTTATATTATAGAAAGTTTTTTTTTCCTACTAAAATGGTTACAAAAGAGCTAATGAAACAATTTATTCCCACAAAAGAAAAAAAAATTATAAGTGTGAATTAAATACAAGAATGAAATATTAAATGAACCAGTTACATACTATTCAATATATATTACAAAATTTATAGAAATTGTATATTAAGGGAGTGGGAAGGTCTGCTTCTATATAATTACAGTCATTGTTTGAAGAAATATTATGATGATTTTAATGAGCGGCAATAAATATATATACTAGTAAAATTTTGTCAAGCAGATTTATTAGATTTTACTTACTTGTATGAGAGCTTTTTGATGTTGGCGTCTCATTCGCTTGTAGCCAGACATCTGTTCATGCATATGATTCTCTTGTTCATGTTCCTTGATTTGTCTAGTAACAATTGATGTTGTTCTAATTGTAGCAAAATTATTTGCTCCAACATCTGCACTATTCAAACTGGTAGATGATGAATTCTACACAAATAATAATAATAAAAAAATTCCTTTTTCAGTTCAGATAAACTAATTATATTTTAAAAGATTATAATTTCAAAACAACATAAGTTTCAGAAATAATATAAATAAAAAATTTTCTCACATCAAATTTGTCCCTTTGGTTTAAACAAATTGAAATAAATTAACAATCAAATCTACTTTATAAGACAATATATTTCAGCAAGTCAAAAGTAATTAAAAAGGATATTATTTTTTAAAAACTATCAGAAAAACTTAACATATAAAAATTGACTCCATGGGTGCAAGTTGGAAAAAAGACCAAGACTGAAAATTTTCTGACTATACCTAACATACACAATACCCCCTCGGAATATGCAAACTATCTAAGAAAGCTTTACCATAATACATCAAGTTTAAACACTGTACAAAAAATATTTATTCATTTTGTCTTTTGATAAAATAACAACGGGACATAAGAAAATAGACCAATAACGTAGACCTAAAAAATATTTTTAAGGTCAGAAAAGAAAAAAAATTCTGATTTCCGTCTTCAAGTCAGTCTTGTTTCCGTCTTACTTCCAACCGCGGACATTTTCGAGAGACGGAAATCCGTCCTGGGGACAGAAGACTTGCACCCATGATTGACTCAATGCCAAAAATGTTCTAAAATGCAAGGAAAAAAGTCTCAAATATGAACATTAATGACTTAAGTCTCCAACCCACAAAACATGCAATAATAAATAAATTTTCTAGAGTAAATATGCAATAAATGATAATTTTACCGATGGACTAAGACGAATTCCACCCCTTTCACGGAATGAAGCTGGATAATTGTAAGTGGAATCTGTTTCAGACGCTGGTGGAAGACTACTCGTACTACTGCTCTGGCTTCCAGCACTAATATTTTCACTCTGCTGACTGTGTGTACTAGCAATGCTATTGCTTTTACTGCTATCTCCACCAATTTGATCATCTTCCTAAAAACAAAAATGATTGACCTGAATTAACGCCACAATAAACATGCATATATATATTACAGATAATTAAAGTTCAGTAAGAAATAAATAAGAAGCAAAAGCTTTGTAAGTTTATTACTCCAAAAATACAAAACAATAAAAATCTAAAATAATAAAAATTACCACTAAAGGGGTTAAACATTTTTTGAATTGAAATTTACAGAAACTTATTTTAATAAGCAGTTAAAAATTACAAATCAAAGCCTTAAAATCAATTTTAATTTTAAGTAACTTAAAATATTACAATAAACTTATATATTATTAAAATATTACACTAAACTTAAATATAATGAATTGATGAGTACATTATTAACAACAGCAATATATTAAAAATTTCTGAAGGTTGAAATCACATTAGATTACAGTTAAAAATAATTTCAATAAATTTAAAAAAGGTTATTATCTTTAACAAATTAAATAGCAGAATGCAAATTTTTGGTAAAATAAAATACTTATGCACTGAAAAAGTTTTAAATATTATTAATATTAATTTTTATTTATAAACCTTACTCATAAAAATTCCATATTAATTAAAATTGTTTAAGTACATAAAAAAGGATATTTAAAATATTGACTAAAATAATAAAGAATAAGTATGAACATCCGTAACAAAACTACATAATAAAAACAGTTCTATAGATGGTTGCTAATCAGCATTTAATTAGTACTTACAGTACTGTCTTCTTCAGGTTCGCCAGTACTCACTTCGTTTTCTTGGGAATCCACCATTAAGATTTTCTTCATTTTACGGTAATTTAAATTGTCTAACTCTCTAACTGCAGCTTTTGTACGGTGTATAAGATCCATTATTACTCTGGAAGGTCGAGGGCTAATTATAAATGGATGCTGAAAGAAAGAAGAAATATCTTTCATAAACAGGAGGTAAAAGAATGGTTATGCAAGCCTCAACACATGAATTAATGACATGTTATCATACTCAACTAGAATAATCTATTTTATATAACTCATTAAAAAGCAATAATTTTACTTCTGAAATATGGAATGATTCTATTGTAAAATAAATGCCTTTATTGATCATAAGAATACACGATTTTTTTCTTTTGTAAGACAATAAAAACAATAAAAATATTAACATGCTGGAACTATTTAGCTATGAAAGTATATATGAAATAAGTAATATTATTATATCAAACAAATTGAAGAATTTATATAAATTCAGGAGTACCAAGGATCATTGAAAGAAAACATTATAAGAATTATTATTTAGTGTATTTACTGTTTTCTAAATTACTTTTTAATAAGTAATTATAACAGAAATTCTTTTGTACGACTAAAAAACATAAATTATTTAATTAGTAGCAAGTTTAAAAATAAAATATTTAATAAGAAAGCTT
Organism: Parasteatoda tepidariorum; assembly: GCF_982258835.1. Taxonomy (NCBI): domain Eukaryota; kingdom Metazoa; phylum Arthropoda; class Arachnida; order Araneae; family Theridiidae; genus Parasteatoda; species Parasteatoda tepidariorum. The sequence goes on along the minus strand of NC_141760.1, from coordinate 66,054,742 downwards.
TACAATTATCATTTCATAGGATAAGTTGCTTACATGTTAAATTATAGATAATGAATAATATAAGGCTTCTATTATAATTAGGCTTTAATTTTATTTATTTTTGCATCAACAAAAATCCTTAATTTGAACAATTCTTTTAGGGAAGGAGTCTCAGAGTTATAGGAGTTTATTATTGAAGTATTTTACAGTTAATAATAACACTAAACTGAATTTAAAGGACATAAAATTAATATAACAGGAGATAGAACTAATCAATCAGAAAATAAAGCTTGATGACATTTTTAGAAATAATCTCAGCTTCCTCTTTTTTTTTAAACCTAAAAAATGCTACAGCTATAAATCAAATTAGGATGCTTAGTTTGGTGCTGTACTATGTCTAAGAATGCTGCCATAAGCTTTTAAAAAAAGTTTTTTTGTTTTTGTCTGCATAAACTTGACAGCTAATGATGAAACAAAAAATTGACCAACTATAATTTTCAATTATAATTTGAACATACTTAGCAGAATTATATATATTTTTATGACTTATTATTACTAAATTATAGAACAAGTGTAAACTTATTAAGAGTAGTAAATAAAACCAGAATTAAATAGTTAAAACAAAATTGAGTAAAAAAATCTATCATATTGATAAAAAATACTTGTTCTTAAAGTGTCCTTATTTAACCTTAGATTCTACCATTACGTTAGAAATCAAACAAAACCAAAGCTTTAAACAGTGAATTATTAGAAAATACTCTATTTTTGAAGATTAGTTTCAAATTTATTAATCAAGAAGTTTTTACCTGTAGCAATCTGGCAGCTATCGGTCGATCAGTAGGATGCTTTTGTAAACAGGTTTCTACAAAGTGATGGAAAGACTCTGACCTAAATAAAATAAATAAAAAAAATTTTGTTTTTCAAAATTGAAAATAAACTATTATTATTCCAAAATATAAAATCTTTACATTTTTTTAATTAATTAATGATGATAAGAAATACTATAGAAACACTATTACAGAACAATATATAATAAATGATAATTAAATATAATTTATACTTTTAAAAAAAATAATAACAATGAACAGCAGTCCTTTATTGCATTCAGCCTGCTGGACAAGAATAAAGTAAAACACATCATATAATGTGACATAAAAAAAATCATTATATAAAAAAGTAATAATATTTTGAATTTTTGCCGTGATATATCACAGAACTTGAGTATTTTCGACTAATTTTTATAAGCTATGAAATGATTTGTCACACAATCTTACGATACAGTGAAGCTGCTTTGTTTTATATTTCTATCCATAAAAGATAAATTTAGCACAACTTGTAGCAATTGCAAATAATTTGATGTTTTATGAACCTTTTCTTATCAATATATTAGATAAGTTCAATTGGGGCTAAGAAAGTTTATTAATTGGAAAATTTAAAAAAAAAACTAAAAAAGATCAGGACAGAGACTCAAAAGATGGTTAGATGATGGAGAAAAAAATCTAACCATTATAAAACTTACTTAGTGGAAATCCAAGACAAAGAAAGGTTTGGAACAAAGCTACTCAGCAAGCAAATGCCCAACGTCGGCTGTAGTACCATAAAAGGAGATAGAGATAAGTTCAAAGAAAATTGTGTTAGGGCAAGAATTGAAAAAAATGAGCAATATAAGGGTGTACAGTTTAGTGAGGAGGTCACTACTGCACCATTATATACATAGATAGATAATTATCATCATCATTAGCATGACAGCCCGGATGAGCCCTAGCCTTCTAGAGGATTCTCCCTCATCCTCGCCTGTTCTCAGCAACGGTTCTTTAGTTTTAACAGCTCAGTACGAGAAACTCCTTATCTACAGAAACGGGCGGGCCATCCGAGTTTGGGTCTTCCCCTTGGTCAATCCTCAGATGGCCAAGTCATAAAAATTATTTTAGATGTACATTCATCAGGTGATTACGTTAGATGGTCAGCCTATTTTCTCTTTAAAATTCTGATATATTTGGTAAAGCCATGTTCTTTGTAAAGGCGGCAAAGTTCATATCCTGATAATTATCTGATTTTCTCATTATTGCTAAGAAGCAATTAGGAAAACAGAATATTCAAAATCTGGTATTTAAATTATAAAAAAGAAACATTTCCCTAAGCTAATTTTTTTCTCATTCAGATTTCAATAACTAAATAAAAAAAATTTGGTATCTAGCATATATCAAAATACGTACACAATAGAAATAATTGTGTATCTATAATATATAAAAAATAAAAAACTACCAATATATAAAACTACCAAATATATACAACTACCAAATATATACAACTACCAAATATATACAACTACCAAATATATAAAAAACTACCAATCAAATATTTTATATATTTATTTATCATATATCCAAATAGAATTTTAAAAAAATAAAGCTACTAACCAGTCACCAGGCCCTAAAGATGGCGAATCATTTTGGGCTATATGATACAAGGCACTCATTGCATTCATGTTGAAATAGGGTGGCTTTCGTTCAGCTAAAATTAAAAACAACAAATTTGAAAAAGAGTCACAAGTCAGTTTAAAGTTATTGTACAAAAAAAAAGGCCAAACTTCAAAACAAAATTTTAATAAATCACTAAATGAATGTGTTGACAAATATAGTTCATAAAAATAAGTTGGAACTAAAAAAAATCTTACAATAAATTTCTAATTTTATGAATAATTGGTTAATCTAAATTTTGACACTCACAAATTATTGACACAATATGATGTACAACAAAACACACCTTTATATCTTTAATAGGAGAAAAATAAGTGAAACAAATTATTTCCTTCAGATGCCTTGAGATAAAATATAAATATATATATTTTATAAATATTATATTAAAAAACGTAAACCTTTGTGAAAGACAAACAATCAAATCACAAATCATTTGCTGAAGATTAGCATTTTAATATTATTCAAAATGCAGCGAATTTTGAAGAAGAAAAAAAAAGGCATAGGGATTTCTATTATTAACAAAGTTCATAATAATTTTGCTAATAATTATAACAAATGAAAAAACATTTAAAAAGTTTTTTTAAAAAATAGGACATATTTTATGAATCACATCAACCATCTGTATTAGGTCATAACTTTTTTTTCTTGTTTTTCTTCTTTCAATCAACATTACATGTTATGTTAATTGAACTCTTAGATTACTAAAATATATCAATCCTTATAATTTTAACTAATATTTTAATAATATGAATTATTAAGCACAGATTCTGTAAACTAAAATACATTTATGCCACATTTTGTTATTATTCACTTTTAATTCCTACTTAATAAAAATATTTTACATTTACCTAATTCAATGCAAGTTATGCCAAGTGACCATATATCAACCTTGCCATCATACTGTCCTTCATCCATTGCTAAAATTACTTCTGGTGCCATCCAGTATGGTGTGCCAACAAAAGAGTTAGCGGGTGAAGCCATAGACGCTGACCCAAAATCAGCTTTAAATTGAAAGAAAATTCAAAAATTAATAAAAAATATCAGCTACACATTGTACAAGTTAACATTACACTTAAACTGTTCAACTAACCCAATTTAACTGTGCCATTTTCAGTTAGCAATATATTCCCAGCTTTAACATCTCTATGTATTCTCCCAAGAGAGTGTAGGTATTCCAAACCTTGAAGAGCATCTTGGCAAATTGCTGCTATTTCTTCTTCTTTGAGAGGCTTTTTGTGCACTATAATTAAAAAGATTTTTTATAACATAACTTGAAAGTAAAAGAAAATTAATTAGTTTAAATCTTTTACTAACAAAATTATTATTAAGTTGAGAAAGTTTTCAATAAAGAGCAAAAATCTGACAAAATTGTAGATGTAAATACACTTTTCAAATACTAATTTCCTGAAAATTATAGAAAATCTAAAGTAAGCAAATATGGAGGCATACTTTTAAGAGCATAAATAGTTTTAAAAACAAATTATGTTTCAACAATACTTAAAAGATTTTATATGAAAGACTTAGGTTTGGATTCCTTGAAACTGTTGAAAACAAAATTATAAATCATGCACACATATATGGCTAAAACATCCCCAAAATTGTAAAAAATAAAATTAATTCTGTAGTAAAATAAAAATAAAAAGTAATCTATTGTCATTTTTTATTAATTAAACAGGCATTTGTTAATCCTATATTTAAAAAATATGTATTAATTTGAAAAATACTTTAAAAAATGTGAAAGTCTATCTCCTTATCTAAAATAATTAACACTTCTTCAATAAAATAGCACAAGTTTTGATTTTATTTTTCTTCTTAGTTATAAATATATCTTAATATTTTAAGAAAAAAATACACCAAAGATATTACCATTAAACTTAAATACATACATTATTTACAGACTTACCAACTCCTTTTAATCGTAACTAGCTTAAGTACTGAAGAAATAATAATTAAAGATTCACGAGTAAACAATAATTCAGTGTTTCCATGTCGGTTTTATTTTTTAGATTTATCCTTTGGCCTCTTAAATCCTGCAACATTGAATTATATATATATATAAAAGCCCAAATCTTTAGAAAATTTTCTTTTTTATTACTTTCGAAGAAAATTACAATGGAATGAAATGGGTTTTAAATGGAAACAAAATTGGAATGAATATATCAGGGTTCTCAATTCTGATTACCATTGCACAAAATTGTTTCCATGGGCAATAAAACAATCGAAGTTGCAAAATTATTTTTTTCCAGCAAATTACTTGAGCAAGAATTCATTAAGCTAACATTTTTTTTATTTAACTATTTTTACTCTAAAGATTAGCTTTACTTCTAAGGCTAGTCAGATGTCAATGAGAGCACTAACATATACTTATGTTTTGAATCAACAGATTCTATACTATCATAGAACAGTAAAAAAAATTTTATTATCACAATTTGTTTCAAAAAATGCATTTTTTTTTTTTAAATAAATTTTGTTAAATTAAAATACATAAGAACATTTATCAAAAATAAAACTTATTACGAAATTAGAGACTTTCCACATACTGCACTGACTATATATCAACTGCTACTGCTTAAAATAATCACTTTCCAATTCAGTTGTAATAAAAATATTAGCAGTTTTTTTTTTTTTTTAAGACTGAACTTATTTTGCAAAATATCTGGATAATTCCCCAGTTTTTAGATGCATCCCACAGGTAAACTAATCACCTATGATATTAAAATATTTATATAAAAAAAGCTGTTGTAAAAAAAAAAACAGTAATTTATGATAAAAACCCTTTTGATACATAAGTCATTTCACCTGATTTTAAGAATTGCATGACAAAAATAAATTTTCAACATAAATTTTTAAGATAATTGAACTTGGTTTAATTTAAACGTTTAAACACAGCAAAGATTAATTTTTATGTGTTTGTAGAAGATAATAGCTTAATTTTCTCTTACATGAAAATATGTTATCCTGAAAAAGTGGTTTTTAAAAGAAAGAAACTTGGCTTAATGCATTGTTGATATTTTACAAAGAAATTTTATATGTCAGATAGAATGCAGTCTTTATTGAAGATAGTTATTAAAAATTATTTTTTGTTTGAAATAATTTGAAATAATACCTTCTATTATGTCTGAAGCTGAACCAAGACAGTATTCCATAATAAGCTGAAATACATTTAAAATATTTAGTAAAAAATTTTGTTTTGCAAAGAAGTTGAAGATAAAAATAATTATAATATATACCCAAGCTGTATGTTCTTTTAAATAACATCCTTTGTAATCTATAGTATTTCGATGTTTTAGTTGGCGTAGAAATTTTACTTCTTTAATTATGTCTTGCCATTTCTAAAACAAAAATATATTTGTTAAACATATTTTTAGCTAAGATTTATTTGATAGAAAAATTTAATTCTAACATTACATTATGAGTGTTTTCTTAAAAACATTACGTAAAAATATATATAGTAGTAAATATATATAGTACTATCAATTATACATAATTTTTTACATCATTAGTAAAACTGCATAAGCTTTGAATTATTTATAGTAATACTAACTATCACAAATAATATTTAAAATTATTTAGAGCCAGTTTTAAAAACTTTCAAGTTACTGAATCTGAAGAAAGTAACCATTTCTTAAATAACCGATGGATCACTCAAATAAGATTGCAGAGCATAACTTAAAAGATATAAAAATCATAACTGGTATAAAACAATCAAAAAATAAGTAATGGGTGATTATATAAAAGCCATTTAAATTTGAAATGATTCAACTGTAATTTCAATCTCTAGTTCCTAAATACTATTATACTGTTCCAGAAAACTGCATAAGTTTTGAATTATTTATAGTGATACTAACTATCACAACTAATATTTAAAATTAATTAGAGCCAGTTTTAAAAACTTTCAAGTTACTGAATGTGAAGAAAGTAACCATTTCTTAAATAACTGATGGATCATTCATTATGATGACTTTTGTGTAAAATGCACTTAACTTAAAAAAAAAATTATAAAATTAATATAAAATTAGATATTAAAGAAAATGCTAGATAATACAACTATATAAAAATTTGTATATTGTATACATGAGCCACAACAAAGGCAAAATGTGTCACATTAACAGTTTTTTCAAACATAAATTCTACTTAATTATTGAAGTCAAATAAGAGATAATTAAATTGCATTAATAAACTTTAATGTGATTTATCAGAAGTAATATACCTAGCTTGATGTATTCATTACACAACATAATAAAAAAGACAAATAGACATTTTAATAAAGCTTTTAGTGTTTAGTAAATAAACTTTAGGAGACATATTAATATAAGCCTTTATTCACATGCGAAATAAAAAAAAGCAATTTTTCTGTCTTCCAGCAGTATTTCTCTAGTTCTGAGTCATAAAGATGTGAAATATAGAAAACAATTTTTCAAAAACAGCAAAAAATTAAATTACATACCTCAGCAGATTGCTTTCCAGTAAAAGACATCTTTTTGATAGCAACCACTTCTTTTGTGACTGCATTTCTTGCCTACATAAAAAGAACTTAAAATAAGTCACATATAAAAAATATATATTCGATATAAAGTTTATGTCAACAATGCCTCAAAGTGTCATATTTTATCAGAACTATTAGATTTTTGAAAAAGCTAATTTAGCAGTCAACTATGATAGGTAGGTTTAATATATTCATATACATACATATTTAAAAATTAGTAAAGATGGAGTTTACCCAGCACATTTAACTTTATTAGAACTAACTAGCTTTATTATATCTGTTAAAAATTTAACATTTAATTAGATAGACTTTAGGAGAAATGTAACAGTAAAAGTGGAAGAATTATTTTGTATTAGTACGCATGCTATGGAAAGGTTTTAATTCTATAATCAATTGATTTTTGCTACATCTGATTACATAAATAATCGAAAGCATAATAACTATTAATATTAATTATCCTTTGTTTCATGTTTTTTAAAAAGTATTGCCTATGCAAAAAATAGCAACTTTTTTAATTTTTTACAAATGTCTATTAGCTGTAATAAGAAAAATTATACCAATCTGAACGGTTATAAATAATTTTCTGAGTAAATATTGTAATGTTAATTTGTGTGTGAGAGATAACAGAACATATTGTACTCAGGATCTATTCAAGTAAAACAAAACTGAAATCACTTATAAAGCTATAATTAATAATTTGGCAACAGTTTTGTAAAAGAAAAAAAATATTTTTTTAACAAATAATTTTATTTATTGCTATCAATTAAAACTATTCATTTGGATCTCTTAAACATTATTTGATTCAGTGTTATTTCAATCAGAAAAGACAATCTTCTTTGCTTAACTAATGTTTGAATAATGTCTCTTTCAAACATTAAAAAATCGTCCAGTGACTTTTTAAGCACAAAAAATGTAAAAATGATTTACATTTAAAAATGATTAAAAGCTTGGCAAATTTAAAAGTTTTTAAGACTTAAATAATAAGGCTCAGATTTAAATGTTCTAATTAGAGAAAATATCTCTGCTAAATTGGATACTTATTTTTCAATTACACTTAAAAATACTCAACTATTTCAAAAAAAAAAAACATTTTTTTTCCAAAGAAAACACATTTTAATTACCTAATTCAGAAATCAGTTATTCACACACTTGTCTATTTTCAATATCAAATTACACTTATTTTATTATTTTAACAGAAACCACCTTAAGCTGATAAGCTGAAAATAACAAAGCTAGTTTTCTTAGTATTTTTAAAGTCTTTAAGAGGTATTCCAAAATTAGAAGAAAAATAAATGGATCTTTGAATGAAACTATTATTTTAAATTCCCAACATCAAACAAAATGCATACATAATATACAGCTCCAAAACTTCCATGTCCAATTTCTCTTAGGTCAATAAATATCTTTTCCGGATCTTCTCTGTCAAACAATTCAGCTATTTCAGGATCCCTCAAATTACCAGGTCTAGGGGAAAAAAACAAATATAAATTAAATTTAATTATTATAACATAATTTCCAAAGAATGTGCAGTAGGAATTCAGCTTTTAACAAGCTTTACAGATGTTAAATTGTGTTTAAAAAACAACAGTTATCAGTTTTTATTGTACTTATGGTAAAAGAATAGAGTTTTGAATATTCAAAACAATAAGCAGGAGCTAAGTTACAAAATTAATAAATCAGAGATAGAATTTTGAAAAGAACACACTGGACTGGATATTATTTTAAAAATACAAGAATACTTTTCTCTACAAATAAAAGTTTATTACCAAAATATTTTATCCAGTTCTGAAGTGTTTCTTGGCATAAAAAAAAGATAAATAAAAAATAGAGAAAATCTTCACTTTCTGATATTAAACTTTTTTAACTCTATATAGTACAATAGTTTTCTTTTTTTTTTCAGGTACATGCTCACTGGTTTTGAATCACAGAACTAGCTCATTATAACACCTCAGATTACTATCATGACTTAATTGTTTCATCAGACAATGCAATATAAAATTTTAATAATCAAATCATACTAAAACATTAAGAAAATAAAGCCAACTGCAGACAAAACATTTATTCCTTTAATATTTTTATTTCAACTTTTCAAACGCTTGATCATTTATAAAATTTATAGAAACTTCTTTATCAATAAAGAAATAAAAGTTTAAATCAAACAGTTATTACAAATTACATCTATTTATCTTGAACATATATTTACCTCGGTAAAGAAGGCATGGTAATCCCAACCAAATTATTTCATTTGCAAGACTTCAAAATGTTCTTATTGCTGCTTTCTCTCCAACAAATATGATAAAAGCAACCTCATGATTTCACTACATTCTACAAAAACAAAAATTTTATTCTTTAAGAAATAAGTACATTTAAAAACAAAATTTTATTCATAAAAAATTAATGCTACACTTTCCTTTCTTCGATTAAAACATGAAATGTCATTAAAAATATATAAAATAATGAGTTGAACATAAAAGTGAGGTTCCATTTAAACATTCATCTATAAGTTTAATTTAATTAATAATGATAGATCTTAATAGGCTTAAAACACGCATTTTTATTAAACAGTCATTTCAAATTATAACAATAAATAAAAAGTTAAAAAACTAATAAATGAGCTGGCATTATAAATATGCTACCTTCTACCACTATAACTTATAAGAGAAATGCACATCTATAAAATCTGAATTGAAAAGAAATGTAACATAAATTTGAGGGCATGGTTGAGAACTTCAATAGGCTAAAAATTTGCCACTACAATAAATTTGCCCTTTACAGTTTTAGTTCATTTGCTTACAAAAATTTTAAAAAACTTCTCAGCTCCCAGAGATACGTGGAAACGTCTAATTTTCATTTATTTTTCTTTTTTAAAGTTCAAATTTCATAAAAAAATTTATAAGAAATTAAATAAAAATTTATACATTGAATAAAACATACTATACAGTTATCAATCTTGTTAGATCAGAAATAAAAGACAAATGACTCAGCTGGGACTTAAAACCCACAGTCGAATCCACAGGAGTTAAAAATCTGTTTAAGTCAGTGTTGGCAAGTTTTTGACACATGAGGGTTTATACCATGGTTTTTACCGTCATGTCAAAAAACCCTCTGTCAAAAACCCATAGTTTTGATAAAACTGTATTTTAATTTGAGTTCAACTGCTTATGATTTAAAATTAATTCATTTTTGGGCAATAAAATTAGAAAAAAAGTTGTTAAAAGATATTTAAGAACAGATTTTTGCATTTTCCCAACATGATTATATCAAATCATACTATTTGAAGTAAAATATTAGGATACTAAACAAAATTTTCAACATTTTCAAGCATCATTTTGTTTGGCATATTACATTACTGAAGAATGTCAAGTCATTCCTGACTTAGAGTTTGTTAGTAGTTACAAGTTTTGAAAGTTTTGTTTAGCTTATTTCTAATATTTAAGAAATGCCAAATTTTAAATTCTTTTTAGTTCTTGAATTTATTAATAGTTCCAAGTATTTTTGTTTGTTTGTTCATTTCTAACAATTAAGAAGGGCAAAATTTTGAATCCTTTGCAAATCAAGCTATAATGATAAAAGTTAAGTATCACTATTTTCAATAAGTATATTACAATATTTCTGTATGAATGTATATCCTTCTATAAGAATACATGTATATAAATGCAAAATCAATAGCAATCATTTACAACATTCATTTATAAAGGCAATTAAGTGAAAATAGTATATTGTCCGCTATATGCCATAAATTAAAGAAAACAGTAGGTTTTTGACAGTTTTTACCACTGTCATGTCAAAAACCAGTTTTTGACGGCAAAAACCCAACCCTGGAAGTAAAACTTTAACTTTATTTTACCCCAGGGGTCGTAGTAAGGACTAAGTTTTACCCTATCAAAGATATGCAACCATGCTCTTTAATTTAAGCTATATTTCATTTAAATACAGATTTTACATATTTGTAATACACTAACAACGAAATACGAAAAATATGTTACTTACCATGTAAGATCAAACATATTTTTCTAAAAAGCATGAACTCTATATTTGTAATAGAATATAATAAAACATCTAAAATAAAAAATGATGATAAAAATTTTTATGAATTCAGTTTTTTATTACTTGCACTCAAAATCTTTTAATTTTAAAAGAAAAAAACGCTGTTTAAACACACTAGCAAATTTTATATTTAGTGTTAAAAAAAAGGGTTTAGTTTTTTAAAAATTTCAAGGCAATATATGTTCACATGCGTGCATAGTTTAATCATAAAATAATATATAATTACTTTAAAATTTGAAAATTTTTTAGTTAGCATTAATTAAAGCTGCAATTTTGTTTCTACCCAAGGTGAAATTGTGAATGATGGATTATCATGCCACAGCTTGCATAAAGCTAAGTTTTTAAATTCTCATTTATCAATAAAAGATAGCCTTTTTAAATTTCTATAATAAAGTATTTTGTTTATATGGTCTCTTAATATGTCTATTTTTAATAAATTGCATTGTTTGCAATCAAATTTTATAAATTACTTTATTTTTTATAGGAACTATTTATGATTTAAAGTTGTTGCCGAAACAATGGGGGCTATATCTAAATCTGTTGTTGTTAGTAAACAACATAGCATGTAATCATTAACATATCAAAAAATTTTTTACACATTTTATTTTAATGTTACAAATATAAAGCTTTGTATGAGTCCATTGCTAACATTAATGTATTTCCCTTACATTTCTTAATTTATAAAGACCTGTGACTTACATATCTTGGGTAAAAGGAACAAAGTAATCTACTTTGTATATTCTTAGTCTTAATCTGTGCATATAGCATTCATCAAAGATCATCTAGAGAGGAAAGACATTGTTGAGAATGAAAAAAGAAAACAAACTTTTCTTCATTTTTCATTAAAACTTGTTTGAGTAGGAGCTTTGGCACCAAAATTTGGGGAAGAAAATCTGATTCCCTTTAGCTGAGCAAGAGATGGTCCTCCTACTGCTCTAATATCCATGGAAAACACAAATAAATTTCAAACAATTTATAGTGAAAAATTTTGCTCCGGAAGACTATTTAAAAAATTAATACAAAAATTTTTTTCCTTAGTTTTGGCTTAAATAAAATAGTAAAAAATATAAATAAAAGAAATAACTGATTTAACTTCCAATATATAATTATTTAAAATAAATAGAAATTTAAAAGGGAACGACAAAACAAGACAGTGAAGAAAACCTATAGCTTGATATGATCTAACGATATTAATCACTATGGAATTCATTTGATTTAATAATGCTTATAATTATAACAATTGTTTTTTCTTATGTATCAAAATTTAAGTATATATTTATTTTTCTAACTAGAGTTCAAATAATAGGGAATATTTGAATTGTAAATTGAGTCTACAATATTGGATACATTTTTTAACACCAATAGTTCAACTACTCATTATAAACGAAAATCAAGGAATTAGATGATAGTAAGCAAAGAAGCAATTACTAATAAAAGAGAGTAAACAAATTCAATATTTTAATTTAAAAAATTTTACACTGCTTAAATTCCTATAAATTCTTACACTTTGAATAAAACAGATATCTTAGATTTAATATTTTAAACTTATATTCAGTAATTATTAAACATTTTTTAATAAATTCAGAAAATTGATTTTACATCCTGATTAGCCATTGAGAACTAAATGCTTAGTCTTGTATAATTACAAAAGAAGTTTAATTCAATTTATATCATGTTAGAGTTTAATTAGTGAAAAATACTTAAAAGTAAGCAATAATTTAGGTAATCGATGAAAAGCATCATCTGTATTTTTAAAACGCTTTAAGTCATTCAATGACAGGAATGTCATTAAACACGAATTATTGACATTATGTCAACATCATTTTATTTATAAGATAAGTTAGGTTTTTGAACAGAAAATAAGATCATGCAAAAGCTTAATTAGAATTTAATTAAAACGCAAATCATAACTCATACATAGTAGTATTTATTGTTTTGTTGTTGAAATTGCAGCATCATTACATAAACAAAGTCCACAAGACAGAGGTACCATGCCCTTAAAACAGATTCGTATGCTCACCTTCTTATTAATAACTAGTCTACAATCGACCTCACTCTGACTAGTTTTGTCAAGAAAATCAATGTTATTTAGTATTGCAATGTATTTATAAAAGTAGTACGTCTCATTACAAACGTCAATGACTAGGACATGCCAATGAACGAATATTATGACTCATTATACGAGTAATCAATGCAAATATCGTAAGGAATGAAAAATTTAAAGTGTCTATTATTTATCTTATTCTATGTATACTATATTTCCAACAACAATGTTTACATTAAGCTGTTCACTACATTAAATTACTCCTCCCTACCGCAGTCAGCTTCCAAGATGGCGTTGTTTTCAGGCATGCGCAATAAATTTCTTCCGTGGTTAGCTTCAGAAGAAAATTATCGATTGTTCTTTCACAACATTCAGAAATTGATAAAAAAAAATAAATAAATAAATAAATACGTAAATAAAAAAGGTCACGGAAGGGGGGGAAAATTCGTCACCTAAGAATTTCTAATATTTTAATCAATCATATTGATTTGAGTATCATATTTTGTAAGATAGCCAAAGATGTGTTTTCTACCTCGATCTGAAGAAATAGGTGAGAAATGATTTAGAAATAAAAGGACAGAAGTAGTTAAATAAATTTAAAAAAAACATAAAGGACATGCAAATGTTGCAAGTTAATTAGTTTCAGTTTTTTTTCAATATCTGTAAATTTTGTTAAATTCGTTAAGAAAAAATTGGTCATAATAAACTTAAAATGTATGGCAACTATAAGAAATAATATTTTTCTGCTCGTTGTTGTTATGTGATTTGTTTTGATTTCGTACTGCTTGTTTTGAATTAGCTTAATGACAGTTAATGCGATATACGCAAACGAATGCCTATAAAAATTCAAATGAAGAAATTTGTATTGAATGTTTAAGTATTGTATCCTTCTTTTATTTATTTATGTGTCAGAAATTTTTATTTCTCTATAGAACCATACTCCAAATTAATTGGCATATATTATTAGTATATTGAAAGTATTGGTACAAATGTATTAAAACTGTATTACATATAATTATTCAATGTACATTACCTACAGTACTTTGTATTTTTCAAAATTGCGATGCTGTTTCTTAGCATAAATTGATTATTAGTGTTTAAACAATTGATTTAACTGTTTTAAAGCATTTGTGGGTTTATATATATATATATATATATATATATATATATATATATATATAGTCTGAAAAACTACATTTTTTTGTAGTTAACGGCAACTACTTTTTTAAAAATTACACCAAACTACTCGAAATGTAGTCACTACTTGACTACTTTTAAAAGGGAAATATTTCTGTATTGTGATCTGTCGCAGCAACTATAATCGCCTAAGCGTCAAATGGATGGAATATATTTAACTTGCAATTTTCCTCCAAGTTCCCATAACAAATCAATGCCTCTGGGGGTACTGATCCAGGAGCTCCCTTGTCTTCTGGATTGGGATCAAAGTTACGAGGATGTGGAGTAGAACATTTGTAGTCGTAGACCCAGAATCAGGTAGATTGTTCAACAGCGGTTATATATATCCTTCAAGTTGGTCCCTGTTTGTGATATTTTTTTAAGTATTTTGCAAGTTACTGCCCAGAAGTTGCCTAAACTTGACATTTATTCTGCCACAGGTCATGATACAGAAATCTGAAAATTTGTTTGAAAAATTTAATTTTCACTCACTTTCAAAATAAAAATTTTGAAAAAAATTTCATTAGAAGTGGTTTGCTTGCGCCCAGATAACCAAAAATTACCAATTTTTTCAACCATTTGATTGACTTTTACAATTCAGACAGCTTGTGTCTGTGTTTTCTAGGGAAAAAAAAAATTTTACTATGTGAAGGTCAAAACTTTTTGTTAAAGCACTTCACACAGTTCTAATATATTCTATAAAAATTGTGAATATAGTTGCAACTACTTAAAACAAGCAGTTTTGTGAATAGGAGTTGAATTTAAAGTATTTTTGTCATAACTATTTACTAATGTTTATTGCATTTTTATTAAATGATTAATTATGCAAACAGGAAGCGGGGTGTCAGAGGGAGCTTTAGCCCCCTCACTTTTTATAAGGGAAGGTGACACAGACCCTTCTAAAATTGCAATTTTTCACTCAATATTCGTGTGATTTAATTTACAATTTAAAAAAAAAACAGATAATTTTTTTTGTGTCTGAATTTTAAAAAAATTTCTCTATTTCAAGTGAGCTTTAATATTTCCTTGGTGAAAACTGGTACCAAATAATGCCCTACTCATCCTCCCACAAAGAAAATGTACATGCATATTCTTGCCTGATGAAATAATTCTCGGTTTCATATGCCACAGTGAGCAGAAAAATAAATGCTGTAAAATGAGAAATATATACTTATTAAATATGTATATATGGTTGTTTCTGTTTCTTATAATTAAAAGCAAGCATAATACTGCGTAATTATGTAAGTATGATTCTAAAACGCTTGGCTACTAGATCATTTCCATTGCACCTCTGAAAAGCTTCAAGTTTTGTATCAATCAGATGCAAAAAATTACTTGTGTTTGAATCATGGTCTTTTACTTACTAATGTTAAAAGTAGTTGCCAGGAATTGATATGAACTACAAAACTACAGTTTTTTGTATCAAACTATTGACTATGCTACTTTTTTAAAAAATTAGCATAGAGCACTATAAAATACGGGAAAAAAATTGCGACTTCAGTAATTTGACTACTTCTTGTAGTGCATTAGCCCTGACCATGGTATATATGTTTGACTTGTTAGATAAATATTTTTTTAACTTAGATGTACATTTTATTTCCCTTTAATAGATTAAAATTTCATTTTTGTTATTTTTTTTTTTTTTTTTTGCTTAGATTTAAATATTGTAAATTTCAATGATTGTTTACTTATTTGTTTTATAATATATACCTCTTATTTAGATTTCATCAAAATTGAGAAATTTGTGGAATAGTTAATATTGAAGATATAGTTAGATTTAGAACTTTGTTCAAAGTAATTATGTAAGTATGAAATTAAAATACTCTATTACTGAATAAAATATTTATATTTTGCTCAGAATTGTTAAGTTTTTAAGAAATAAAAAATTGCTCGTAATTCCTATAATATGTTCAGTACATTGAAAGTGAAAAAAAAATTTTGGATATCAAGTAACGTTCAAATACATTTTATATTATAATACTTGTTTAATCAACTGTGTAATTGCTTCTTTAAAAAAATTTAAAGTTACATTGGCTCTTATCATAAGCATAAGATTGTTATAGGCAATAATGCAGGCTAAAAATAACTTGTATATATGTTATGCAAGTACAAAGCATAGTCCTCTTGCATTTAATCACAATTTTTACTTAAGCAAGTTTTTTATTCTAAACAATTTTTTTACAAATTTGTCCTTTTTACCTTCCACTTTTTAAGTTTTTCCCATCAGTGAGTATTAAATTTAAATGCAAGGGAGTTTTCAAATATTTTCAATTTTGTTAAGTGCTAATATTTATTTTTATTTCTTCTAACAAATAAATTACAGCGGAAATATGTTTCCTTTCATTGAAATGAAGTCAATGTTTCCTGGGTGTATGCTGGAAGGTATGATCAAAGTGATAAATTAGCTATTATTTTCAAAGGTTAGTTAAATATTTGCAATGTGTAATTCTTACTGAAAATCGGCCTCAAAGGCATTCTTATTGCCCGTGAAGAGTTTTGACAATCATATTTGAAAAATTGGCTTCATTTAAAAATTTTTGTACTAACTAAATTAATGTTAAAAGTAGTTGTTAGTATTTTTTTTTTTGTTGTTGTTTTTTTATTGCACTACTCACTTTACTACTTTTTTTAAAAAGAGTAGCAAACTGCACTACAAACTACAAAAAAAGTACAAACCACAGTAACCACTTAGTAACGCGCTTCTTCCAGCAACTGGGTGCTAAACATAAAATTTTTCTATGTAACCATCTTAACATCTTGACTAATGACGAGTTAACTTGTCTTTTCATATCCATACTTTGTTGATCGATGAGGAATTAACTTGTCTTTGAACTCAAATTATTTATTTCAATTTATGAAACCCAAAGCAAGTAGAATATTGCAAAAGCTTTGCATATCATTAAAATGTTTAACTTTACTTCTTAATTTAATTACAAAATAATAGTCATATTCAATATTATAATAGACATATTCAATTACAAAATAATGTAATATTTTCTGTATAAAATTGCCGGTCAACATAGTGTTAATCTTATTATGTTTTGTAAGATAATCTATTCAGTCTTGGAAGATTAACAATCAAAGAATCAGCTGGACAGCTTTGATATGCACCTCATATTAGAATGTGTGAACTTAATTAAAGTCAAACTTGTCTTTTTTGTTTTATCTTGTATCTTGAAAAATATTGAAGTTACTTAAACAAAAGGCATAAACAGAATACATTTTAATTCTTTTTTTTTTCAATGCATTGTATGAAATTATAATTTATATTTGTTTCATTATTCGATTTAAGACCACTACTTGACACATATTATTTTCAGGAAGAATTTGTGGGACATTGCTGTTGAGCAATACAAAGAAAATGATTTAGGTAAATTTGTTTTATAATTATTCAATTTAATCATGTTTTTAGTTATTGCTTCCTCACACACCTTTCGGGCTATAACTTGAGAGCAGTATAATATATATATATATATCCATCATATTGCTCGAAAAAAGCAAGCTCTCTCACCAATAATTGGTATGACAGTATGGTCCCGCAGTGGACTGATCGTTAAGACACGGTTCCCAGCAGATCACCGAAGTCGAGCATCACTGGCTACGGTCAGTGTGCGGGTGGGTGACCACTTGGATCAGTCTGCGTAGGGACCGAGGGTGTGCGGTATTGGTCCTCGTTAAACTGTGCTACCGTAAAGTGCTCGACTTCGCGCGCAGGTCGTCGGGCTACCGAAGCGGGGGTGCCATCCCTTCCGCAGAGGATCAAAATTGTGATGGCACGTCTTCGGATCATCCTCCGGGATGTTTCCCAGACCGTCGCCAATAGCCCATTGTGCAGCTCTAGTGCGACGTAAAGTAACAACAACAGGTATGACAGTATGCGACATCATAGTACCATTTATGTATTTATGTTTCAAATTTTTATAGCCATTTTAGAGGATCAAAACTAAATTTAAATAATTTTTGCATATCTAAGTTTTTATTTGTAAATTAATAATGAAATATGCTTTACACTTAATTTTAATTGTCATTTTTAAATTCATTAAAATTTATTTTCATCTGAAATTTAATTGCCATAATGAAATATGCTTAATTGTCATTTTACTCAAAACTAAAAAATCAAGAGAAATTATTTTTCTTTACAGTTGCTCTAGTGCAGATACTTGCCAAACCAAAATTTTTACTTGCCACTATTCTTTCAAAAAATCGTGAATAATTTTTTAAATGTTAGCAGATGCAGTTTAATGATTTTTTTTCTTTTTCTGTTTACCAAAACCATAAAAGATTGTAGAAACTTGAAGAATTGTATCATAT
Organism: Parasteatoda tepidariorum; assembly: GCF_982258835.1. NCBI lineage: Eukaryota > Metazoa > Arthropoda > Arachnida > Araneae > Theridiidae > Parasteatoda > Parasteatoda tepidariorum. The sequence continues at coordinate 66,036,219 of NC_141760.1, read as the reverse complement.
TTATTGCAAAATAATAATAATAGAAAAATCATCTTGCAGAATAATTAATATTTATTTCAAAATAATAATAAGGTTGCCATAAAGTTTCATTGGTTCCATTATCATCCATATAGCATGAAAATTCATTAAAATGAGAAAAATATCAGGAGATTAAAATATCAAAGTACTTTTAACACCTAGTGTTCGTATCTTTTTACATTAAAATGCCATTTGTCAATTGCAGCACTAAGATCAAGCTCTAATAAAGAAGGGGGTCCATGTATGAAAATTCTAAGGTAATTGCCGAGTGTCTCAATCTGCAAAGAGTTCTGCATGTTATATTCAGCCTATTGTTACATTCTAGAGCATAAACATAATCTCTCAATTCTGGGGAAAACATGATAGTTTGATTTAAAATACAAAATTTCACTAAATAAATTTTTTTCTTCATCACTAAATATTCATGCGCCAATGGCGAGTGGAAATTCCATGCCTAGCTAGTGTTTTTTTTTTCTTTTCTAACTAAAAAAATGTATAGTGCATAGATTATTGTTGGAAAAATATTACAGAATTGAATCAATTTGATGGAAATATTATTAATCAAAATAAAACATTTCTATAAAAATAATTTCATCTTTTAATAAGTTAATGCATTTGTCTATTTATGTTGTATATATATAGTTCCTGCATTGTGTAATCACATGAAATAATGCTTTATAAAAAAAAAATATTCATGAAAAAACTATTATTATTTAAGTATTTTTTGGAAGTATTTTTTTCTGATTATTTTCATTTTACAGCTAATAAGAACAAATCAGATTCAGTTCTCCTCCTCATTGGCAGTAAAAAGGGAGTAAGTGTAATTAATAATCTTGATCTTTTGTTTAGCATTTAATTTTTTTCTCTTTATGCAATAGTATCATTTTAAATATTTTTATTTCATCATTCATTTAACATATTGCTTTTTTATTCTTTCTAACTGATAATACATAGTAAAATAGTTCTTTAACTTTCTAACTAGAAACCCACATTTACAGTAGGTGATAATTTATTTATTTTTTTTAATCTGATGGTTCAAGCAGAAATTGCTTTTCATTATATTAAAAAAGTAATTTTTCTACACCTAATAATGAAGCAAAAATTTTATATTCTATATTGAGCTTAAAACTTATGACTTATATTTTAAATATTTATCTAGAGGTATAAAGGAATTCCGTCTTGTACAATCCTGATATCACTGTATATATGTAAAATCATTGTGTAGGATAATTTCAAGTTTTACATAGATATAATTGGACTAAAATATAACTATCTCATAATGCAATTAGTTTGAGTACATAATGTTTTGAGAAAATGTTTTGAAAAACATTCTATCTTTATTTTTACCTTGGACTATATTAGCCCATAACGTATTGGTTTTTAAACAGTTCTCCAGCTATAATTTTGACAAAACTTTTGTGTTAAAAAAAAAAAGAAAAATTTTACACTTTTATCTAAGTACTTAAGCTGTACTATACTTTTTACGGTTGTCACTTTATCTTACCGAATTCATTCAATGTTTATAACAATTGCAAATAATTTCATTCTATTATGTTCTTTATGTAAAATTTAAACAATAATATTTTTATTGTGATGTAGAGTTAGCAAATTTTAAATCGAAAAGTTTTTTTTTTAAATCTCTTTTTGTAGTTATTTCTAGAATATTTGATTATTTTATCATTATTTTATTTTTTAAGTAATTGTTCATCAAAATATTTTTCTAATAGCTTTAGAACATTTAAATGTTTTGATTTGAAATAAGTTACACAAAATGACAGCATTTTAATTATTAAATCCTTCAATGCATGAATTCATTTTTACAATTATTGTTTTAAAATCCCCTTCAATCCTGTTCTATAATAATATCTAAATTCAGTTTAAATTCTTTTAGGGAAAATCAACAATATGTTACAAGTTCTTAGAAAGAACTGAAACACCAAAAAATACTTTAGCTTTGGAATATTTATTTGGAAGAAGAAGTAAAGGAATTGAAACTGTAGGTATTTTTCTTTTAATCTAATACTTGTTAATCTATATAGTTGATGGCCAACCTGTGATAAGCATGCCACACTGTGGCAGAGCAGAGTTTCAATGTTGGCACCAAAGAATTATTTGAAAAAAATAATTATGTCATCTTTAAAAACATTAAAAATATCTGTGAAATACCTAATCATACACAACTGAATATTACAGTACTGGAAAGCTGTATACTTGTATGACAAGCATGTTTGTCAAGCAATACTCTAAGTTCAGTTTTCTATAAAAAGCATAATAAAGGCAAAAAAAAATTTAAGATGAACTGGCGTGCAGCAAAATAACTTGATGCTGAAAAAATCATCATTAAAACTTTCCTAATATGTATGAATTGGTTTAAAAAAAATACAAATTTAAAAGCCATATAAATTTACTTCTGACTGTTTAATAATTAAGTTGAATTAAAGTTTAGAGTTTTTCGTTTGTCAAGTTTTTTATTCTTCAAGTTACTCTTAAGATAAGTAACTGACCCTTAAAAAAAGTTTATTTGCAATGAAAATAAAGTTGGCCCTTTTTTCATTATATTATTTTTCAAAACTCTACTACTCATACCAAAAAAAGTACTATTTATGAAAATACCCATAATCATCTTTTAATTAGCCTATTTTTACCTTTTCATATTTTTTAGTTTGATGGAAAAACTAGAAGTGGTGCGCATTTTTTTTTATCGGATAATTGGACATTCCTGATATTGGACCTGAAAATAACAAATTGCCTCTTGCCACATGGTGAGTCAACAAAAAGTGGCAACTCAAATTAAACTAGTAAACTAATCACTTTTTCCCAGTTTTTTTTTTTAAATCTTTTAATAATAAAATTGCTACAATGTAGAAAGACTCTGAAAAACAGAATTTTCATTAAAATGTCCAATGTTTCCATCAAATTTGTGATCTTTCAGAATCCATAAATTTGTGATGAAAAAATTCATTGGAAAGAGAGTTCACAATTAACATTTTAACAATTCATGCATTTCAAAGTTGTAAAGTGTAAATTAAATGCATTTTCCTCCCCAAAGATTTTAAATAAAGTTCTTAAAGAACTCAGTATATTTCTCACATTATTTTTAATATGAATTTATTGTAAAAATATACTTTAATCTAATTTTTTTTTAAAAAGTTCGCTAAAAGTGATTATTAAATAAATAGGAGCTATCAATATTGGCCACCAACTCATTAGGTTTGAATAAAAGATGGCTACAAAGTCTACTAGCCAGCATTAGATCATATATATCAGGTATAACTGGTGTACAAAGACGGAAGCAAGACGGACACATCGTCATCTGGCAGGGATGTCTACATTAAATCAATTAATTGCTCCCTTAACATCACCAAAAGGAATCCCGATTACTGCTCAGTTTTTAGAAGTGAACTCATTGCTATTGATACTGCCCTGAATTCTCTTCTAACACTACAGGATCACAATAATATCTGGATACTCTCTGACAGTCTCAATTCCATACAGTACTTATCGCATTGGAGGAAGGTGAGAGACAAAACAGGAGCTTCAATCCTGCACGAACTTAACACTCTCTCACGATTGCGTGAAGTCCACCTCCAGTGGATCCCTTCTCACGTTGGGGTTCTGGGCAATGATATTGCCGACACTCTGGCTAAGGAGGGGACAGAAGAAACTTTGATCCGTCCAAATTCACTCACCTTCATAGAACTGGCATCGAAAAGGAAAAAAGAACACAATGTTACCTGATTCGTACCCCCCAAACATCACTGGTACCAGAGCACCCGTCCAGGAGGTGCACTCAACATTTGGTGCAACCGCAAGGACCAGACAGGGCTTACCAGTGGCCACCTTAAGTCTCTTTCTTTCGAGGGTAGTGTTAAGATCTTCCGAAACTACCACAGGTGCCACAACATGCAGGCTTCTCCCCAACATATCCTGGACTGGACAAGAGGGTTATTCTCTATAACCCACTTTTGGTGGCCATCTTCCTCCGAGTCATGAATCTCATGGACATTGTTTAGCCCTGCTAATTTTGGGGATAAGGAAGAAGAAGAAGAGATACCTGATTTATATGTTCTGAAGAGTTTCTTTCTAAATATTTGATAATATTATGTTATACTATTTATAAACATATGTGATCTTGTTCATTAATTTAATACTAAATATTTGATTTGTTTAATGTTTTGAAAAGAGACTAAGTTTTTTTTACAGAGAGAGGTTGGGGTATTTTATTTGTGATAAGAAAGTGCATAAATGTTTAATTTATTTTTAATTTTATGTCTTTTTGTAACATTAGGTAATTAAAATAAAGAGAGCACTTATTAAATAATTGTATTTTTATGCTGATCCCTTGGATAAAATAAGACTGCAAATAATTTTTGTATTCAAGTTAAAAATATGGAGAAAATATGGAAAATAATAAAGATTAATGAAAAGAGAAGTATAATAGTAGTATAATAGTATAATAAGAAGTATTTAATATATATATATATATATATATATATATATATATTAAAAATTCAGAAAACAAAAAAGTGAAAGGATAATTCATCATCAGCTTCTTCTTCTCTTCATCAGCTCACACGGTTATATCCGCAAAAAGGAGTGCTTTCTAATATTGTATCAATATAATCAGAGCAAAATATATTAATACAATAGTTTGAGGAGCACTCAAAAAAATTGCAACAAAATAGAACACACTAAGTGAAAAATATATCACGAAAAAAAACATAATATAAAATGTAATGAAAATACAGAACAAAACACAGATCAACATTTTCATAACATGAAAAGAGGATTTGAGATAATCAAAACTTTCTGAAATATCATTTACACTATAAAATGTTATTCCATATAATGAAAGTGTCTTTGGATATGTTTCTTCAAATGAGTTTTTTGTTTTATGAAGTCCCCCAGTTTATGAAATTATATTTTATATTTAAAGGGAAAAGAAATATGCCACATATGGGAATTAGGTGGTGGTACATTATTCATGGACCTACTCGAAATTCCCATCACTCCTGAAAATTTGCGGTAAGATTTAATTTAAATTTCATAAATTAGTTCTTTTCTAGTTTAACTTCAATGAATAATAAAAATTAGAAAAAGGGAATCAGTATCTTCATTTATTTTATTACATTCTGTTATTTGACCGAATTTTTGTCTTATCTGCAGAGAATAATTGATTTGTAGCAAAAATTCATAATAAAGTATTAAGATTCATTGAAACTTTATTTAGTTTTTCAAGTTCACTAATGACAGCATACAGCTATTTTTAGTAGATAAAAATCAGTCAAATTAAAAGTTGGATATATTTATCTTTATAATTATTCATCTAACCTTCACATAAACATATTTATATTTCAACAACAAAATGGTTGATATAAAGAATTTCATTTTTAAAGATTTTTTTTACACACTCATGACATGACTTTCTTGTTTAATAAGGTAGTAAAATATCATTCCTTCTGTTGATACATACTGTGACCTTTATTTATCACGATATTTTTTATTTATATGCATTTTTTTTTTCATGTTTAGAATTTCAAAGCCACAAAACTTATAAAGGATTTATAAGTACATTCTAATTATTTTAAAAATTGCTATAAAGACTAAGAATTTTTTTGATAGAAACTATCAGCTTTTTCTGGCTTGTCAAACATTATTGCTTGATGCCATGGCAATCACCACATTACTAACTTTTAGCTAAAGCACATTTAAATATCTTAAAACTTGTTTTTTTTTCTTTTGTCATAACTTTTTTAAAAAAAATTTATTAAATTTAAATTCTTCAATCTTCATGCTTAAATAAAATCATCTACAAATGTCATGCCTCATCTTCCTAATTTGCATATGTGATTGTTCTTCTGAAAATCTAATTCTTACATTTAAGTAAATATCAAGTTTCATTCTTTTGCCATGTATCCAAAAAGTTCTGCATTATTTTATCTGTTCATGTGATGTTATTTTTAATCATTACCAATATAAAAATGCTGAAAACATTGTGCGAAGACAATTTTGTGTTTTAATATTTTTTTAATAATTTTTCAATATGTTATGGTTTTTAACAGTGATTATCCACAATAATAAAATTTCAATTAGAGTATGCTTTAATTTAAAATAAAAATTTAATGCCGAAACCATAAAGAAATCTTGTGTCAAAATTTTGCTTGTGGTTTTTTAAAAGTGCTGTATTAAAAAATTTTCATTACTTCTTTCAATTTATTATTTGGACTAATTAATACTCTAAGTGATTCGGTGTTACATACTCTTGCTAAGGAAATAACTTTTCCTCTTTACAGAATTAAGGAAATAGGATTCATTAAACAAGATAAAAAACCAACTACTCTAATTTTTCATTGGTTTAGAATGCATTTGTGTGATGTGGGGAAAAAAAAGTGCAAACAGATATATCCATTCAAGATTATTTAGTTAAATTCATTTATATAAAATTAATTTTAAATCTTATGTAAAAAATTAAACATAATGTGCTTGTATTTCATTTTATAATACTGGCATTATATATTATAAATAATGTATTTTAATTTTTCCTTTTGATTTCATTTGTTTATTTTTTGCAGAAATCTCTCTGTTGTACTAGTATTAGATCTTTCCAAGCCCGAGGAGCTATGGTATACTATGCAAACACTGTTGGATGCTGTGAAGAAACGTATTGATGAAGTTGTAGCTCTCTCTAAAGACCCGAATTTAAAACAATCATTATATGAGCAAGCAAAAAGTTGTATTCCCAATGATCATGAGGTAAGTTATTTCACTTTCTTTAATAAAGCACTGACATTTCAATTACTGAATTTTACTTTCAATATTGTGGAGCAATAACTTCCAAGCTTACATAATATTTTGGTTTTATAACAAAATTTTGTATTTCAGCTATTAGTACAATATTAAATGTTGTATTAATATGAATATTGTATAAATATTATTTCTTTAAAATATCACGTATATTGTAACTGTGGTATCTGTGGTGTGTGTAATATCACGTATATTGTGTATTATGTGGAATATTGAAATAAATAGACATTTTTGTAAAGCATAATTTTTTTTAATTTGTTCGTAAAAATTGAACGTGCGTAATATATGATATAATTTTATACATTCCATTATTTTGCCATCCATGTTTGTAGCGACATTACTATAAATAATTTCTGAACATTATTTTTTATAGGACTTTGATTCCATTGATCCTTTTCCTGTACCTCTACTAATTATGGGTTCAAAATATGATCTTTTTCAGGTATTTTTAACTGTTATTCTAATATTTTTTAATTATTATTATGATTTTTGAATAAAATAGCTTTTAAAATTTGTTCTTAATAAATCGAAATAATTATTATTCATTTGAGTTTTTGGGTCTCATTAATATATAGTTTCTTTTTAGTTATAATAATTAACTATAGGTGATTGATTACTATGACTAAAATTACACATAACTAAAAAAAATGAGTAATTATCATAACCAGTCATTCACAGTCTCGTTGCAATTCTGGGGTAGATAGATTGTGAAGCTTAGAGATATTTTTTTTTTAAATTTTAAAAAAAATTACCAAAAATATCTTACATACTATATTTATTTAAATCCATCTAACCTGATTAAAGTGTTAGTTTTTATAACATTATCATTGTGTAAATTTGACAAGAAATTTACAAAAATATCCTATGTATATTTATTTCAATTTAGTAAACCCAAACAATAATGTTTTAGCAAGCCAAGAAATTATTTAAAAAAAATTTTTTTTCCAGAATTGATAAATAACTGCCACTGTGTTGATGCCCCTTAATAATTTTTCTCATAAATTTGTAAACTGGCGAAATCAGAATTAAAAAAAAAATCCAAATTTGATGTCAACAAATAATTTAGGCAATAAAAATTTGTTCTTTATAAAAAGAAAATTCAAATTAGGTTTTTTTTTTCAATTCTATTTATTTTTACCATTCATTACTTTCCTCTATTATATATATTTTATGATAAAATCTAGTAAGGTCTCAATATATTTTTTTTATATTTAGACTGAAGATTTTCAGAAAAGAAAACTTATCTCTAAATGTTTACGCTATGTTGCCCATTCTAAAGCTGCTACTCTTCAATTTGTGTCCTCAAAATCAGAAGCATTAATTAACAAAGCTAGAGTGTCAATTAGTGCATTGGTATTTGGAACAACCAGTAGGTATGTTCATTTCTTATTATTTGCTATTTCATGCTATCTTAATGGAATAATTTCTAAAATTCAAATTACTATATTTTTAACTTTTTTTCCAGTAAGTCTACAATTGTTGACTTAAATAAACCATTATATATTTGTGCTGGAGCTGATTCCTTTCAGTCAATAGGTAAATTGTTTTTTTAATAATAAAAAAATTTACAAAAATATTTTATTTAAATCTGATTTAATATTTTCCTATTTAAAGTACATTTTCTTGTTCTTCTTGTTTGCAGCTGGTAATCAAAATACTGTAAATGCTGCTTTGTTAACACTGCATGAGTATTTATAGGCTGATGAAGTTAACACTGTTTATGTTAACTCCACTACCAGCAATGTAGAATTAACATAACAGTTTTTACAATTTTCAGAAACAAAATTTATTAGAAAAACACCTGAAATAAAATTAAAAATTTGAAACCTTGAATGAAACTTTTCACTCAGTAACAAAGTGATAACAAAAGTTCAGAAATATTTTTAAAATAAAATATGCAATTTTATGCATGGAAAGTTTCTGAATACCGAAGTAGCTTTGACATAAGAAATGTAGAGAATTTTTTGTCCCTAAGATTCTACCTAACATTCTCCAGTTACTCAAGATTTAGTTTATATCTGTCCAAATAATTGATTTTATTAGTTCTGTGGTGGAAACGAAATTAACATAAACATTTCTTTCATTTACTAGATAGTTCAAACTGGAACACTTTCAATAAACAGACTAATGGAAGCTTAATTAATATTTCTGATACACTTTAATAATATATTCTCTTTAATGAGAGTGAAATTTCAATTTGATTATTATTTTTCTTGCTGCATTACAGAATGAGATGTTTTTCTGTAATTTTTTATCATTAAGTACTCTATCAATTCATTTGAATTTAATGAATATTTTAAACTACAATCTTTTTTTGAAAATAAGTTTTTATAAAAATATTATTCCTCATTTTTCCTGGGGCTTTTTTTGTTCAGTTTATGATATTTATCTCTAATTTTTATTTCACTTTCATATTTCTTTATACTATTCATATTTCTGTTTTAATTTTCATACAAATTATCCAAGTTCTGTTTAAAAGCTTCATTATATATTCTATACTGTTCCTTAAGTTTCAAGCATTTATTGTGAATAATTTATTTAGTTACAAATCTTAGGGACAACAAATGTTAAAAATTGCTATGAGACCCTACATTTATTTTTAGCTCCTAGTTTCCAAATTACCATCATAATACTAATGTTAAAAATATAAATATTGTATATTTTAAATGAGCTGAAAATTACTAATCTCCTGCTATTGCTACAATTTTTTTTTCTTTTTTAGGAAAATACTTTTTTTTCTTTAAGTTAGCAATATTATTAGGAAAATGAGCAAAATGGAGACCATTGCCATTCATTTCTGTTATAAGAACAGAAAAGGGGGAATGGACATCATTTCACCTTTATGTTTATGTAGTTATGTGAGCGCTACGTCTGGCCACATTATGTTCCTATATATATATATATATATATATATATATATATATATATATATATATATATATATATATATATATATATATAAAGAAAGAAAGAAAGAATGAACCTGATTATTACCAAAAATCTACAATGCTCCCTTAATCTTCTTGACTGCTTACTATTAATTAACATTTAGTATTTATTATTAATGATGACAATTCTGTCTGCTATTAAGAATCTTTCACTTAATGATTTTTATTGTACAGTCGGGTCTGTTGATCTTGAATCTCAGGGGAAAGACGAAAAATTTGAGATAAAGAGGTTTTGAGTTATACAGGTACTTTAAAAAAATTAAATTTCATTAAGAAATTCTATTAAAACTGCTTTAATTGTTTCTAGCTAGTAGAAAAATATAGGCATTTCTGTAAATTAATTATACCACGTACAATTCACGTATCTATTTACATAAAAACACGCCTTTAACCCTGAGAATAATTTTGACATCTAACCTTCTTTGTTTCGATTATTCTTTTAAGGTGAGAAAGAGCAACAAATCCCTCATAGCCAACATTTTCTTGGGATTCAAGAATAAATTATAAGAGTTCTACAGCTTTTTCTACCTCTTTTGCTCTCACTTTTGATTCAATATGATCTTCAGCTTCTTCTTCCTCATCTGATATTCCTTTGACATTATCTGTGATTTCCACAACTGTCAATGTTTTGCATGTTGCCAGGCTGTTGTCCACTTGTAAAAATCTTCAAAATTAATGTCAACATTAAAAATTTATTTTATTGCATTCCATTCTTGCAAATCTGGCACTGCATTTCCAGCGTTAACAGTTTCTTCCTCTTTATTAATTCCTTCAACTTCTTGTTCATCATCTTCACAGCTATTTTTAAAACCAGCCATTTTAAAACTGTTTTGGATAGTTTTTAGAGACACATTTCTCCAGGCATAACAGTCATTCTGATAGCATCCAACACATTTATTTTTGAACCTTTTTCATCGATGGCATCTACAAGTTTGTGTACCAACTCTATAGTTCACTTTGAAACTCCTATTTATCCTTTGATCCATTGGTTGCAATTTTGAAGTGAAAATGAATTTCTATTCCTAGCTTTCTTATCTATGTAGAAAAGCTAACCCCTGGTGGTCAATTCCTTCTACTCATCAACCCTTCACTTACTGCCAGAATAATTGTATTCCTTTCTAGTTAAGGAAGTGCAGAAATAGTAATTGAAATTCCAAGAAACACCCCAACCTGTTCATCTTCGCTTTCTGTAGGTTCACGAAATTCATCTCTGTCTGCAAATTCTACTGATGAAGAAAGTTTGGGCATTTGTGCTCTATTGTTAAAAATTCAAATACGGAAGTTTTGAAACAAAAAATTTCGACATAAACATTGAAAATACATTGATTTTAGACAGTAAATGTATGAAATTTTAGAGCTTTTGAGATATAGATGTTTTCGAGATAAAGAGGTTCGAAATAAACAGGTTCAACTGTATTTAATTTGAAGTACGTAATTGTTGTGTCAAATCATTAAGAAAACCTAATAAATCTAATTTCCCTTGTCTTAAGTTGGATATTCTACAGTTTTTGAAAGAGTGTAGGAAAATATGATTTATAAATGTGTCAAACTTTTTACGTCATTTTATAGTTGCATTTATTCTCATGCATACAAACATGTATTTATCAAAATAATTTTATGTACTATGTTATTTTCTAATAGGTTCTTTTACTACTTTGAATGTTGAGAATAAATCACTTCCAAAGTAAGATATCTTCTTATTAAATTTTTAATATTGATTTGATTTGCATTTATAAATATTATATTAATACCCAATCTGAAATATTTCTGTAAATTGCCTATTCAGTTTTAAATATTCACTGACATACCTACATTTAAATATACATACTTAACAGAAGTATAATTTTGTAATTAAAATGTGCTATTATATTTAATTTTATTTTTCCCCGGCAACATGTTTTCTAAGTAAATTAAACATCATTAACTTAAACTATTATAAAAACTCCTAGTCAAAGAAATTACTAAAATAAATGTAATTAAAAATATTTTTTTACAACATATTCAGAAATTTTACTTTAAGCTATATTATTCTTTTGTTCATTGTTTCAAAATGCCATTATTTACTGAAGTTTAATTGTTACATTAATTTCATAAGCAACAAAACATTTTTTCAATTAATTTGCGAACCACCCACTCCCCAGTTTGCCATTTTCAAAATTTCTGTGATTTATTATTAAATTGTTAACTGTACTATAATAATTTTAAATTATTAACACAACGAGTTCATTTCAAATTATTAGAACAACCAATCTTCATTATTGAAGATGTGATTTCATCTTCTTAAAATAGTAAATAAGTATATGCTCCCAATTAACCTTTTTAAAAATCAATGACGAATAAATTTAATTAGTTAATTTTTTTATCTTTCTTATATTATTCAAAAACTGCAATCAATTTGTATAATTTGTGGGTGGTCCTCCTTGTCAACCTATTAAATTTTCTTAATTTTAGAATAGCTATTTAAATTTTTTGCTGAATATTAGGTAAACAAAGCAAAATTCTTCAAAAAATTAGCATGTCTAATTAATATAACTTGCTACATAAATTTTCACATAGTATAATCTCTCTGATTTTTTTTCACTCACACACCAAAATTTCTATTAAGTTATTTGTGTAATGTTAAACATCTCATTAAACCTCTCATACAAGAAGGTGTAAAAAATACTTTTAAAAATATTTTCAGTTGTAAAGCTGCTCGAAATTGAGCATTGTAGATATAATTAAATCTTTCATGGTGAACAAAAATTCAGACCTGCAAAAAATATATTTGATATCTTTGATGGGAGAGACAAGTCACTACAGTAAAAAGCTAGCTTCTATTCTAATTGCAACTTGCTACATTTATAAATGTTTACATCGAAATTAATAGCTTAAGTTGCTAAATTTAAAGTTCATGTAGGTTTTTGTAAATATATATTTATCATTACTTTTTGTTAAAATCCAGCATCTTTATTAAATTATTCGTGTTATTAAAGTAAAAAAAATAATAAAGATTGTATTGATCAAAAATAATGATTGAAGTATTTTCAATAGAAAACTGTTTCAAAATCGAGTATTGTCACTGCGAATTAATTCTTTCATGGCAAATAGTGATAGTTATTAATTTAAAACTAATAAACTTTTGATATTATTATGGAAAAAAATTAATTTATAATTAATTAACATTGTTTTCTGTAATTATTTTCCTATCTTTAAATTTCTAAGTAAATTAAAATCATCAGATTATTAATGTTTGAATTAAATAGACTTAAACCATTTATTGCAAATACTCTTTTTATTGCTTCAAACTATTTTTTTTTCTTCAAATATCTATTTAATTAATTGAGTGGAAAATAATAAATAATTTTTCCTAATAGGTCATTGGATGCAGTGAAAAACATTTTTTCTTCTCATTTTCCTCAAGTAGTAAGATTATCATTTATTTCTTGAAGAAAAAAAAAATTTTTTTTATTTTTTCTTTGAATATTCTTATTTAAGTGATTAGTATTAGGTTTTATTTTAGAATTTTTTATGAGTTATTCATGCCTATATGATTAGTTTATGTTGTTATTTCACTATGCATATTATAGTTCTTAGGGATTGTTGAATTAGGTCTAGTTTTGAGACATTTGTACCCATTAGAATCTCTGGTTAATCATAGTTTCCTAGAATCTATGGTTAAAAAGATAGTGAAATACCAATTACTGTTCATACTTCAGAATTAGAAGTGTATATTACATATCAGTGTTAGGGAATATTTCAAGAGATTTAATACATTTATCAATAAATAAATAAAAAAATTTTGCTAGAAATATTTTTTTTTTCTTTCTGTAATGTTGTAATGGGTGCTTTTATTTGGAGTTAAAACAGAAAGAACTCACTTTCATCTTGATTTTTTTCTCATAGATTTTAAGGTTTTCTAAACCAACTGATGTTCTCTAAGGTTCCTGAGAGTTCTAGCTTTTTTTTATTATTATCAATATTGATTTTTGAAACATTTAATACGTGTAAATCTAATCAGTAATCCATTTTTATTTAATATTTCGGTTGCCTTTATGAAATTATTTAGTGCAAAATACCAATGGAAAAGAAACTGCAATTTTTTAAACTATGCAATTTTTCTAATAATATTATCTTAAATAAGTAATGAAAAGGACATGTATTTATTAGAAATTGCATTAGTATTTCCTAATGAGCTTTTCTAATCAAAATCAAATAATCAAGTTTGTTAATTAAGAAACATGTTTCCCAACATGTCAGAGATAAAACCTAATTCAAGATTATAACCAATAAAATGAAGAAATATTTTCATTCTTCCTATTGAATATTTCCATAATAAAGTAGTCTTTTATTGATTAATACACTCAAAATTGTCTTTATACTTCAATTATAAAGTTGGCTGAAAGAAGGCTGATTAATTAGAAATGCATAGCCAAATAGAATTAGGAACTGTTGCTCTAGACGTTAGTTATTTGGCGAAAATGGTGACTTGTAACCAGTGTAATACTTAAAGTTTAAAATGAAAATTAAAAATTTTTGAATGAAGTAGGACGACGAATAATGTCAAAATCAGAAATTGTTAAAAACAAAAGTAATCCATGCTGATTATTTTGGAAAGAACTGATTCCTGTAAGTCTCCATCCCACCCTCTTAATTCTTAAATAGCTGTATTAAAATAAAAAAGCAAGCTGTGTCATCTTATATTTTGATATATTAAAAGATGCAATCTGCATAATTTAAATGCAATATAATTGTATTTGTACTTGATTGAGATAAAAAAAAAATTGCGTCATTGTGAATTAATTTGGCATTTTCACTTTTGTCAAAATAATTTCAGTATTTTTTAGTTTAATGTCCAAATATTTTCAACAGTTTTGTGCGCTCTAGGTGTAGCTACTTCACATTATATTGCTGATTTCAGTTTGCTGGAGTTGCTATATGGCAATTTCACTATACTAATAGTAGAATCTCAATTATTTCAATCTTTTTAAGCCACAATGTCTCAAGCACATTTTTTACATTCTGCAATAAATTTTAATTTACATGAAAATATTTATGAATCTATCTATCAATAAAATCGAATTAATATCAGTGAAGGAATGATTAGCTTGACTTATTAATTTTTTTGTTTCAGGAAAGTAAAAATATTATTCCTAATGATCCTGCTGAAGATCCCCATTTTAAAGAGTCTGATATTGATGCAATGAGGACACAGAAAAAAAAGGCAAGTTAATAAACGTTTAGTAAATGGCAAGGCTTTTAACTTAGACTCAAATCTTAAAGGTTCCATGGCTTAACCTTAAATATGCTAAATAGTGCATATGATAAAGTTACAAAATCAGGAAATGTAGCATAGCATTTACCCTTTTTTTTCAACAAGTTTTGATTTCTGACCCTTCAAAATTTGGGAAAGGGGTTTGCCACAATGTGGTGGAAAATATGGTCGCAAAAGTTTAGGCAGGAGAACAATCAAAAGTTTACATGGCTTAACATTAATTTCACTTTGTGTGTACTGAAGCTATATCTCAGGAACTTTTTTAATGAGTTGAAAAATTTTCCACATAATCATAACATTTTTTCATCGAAACATAATTTAAAGTGAGAAGTTAATTTCAATCAGTGTTATTTTTTATTAATTTATTCAATAAAAGATGAAAAAATTTGAATTGCAAGGTATACAAGTTTTGACATCATTTTAAAATACATAATTTTGAATGTTAAATACAAAATTGGTTGAATAATTCCAGAGAAATTAAGTTTTATGTGTACAACTTTTCAACTTTGGATTACACAGAAAATATTGAACCAATTGAATTCAAATTTTGTATTTTGTCATTTAAAATCACATACTTTAAATTGAATATAAAAATTTGTATACCTTACAATTTAATTATTTTTCTTATTTAAATAAATTAGTAAAAAAAAAACTTAAAAATTATTTTTGGATTAAGGAAAATTATTAAAAATTATATATTTATTATTAAATTATATATTTATTATTAAAACACGTATTTATTAAAAATTATTTTATGTCTAAAACCCTTTTGATTTGCTTAAAAAATTCTCCAGATATAAGCGTATTAAACAAAAAAATAATTCACTTTAAGGGGTTCAAACTTATGGCTGCTCTCCTGCTTAAACTATTGGGATTATATATTCCAGATTACGAATATCTCCTATATTTTGAGAGTCAAAAATTCAAATCCGTTGAAAAAAGGCAACTTTATTCAGAGAAATAAATATTTGTACTTTAAACATCATCTGTACTAATTAATTTGTATGATTAAGGTTAGAAACATGGAGTTTTAGAATGTGAAAATCTGATCATGAGATAAAAAGTTATTCCGGATTTTTTTTTCGCACTGTGTTGTAATCTGCTTAATGAAAAGATATTTTGTGTAAAATTCACAATTAAAAAAAAAAGTTCAAACTTAAGTAGCCATGGTATACATTAATAGGCTTTTTTTTTTCTGCTCAAAATTTTACACTTGAATATAAAATAATTTAACTTTTATTTATTTTTAAATCACTCTATTGCTCGTTTTTGCATTCAGAAGAAAATTGAAATTATTCAGAGGGACAAAAAAAGAATATCAAGAACATTATCAGACATATATTACAAAAATTATTGTTTTTAATGCTTGTTATTATTTAAAAGATCTATGTAAGAACAATCGTTCAAATCTTGGCAACATCTTTTAACATTAACCTCATTCATAAGCAATACACAGTCATGGGAAATATATAGAACGATTTAGTACAGCAGTTACAAACAGGGAGGGGGAGGCATTGAGAATTGCAAAGCAACACTCTATTATAAAGAAGCTGTTCATGCTCAAAACTTGTAATTTAAATTATTTATCTAACTTACAATAAATTTTTTTTAAATTTACATTTCCTAGTAATTATTATCAAAAATTTTATTGAAATAGGCACAGAAGTAACTTTTTTATGCAATTTAATGATTTGGGGACTAACTTGTCAAGCTCACCAAATAACGATATAACAGCTTTTCTGGGTCGATTTAAATGGTGTTTTTGATAATTTTTACTAGAAAATAAAACATAAATTTAACAAAAAAATTAAGCTAATTTAGATAAATAATTAAAATACTGCCTTAAATGTGCTCATAAGAGTGAGGCACTCCTAGTGGTGTACGATGACATTTTCAAACATAGAAATCTCAATCCTAATAATAAACCCTACCTGCCCTCCATATTTGTAATCACTATACTCAATTAAAATGTTAATTTAATATTATGCAGTTAACACCATGTCAAAATCATAAATCTGCAAAAGCAGATTTGTGGTTTTGGTGTGATGCGAACAATATATTATTTACTTATATGCTGAAAAAATCTCTTTTTCATTATATGTAATTCAAACTTTTATGTTGAATGTTTGTTATTTTTCAGGAACTTTTGGAGTATAAAAATAAAAAACATCAACGAAGCTTTAATGAAATGAAATATTAATTAAACAGAAACAAAAGAAAATAGAAAGTCAAGTGCACTTATTCTAGTCATACTTCAATTATTTATATTTATTTTTGTATTACTTGTAGATATAATACTATTTTGTCAGTTGATTTTATGTATTTTTTTTTTATTACATTTCAATAAATGTCTTTAAAATTATTTTAAAATGTAGTTTTTTAGATTAATTTTATTGCTCAGAAGCTATTCAATCGATCTGCTGATTAAACTTAAGGAACCATATTCCTCCCGAGTTGCGATCTAGGATACAAAAAATAAAGTTTAATCAGTGTTAGTTGGATGGCATAGTTTAAAGTATCATCTGCATTTATTACTTAGCATAAATAACGTATACCCTTCAAATACAAATCAGATGGAATTTGTGGAAAAAAATATAGCTGCTGCTGACATAAACCCAAAAAATACAAAAAAAAACTCTCTTTTATGCAGCATGAAACATTTCGAGAAAAATTTAGGAATCATTTGAGAATAATAATGACCTTCAAAATAAATGACCTAATCAAATTCTGCACTGTTTTAAAAAGCTATAAGTTGGAAAAAAATTTCTTTCATATCAAGATTTTCTTTAACTACGTAATATGATGAAATGGTTTATGTTTAAAAATAAATTCAATGGTATCTATCAAAATGTTATAAGCACATAGAGAAAAACAATTTACAAAATGATATATTGCTTTCAATTTTTTTTTGAAAAAGCACTCTTTAACCAATTATATTCCATTGTTCCAAAAATTGAACATAAATTTAAGAGCTTGAATTTAATAAACAATTTATAAAGTCTGCATAATATTATTTTTCATACATTTAAAATTTACACTATGTAGTATATTTTGTAGTTAGTTCGATTCCGTTTCTATTTTATTTGATTTTTTATGAATTTTAAAAAATTTTTATAATTTGTAAGTTTTTATCTTGATTTTTGGTAAATTATATTACAAGCAAGTTTTTATTATACAACTACAATACTTGTAAGCGTTTATAGGAATAATATAACCTGTTAGACATCAAAGTCAAAATTTTAAAGTCAAAATATTAGTTTAAAACTAAATGTTCCATTTTTGGAACATTACCATTCCAAAGGTTCTATTTTTAGATTTCAAGTGATTCAGAGAGTTGTTGTGTGCATTTCATTCAATTGGTATCATGCCACTTAAAATAATGTTTGAATGGAAAAAAAGGGTTGCATAGAATATGTTGAGGTTTAACTTCTTTTGACGTGAATTGGCAGGTTGATAATAGATGAATAGTGACAGAAAACTTAGAAAGTAATCCCATTCTTAGTGTTTTTCTCTTTACTTGAAATTCAAACAATTGAAAAGAAATTCTTCCTGATAAGCTTTCAGGTTGTTATACTTTTTTGCTTTATTTGATAATGATAGAGTTAAAACATTAAAGTGGTTTTTCATTCTCAACAATTTTTTTTGAATAGATTCTTGGATTGATAATTTTGCTTTCTGATTCTTTGGATTTGTTTTACTTTTGTGGTAAACTTGTTACTAAGTGAATTAAAGAAAATTGCTTCCTTTTTTTATTTATTTAATTTACAAATTTTTCTTGCTCTTAACACCATGTCTAAGAGACACATAACGATACAACAAACAATGGCCTTGTTAGAAACATCTTCTGATTCAGATTTGGAAGATCTAAATACTTTTCAGCAAGAGCCTGATGAATCAGGAATTTTGATTGATATGGAAAACATAGAGCTTGTTATTCCATTCTATATCTGTAGAATATTATTTTTAAAAATAATTTTGGAGAAGATGAGGTAGATAATCAAATCTTACAGCGTGAATAAAAAACGAAAAAGTGAAAGCCAAATTATAAACTCAAATAAGAAAGTGAAATTTGATGAGCCAGCAGAATTGAAAAAACTGGAACAAATTTTATAAAGATATCATGACATTTGCGATCACTATTGAAAGATAAGGAATTTTTTCCATAGACTTTATGTTGAAGAAATCCTTTAAGAGAGATCATCAAAACCCCTCCCAGCGAGCGGGTAAACCTTTGTACCATGTGCAGAAAAGATCAAATAAGGAAACACAAACAAATATCAAAACAAAGTAGATTAAAATGTATGCAAAATATGGGTGTGAGGCTCTTATTTAGAGAGCTCCTTTTAATGATCTCTAAAAAAGATCTACAACCTCATATTGCAGTCAGAGTGCACTAAAGATGATGCTATCTAAGATTTATTTTTAGAGTTGAAAGTTAAATAAGAAAAATAAGTTATGTCAGTAAAAACTAAGCATCTCAAGCAAACTAAACCTCTCATTTTTTTAATGTAGCTAATTTTTATGATAAAATTAAATGCAAACTTAAACAAAAAACATGTTTATTTATTTAAAATAGTTCTATCATGCATAATACGAAATTTTTTTTTACACATAATTATATCAATAAAGATCTTTTTAATGACACTAAATTTTATTCATCAATCAGTTTTCACGACGCCAACACATGGCATTTCTGAACCAAAAAAATAATTACTGACTAAAAATCGTATGCAAAAAATTATGTACCATCAATCAATAGAGCTGACTCCTAAAAATGACTAACCTCCATTAACGACCATTTTACTGTAGAAAAGAGAGTGGTCGCTCCTGAGACGTTTCACTGTACTTTGTTATTACAATTTTTAATAAAAAATATTTTTCGAATCAAGTCAGCAATTTTTATAATATGTATATTCATATATTTGAAAAGAAAAATTTATTTTTACTATGTATATTTATATATTGTAAAAATAAATAAATAATAATAATTTTTAAATGATAAAAGCACAATGCATCTGAATAAAATTTTATTTGATTCCGCTATAATAACCCTTAGAGAAGGTCAATATGTTTTTATATTGGAAAAGTTTTTCTTCTATAATGGACAACCATTTATTTAGTTATTAGTGAAGGCTAAAATAAATAATAAATTTTTTAAACACTATTTTTGAAAATTTTTAACATATTTTTTTTCTTTTGCAAGAGATGGAAAAAAAATTTTGATGCTTAGTTAAATATGACATTGTAAATTTTTTAATATATGATATTTGAAGAACATACTTTCATCGAACTTAAAAATCAAACCTGTGGGAAACTATCGAAACCTTTTTACTACATTTTTGTAGACTAAAACTGGAACAGAAAATCTTGTGGCCATATTTTTCTTTTTGAAAAGTCTTACAAAATTACATATAATTTAAAATGTTTGGTTTATTACCCAACCTAAAAATTCCTTTCAATCCTCTAATTATCCTGCAAATAAAACTTTCATTTCTATACTTTCTGCTAGCTATATCAGTTAGTTTAAAGTTGGATTAGATTCAGAAACTATATATAAGAGATTAGATTGGGATCATAATGAATTAAATTGAATAATAGCATAATTTAGATCGTCCACATTATACTACTAAAAGTTAATTAAATACTGAAACTATTTTAATTTTGTTCAGTTTCTTCATATTAAAACATAACTGTAGCAGTTAAGGAAAAAAAATTTAGAATATTTTAAAATAAATTTATTACCCATTCAATGCTCATATAAGTTACATATTCGTCAAATACAAATCTGTTCAATCTCAATTAAAAACCAAAATCACAATGACAAATTATTTCATAAAAATTTGAGATATTTACAAATGTTAGATTTCATGCTTGCATAATTCACTTTTTAAGCTATGAAACATCACTAAATAATGAAATGTAACACATAATATTGTCTAATTCATTTGAACATTAAAAATTTTTTTTAAAAAGAATTAACAGGTTTCAATTCAATTGCTAGGAAAATCTTAAAAAGTGTCAAACCAGCAAACAACTGAGATTAGTAACTTTAACATTATACAGGAGAAATAATTAACAATTCATAATATCAGGGCTAAACAGAATGGATAATAGTTTAAAGTATTTTTTAGTGATAAAACAGGGTTAGGAATTTGAGAAAACTATTCATTTTAAATTTAACAAATGATTATCACAAATCAACAGTTTTCATCAAGTAACACAATATAAAATTCAACAGGACCACACAAATGAATGCAATTTGTACATAATGAAAGAGCAAATCTTTGGGATACTGCAATGAAACATTCGGTGCATTTTTCAATATAATATAAAGTCACGTACAAACACACATACTAACATGGAGTGATTGGCATTATATAGTTGTAGAATGCCACATTGTACTTATAAATTAAAAATATCTTTTTTTTAAAATGAATACAAGTGCATGTATGTCAGGAAATAAAATAAAAAGTGCTCTGCTTAAAATAAAACAATATTCACCTTATTTATATATATATAGTTTTTTTTTTAGCATTTTTTTTAATTAATATATTTGATAAGTATATCAAGTCCTAAACAAAATTAAATTTATCAGGTTTGCGTAGGCACAGTTTTTAATATGTTTGCTGGTTCCAATATAGCCAGCTAAGAAACACAGTGTTGACTACTATACACAATGTTCATATACAATGAGCGGACAGAACCTACCTTGAATAATTTAATCTCATGGAAAATCATCCAACAAGGCAAATTACAATGCTAAGTGCATTAATGATTTGTGAAGAAAAAGAAAAGACAAGCAAAAGTATACAACTACTCTAAAGTTCAATGCTTAACCTGATGTCAAAAATAAAGTGATGAAATGGTGAACAAATGCAGCACATATCCAATTCAATTTATCTACTTGCTTTATATATATTGCTTTAAATGTATACAAACTGCATTTTCAATGCCACTGTTAAAATAAATGATTTTCATTTACAGCTCAAAGACAAATATTTGCAATTGAATTGTTTTAACAAATGTACAAGTCCACCACACATCTTTTTAGAAAATTAGTACGGCATAAATAATAAGTGGTTTGAATAGTTTCTTAACTGCATAGGTTATAGTTGAAACTGATTTCTCTCATATTAGATACAATCAAGTTTTCAGATATCTACACACATTTGGAAATAACTTCATGTTAGCTGGATTCCAGAATTTGAATCACACTTTGAATAGATACCAATTCTCTGTTGCCCACTGAGCCCTAAGAAAAAATGAAAATTTTTAATTAATCTAATGATATTCATTTAATTATATTATCATAAGAATTTTTTAGAGAATAGTAAAACATTTAAATTTTAGTAGGTAAAATATGTTTAAAACTTGCAGTAAGTAACAAAAAATGAAAGCTTACTGTTAGAGTCACAAAGCTCTTGAATTTTTTTAGAACTTCAACCATGACATCAAGATTTCCATCTGGCACATAATCTTTCAAAATATCAATGAAATCCTAAAAATTATGAATAAGATTTTGAAAAAAAAAAAGTTAAGAATATACTTTGCATGCAATGCTAACTGATGGTATTAAGAAAATAGTCTTAGAAATGTTCAATTTAGCACAGATACATGGTCTATTTTACATTGTATTTGATAAAAGTTAAATATAAGTCTATGTAGCAGATTAAATAATAATAAGAAAATACAAATAATTTAAAGGTATCTTTGGATAAGTCTTGAAATTGAATTTAATTATATAGGCAAAAATTTGTTAATCAATGTAATGAAAATTTATTTTGCCAAGTCAAATTTAATACTAAGTGAAAAAGTACTAACATTACAGCAATAGTTATTAATAAAAAATTTTAATTTAATGGATTAATTTCTTTTTAAGTTTTAAAACTTTAAAAAAAATGAAGGAAAAAAATTGGGAAGCAATAGAAAAAATTGAAAGAATAGCTAGACTTAATTTTTCAGTCAACTCTAAGAATTAGTCAATTAAATGTGTAAACTTACAACAAAGTTTGCTATAATGAGATCCACTAATATAAAAATATCTACATTATTTAGAAAGGCAGCATTGTGTATGTAATTGCCAAAAGATTGGCCATGTATAATCAGAGAATAAAAATCCAAGTTACACACCAATCGAACTGCTCCCAAATAGAAATCTTGAAAAATAAATCTGTAATATGTTTCTATTAAACAGGTGGAGGGAATAAAATCTTTCTCATGGTTCAATTAAAGGGGAAACTCCAAAATGTTAATTTATACATACTGTATCCAAAAATAAAATAAGAAAAGAAGTGAATATTTAATTGTGAGAAAGTGTTTAATGTTGAATAATAATTTAAGAAAAAGATTTACATAAAGGAATAACATAAAAAGATTAGTTGAAGCTTTGCATTCAAGTTGAATCATTTTTGCATTTTAATGCTAATTTAGCAATATCTGAGAGAATTTTATTATTGATTCTTAAACGATAAAATTTATTACTGATTAAATTAAAAATAATCAACATCCTTAAAACCTGATTGTCACCATTGACAATACACATTTTTTTCCTCAATCAGACATTCATATAATTTTTAGATTGATATGTAAAAACTTTCAACAGCTAGTGCAACATTACAGTGTTTGTCGTACTTTAACTCAGAAAATTATTTAAAGTAGTCAATAATTATTTATAATTACAAGAAGTTTAAACATGAAAAAAGAATTTTAAAATATCTTATTATCATAACAAATAAAATTTTTAAATAATCTAAATTTATTTTTGAAAAGCAGATGCTTCGGTTGTTACTAAAGACATTCAATACATCACAGTTTTTAAGTTCCCTTTGTTTTTAAAAGCATGAAACAGGATTAAAAAAACTTGTGATAATGCTATTTTAAAAAAGAATAGATTTCACAAGCATCATAATTTTATTTTAATAAATATACACATTTTTTATATCAAATATAAGTTATAATACTATATAAGTAAAGCCTACTTACAGGATTCTTTAATGCAACACAGCCAAGTAAAATGACAATGTATGCAGCAATAATGCTATGCTCCATATGTTTTCCAGCTTTTTGCAGAGCTAAAAGAAAATTAGGATACAAATATAATTTCATTACTTAAAAAAATGCATACTACAATGACAAATTAAGAAAAAAAAATTCCTTTAACACGAATAAATTAGACATCACACGCTTATAAATTTCCTATTCTACATTATTAAAAACCTGAGATGTCAAAAAAATATATTGCACATACTAATGTCAGATTCTTACGTTACTAGATAAACTTGAATTATGATGCAATGGCAAGCAAAAATCAAATTTGGAGCATAAAAATAATTTAACATGGGAAAGCCATCTTTGAAAGGCACTATAATGAAATTTCCTAACAAAATTTTTACATATGTAATTTTATTGTTTTGTATGCATTCAGAATCCCTCAAAATTTCTACATGACATTTTATTTCTTTCCTAAGCGTGCTATTTGAATTTTCATAATTAAATCCAACTATTTTAGATGGTATTATAAACTGTGCCCTAATGTAGCTTAATAAAAATGTGTGTTAAATCTAATGTATTTTTATAATGTGAAATTTCAATTAGAGCCACTGAAACATTGTTAATACAGTTAAACCCCGCTATAGTGAACTTCTGGATACAGTGAACGAAATGTTCGGTCCCGTGCCTTGCTATACACGTATAATGTTATTTTTTGTGGATATAGTGAACCAAAAAAGTGAGGAAGTTGGATATGGTGACCATTTTTCTGTCTTCGACTGATTTTTTTCTTCATTTTTTTTGGTAATCATCTTAAAATTTCTACTTCAAAATAAATACCTATACCGATTTTTAAAACCATATACGGAGGGGAATGTAGCAATAAGAATTTTTTCTTCTTTGCCTCTTTAATCTCACTTTCCCATCCCAAAACAAACCAAGCAGATGTTTCCAACCCAGGCAGATGATGCACCAGTAAGGTGTCAGCTGGATCATTATGCATTTTCTGTCAGAGGGAATGAGTCATTATTGGTCAAAGGGTTGGACACTCATATGTGTTGATAAGGCCCTCATTTCTCCTTTTGCTCTCCAAGGCCAACTCCTTTTTGCTCTCAGATCAGTTAAAAAAAATTCTGCAAAAAGTATCTCAAATTTAACTATGGCGACCAGTAAATGTAAGACGATCTTTATTGATGATAAAATGGGCATAATCAGAAAAACTGAAAATGGATGCAATCCAGCTGATATTTGCAGAGAATATAAACTATCCAAATGTGCAGTTTGTAACATATGGAAAAATAGGCAGTTAGTAATTTCTGCTCAAGAACAAAATTTAGTTGCCAGAAAAAAGTTGAAAAAAGCAGATCGTTTGAGGCATTACTGAAGTGGCCCAGCTTTGGAAGAAACCACAATCTTCCAGTATCTAAACAAATGTCGACGAATTTGCTAAGCGATTTTATGAGACGTGCTTTAAATGCTAAAATGGCAGGTTAGACAGGTTTAAAAAGTGGAATAACAGAAATTCAGGAAAAATTATCTGAGAGTCGGGAAGTGTTTCCATATCTGATGTTGAGAATTGCTCATCAGCTAGAGATTACTAATTTTTTTTTGTACGCAAGACGAAGGATAATAAAAAAATAACACATGTTTTGCTACAAGATAACATTTTTCAGTCATTCATTAGGATAATGTGTAATAAAGGGGAGGAGTTACGGAACCATTAGTTAAATTGCTTGTGCAACGGATATAGTGAACTCCCGGTTATAGTGAACCGAAATGTCGGTCCCTTGAAGGTTCACTATAGCGGGGTTTGACTGTAGTTGACGAAATTTTCCATTTCTGAACATTTATGATTTTTTAGTTTAGTAAAAAAGGTGTTAGAATGAGTTATACATTATATATGTATGGTATCTATTAAAATGGTGCATCATAAATACAAAAAAAATTGTACTTTCATTTTTTTTAAAACCTTATTAGTCTTAATTTTAAAGTATATTTCAAATTCATTTTGAAGATTTATTTTCATGTTAAAAGTAAAAGAAATGAGGAATCAAATTTTTTATATAAAATAGTTTTAGATTTAAAATGTAGGAAAGCTTAAGTTATTGATATTTTTTATTTATTTCTAGCGTGAATTCTAAGCAGGGAAAAAAGCAAAAAAGTGCCAATTATACTTTTCATGAGAGTTTCTTCCAAATCATCTACTGCAGTTTCAATATCTTTCTTTTCAATTGAAGCAGCTTGTTTTTCTTCTTGTGAATTTAAAAGCTCATCGGCCTGTTCTTCAGAAAGCTTAGCGGCATCTAATCTTGACAACATAAGCTGAAATGTTTAAATCAAAACAGTTAACTTTAATAAAAGAGAAAATATTTACAATCGTGAATTTTCCTGTGCATATTATACACAATATATTAAGAGAAAACACAAAATGACTGTGCTCGTATGTGAGCTACATTGGGCTAACTATCAAGTTTCAATTGCTGGAAAAACTTAAGAGGAAAAAGGAACAGCCGAATATGCTTACAACAAATAATGCTACAGTAAATGAAATAGTTTAGTAGAGCTAAAATATCGTCTTTAAATATCCCATAGCTTTGAGTGGTCACCATATTTTAACAGACGAAAATAAGAAACAAAATTCCCAGTATTTTCCCAATTTGTAAAGAAAGACTCAAAATTCCCTGCATTTTAGGTTATAATAACTGCTATTTTAGGTGATTTTAAAATTTCCTGTATTTTCCAGGTTTTCCCTATTCTCCCTGTGGAGTGACAATCCTGTAATTGTGGTAACAAGTTTTTAGTTTCCAAAAGAAACTTACATTAATAAGAAAATGCAACAATTTAAAATATTTATAAATTATTTTCTTTTAATTTATATGCCTGCGAAAAATAACTGGTTAGAATGTGTCATATTAGTCAATTAAGAGTTTGCTTGTTTTAGTTATAAGTTTTTAGTTATCCTTATTTATTAATTTTTTATTGTTCTAATATATAATTATATTTTTGTACAACACCATTAAATACATCCTAAAAACAGTTCCTACAAAGTACTTTATATGAAGCAAAGAAAAAAAAAAGACTATCCATTGAATAATAAAGTGTTTAAATCTCACACACGCAATTTCTGATTAAATGTAGAGTTTAGCTAACAGTAAAACTCAGAATAGCTACACTATGCAAAAAACAAATTCCATTGCATACTCAAAGTCAATGAAACAAAACAAATTGTAATAAAACAAGTCAAATGAAATCAAAATGAGAAAACTATAAATGAATGGACAAAGCTAAAATGAATTAGTATCATAAAATCAACATTTTTCTAAGAAATAAATTATAAACCTTCTGAAGGCTGCTTGTTTATAAACAAATGCAAACACAAATTACGCTATTTTTTAAAGCTTAAAGTCAATAGATTTAAACTAAATGCAAAACAATACTTTTTTAATCATCTGCAAATTTAGAAACACGAGGTTAAAGTTCTACTTTCCCCATAAATAAAACTCACTTCAACAAAAGCTTCTGAGGCAGGCATTTCATAACCATCATTCACAGTATCAAATGAGCCCAAGCCATACATTTCTATGAATTTAGCGCTGTTGTCAGGACAGTATTCCACTAAATTTATCATTAGACCAAGGGACTATAAAACAAAAATAATAAAATAGTAAACATATATATATATATATATGTAAACATGTACACTACCCTACAATAATGGAAGAGACACTTCCAGTTTTTAACCTTTTTTTCAAATTTTTCGAGAAATATTTAGAGGGTTATTTTGTTATTTTAGAGGTAATTAGTTCATGCAATTTTTTTATACATTGCAATAAAGTTTAAAGCTTTCAGAAGTTTCAGAGACCAACAATAAATTCTGAAAGAAAACAAGTATTTTTGTATACCCTAAGATAGAAAAACAAGCAATGAACTTGTACAGATTACTTTGGTTGTTACTTGCAATAACTGCATAAAATTTTAAAAACGTAACTTAAATATTTATGAAGATATGGAGTTTTATTAAAAAAGAAATTTTTTTCTTTCTTAAATTGTTTTGTTGTAACATTAAAAATATTTAATTAAATTAAATTTTTGGAGCAATTAAAAATTAGTTACAAAATTATTGTTCTAAAATTTGAAAAAAATTTGTTTAAAACTGTGCAAGAAAAGACTATTTAAGGTAATTCTTTTGTAATGTGCAAGCGCGGAAAAATTTTTAAATTATTTTTTCATAATTTTGATATAAATTATTTTTTTATATTTTGCAACTAATGAAAGAAGTCTGACTTAAAATTTAATTAGTTTCAAGCAATTTTGTAAGCAGATTTTGTATTTTTTAAAAATAAAAATAATAAAAAGCTCAAAATGATAAGAGGTTTCCTAAAAATTTCATTTTGTACCGTAAGAGATATTTAAAAAAAAAACAGCAATGCCTTACAATAATCGTTCAGACACCAAACTGTGATGGAATAAGGAAAGAAAACAGGCAAAAGAATGATACCCCACAATGACAGTCATTTTTGGTAAATCTTGCTTAATAGAACCAAATGAAATTTGTGGAAAATCTTTTATCATTTTGAGATTTCTTTCAAAAAGTGCAAAAATTACTTGGAAAATTGCTTGAAACTCTTCAAATTTTTAGAATATTCAAATCAGACATTTTTTTAATTGCTGCCAAATACGATTCACTACAAAATTATAAAAAGATTTTTTTAAATAGTCATACTTCATGCTATTTTTTTAGAGTTTTAAAACAATAATTTTGTAATTATTTTTTAATTGCACAAAAAATTTTGTATAATTTTATTCAATATTTTAAAAGTTACAGCAATAAAACGTGAGATAAGAAAATTAGTTTTTTTTCCATAAAATAATTTTTTTCAATAAATATCTAAACTAGATTTATGAAATTTTATGCAGTAATTTCAGCTAATAACCAAAGTAATTGGTATAAGTTACTAACTTTTTTATTGCTTTTCTGGCATAGGATGTTCAAGAGTACTTGTTTTCCTTCGTAATTTATTATCTGTTCCTGAAGCCTCTCAAGTTTTAACCCTTAAAGTTACAAAATAATCCTCTAAGTGTTTCTTGAGATATTTACAAGATTTTAAAAACTGAAAGTGTCACTTCCATTATGGTAGGGAAGTGTATATACATATAATTTAGTGAGATAGTAATCGTTTTATGACACTCAACCATATTAAAATACAATTGCATGAAAACTCACCAAAACTAAAAGATCAAATCGTTTTTCACAGGGCACAGCCCTTGGAACTTGTAAAATCAACATAAGTATGTGGTCCATAAGGCCTTCCTCAGGAGGGAATTGTGAATCATCTAATCCTGAAAATAAAATATTAAAGAATTATAAAGTTTGAAACATCCAAAAACTATCTTATGCAATTAATAACAATAAAATATGTTTTCTCCTAGAAATAAACATCAATATTTCAACACCTGAAAGCAATCAATCTTTTAAATTTCACAAAACCACTAACAAATGATATAAAGAAAATAATTATACTAGTAAAAAAAGTACAACATAATAAAAAAATTTGAAATAGCAAACACATTTTTTTTGAAAAAAAAAAAGGATTTTATATTTTTGATGACCCTCATCATAAGTAACCATTTTCAGTCTACTGAAAATTTAGCTTTTTGTGCAGTTTGAAAACTAAATCTTTCACTGTAACTTCTGACACCATAATTAAATCACAACTTTTCAAAGTTACACTGCAGCGAATTATGACAAATATATCAAAATTTGACAGTGAAATCACTAGTCTAGACAAACAGATATAAGATGGATGAGAAACATAATCTAATGATGCTGAGACTAAGCAAAGTTAGGTAAAAAAAAAAAAAAAAAAAACATTTCCTGATGCATCCTGCTTTCCACATTTCATTTTTAAATTTTCCTATTTCATCATTTGCAGAGCCCAAGCTAAACATTCACCACCTAGCCATAAATTTGGCAAAAAAATTCCTATTGAAAAGAAAAATATATATTTCTCTCAATCCTGAAAAAAAATTATTCTGAACAAATCCTGTTTTCTTTTTTATTCGATTACAGTAATTTCCATTCGATATGTTACGTCGCACAACCAATAAAATTATATTAAATCTAGACAATGTAAGTGATCAGATAGATTACATAAGCACAAGACAAACTACCATAAAATACAGACTACCTTGTTGATAACCGAATAATGCGATATCGCATGATGAAATTCTCTCATGCAAGTAGCATCAATAAAACAGAATTAAGTGGTAATCAGGTGCATATTCTCCTCCAACTATTTTTGCTGAAAATATGTTTTTTCAAATACACATACAATATTTCTCATATACATATTGTATTTTTTCATATACAATAGTGTAACGTAGCTTAAATTACTGCTCTAGTCTAAGTTATCAAAAATTAACCCCAACCTATTCCTATTTCTTTTCCTCAAAGACAATAAAACAACACCTACATTTTTTCATCCTCATTCCCATTAATTTCTCAGTTACTTCTCCTCAACTGTATAATTACTCTTGATTTGAACTTGAATTTTACAAAATTTTTCAATTAACTGTACTGTAAAATTTACTGTAAATTTATATTTAAGTTTTCTATGAGGAAAAATTAATCATAAAAATGGCTCGGCTAAATATTTGGAAATTTGGCTAATTTACTGATTTATATTTGATGTCCTTAGTGCAGGCTTTGCATTTGGATTATATCCTGTCTGGACCTGTCTTTATTAGGGATATTGAAGTTTACTTTTTTGAATATCTATCTTTAAAATGAAATTTTGCACTTTTTTAAGAGCATTTTCATATCAAAATGTTATTGATCTGGTCATTATTTTCTAAGTTATTTAATACTAAAATTGCAAGCATCACATAATTCAGTTTAGCAAAAAACTATTAGCAGAGGCATGATTTTTTTCGTAGCTATGTATATGCCTGAAAATAAATTATCATCTCACTTTGTTCTTATATATTTGAGTAATAAAATAGTTTAGACTGATAGATTTGGAATTCAATGTAAAGGCAAAATTAATTACAATATAAAGTTTTTAACAGCCCTGTACTCTTATAACTGAAGATTCGACTTTTTTTTTAACCTTTTCTAAAATTTCAAATTAGCTTTAAAATTTTCATTATTATTATTATTATTATATATATATATAAATCAGTTAAAAAACAATAAGGCAACACATAATGAGCAATATTACAATGACTTCGTTTAAATTTACCTATTTTGTATGTTATGTTGCTAAGTATTTTCAGCAGATTAAGAAGACAAGACAAGATTGGAGACTCTTCTTTGTTAGATTTAGGAGCTGCTTCTTCATTAACAGAAATGTCCAATTCAACAGGTTTTTGCTCCAGTAAATGAGATTTAAGAAGTTTCATAAGGCTGAAAGAAAAAAATATGCATTTAACAAAAGAAAGAAATTTACTTAGTCAATAAGAAACTCGATAAATGCCAAAAAGTGCAGTATTCCTCTTACGTTCTACATAACTAAATTTTGACTATGAATATAGTTTTCTTTTCCTTAAATCCACTACACTTTAAATTCTTGGATAAAATTAAAGTGAATTTTCCCTGCTAGACACCACTTTTCCAATGAAAAACATAGGGAAAAGCTGGTTTTTTATTGCAGAAAAGTTTGCAGCTTAAAATTCAAAAATTTCCTTTAGTTAACTGATGGAATTTTAAAAAAAAAAAAAAGCTGTAACTAATTCTTAAATGGTTAAAAAAAGTAATGTTTCGTGGTCACATGAAATGAAAGCGAAAATTGATCTGCAACATGTATACTCAATTTAATGAATTTTTATTACTTTGAAACAAAAATTCAGAAGAATAAAAAAAAATTCTTTCTTAAGACAATATAAAATTATAAACTTGATGCAGAAATACTGCAGTATGACAGCAGCACCTACAGATTACTATGTCAACTACAAATAATTTGAGCCATCCAAAAACTTATGCGTTATGCAACTGAAATATAATCGGCAGACCTATGGGAAAATTCATTGTCAAAATTACTATTTATTTTCTTTAATTAACTAAAGAAATTTTTGAAATAAATTTTTTAAAAAATAAGATAACTTTTATTAATTTTCCCTATTAAAGTTTTAATCAGGTTATAAAAAAAATAAACATACTTAACAGCAGCATAAATCAATGAAGAATTCTTGTAATGCATAAGATATTCTTGATTTTCAGGATTCATATGTGTAATCTAGTGAAAACAAATTTATAAAAATTAACAAAAAGATGAAATCATGTAAATAAAATTAGTGCTTTTAAATCCTATAATTAGTACAAAGATTCATTCAGAAAACCAATCGCAAAGTAATTATTTTAAAAGATACAAATACAAAAAGAAAGGAAGCATTTCATGTTTAGGAACGTTGCAAAGATAATGTTTTAAGCAATGTAAAAACACAATGGAAGGCAACGCTTTCATAGTTTTTATACTTTATTTTACTTACATCAATTTAAAAAATGATGTTTATCACTTAAAACAGCCATGTTCTAGTGACCATGTAGAAAAACTGTGTATTCATATTTTTTGTAAGAAATATGGCATAATAAACTTTCAAATTTTGCACAACTTATAATATATAGCTACAAAATAATTTGTTACTCAGTGTACTATACCTAATAAGCCTCCCAAATTGATGAAATGCTCCCTGCAATTTTTAACAAATTTAAACAAGCCCCTGATCAATACTAAATAAATGCCCATTCAACAACAGGTTAGTGACGCAAAGGTCGCAGCTTACAAAAGGGCTAATATAACGATAAATGTTTAGACATAATTTTTGATAATAATTTTGATTTTTCTTAAGATTTAGATTAAATTTTCTTGTAACATCCCATTAAGCCGCCCCTAATTTTTTTGAAGAAATTCGGGGTATTTAACTCATATTTCATGGTAATTGTTTCAAAATAAATCATCTTACTCTTGCATTGAAAGCACAATAAGTTAGAAAACTATTTTAAAAATTACCACTTATAGAATCATTTCCCGCTCAATATCAGAAAAAAAATTCCCTGACTTTTCCAGGTATTCTAGGAAAATTTCAATAATAATTCTGACCATATTTTCATCAGAAAACTGATTCTTTTATTTGTAATGTGAAATATAAGATTTTCTGTGTAAAAAAATATTAAATAAGGAAGGGAACATTTCAATTTGACTAAAATGTGAAATTTTTACAACAAATAATTGCAATAGATATTAGAATTATTTAACTCGAATCTCAATAACTGATTGCTGTAACTGACAATTTTAAAACTGTTTATTTTCCAGATATGATATAGGATTATTGCAGGGTTTTTTTTAAAAAAAAATTGCAACTTTCCCTGATTTTCAGAGTTAAAATAAAATTCCCTGGCAATTCCAGGTTTTCCCAGTTCTTCCTGACTTGTGGGAACCCTGTTCTTATCAACAAAAAAAATAAATAAAATTAAAAAAAACACATTGTTTTTGCTCTTTAATTTAATGAAATAAAGCACAACCAAGATATTTTTTAAGTTAATGATTGTTCCCCTGAAAATTGATGTGAATTGAGCAGTACTAAAAGTTAATGTGAAATTTTGCTTAATATATAACCGCAAACGTCCTGTACTTTAACATGAAAATAAAATACCTTTAATGATACAAGACTGTTAAAAAAAGTCACATTTTCAAGTACTCAACAATAAATGGGCTACAATTTCAAGTGTTTGATGCCGTGCAGGTTAAGTTTTTATAGTCAGAAAACTCCACAACATATGATAAAATAAAGGAAATAAGCTTCATACAATGGATTTGAGTAACATATTATTTCAGTAAATGTGACCTCAAATGACCTTATTAAATATTACAACCTTATTAATCATGGGAAACACCAATAGCTAATATAAAGAGAAATATTAAAGCCTAATTTAATAACAGAGTAGTTTAATATGATGAAAAATTATTTCAATAAGATATCTTACAAAATAATAATAAAAACACTTAGCTTTTTTTTTTTAATCTACTGACACAAAATATTACTTGTCTAACAATATACTTACATTTTCTATAACCCTTAGACATCGATCGATTTTTCTAATTTTATCCAATTGAACATCGGTCGGATGGGAAATTATTTCATTCTCATCTGGAGTCAACATTTGGGCTGATGAGGTAACTAAATTATACAGAAAAAAATCATCAACTACAGAAGAAAAATAAAGAATTAAGATAAGACTCAAATGATAAAAAATTGTCCTTAACTTAATATTATTTTATTTATTCCACATAAATAATTAACTAACACAAATATTAATCAAACAGCAGAAATTAGATGTCTTGTCAGTTTGTAATTCAAATTCTTACAACCTAATCCATAAGATAGTACATACTTTTCCCTTAAAACTCTTATTAGACAATTTGTCGATTCTATCTTGATCGCTCATGCAGCTTGAATTTATTTTAATTTTTAGCAGTTTCCTTGATTATTTAATTTCTGTAAATAATAATACTGAATAATGACTTTTTCTGAAAAGTTTATAAATAAATAAAAATCAACATGTTTCTTGGAACATCAGAATATTTTAAAATATTCAAGTATTTTTATAGTTATTAAATTAAGAATTATAAAAAATTTCATTTCAAGATAAATTAAATTAAAACTACTTTCATAGCATATTTATTAAGAAGCTCACTTTCAAGTGAAGAATACAAATAAGCATGATACAGAAAACAGAGAATATATTACCAGTATCAGCAATCCTATCCAAGCCTCGTAGAGTTCGCATTTCTTCCTTAAACCATTCGCCAGCTTTTCTAGATGTTAAACTTAACAGTGTCTCCATAGCCAAAATACCCGTCTTTAGAAAAGAGAAAATATAACTTTAGCTTACATACACGCAATAAACACAATCCTTTTTTTTTTAAATAAATATAAAGGCAATACTTACATTTATATTATCCAATTTCAAATGCTTAGCATGTCCCTTTTGCTGCATTTCTTCACACAATTGATAAACTTTTTCCCTGTGTTTGTCTTGCATAGCGCAAAGAGCAGGATCTTTCAATATCAAATCAATTTCTTTGTCAGGATTCCTCAATTCAGGATCAGTTTCCAGTAATTGTAGCATTAAGGACAAAGTACTTGCTTCTATATCCATAGTAAGTCTATCTTGACTTAAAACAAACATCAATGTTGCTGTACATAAAGCTAAATTCTAAAAAATAACAAATTGATTGGTAAAAAAAACTTTAAATATTAAATTTTTCAACAAAATATTAATTAATATGATCTATATAGGAAAATATCAGCACAACTCTGTTATCATAGAAATTTAAAACAGTGCAAAAGTAATTTATATAAAAAATTTATCACAAATAATAAATTCAAAGAAAAATCACATAACAACCTAACTTTCAACGAATCTATAATTTAAAAATCATTGAAAGTGATAAAATTTATGCCTAGCTAAGCAAAAAGAAACATTAAAACTCAGTTCATTTAAAATTATCACTCTTAAAAGAAAAAAACAGCCTCTTTTTTAGTATTAATATTTGGCATATTTTGCTTGGGCTGTTTCTGTGTCAACAGACTGTAGCTTGATTTTGATATACGCCTTTAAATATTAATTAGCCAAATTAAGATCAATACCTGCACAAGCCGGATTTTGTGTTTTTAACTGAATTACAGATGACTACATTGAATTTTGATGGTTAAAATGTTCTCAAAATATGGCGAAATACGCACACAAAAAAAATACTTCAGGGAGTCGAAACTTTGGAGCACTCTCACGACCAAACTATGGGATCCATACTTCCCAGATTGCGGGTACCCCCTATGTTGGAAGAGTTCAAATAAATGCTGCTGTGGACAAAAATAAATGCTAAAATTTAGTAATTAATAAATTATTTAGTATCTCTGCAATACATAGATATTTGGCATCACAGTTACTAGTTCATAAAAAAAACATTTTTAAAAATACTAATTCATCTCAGAAAAGAAACTAATAAGTATATAATCATTATGAATTCAACAGTAATTAAAATCCTATTTACTCAACTAAATAAAATACGCAAAATATGACAACTGAATAGGATTGTTCAGTTAGTAATATTTTCTCCCACTTCGATTTTTTTATTTGTACAATGATTAAAATAAAAAAGCTAATTTGTTAAAAAGAAAGCAAATAAAAAAAATATCTGACCCTTTATTATAAAGAAAAAATCAAAACACAAACGTAACAGGGAGAACAACATTAAAAACTTATTAGAAATTTATGTCTTTACTAAATAAGAGAACTTAAAGTAAAAACATTCCAAAATTTTTAATAAAAATTTTAAAATTAATAGGGGTTAAACCCAACTGAAAGTAAAATTATCCAAAAAGTAAGCTTTTGTCTTCGAATCTAGCTGACACGATATACGTTAAAGAGTAAAACAACAAGAAACAACAGAAAAGTAGAACAGAATGTTAAAAAAAAAGCAAAATTTATTTTACTTTCTATTATAAAATAAACAATAAACTAGAGCTATTAAAATCATGAATGAGAGAGAAAACAAGGCAGCAAAAACATACAGGAAAATGCAAATTATGTAACTATCTTCTACCATCATTAAATGTAAAACATAAAATAACTTGAAATAAAAATAAAGGAACAATAAATGGAATATAAATGTCCATTTATCATAAAAAAAATAAGTAAAAATTTGGAATCAATATCAAGAATCAATCCAGGTAGAAATCTGGGTCTCTTCAAAACACTCAAATTGTAAAAAACGGCCCATTCATAAAAATCTAATTTGTAAAAACTATCCCTTCACAAAATTTCACATTATAAAAATAATCGCACAAAATTGACCAACAGCGGATTCTTGAGAAAAACTATTGGAAACGTGATTTTTCAACAGTCATTATCGACATTTCATTTATAAAACCTTGATGAAACAGTCAATCAATGAGTACAAATTTTTATATTATGCAAGTTACTTAGCATTTACTTGAAATTAAAACTATAAATTTATACAATCATGAAAACATCATTTTACACAGTCAAAACAATATATTTTATCAAAATTAACTAACTGGATCGTCCGGAGCATCTTTTAAGGCACTAAATATTTTAGGCATCGTCCCATGGGCACGAAGATGTATGCGAAAGGCAGGTCCCATGCATTTAGCAGCAAGATTCAACACACTAAAGAAAAATGTATAATAATTGTAAAATAAACAAAAAAGGAAACAAAAAATTTAAAAATGTAGTGCTACAATTTCAGATAATAAACATAACTAATAATTCCAGTATTTCTAAGCTAAACCACATTTTAAAAGGTAATTTTATTTATTTTTATTCATTTATATTACATAAAACGAAATTAAAACAAATATTGAACAACAATTATTTAAGTGTGGCAATGCACACGAGTATTAATCTACAAGAGACTACTTATATTACGTCTATTGAAAATCTTACTTTTTACTACCTGCCATATTAGAGCTGTACAAAGTAAATGTAAAGTAATGATCGCAATATAATACTCATCTCAGGTATCTCTGATTCAAATAATACTATCTAGATTAGGAGGTCTAAATAAAATTGCCCTATAAAACATTTATAATATCAATGAGAACTCTTATTAAACTTTTAGTGATGAGTCAAATTTGCCACACTATTTTTTATTTTATCCACCTTACACAAGTTACTGCCAGAAACACAATTAATTAATAACATTAATAAATAACTTTCAATAATTATTTTGCAACATTAAATGCATGAATCCACTTTGATCTTAAAGACTACCAACTTTAAAATTTTAAGTTTTTTTTTTTTTCAGAATCAAACTAACAGTTATTAAAATCATAAGTGAACAGTAAGCAAATGATTTTAACTGACAGCAAACAATTGTATAAATAAAAAACAACAAAATATAAAAGAAACAAACAAAAAAAAAAACTTAGTACCTTAAACATCTGGTACCTATAGCATTACACTCTTGGACACACTCTAACAAATATTCAATATCATCATTAAATTCTTGAGTTTCACCAGACTCATGACACTGATAAGCTTGCTTGACATTCTTAACAACCGTATAGTACTGGAAAATATATAAAATGAATTATTTCACTCATCAAACCAAAACAATATGGATGGCGATTTCAATACAAATGTAAACAACAATCTCGAGCTCTTGACCAGCTCTAATTCCGGTTAAAAAGTATACAGCTGCTTACTACAGCTTATTCTGCAAGGTGATATTTTCAAACAGATAATTTTTTTTTAAATAAAATTAATTAATTATATAATTTCTGAGCTTAAATCCGCCAAATTTCATAAGATATTAATGATATTAAGTCATTCTGGTGCGTTTCAGATGAAAATTTGTTTGTTATTTATTGATGTATTGTTAAAAAAAAGTAACATAGTTGCTAGATTTAGAAAGAACTCACTTTTTTGGCAGACTTGATCTGGTCTTTTTTTACTCATTTATTACTGTTTGTTCTTGTTGCAAGCCGTGCACCATCATACGTTAGTGTTAGCATATTGTTCAAGAAGGAAGATTAAATTCATTTTACAAATTATCATTTAGTTTTAAATTTCGAAGTTAGTATATTGTTGACAAGGTAAGAAACGTTTTATAAAATAATTCTTTTTTTTTTCAAATGACAATTCTTACATTTTGAAATGACAAGTCGTCAATTGACGATTCTTTTTAACACAAATAATAAATCAGGTAACAAATACATTTATACAAGAAATACTACTCAAGAGTCTCAAAACACAATAAGCACGTTGCGAGTCATGGCTTCAAAATACACCAAAAACAGTAACACGGAAGTAAATGCAGTAACGAGTTTGCAGGGCACCCTAGAGTAGAAAACACCATTTATAGTTTGCTAAGTTGTAAATTTTTCAAGCTATCCATAATACCATATTTTCATTATGAATTAATAAATTAAAATTTGTTAAGTGCTGCGATTGCTTTGCAAATCAATTGTCTGCCTATACTATCAAATAAAAACAAAAATTTCATTAAAATGTCACTTAAAAGTCTTACTCCTATTAAAATACTAGCTAAATGCCAGTTCACAGTATAGGATGAAAAAAGAAATAATCAATAAATCAGTGCTGTACAACACTAAGAAATCATGCAAAAAATTGAAAAACATATCCTAGCACAATGAAACTAAACTGCTTCCAACTTCTTATTCATTTTTTTTTCTTGCCAATTGCCTTACAACATTTGATTAAAAACATATTTTCAATAGTTCATCCTTATAATTCTTATCATTTGGCAGGACGTAGTTGCTCAAGACAAACTCATGGTAGTCAAAATTTACTACAATTCAAACAATTTTACTTTGGTACGACTAACCTAATAATTATAGAAAATATTTATTTATTATTGAGATAATGAAATATACATACTTCTTTAGATTCTTTGGGACATTTAAAGGATCTAATATCACCAGACGATGTATTAGAGACACTGGGTATTAAATCATCAACAAAGCTTTCTTTAATCATTTCTTGGTCAAATTCATCAGCTAAGGAAGAAGCCTCTGGATCATTTGAACTCTAAAAATAATTTAATAAAAAAAATAAAGCCAAATCATACAAAGTAAATTTTTCATTTTTTGAAAATTTAATCTTCAAAAATTAAAAATAAATTTATAGACCACGTATAATCAAATTAAAGTTTAATCTGTAACTTCATACAGGGGTGATTGTGAGCCCAACTCAAAAATCCTGAAAATTTCTTGAGAATAATCATTAATGATGCATTTCAAAAAATTAATGTTTTATAAATTTAAATCATTGATATTTTTAAAACATAAAATCCTAAATAAATTATAAGCAGCATAATTTAAATGAATAATTATGTATAAGTTTACTCCAATCACATTTATTATTCTACCAGAAAAAATATTTACAAATGAAAGAGATGCCAAGTATAAATTCTAGTTCTAATATTTTTAAATAAAATATACAAGAATTTTTATGCATAAATATGATCCATGATTTCTTTTAACTTCTGGACCTTGGATTCCGGAAACTTCCAGATCGCGGTTAGCGAAAAATCCGGAAAACCGGATTTTTGCCGGAGCACAATCATCTCTGTTCACATCAGTGGAAAATTTCAATCAAATTTGGGTAACAAATTATAGTTTCAGATGCCGCCAGCAAAGTCAAAGAATTGCCCAAATGCAACTTTCATTGAAATTCAAAAAACAAGATATTTATTTTTGAAAATATTGTTTTTCTGAAACTTCTTTTTAATAGAAAAATATATTTGAAAGCAGCATTTAAAATGGATATTAAATAAATACCAGTCAAAGGTATAGTAAAACATAAAACTTGTTAATAATTTCTTATAATTGTACAAATTCCTATAACAATAAAACAAACTGAAATGAAAACTAAAGGAGTAAGGAAATTTTAAGATTAATTTTAATACAAACATTAAATGGATATATACATTAATGTTGCCTTTAAGTTTTAACGTTAAAATACCATCTATCAATTGATTCGATATTCGGGCCAATAAAAAGCTATTATTTTAAAATTCTTTTTCCCAAAGAATTCTCTAGCTTATAATTATTCAGGCATAATTGTGAGTACAAGTCAAAATTCCAGAAAATTGAGTTTAAAAAATTTAAAAAAAAAAAAAAAGACTGTTTAAATTGAAAAATTTGAAAAAAATTTACACAAGGCTTTTTTTTCCTTTTTCTCAATATTTCTTAGTTTACTTAAAATATATTTAAAATTTTACACATACCTATGATGACCTGGAGAAGTAATTAAAATTTACAAATATGTCTTTCTTTCTTGAGTTAATGATTATAACAACTGTTTACTGATAAAAAATGAATATTAATCATGAATATAAGCTTATAAAGTATCTCTCTGGCTCTCCCTTACAAACAAATAAAATAAACTGTGCTTTTAAGTTCCACTGTTGAAAATTTGATTTCCGGAAACTTCTGTGACCGATGATTTTTTTAAACATCTGGACCTTCGATCTCCGGAAACTTCCGGATCACTGTTAGCGAAAATTCCGGAAATCCGTACTTTTTCCGGAGCACAATCAGCCCTGATAATTTAAACATAAGTAGCAGAATAACATGCTGGAAAAAAATTTTGCCAAGGGAATTTTCATTATCTCCTAGACAACCCGGTGTCCATGATATATTGGTTCCTGATAATACAGAACAAAATTCTTACCTCATCTCCTTTTTTAGAAGAATGCCAATGTCGATGGTTGTACTTTGCTTTAAACTGCAAAGGAGAAAAAAACAATAAAATTAATAATCAAATATTTTTGTAATTGAAACATTACTACCACAAAATAAATAAAATAGTACTTTTAAAGAAGAGCTAAATATTTTTCTTCTTGAACTCTGTTTTGCAACAGCATTAGGGTCTGTCTTTTCCTGTGAGGATGAAATACTTTCTTGCGATGATGCAAAATCTTGAGAAAGAACAGTTTCTTGAGTTGAATTATTTTCTTTAGTAGACAAACTATCTTGAGATGAAACGATTTCCAAAGATGACATGGTGAACTCTTGTGATGATGCATCAGGTTTGGAAACTGTATCATTTAACACAAAATCGTCCAGTACATTTGTATCACAAATGGTTTTTTCACTTAAATACTGACTTGGAATACCAAGTTCATTTTTCTGTCCATTGAAAGAATCAGAACTCTTTTCAAAAAATAAATTATCATGAGAAGGAAAGGAGTCTATATGCTGACTGTTGAGAACACTTTGAGTCACAGAATCATAATTAGAATACTTTAGCATTTTATCGTCAATGTAATTCAGTGATTCAGTTGCAGTACCGAGCTGTGTAAGTACATCTGTTTCACTGTTTTTATTAGGAAGATCAAGTGTCAATAGTGCATCAAATGCACGAGATGAAGCATCATTTGACGCAACAGGCTGAATTAAAGAACTTATGTAATGCATATGTGGATTATTGGAAGCATTGGAAGTCTTAATTTCACGTGGAGACGGAGAGGCATACATATCTGTAATCTGTGGATTGACACTGGTCAAATAAACGTCAGATGAATGAGTAAAATCATTTATAACATTTGTGTTAACATTTAAAAGTAAATTATTTGAATTTTTAGGTTCTTTTAAAGGCTTGGGTTTCTGAAAATTGTGAGAGTTTTTAGGTTCTTTAACAGACCTAGGTCTTTGGAAATCATTAGAATCTTTAGGTAAAGATTGAGGTTTTTGCAAAGAGTTAAAAGCTGGAGGTACTGAAAGTCTCACAGCATCAAAATCACTATTTTTTGTAATTGAACTTTTAGAGCCGCGTGAACCACTTTTAAAAAACTTGTTTGGCTTTGGTACAACTGGTTTGGTTTCCACATTCAAACCAGAAGGATTAAGAGCTGCTAAAGAACTCATGTTTTTCTCATGCACAGCCTCACTATCAGTTTCAAATGAAAACGGGTCATCAGAACAACTCACTGGAGTATCCAATTCTAGTTTAATTCGTTTAACTGGTTCAACCGAAACACTTTCGCCAGAAGTTGTAGTTTTTTGTCCATTAATT
This sequence comes from Parasteatoda tepidariorum, assembly GCF_982258835.1. NCBI lineage: Eukaryota > Metazoa > Arthropoda > Arachnida > Araneae > Theridiidae > Parasteatoda > Parasteatoda tepidariorum. The sequence continues at coordinate 65,993,642 of NC_141760.1, read as the reverse complement.
CGTGACTTCCTCAAAGAGGTAAACGTGGTCATACCCCATCTGTGAACACCAGCCACAGATACTTTGGCAGTAGATGGTTTATTGCCTTTCTCAGTTAACAAATTTTCAAATTGGACACTTGTCTTACATTCTGTCTTACGGCTGTAAGTTTTTGTCCCAAGTCTTGACATCTCTGCACCTGAAAGCAAGAATGTAATAAGAAAATTATTAGTATATCTGAATTGTTTTGATTGACAATTTCAATTAAATTTAAACAAAATTTTTAGTTAAATTTACATTAAAAAAAAATAAAATTTAAAAGTAATAACAAAAAAATTTAATAATTTAAAATTAATTAAATCTCCCATAACTATCCAGTTTTACATAATTTATAGACCAAAAAATAAAAAAAATATTTAGAGGAAAGTGGGGAAAGACCGGGTAGCTAAAATTCAAAGACCTGTTGAAACTAAACTGTTAGACCTAAAAATTGTCTGATTTTATCAAGATATTCATTGCTGTGTACAATATATGATTCCTGAAAAGACAGAGATATATTACAATTTCTGTAAATGATTTTTTTGTAACTAAAGTCAAAACAGGGGTTAACTTTATTGAAAATTTAGAAATACTAGAATTTCAGAGGAAAAATAGCAGGCATTTCTATTTTATATGACAATTTAATACGTTTAATTTACATGTGATACAGTCAAGGCCGTAGTGGTAAAAAATAAAAATCAGGACATTTTTAATGCAATGCATACATTCTAGACCATTTTTAAAAGGAGGAAACGAAGAGCTAAAAAAGTGTAATTTTCTTCTGTGCAGCATATTCCTTTAACTCTTACACAACATTTTTTAAATAAAAATAAAAAAATAAAATAAACTAAAAAAACAAGGGCTACATCCAAAATTTTCAACTAAAAAATTAGGATAGGAACTAACTGATAAGAAATGATTTTAAAAAAACTGTGCGATTTCATACATTAGTTACAAACGAAGAAGAATTTTAGAACTTCAATTTTCTAGACTCGGATCCTCAGATTCCTCAATATAAAGACATATCAAAATAGGTTTAAAAGAAAACTGGTGATTATAATTATTTTCATTCAGCAATAATGTATATAATCTTCTACATACTAAAGAATAAATGTATACAAAAACAAACAAATTATATGAAAACGTATTACAACATAATCCGAAAATAAAATAATAAAAAAACTGATATATTAATTTATTACTCGCAATTTTTAATGCCTTACAACTTTTAATTAATTACTTTATTCTGAAAAAATAAAGTTTTTCCTGCAAAATTCTGTTAATAGAGCTCTGAGCAGCCCATGAAAGTTTGAGATCAATATTTAGTAAATTTTAATGGTACTGCAGCATTAAAAAAATTGTCAGTATAAATTGGTTAATATTCATTCATAGCTATATTTATATAAAATTTTCAATTAAGTTCAGGACTCCTTTAATCAAATATTTTACTGGGGTTGCAAAAAATTTCGAAAAGAAAACACGGCAAATATACGTCATAGCGTTTGTGTTTAAAAGTTATTTTCAAGGTGAACTATTTATTAAAATAAAAAGATATTTGACCAAAAATCCATCTTTCTATTATTGAATTTAATTATTTTGCAAATAATTTATTTTCATTAGTATTCATAAAAAATGGGATGTTCTTAACATAAACAAATCAGAAATATCAGGATAAAAAGCTAAAAATAAAAGGACAAATAATAAAATAAAAGGACAATTTTTTCCAGATAAATCAATTTCCAGATTTCAAGGTAACTACAAACTCTGATATATTAAAAATTAAAGCTCTGTTATGTTTAAATAAATTAAAGCTCTGTTATGTTTAAATAAATTAAAAAGATAGTTTACTCTTTATTTATTATTAAACCATTAGTACTAAAACTTATTTTTACTATTTTATATTGCAACTTCTATGTCATTTTTGTACCCTTTTACCAATCCATTATTTTCAAAAATAAATTTCAATAATATAAAATATGTATAATATATTGCCTTAAATATGTATAATAAAATCAGCGTTAAAAATAAAATTGATTCAATGGATTAAAAATATAAGAAAGATATATTTAAGAAGGAACTTATTAGGAACTTAATACTTGCAAATTTCATAAAACTTTAATACTAATATAAAAAATAGTATATAATGATATGAAGTGAATAAAAAATAATAAAATGATGTAATGAATATGATGCAATGAATATGATATAATGATAATGAAACTAAATAAATAATACTGAATTATTGCTTTTTAATATTAAAGACAAACAAAGGGAGAAATCACTCTTCAACAGATAATACTAAAATAAAATTTAAATGTTAAGTATTTATTTACATTACATGTTCAGTGCAATTGTAAAGTAATATAAAATCATTAATTGAAGCATTGAGTTTGTTCATTATTATGTTAAGTGAATATTTTTTTTTTATTGAAAACAATTTTTTGCTAAAGGGAATAGTTAAATAATGTAAAATAATTTAGAATGATTTTGTTAATTTCAACTAAAGGCTTAAAATATAAAGAGACACATTGTTTTTTAAAAAAATACAGCATAAACCAAAAAAATCTTTAAATCAAAGAGACTAGATTTTTAGTTTTATGGAGGGAAAAAAAAATTTTTTTTCAATCCTAATTGCAGAAAAAAGAGGTATAAAATGATGTGACAAGACAGTATTATCATAGAATACATAAGTTATGTTTCAATTGAAAGGAGATTATTACGTTTGCTTAGCCATAACTTTTAAAAAGGAGATTTACGTATTGTGATCTGTGGCAGAATAATCACCAAGTCTTGGCAACTTACGGGTAACCGCCTGCGAGAAACTAAAGAGACAGCACAGAAAGAGATTATCTCGAAAGGCATAACTCGTAGTCGCCCCCAGGCAAACATCTACACATGTTTTTAAAAAACATTTGCAAGTTTAAAATCTATTTGGCACCTTGGCGATTGTAGTTAGCGGAAAAATTCATGATACATAAAATGAGAAGAAATATCTATGTATTTATCTGAAAATCCTTGATCTCTGTTTTTTAATTTATTCTCCTGTGTTTATTAAGTTACATTAAGCTTTACCAACATAAATAAATTTATAGCTTAATTAAAATTATATTTTCATAATATTTTTTAAAAATGTTTTTAAATTTTACTTTTTTGAAAAAATGAAGAAATATGAGGTCAATTTTGTAAAACACTTAAATGTTAAATATAAGTTAAGTAGTCTTTTTCATATTGAAATTATTTGCATAAAAAATATTCAATTCATTCAATTTCATATTCAAGCACACTGTAATTTGTCACTATCATAAACAATTAATAAATTTTAACTCACTCAAAATTATTTTTAAAGCAAAGAGTGAGTCCTAGAATGCATATATTTTTGGTTTTGAATGTTTTTCTCTCTCAATGTTGTAATACTTATAAATAATTAAATTGTAATAATTTCATGCATTCTAAAATAGAAATATTAAACAGTATTAATTAATAATAAACTCAATCAAAACTACATTTTTTGTAAAAATTTTATTATTAAATATATTGTTATGCTGGAAAATTTAGATAAAAATAAAGGGGAAAAAATTTAAAAGAAATTTTTGATTGTAAAAAAAAAATTTTTAAGTTCAAAAGACAATATTTAAACCACTGTTTTGGGCAACAACAAAAAATTTAGAAGCAAATATAATTTTGTTTTATAAATTCATTGATGAGTTAATATGCATACAACAAAAAAAAAGTAAGAAAAGAAATTAAACTCTGCAGGACAACTTTAAGCATGTGTTCCGTCTATTATTAAGTGCTCATTTTTTCCTTAATGTTGTTTTAAGTGTTTACTCAGATGGTAAAAAAAAATGCCAAAAATTTATTTACATTTTCGTTGGATAATAGAAATACATCTTATTAAAGCAGTCAATATTATCAACAATGATATAAAATTGCAACGTAAAAAATCATAATTCGACTTTGTTGAAAAACACTACAAAACACAGAACTAATGCTAAGTAAATTGGTTACTGTTCAAAACGTAAAAAGATATCAGTGTAGGAGATTTTCATCTACTTTCATAACGTAATGACTGAAATATTCCGTAAGAATGAAAAATAAAATTGAGAACTTCTTAATTGTTTGTTATGGAAAAGTAAGCTAAAACGTAATAACAACAAACACTAAGCAAACATAGCAAAATTAAATTATTTAATCAACGTGAAAAGAATAATAAATCAATAGATTTTAAACACGAATGATTTTAACAACATACTTAGTGTTATTCGTCAGATTACAATATATTTATTTTCATTTGTTTCGCTCGAATTGTTGAAGCAAGCATCCACATTTCAAAGAAATTGGAACACATTTCCAACAGAAAAAATTTTCAACAAAATCCATCAAATCTTTTGACTTCATAATCAAAATTGTATTTATCGTGAAGGCATGAAGACAAATTACACAAATCTATTCATAAAATTGCATAATGACAACAACATTATAAACAGATCGTACAACGTTGCAACCGCCATTACATGAACCTCGTCCTAAATGGGAGGGGGGTAACAATGGACGATAAAGATTATTTTGATTCATCGATTCATCATTACAAAAACTTTTCTCTATAGGTTTCTACATTAGAGACAAAGCCGATCAACAGAATTAGTTGTAGTCAAGGTCATTCCTAGTCAAAACAAAATTTAAGTGACATGCTTTTTAAGTTTATGATTAATGATATATCTCACATATTAATACAAAAAAATTATAACTAATATTGATAATTGCAAAAGGTATTCGGTTTCTTAAAAATCGTTTATAATTTATGTGAAATTCTGAAGAGTGTATGCTATAGGATCCATTCCATTAGACAACTCAAATTTATTTAATGTAATCAATCCATTTTCAAATAAAAATTGCTTGTTAATTTTTAATGATAATTTTTATTTTATTAAATTTTAATGACCCTTATTAACAACTATCAACACTGTTCGTTATTTCCACAACAGTCATCAGTTCTTACTTCAGATTGTATATTACAATTATTGGATTGCATTATTCTAATAATTTTTTTCGATTCGTAAAAATAATGTACCTAAAATGAATTTTCTTGATTTCGCAGGGACCAATCCCCAATTAAATTAATTCTTCATGCTTTTCATGTATTAGCTATAGGGTCAGGTGGGGTAAATTAGGTATAAAATCGAGTTTTTTTCAGGGTTTGTGGATTTAAATCCTCAAACCCTTTATTATTTTACTTTCTTAGTTATAAAATTTATTGTAAATAAATTGCTGCATTAATTAATTTTAGTTAACGAAATTACTTTCTTGGTGTGTGTTAAATTCCAACACATTTGAAATTGCATTTTTCAAAATATTTTGATTCTTGAGATTGAAAGTACAGATTAAAGTAAACATTTAATGATGTCTTATTATAGATTTGCATAGCTGTAGAAAGTAATTAATTTTTCAGAAAAAAAAAATACAAATAATGTTAATTAAAATTCTACCTTTTGATTGAAAAAGCATGGAATTAAGATCTACATTATATTTTATTGGTGGAAAATGTATTTTTCAGTATTTTCTATAAAGAAATTTTGTGAAATAAAATTCCAATGAGTACATAAAATACATAGATTTTCTGAAAATGTTTTTAGCTTAACTTATCTATTTCGTTATAGGATTAAAAATGAATATTTTAATATGAAAATATATAGATTAAATATTTATTTTTTTAATGAATGACTACATTTATAAATACAATCTGTTTCATTTATTTTGACATTTTAAAAATCAAGAGGAAGAAAAAAAGATATCTCAATTTTAAATTAAAATTATGGTTTGCTAATTGAAACTTTGTTTTAATTGTTAAAGTATTCTTTAAATTCTCTATTTCATCTAGTCCTTAATTTTGAATCATGTATTTGTTTCAAAATGGTTCTATGCATTCAAAGCTATGTATTTAAATGAAAAATTGTTTTAGATAGTTAGAGCTTCTAAAACATTGTTATAATATAGTTTTAATATTCATTTAAGTTTGATTAAACATTTATAAAGATTTTTTAATCATAAATCAAAGTTCTTACAGTGTATTTGAATAGAAATAAAAGAAATGCGATGTAAATTTTAAAAAAATCTGATTTTTTTTTTTTTAATAAAAAAAAATCAGAAAAACGAATCCTGTTTTCTTTTTTTTTTACAAGGCTCTAAAACCTAACCATTAAATTTATTTTACTGAAAATTTTATATACCTTGGATTCATGTAGATTAAATATTAAACATAACTTATCGATTGTTACAGTAATGCATTCAAAAGAACATGTTTTGATACACCCACTTTACCTGATAGTGGTAGGGATATGTCTGTATTGTGCTCTGCCGCATCAACGTTGATCACCAAGGTACCAAATAGATTTTAAACTTTCAATTTTTTTAAAAAAGATGTAGATGTTTGCCCTGGGGTGGCTACGAGATATACCTTTCGAGTTGGTCCCTTTGATGTTTTTTTTTAGTTTCTCCTGTGCTGCTGCCCAGAAGTTGCCAACACTTGGCAATTATTCTGCCTCAGATCACATTACAGAAATCTCCCCATAGTGGATATAGTTCTCAAATTAGTATATATTTTACTGAAAAACACATGTAAATATTGTTTTAGAAATGCAAATGCTCTTAAATAAATGTATTCTGAATATATTTAAAAAAACTAAGCGCTGAAAAATAAATTTTTTTCATATTATTAAATTTAATAGTTAATGTCCTTGGCTGTCAAAATTAAGTTTCACATCAGATGCAGTATTTTGCTGAACTCGAAAAAATTTTGTCAGAAGACAAAAAAGCTGTAATAGTTTATGGTTTATTTGATTTAATATCTATGGCAATTTAAAGTGTTTTCACTATTTATTGCAAACATGTATTTTTATTTAATTTAGTTATTTAAAGGAAATTGTTTTGACTTTTTAAAAAAATTGTCTTATAAAAGCAGAAACATGCATGATAAACTGATTTATATCTTTAAATATGCTCACTAAGTTGTACCATTATGCCAATTTTTTTTATTGTATATTATGGATGGTTGACTGAATGTAAACAATAACCAACTTCCTGAAACCTCAACAAATTTAGAAAATTTCGAGTGTAACCCTCCTCTTACGTTATGTTTACGAGGTGATGTGTGAACAGCCTTAATATCCTAGGAAATTTTATTATTGTGATTTGAATTTAAATTTATGCATGCATTTTACCATTCATAAGAGTTTTCTGTAATTTATAAATCCTAGCAGATCATGAGCCTAAAACAAATTTAAGAAAATTAATATTACTACATGAATAAAGTGTAAAGTTGGCCATGTTTTAAGTTTATCCTTTATTTGAATATATTTGTGCAAAATATCGCTGTTTGTTATTTTTTGGATAGCATCATAGCAAGCTTGCAGAGTCTTTCGAATTCATTTGTTGTTTGTTTTGTAGAAAGTTAAATTGAAAGAACATGTTATATTAAAACCACTACAAGTTATAATAATATTGGACGGCATGCTTTTTCAAGCTCAGACGAAAAATCAATTAGTACAAGTAACCCAGAAGTCTTATGATGAATTTTAACCTGTAACACCATTTGTGCTTAACCTTACATGGTCAACCATCCATATTGTAATTCCCCCTCCCCCGATCTTCTCTCTCTTTAAAAGTGAAAATTAAAATTCAATAATTAATGTTATTTTCAGTGTATAAATTACAATGTAGGGCTATAATCAAGCAAGAAAATTATTTTTTACAGGAATGAGATTTTTCTGCTTTTTAGCGGATTTCCGCTTTTCTCGCTTTTGTCTCTCAAATTTCTGCCTTTTTATCAAAAACTCCGATTCTGTAAAGGTTTTAGTTTTTGTTATAAACATTCTGCTTTTTCTGAAAATTCAGTCGTTGAAATAAAATGATTATATTTATGTCCGAATTTCAAAGATAAACAGAAAATTCAAAATACGTAGCTGCCAACCCTTCTGCATTTTTGCTTATTGTAGCTATTTTCTCCTCTTTTACCAACAAAAAATAAGATTTTTCGTATTTTTACCCTCCTGCCAGATGGCTCGTATTTTCGTAATTCAGACGTCGCTGCTTCCTGTCTACTGGCGCAAAAGCAAACGAAATAATAATAAAAAATAGTGGTTTATTTGCGGTGAAAATATTTATTTGCTCATTCAATTAATCTTGTAAATTTTTATTTATGATGGCTAAACAAAAACAATACAAACAAGCCTTTTAGAAATACCAAGACCAGAATCTGCTAATATCTCGATTCTTATTCATGCAATTTTAACATCAAATATCAATTTTCGTATTTATCTGATTTAAAAGTTGCACATTGCGATTCTTTTTCATGGAATTAAAATATCGTACGTAGCGATTTTTATTTACGAGATTTAAAAATCCAATATCGCAATTTGTATTAACGCGTTTTTAAAATAGCGATTTTATTATCAAACATCGATTTTCGTATTTACCTGATTTTGGATATCATAGCTTTTTCATATTATATATATTTATCTGTTTTTTGCTTTTTCATTATAAAATATAGAGCATTAAATACTATTTTAGACTAACACAGACATAAAAAATATCCTTATCATACAACACTTAGCTAGGCCTAACTATATACCCACTTAACCCCACCTTAGAAAATCATAATGAATTGAATCTTTAAATTTATTCTTAAATTTCTATGTAGAGCTGTTCTTTAATTGTCCCTCTAGCATGCTGAATTAAAATTAATAGTTTTTAATCATAGAAGAAAGTTCATCAACAGCTTAAAATAATGTACTGTATAAATTGATCATGAACAGATAGTTTGCAAATAGGAAATTTTTTATCAGCTTTTAAAACTTTAATAAAAATGCGTGCCATAATTTCAGTAAATATCTCTAAAAATGTTAAACAAATTATCTCAATTTAAAAGGAGAAAATAGATGTTTATAGATACCCCATGTGCCTACTTGACCCTATAATTCAATTTAAAAAGCCCTTTATTCTCAAGTATTAACTTTTAAAAGCCCTTTATTCTCATGATATATAATATGAAATTGTGTATGTAGTCTGAAAAATTTAGCAAATAACATTAGAAGACTCTTTGATTAAATTGTGTATTGTAATAGTATTCTCCAGCTTTTTTTTTTTTTTTTTTTATGGCAGTAAAATGATTTTTTTTTTTCTAGAATATTATAAAACTCTAAAAGGAGATGTTTCCATCCATATTTGTATCTGTTTTTGTTACTGAAATCACAGAAGTGCCAAAATTATTTGCTTGAAATATTTATATTTTTTAAAAAAAATATTTAAGGAAAAGTATCTGAAATACCTAGACCTGTTGAACCTAAACTGCTCTACCTAGAAACTAACTTGATTGAAATTTACACAAACAGAATAATACTTAGTACATTTTTTAATCCATCAAGTATACATGTTAATAACTTTATATTTTTACAGTGAGTCATAAACTCAATATATTTTTGTGAGATGTTAGTGTGTAATATTTCATTTATGTTCTTTGTAGATAGTTCTCGCATATTAAGAAGTTCTCTACTATTCTTTATGAGTCATGTCGCTTCCTGGAGAACAACCCACAACTGAAGCAGAGCAAATTCAACAAGTCAGTTTCATTTCGTAATTATTATTATTTATTTTAGAACAACATGGAAATAAATGTTTTTAAAAAATTTCTTGAAAAAATCCTTAAGAATCAGAATTTTTGATAAAATGGAATTGTATATTCTTTATAACTTCAATAATCTTTTTAAACTCTTCCTTGTTATGCCCTGTTATTTCATTATACTCACTACTCCGTGTTATTTCACTTCCTTCTTATTTCACTATATTTAAACATTTTTCTTCAATTCGAAAAATTAAAATGGTAAAAGGTTTTTTAAAAAAATTTATTTTCTGTTTAATATACTCACTTAAACTCACTTCTAAGTTGATTTTAAAAAATTATTTTACGTTGAAAATTTAAGTTAACTAGTTTAATTTCTGAATACTTATCTGCTAATAAACTTTTATCCTGTTGAGTTACTCAGCTTTTTAACCTGCCAAGTTATTTTTTTCAACCTAAATACCTTATTTTTAAATATTATTTTAGTTTTATGCCTTTATATTTCATAAAGTATTAAAATATTTGTATATTTCTTAGTTTAGAGAATTTCTTATTTCCTACAACAAGCTCTCTGAAAGATGTTTCCTAGACTGTATTCATGATTTCACTGTAAGGCATGTTAGAGATAAAGAAGTAAGCTTGTGATAGATTTTATTTACCAGTTTTAGTTTTCCTAAATGTTGTTTTATGTTATAATAAAATGATTATTGCTTGATGTCAGCAACTGATAATAGAAACTTTTTCCCCAATCTCAAAGGTTTAAAAGATACCCAGAACTTCTCACACATTAAATATGTTTTCTGTAACTCACAACAAATACCTCTTTGAATCAATTCTTTTTTTTTTTTTTTATGCATGAAAATTATTAAAAATCAATATTTTGGGTAGTTTTTTTTTAAGTTAAATATGTCTATTCCATGATTCAAATTTTATATTTCAAAATATTATTGTCATTTTATATTGAATTGAAATCAAAGTAACTGATTCAATCATATATTTTGAATAAAAATTGAAAAATTCCTAGCTAATATCCCCTTCTTTTTTTCTTTTTTTTTTTTAAATTCAACAAAATGACTTCAAATCTTTGTGCATTAAAATATCACATTTTTTATCAAGGCTTTCATAAAATCAATTATTTAACCTTGATAGCAATGTGTTATGGAGTTATCAAAAAATATTTTTGTTCTTAGTTGTACATGATCATATCTTATTAAACTTTCTGAATGATATTGATGCAATGTTTTGATTACAAAATTAAGAAAAACTCATAATATTCTTTTCAAAAAGGAGAAATGGTTTTTATTATACTGAATTTAAATGGTCTTACAATAAATAAATTAGCTTACATTTAAAGATAATTTTTTATGTCATTATTTTTACAATAATTTTTTATGGCTGTTTTTTTTTTATATATTATGAATTTTTTACGTGATAATTTTTTGTGACACTGAAAATCTTAATAGTTATTTATCTATTATATTTATAATTAAAAATTAATCCTGGATGAATCAATCTGCAAAAAACAGATTAAATAATTTCAATGAAAAAAACATTGTAAATTTCATTGCTTACCTGTAGCAATCTTCTTTTGTTTATTATTATTATTATTGTATATATAATGGTAGTGTATAGCGTGAGGATGCCTGTGAATCCTCAGGAAACAGGATGACCCTTCCAGGCATGTTTTCAAGCATGCGCAGTATACTAATCATAATGAGTAACGCCTTCTCCCTGTCCTTCTTACAGACGTCTACAGAACAGAAAATGGCGCGCTCATTTCAAATCAAAGCTTATCAAGAAATAATAAAAGATTATTAAAAGGGTATGTAATTATATTTTATTCGAAGTATTGATTTTCTGCCTTTTCATTAGAAATATGTATTTCCTTAATTGTTGAATGATCATCTTTTTTAATTAATTAATGAACGTTGAATAAATAAAAAGCTTTGCAAGAATCTGTTCAGTTTCTTTCCTATTTTCTTTATTTGATGTTAAGTGTACAATGAAATGACTGGTGATTAAGACGTTAAAATGCAAAAATTGCGAACAGAAATCCGAATAAATTATTTATAGTTTGTAAGTGCAAATATATTTATACAATCCTTAGTATTTAACGATCATTCAATGTAAAGAAAAGGCAGCATTTCATGTATTGAATAAAATATATTTACTGCTCATAATAAGATCTCTTTTGTTCACTCGTTTTTCATTGACTCAAGAGTCTTCACATGATTATTCAATAAAAAATACAAAAGAAATATTTCATAATCATTACAAAATGTGACCCAAGCATACTCGTGATACAATTGGTGTGACTAATATAAAGCATGTTTCCTTAATTAGACTAAGCAATAATGTAAAATTTGAGGCACTTATTTATTGAGTGTAGGTAAATTTTCCGTCATATTTGAGGGGAGTATGAGTTCATGACAAAGTAATGAATTTAAAAAGTTTGGGCCAATATTTTTAACTTCAATGCGAAATAGAATAGACTTGATTAAAATCATCGACAAAATAAGGAAATTTTTGCATTAAATTGACTAACATAATTCGAATTAATTAGCACATAATTTTTGTATTCTTTTCCCAAACTCAATGTATTTAATTACAAATTTACACAAATCATTTTAAAAATTTCTTATATTTCAATAACGCCTCTGTAGATGGCACCACCACTATCTTTCTATCTAAACTTTTTTTTAACTGATGCTTCCCTTCCCTTCACCAACCTTTTGAGAAAGGATACGCATGAACGAAAAACTTACAAAATAGGCTGTTTACTCGACAGCTGGTAGCAATAAATTATGAAAGATAAGATGATTGAGAGGATCCTAAATATTTCAGATTAGAGTTAAAAAAATTAAACTTATAAGCATTCAAAAATGAAAAGTATTTAGGTGCACCTAAAAAAAGCAATCACAGGACGTAGCATAAATAATTTATGTAGTTTCATTATAAATATGTTTTGTGATAAAAATTGTTTAAGATTTTTGCCCTATTGTTCAAGTAAACAGCTGAGTTTGAAAATTGAAATGAAATACATGAACAGTAAGAATAATTAATAAGTTCGAAAATAGGTACAACAGTTACAGTTGAAATATCAATATTAAGTTTTATTGTGATAATAATGTTGTTCGACTAACACATTTATTCTTTAAACTAGATTGTATTTAATAATTATTTGCATTTTTTTCCACGTTTTATTCATTAAAAGTGATTAATTCTTACACAGTTGAAAATTCAAATGTAACGTAATCTTTAAAAAAAAAATTCCAATACAAATTTTACAATTTGTTTTCAACTTCAGAAATTCCATTTCCATCCATCTGTACACATGCCACATTTATATCAAAAATAATTTTTCCATTAAGTTTTGTTTTACTGATCAAAAAAAATTCCTATTGTCCATATTTTCTTGCTTCTCAATTACATTCATTATTTTAAAGTTTTGATGTGAAAAAATTCAAAATTGATATACTTTTCTAACAGGTATTTTTGTAATGGAAATGTTTACATCCTGGCTTAAAGACTGAGAATTAATATTATTTGATTATGTTTTAGACTTAGGTGCGCCCCCCCCCACAGCAAAAATTATAAATGCACTCAATCATAGACTAAACACAATTTTTTGAAAAATATATTATATGAGACAAGAACACTGTGAAGAGATAATCGGGAATTTACAGTCATTCATTTTATTTTTAATTTATAATCATTCATTTTATTCTAATTTATAAAAATTTATAGATTTTAATTTAAATTATTTTTATATGAATTAGCAAAGAATTAATAATCGCGATGAAAAGGCGAAATTTAGAAAAGTACATTGTTACTGAGTAACAACATTGAATTCATCTATAGTAGAGTGCACTACCATTCTGAATGAAGGGCTACGTTCCAAGTATTTGAATAGATTAGATATAATTTTAATGTAAACATAAGTGTTTTACACACAGCTCTTTTCATCAGTCACTAAGTGATAAATTTCTATTAAATTAAATTCTTTTAAATAATTATAATTCTTTTTTATTATCTTAATTCTTTCTTTTTTATCAGTCAGCTTTGTAATATATTTGCATAAAATTAAATTCTCTTAAGCATTAACAACTGAAGAAAACCAAAATAATACTCTCATAAATAAAAATATTTCCTTTTTATCAAAAATAAATGAATAAATAGATAGATTTATCGAAAAATATAAAGATGGGGAAAAAGTGACGGTTTTATATCACATCAAGTAACATAAAAGTATAATTTAAAATCAATTAACTGTAATGTTCTTGAATGAAAGTAAAAAATAAAGAGGTAAATATTTTTTGAGAACATAACTGCAAAGTAAATATTTTAAGTAAAGAAATCGTATGGGGTAATTTAAATTTTAAAATAAAATTAAAAAAAAAACACGCATAATTGCTCAAAATAAGATTTAATATTAATTTAGGATTAAGTTCTATATATTCTTAACCTTAGGACATTGCTAATTAGTGAATTATAAGAGATTTCATGAATATTAAATCATAAAAGTTTTTTCTTCTTATTTTTTTAAACTACCAAAGTAGTGGAAAATTGGGGCTCAAGTCGCAGTCATTGACCCCGAGTCGATGTGACAGTATACTCATGGGGCTCAAGTCGCAGTCATTGACCCCGAGTCGATGTGACAGTATACTCATGGGGCTCATGTCGCAGTCATTGACCCCGAGTCGATGTGGCAGTATACTCATGGGGCTCATGTCGCAGTCATTGACCCCGAGTCGATGTGGCAGTATACTCATGGGGCTCCTGTCGCACTTGGACATTTTTCTGAAATGGAGTGAGATTACGAGATCCCCTCTTTAGATAAAGTTTTATCAAAAGGAAGATTTTTATTATCTCTTCTTTGGAAAGTGGAAGAATTATTTTTATTTTCGGGACTTAGAAATTTTTCGCAAACTAGTATATTTTATTATGCTTTCAATATTTAAATTAATTTGTGAATTATTATTTTCTCAATTAAGCATTATAATTTCAATGATTTAATTTTAAGAATGAGCCTTCAAAGATTACATTTTTATTAATTTTATACTATAAAACTAAAAATTCTAAGCTAATTAAATAGTTTCATAATCAGAATGTTTATATTTAATTTGTTTTCTTCAGTGAGTTCGCTAATGTGATGAGCAACGTTTTTTTTTTTTTTTTTTTTCCCTTCCAGGGACTTAGAAATTTTTTGCAAGCTAGTATATTTTTCTTATGTTTTTATTATTTAAATTAATGTGTGAATTATTATTTTCTCATTACAGCATTATAAAAACATTAATTTAATTTCTAAATGAACCATTTTTTAGAGATTAAATTTTTACCAATTTTAAATTATATGTCTAATAATTCTAAACTGATGAAATAGTTTATTAGTCAGAATGTTTGTATTTAATTAGCTGAGATAGTATATACGTAATAATCATTTTAAGAGATAACTATACATATTCAGTTCAATAAAATGGATTATGTTTTCATTACTTAAATTAATGTTCGAATTATTATTTTCCCATTAAAGCATTATAATAACATTGGTTTAATTTCTAAATGAACCCTTCTTTAGAGATTACATTTTTACCAATTTAAAATGATGTGTCTAATAATTCTAAACCGATGAAATAGTTTATTAGTCAGAATGTTTGTATTTAATTAGTCGAGATATAGTAAATATGTAATAATCATTCTAAGAGATAACTATATATAGTCAGTTGAAGAAAATGGTTTATGAGTTCGAAAAAACTTGATAAATTTGTCTACTCATTATCAGTTATATAGTGTAATTATTATTCATTAATATTTTTATGAAAAATCGTTAATTAAGTCACTAAAACTCGTAATTCATATTTTAATGAAAATCCGTTTAAACTCGTTTGATTAAGGTAGTTCTTGGAAATATCGATGAAATACTAGCGTATTTATCATTAACCTAAGAAAGTTAAGTAAACTCATATCGTCACTCTGTAACTGAAGTTTTCGATAACTATGTCTCGTTTTTAATCATCTGCGTTCCAAAACACTTCAGATTGGTTGTTAATTTAAAGTCAGAAAAATATTCAAAATGTTTGTACTTTGAAAATTTCCAATGTTATTGGTACTTAGAAAATTTCTGAAGTTCTTTGTACTTTGCATAACTTTCAAATTGTTTTGAGTTAGAAAAATGTACAATTTTTTTTGTACTTAGAAATACCCTGAAGCTGTGTGAACATATAAAATTATTTTAGTTGATTAATACGGTACCTTGGTAGTTATAAATTTTTTCAAGCTTGATTGGAATTTAAAAAACTTTAAATTCAGATGTATTGTTGGTAGAAAATTTCCGAAGTTGGTTGTACTTTGAATTATTTTTAAATTGTTTTAACTTTAAAATATTTTCGAAATTTTTGTCCTTAGAAATATTTTGAAGTTTTGTAAACATGTAAATTTTTGAAGTTGGCAAAAATTTATTTAAGAAGTAGCAGAAGTTTATATTTTAAGTAATTTTCAACTTGCTCCGGCTTAGAAAAATTTTACAATTATATGTAATTGGAAAAATTCTGAAGTTCTTTGAACATAGAAAAGTATTTTAGCAGAAAAGAAACGCGTTTATGTAAAATCACAGAAGTTTAGTCACGGAAAAAATTCGAAACTGTTTCGGATTTGTAAAATCTTCTAATAATCTGTAGTTTGAAAAGCTCAGAATAGGTTTGTTTTCAAAAAATTCTGATAATACTTAGAATTAGGAATATTCTGAAGTTGTTGGCATTTTGAAAAATTCTGAAGCGCAGAAGTTTGAAGTTAGAAAAATTTAAGAACTATTACGGTTTTGAAAAATTTTCAAATTATTTGTACTTTGAAAGAATTCCGAATCAGTTTGTTTTCAAAAATTCTGAAAAAACATAGAATTTGGAAAATTCTGAAGTTGTTGGTACTTTGAAAAATTCTGAAGTTTTTAAAAACGGGCATGTAAAGAATCGCAGAAGTTCGAAAAATTTTAAAACTGTTTGTACTTAGAAAATTTCTGATGTTATTGGTACTTAGAAAATTTTTTTAATTTGTTTGTACTTTGAGCAGCTTTCAAATTGTTCTGACTTTGAAAAATTTTCCAAATTTTTCTGCTTAGAAATATTTCAAAGCTTTGCAAATTAGAAAATTTTCGCAGTTGGGAAAAAATAAAATTATTTAAGGAGTTGTAAAAGTTTGGTGTTAGAAAAATGTTAGATTTGTTTCGACTTAAAAATTTTTTCAAATAATTTTCACTTTGAAAAAATTCCGAAGTTGTTTGAACATAGAAAATTATTTCAGTTGGAAAAAACAAGTATACAAAAGTAACAGAATATTTTATTGTTTTTTTTCAAATTGTTTTGACTTTGAAATTTTTTAAAATTATTTATACTTTGAAAAAATTTTGAATCCGTCTGTGTTAGAAATATTCTGGAGTTGCATGTACATAAAATTGTTTTTAGTTTGAAAAAAATGGCTATATATCTAGCAGCAGGTGTTTGGTCGTGGGAAAGTTTTTGTAATTTGGAAATTTTTTAATTTCTTGGTTTTAAAAAAATTCTGAAGTTGTTGGTATTTCTAAATTTCTGAAGTTTTTTAAAAACAGGTATATTAAGAATCGCAGATGTTGTAAGTAATACTGTTGTACTGTTTGTAAAAACTGTTTGTACCATGAAGAATTCTGATGTTGTTGGAACTTAGAAAATTTCTCAAGTTGTTTGCTCTATAAAAATTTTTAAAATTGTCTTGACTTTGAAAAATTTTAAAATTTTTCATACTTTGAAAAATTTTTACATTTTCGTACTTCGAAAAGTTTTGATGGAAAATTCTGATTTCTTGAAAATTCTGAATTTTTCCTGTTTTGTACTTAGAATTGTTTTTGAATTCTTTAAACATAGAAAACTATTTTAGTTGGGAAAAATGGATCTATAAGAAGTTGCAGAAGTTTATTTCAAATTGTTTAGACTTCGAAAAATTTTCAAATTATTTATACTCTGAAAAATTCTTAATCTGCTGGTTTTAGAAATATTCTGAAATTGTTTGAACCTAGAAAACTTTTTTTTTAGTTTAAAAAAAAAATGGATAAATAGAGAATCGCAAAAGTTTGAAGTCTGAAAAATGTTCAACTTGCTTAGACTTTGAAAAAATATTCAAATAGTTTATACTTAGGAAGATTTCTAAAGCTGAGTGAAGTCTATAAAACGTTTCAAATTTTTGTACTTAAAAATATTCGTAAGTTGTTTAAATGTAAAGTTTTCCTTTCCTTTGTTGGAAAAAAAACGGATTTATAAGGAGTAGCAGGTGTTTGGACGAGGAAAAATTTTTGAACTGTTTCGACTTTTGAAAGTTGTCAAATTTTTCGTGCTTTGATAAATTCTGAAACTTTTGATTTTAGAAAAACTCTGAAGATGTTTAGTATCAGGAAAATTCTGAAGTTCTGAAAAAACGGATAAATAAGGAGTCGCAGAAGTTTGAAGTTAGAAAAAGTTTCAAACTCTTAATACTTTGAAAATTCTGATGTTTTAGGTATTTAGAAAATTCTGAAGTTGTTTGTACTTTGAAAAACTTTTCTTTTTGCACTTTGAAATATTCTGAAGATACGTGAATTTGAAAATTTCTGAAGTTGGCAAAAACAAAAAGGAGTTGCAGAATTTTAAAGTTAAAAACTTTTTTTAACGTGCTTCAACTTTGATAAATTTTCTAATTCTTTGTACTTTGAACAATTCTCAATCTGTTGGTTTTAGAAAAGTTCTGATGTTGTTTGAATACAGAAAATTTTTTGAATGTGAAAAAAAAAAAAAAAAACGACTATATAACGTATAGCAGAAGTTTGTTCTTTGAAAAATTTTCGAATGTTTTGTAATGAGAAAAACTCGGATATGTTCATTACTTAGAAAAATTCAGAAAATGTTTTACTTTTGAATAATTTTCAAATTCTTTTGGCTTTGAAAAATTTTCAAGTCGCTTGTACTTTGTTTAAACATAGAAATTTATCTATGTCGGAAAAAGCAGCTTTATTACGCCTAGCAGAAGTTTGGTCTCGGAGAAGTTTGAATATATTTCACCTTAGAATATTTTTCAAATTATTTGCACTAGTTGGTACTAAAGTTGTTGGTACTTGAAAATTTTTTTAAATTTTTTTAAGTGAAAACATTTAAAAAATTTCTTTACCTAAAATTATAATGAAGTTGTTTGCGCTTTGAATAATTTCCAATTGCTTTGACTTCGAAAAACTTCAAAAAAATTTCTTCTCAGAAATATTCCAAAATTATTTGAATATAACACAATTTTTGAAGTTATTTTTTAATTTCTTTTGATTTAATTTTTTGTTGATACTTTTAATGTTTTTGGTACATTTAAAAATTCTGAAGCAGTTTGTACTTTGAATAATTTTCAAATTGCTTTAAGATTTACAGAATTTTCAGACTGTCAGTACTTAGAATCAAATCTTAAGTTGTGTGAACTTAGAAAAATATTTCGAACTATTTGGACTTTAAAATATTCTGATATTCTTTGAACGTAGAAAACCTTTTAAGTTGGAAAAAATGGCTATATATTGAGAGTAATCAGTAATACCTTACCAGTGGGGTTGAACTCTGATCCCTACTAGGGAAGCGGATTGTAGCTCTTGAGTCATTTTCAAATTGTTTTGACTTTAAAAACGTTTTCGAACCATTTGTATTTAGAAATATTTTGCAAATGTTTATACACAGAAATTTATTGAAGTCGGAAAAAACAGTTATATAACGAGTAGCAGAAGTTTGGTCTTGAAATGACATTGAACATAACATGAATTCTGATTCAATGAATTGAACATAACATTGAACATAAATTCTGAAGCTGTTTGCATTTAAATTTGTTTTGATTAAAAAAAGTTTCAGAATTTTTCAGAGTACATAACTTATGTTATGTTCAATGTCATTTCAAGACCAAACTTCTGCTACTCGTTATATAACTGTTTTTTCCGACTTCAATAAATTTCTGTGTATAAACATTTGCAAAATATTTCTAAATACAAATGGTTCGAAAACGTTTTTAAAGTCAAAACAATTTGAAAATGACTCAAGAGCTACAATCCGCTTCCCTAGTAGGGATCAGAGTTCAACCCCACTGGTAAGGTATTACTGATTACTCTCAATATATAGCAATTTTTTCCAACTTAAAAGGTTTTCTACGTTCAAAGAATATCAGAATATTTTAAAGTCCAAATAGTTCGAAATATTTTTCTAAGTTCACACAACTTAAGATTTGATTCTAAGTACTGACAGTCTGAAAATTCTGTAAATCTTAAAGCAATTTGAAAATTATTCAAAGTACAAACTGCTTCAGAATTTTTAAATGTACCAAAAACATTAAAAGTATCAACAAAAAATTAAATCAAAAGAAATTAAAAAATAACTTCAAAAATTGTGTTATATTCAAATAATTTTGGAATATTTCTGAGAAGAAATTTTTTTGAAGTTTTTCGAAGTCAAAGCAATTGGAAATTATTCAAAGCGCAAACAACTTCATTATAATTTTAGGTAAAGAAATTTTTTAAATGTTTTCACTTAAAAAAATTTAAAAAAATTTTCAAGTACCAACAACTTTAGTACCAACTAGTGCAAATAATTTGAAAAATATTCTAAGGTGAAATATATTCAAACTTCTCCGAGACCAAACTTCTGCTAGGCGTAATAAAGCTGCTTTTTCCGACATAGATAAATTTCTATGTTTAAACAAAGTACAAGCGACTTGAAAATTTTTCAAAGCCAAAAGAATTTGAAAATTATTCAAAAGTAAAACATTTTCTGAATTTTTCTAAGTAATGAACATATCCGAGTTTTTCTCATTACAAAACATTCGAAAATTTTTCAAAGAACAAACTTCTGCTATACGTTATATAGTCGTTTTTTTTTTTTTTTTTCACATTCAAAAAATTTTCTGTATTCAAACAACATCAGAACTTTTCTAAAACCAACAGATTGAGAATTGTTCAAAGTACAAAGAATTAGAAAATTTATCAAAGTTGAAACACGTTAAAAAAAGTTTTTAACTTTAAAATTCTGCAACTCCTTTTTGTTTTTGCCAACTTCAGAAATTTTCAAATTCACGTATCTTCAGAATATTTCAAAGTGCAAAAAGAAAAGTTTTTCAAAGTACAAACAACTTCAGAATTTTCTAAATACCTAAAACATCAGAATTTTCAAAGTATTAAGAGTTTGAAACTTTTTCTAACTTCAAACTTCTGCGACTCCTTATTTATCCGTTTTTTCAGAACTTCAGAATTTTCCTGATACTAAACATCTTCAGAGTTTTTCTAAAATCAAAAGTTTCAGAATTTATCAAAGCACGAAAAATTTGACAACTTTCAAAAGTCGAAACAGTTCAAAAATTTTTCCTCGTCCAAACACCTGCTACTCCTTATAAATCCGTTTTTTTTCCAACAAAGGAAAGGAAAACTTTACATTTAAACAACTTACGAATATTTTTAAGTACAAAAATTTGAAACGTTTTATAGACTTCACTCAGCTTTAGAAATCTTCCTTAGTATAAACTATTTGAATATTTTTTCAAAGTCTAAGCAAGTTGAACATTTTTCAGACTTCAAACTTTTGCGATTCTCTATTTATCCATTTTTTTTTTTTTAAACTAAAAAAAAAGTTTTCTAGGTTCAAACAATTTCAGAATATTTCTAAAACCAGCAGATTAAGAATTTTTCAGAGTATAAATAATTTGAAAATTTTTCGAAGTCTAAACAATTTGAAATAAACTTCTGCAACTTCTTATAGATCCATTTTTCCCAACTAAAATAGTTTTCTATGTTTAAAGAATTCAAAAACAATTCTAAGTACAAAACAGGAAAAATTCAGAATTTTCAAGAAATCAGAATTTTCCATCAAAACTTTTCGAAGTACGAAAATGTAAAAATTTTTCAAAGTATGAAAAATTTTAAAATTTTTCAAAGTCAAGACAATTTTAAAAATTTTTATAGAGCAAACAACTTGAGAAATTTTCTAAGTTCCAACAACATCAGAATTCTTCATGGTACAAACAGTTTTTACAAACAGTACAACAGTATTACTTACAACATCTGCGATTCTTAATATACCTGTTTTTAAAAAACTTCAGAAATTTAGAAATACCAACAACTTCAGAATTTTTTTAAAACCAAGAAATTAAAAAATTTCCAAATTACAAAAACTTTCCCACGACCAAACACCTGCTGCTAGATATATAGCCATTTTTTTCAAACTAAAAACAATTTTATGTACATGCAACTCCAGAATATTTCTAACACAGACGGATTCAAAATTTTTTCAAAGTATAAATAATTTTAAAAAATTTCAAAGTCAAAACAATTTGAAAAAAAACAATAAAATATTCTGTTACTTTTGTATACTTGTTTTTTCCAACTGAAATAATTTTCTATGTTCAAACAACTTCGGAATTTTTTCAAAGTGAAAATTATTTGAAAAAATTTTTAAGTCGAAACAAATCTAACATTTTTCTAACACCAAACTTTTACAACTCCTTAAATAATTTTATTTTTTCCCAACTGCGAAAATTTTCTAATTTGCAAAGCTTTGAAATATTTCTAAGCAGAAAAATTTGGAAAATTTTTCAAAGTCAGAACAATTTGAAAGCTGCTCAAAGTACAAACAAATTAAAAAAATTTTCTAAGTACCAATAACATCAGAAATTTTCTAAGTACAAACAGTTTTAAAATTTTTCGAACTTCTGCGATTCTTTACATGCCCGTTTTTAAAAACTTCAGAATTTTTCAAAGTACCAACAACTTCAGAATTTTCCAAATTCTATGTTTTTTCAGAATTTTTGAAAACAAACTGATTCGGAATTCTTTCAAAGTACAAATAATTTGAAAATTTTTCAAAACCGTAATAGTTCTTAAATTTTTCTAACTTCAAACTTCTGCGCTTCAGAATTTTTCAAAATGCCAACAACTTCAGAATATTCCTAATTCTAAGTATTATCAGAATTTTTTGAAAACAAACCTATTCTGAGCTTTTCAAACTACAGATTATTAGAAGATTTTACAAATCCGAAACAGTTTCGAATTTTTTCCGTGACTAAACTTCTGTGATTTTACATAAACGCGTTTCTTTTCTGCTAAAATACTTTTCTATGTTCAAAGAACTTCAGAATTTTTCCAATTACATATAATTGTAAAATTTTTCTAAGCCGGAGCAAGTTGAAAATTACTTAAAATATAAACTTCTGCTACTTCTTAAATAAATTTTTGCCAACTTCAAAAATTTACATGTTTACAAAACTTCAAAATATTTCTAAGGACAAAAATTTCGAAAATATTTTAAAGTTAAAACAATTTAAAAATAATTCAAAGTACAACCAACTTCGGAAATTTTCTACCAACAATACATCTGAATTTAAAGTTTTTTAAATTCCAATCAAGCTTGAAAAAATTTATAACTACCAAGGTACCGTATTAATCAACTAAAATAATTTTATATGTTCACACAGCTTCAGGGTATTTCTAAGTACAAAAAAAATTGTACATTTTTCTAACTCAAAACAATTTGAAAGTTATGCAAAGTACAAAGAACTTCAGAAATTTTCTAAGTACCAATAACATTGGAAATTTTCAAAGTACAAACATTTTGAATATTTTTCTGACTTTAAATTAACAACCAATCTGAAGTGTTTTGGAACGCAGATGATTAAAAACGAGACATAGTTATCGAAAACTTCAGTTACAGAGTGACGATATGAGTTTACTTAACTTTCTTAGGTTAATGATAAATACGCTAGTATTTCATCGATATTTCCAAGAACTACCTTAATCAAACGAGTTTAAACGGATTTTCATTAAAATATGAATTACGAGTTTTAGTGACTTAATTAACGATTTTTCATAAAAATATTAATGAATAATAATTACACTATATAACTGATAATGAGTAGACAAATTTATCAAGTTTTTTCGAACTCATAAACCATTTTCTTCAACTGACTATATATAGTTATCTCTTAGAATGATTATTACATATTTACTATATCTCGACTAATTAAATACAAACATTCTGACTAATAAACTATTTCATCGGTTTAGAATTATTAGACACATCATTTTAAATTGGTAAAAATGTAATCTCTAAAGAAGGGTTCATTTAGAAATTAAACCAATGTTATTATAATGCTTTAATGGGAAAATAATAATTCGAACATTAATTTAAGTAATGAAAACATAATCCATTTTATTGAACTGAATATGTATAGTTATCTCTTAAAATGATTATTACGTATATACTATCTCAGCTAATTAAATACAAACATTCTGACTAATAAACTATTTCATCAGTTTAGAATTATTAGACATATAATTTAAAATTGGTAAAAATTTAATCTCTAAAAAATGGTTCATTTAGAAATTAAATTAATGTTTTTATAATGCTGTAATGAGAAAATAATAATTCACACATTAATTTAAATAATAAAAACATAAGAAAAATATACTAGCTTGCAAAAAATTTCTAAGTCCCTGGAAGGGAAAAAAAAAAAAAAAAAAAAAAAAAAACGTTGCTCATCACATTAGCGAACTCACTGAAGAAAACAAATTAAATATAAACATTCTGATTATGAAACTATTTAATTAGCTTAGAATTTTTAGTTTTATAGTATAAAATTAATAAAAATGTAATCTTTGAAGGCTCATTCTTAAAATTAAATCATTGAAATTATAATGCTTAATTGAGAAAATAATAATTCACAAATTAATTTAAATATTGAAAGCATAATAAAATATACTAGTTTGCGAAAAATTTCTAAGTCCCGAAATTAAAAATAATTCTTCCACTTTCCAAAGAAGAGATAATAAAAATCTTCCTTTTGATAAAACTTTATCTAAAGAGGGGATCTCGTAATCTCACTCCATTTCAGAAAAATGTCCAAGTGCGACAGGAGCCCCATGAGTATACTGCCACATCGACTCGGGGTCAATGACTGCGACATGAGCCCCATGAGTATACTGCCACATCGACTCGGGGTCAATGACTGCGACATGAGCCCCATGAGTATACTGTCACATCGACTCGGGGTCAATGACTGCGACTTGAGCCCCAATTTTCCACTACTTACCAAAAATTAGAAATTAAGCTCAAAAAATTAAAAACGCATTAAATCCTACAGTCGAATTTTGCGTTTTGTAATAATGTTATTGTATTGAAAAAATCAAAAAAGGGAAATAATGGCTATTTTAAAAGAAAAAAAAAAGATTGTAAAATAACATGCTGGATGGACGATGAAATCGGCAGTAGTAAAACACATCAAAATTAATGATTAAAATGCCTCGAAAGTTGCAAGTCGTTTTATTGCCGGATTAAAAATAACAGGATTTTTAATCCGGCAGGATAACCCTGGATAAATAACAGGATAACCCTGTGGAGAAGCCTAGCAATAACAGTTGAAAGAACAATAAAAAATCTCTTAGAGTTTTGATGAATTTGGCACAAATCAAGTGCATATTCGCGATTTAGTGTCGTGTTAATATATATTAAAAGTATGGTATTTTCAAAACCATGAGAAAATGCGTATTGCCGAAAACAAGCAATGGAAAAATAGCCTGTTTTTACGATAAGACTGACATAAATAACGTACTTCAAAAGAGATTATTACTTGCCCGATTTGAAAGTCTCGAGCCGTTATAATATTGCATTTAAGAGATCGGACAAGAAACATTTGGAAATCCGACTCAGGGGGGTGGGGTAGCTCTTGAAAATTTTACTTCCGATAAAACGCGATCGAAAATAACTTGAATTAACTTTGAAATGGACTGAAATAAAGAGCTTTAAAAGCATTACTAAAATTCGAAATTCACGCATTAATTCTTCCGAGGTAAAATTATCGGGATTTTAAAAACTATGAAAATTTGTAGTAAAAAACAACGAAAAGAGCTATAAAAAAACTACAATGATTTAGATTTGGCGCGTTCAAAGACTCATTTGCAATTTAAAATTCCTAATCTTTTTTTCTTCCTTTTTTTGTGAAAAAAATTTATAGTTTTTATTTTATTCATGTTTTTATTTTATTTATATGTTTAAGAAACACCGCAGGTCGTAGAAGGCTCATCAATATAGATGAAATTTATTAATTCTGGAATCGTGCGTCCTTTAAACCTCGTGTATTCTCCCCCCCCCCCGCACCGCGGTGGTAGATGAGGTGTTATTAGTTAAAATAATTAGTATTTAAGAACATTTGTTATTTTATTTCATTTACTGAAGTGTGTATTTGCATAAAACAAAAACGGTGGTTTATTTTTTTAAAGATTTGACAGCTGCAAAGAAAATGCCATTTAGAATGCTTTAGAACATACAAGAGCATTTCATGTACTTTTATTTCTTCTTCTTTTTTAAATTCTCTTTGGCGCCTGGGGTCCCAGGCAATCAGGGGAGGGGGGGATTAGCTCTTGAAAATTTGAGTTCCAATTAATTGTATTAAAACAAAAACGTACGAAGAAACACATTGCCTTGTAAATCTTTTAAAATAAATATATTATACTGAATAAATAGTATATATTTTTCTCTTTTTTCAAATTGTGATACTCAAAAAGTGACCGGAAACCAAATTCTCTACATTGCAATGAGATGTTTAGGCACTCAACTTTCATTTCCTTTTCAATTTGCTCCCCTCTTTTCCTTTGATTGTTCGCACTTCCAAAAACATCATGAAGTCCCAGGGGCGCCCTTGGGCAAGTAAAAGGAACACGGACCATAAATTTTACTAGTCTAAAAGGCTATTTATAGAAAAGCGTGTCTAATTAAAAGAGTTTTATTCGATTGGTTTCTGTTAGTTGATTTAAGACTGTTGGCATCGTTTTTAGCTATAATCTACATCCATGTTAGTTTATGGGAGAAGTAATTTTAACTTTTTCTCAAAAACTTATTACCGTCTGACATTTTAATATACGTATCATATTAAAAGATCTCATTAAAACTTAATCACCTAATGTTTCAAATTATTTTAAATTGTTATTATAAATTTTTAGAGCAATATCTATGATGTGTTTATGAAGTTATTTTTTTAGCTATTCATGAACTTGAAAAAAAAAACATAACACAAAAAAACATAAATACATAATTGATTTCTGTTGCCTACAATAAGAAAAAAAAAAAAAACTTCTGTGACAGAAAATTACCACATGAGCACTTAGGGTGCCTTGGGTGAAGTAACTTTGGGATATCTAATTTATAGTTTTAAAATCAACTAAAATACATTCAATTCTAGAGCATAGCAAATTTTTTTGATATCAAATATAGACAAAAATTTTAAAAACATCCCTAGAGATTTCTGATAGAAATTATTTGTGAAAAACATTTTTAGAAGGGGAATAAAAAAAATCTGAAATCAATTCTTTAGCTATACTATATAGAAATTTCTAGCTAGAACTTATAATAGTCTAGCTATATTAAGTTCTAGTTATAACAGTTATAACTCAGATTCGCTGATTATTATAAAAAATGGGGACTTTAATGAGATATTTAATTCTTTTGCTGTGTTATTTTATGTATTTTTATGAAATATTTTCTTTAACATTTCTTGCAACGTAAATCATTTTAACGATAAATTTTACAATATAATAATTACTTATTTTAGTTTGGGCATTTTAATTTATCGTTTTAGTTATGTTCTAATATATTAAATGACATTAAAAATATTAAATAAAGCATGAGATAATTTTAAACTATTTTGTAATAATATATTGATCAATATATTACTTTATTCTAAATTTAATATTTGTTTTAGTTTAATTTTTATGAAATTTATTTTGCTTATACAGTTTACTTTAGCTATAGAACGAATAGTTCAAAATTCTCAATCATGTATAAAAAAAACTACTCTTGACGTTTACTTATTCACACTTTTTGCTTCGCTATATAGGGGCTATCTGAAGACATTAGATACATTTTTCGATCTAGTTTTTCATGCTTAATTGCATGAGATAAAATTCAAGTGTGTGGCATAATTGGTTTTAAAGCTGTAAGAAGTTTCTTTTAAATAAATATACTTTATAAAAAAAAACGCATTTTAAATATTAGTCCATTAGAATAAGCAAGAAAAAATGCATTGGGAACAATATTTAAAATTAAATACGATTAGGAATAAGCAATGTAAAATGCATGAATAAAAACTTAAAACCCTCTATTCGATTCCTGTTACATATCTCATTCTATTCAACACACATAGGAGGGGACATCCTTTTTTTTTCTTAGAAAACTGTTAGTTTATTTTAAGTATTTATGCATATACGTATGCATACGCATTCATATTTGTATATCTATACACATGTATACATATTTATGGATACATAATATGTTTACGAACGTAATATGTATACGTATGTATATTGATATAAAATGTGTTTATAAAACTTAAAGTAGACAAACAGTTTTCTACAAACAAAAAGTGTGTAAAAATTTCTTAAAAAAAAAGGTCGATAGATAATGCCCTTTTACAATTAATATTTTCGGAGATATCAATAGTTTCTTCTCAATGTAAATATTTTTTAACTTTTAAATAACTATTTTTTAAAATAATTTAAAATCAAAGATCAGGAACAGATAAATTCTAAAAAAGAAAAAGCGAAACGAATGACGCCAACCGTTACC
Organism: Parasteatoda tepidariorum; assembly: GCF_982258835.1. Classification (NCBI taxonomy): domain Eukaryota; kingdom Metazoa; phylum Arthropoda; class Arachnida; order Araneae; family Theridiidae; genus Parasteatoda; species Parasteatoda tepidariorum. Next base: position 65,965,394 of record NC_141760.1, on the reverse strand, counting down.
AAAAATTCTAATTAAATAGCATTACATAAGCTGAAACGTAATTTGCCTTTTTCAGGCAGACACTGCAATTGTCTATCCATCGGCGTTGATCATTTATATTTTGACGTATAATGCGGTTTTCGGAATTTTATGTTATGCAATATTTAATTTAATTATGAGCATACGATTATTTTAAGAAATTTCATATTTAAAATTTTTTATAGTATTTAATTTTTTAATATTTTAGAATTTATACAAGCAGAAATTCAAATTTGAACCATTCGAATTCGTGGCTTCAAAAATTCATCATTTTACAGCTAATATTTTCACGTTCAAAGCAAATAAAAAAATAAATTTAGAGTTAAAATAACTCTTATAAAACTTATTTCCGCATCAATAACACTTTCAGAATATTCCTGATATATTTCACTAAAATGGGCAAATTTTCCTATTTTACTATACCCTTGTTTCTCTACGGGGGCGGTGGGAGTATGCTGAGGGGCAGGGAACTTGTTTTGGGCTGTAGGGGGGCGTTGGATATGTTATGGGCGGTAGGGGGGCAATGAGCATGGTTAGTCCTTCAAATTTAGTTTCAAAACTCCCAAATAAAATTATTAAATTAAGATTAATTTAATAAGTAAAATAAATCTTAAATTAATATTAAATGAAAAATTAAGAATATTCGAAACATCATTTGCACCAGCAATAAGACGAACTTGTACGACACCTTTTCTCCGTTTCGAAACAGTATTGCACAGCGCATGAGTCATTTATTTTTGCCTCTGACTTTTTCAAACCATTTGGCGTATGGTTCTAACTCATTTAAGCCGTTTGGCGGAAAATTTGATTCATAAATTTCTTATTTCTGGAAACGGCTTATTTATTTTAAATAAAACTTTTTTTTTTTTTTTTTACTATCGAGCAATAAATTTGCGGTTTTATTTTCATCAAATTTAGACTGGCACAGACCTTCGAGAGTTACATATTCATTAGATCTATTTTTAGATTTTAGTGCGGGGTGACTACTGTGTTCTGAACTATTGGACGGATAGGCGTCAATTTGATATTCATATTCGCTTAATAACTTTAAATCGAAAGTGCTATGCTGTTTAGTTTTTTTTTAGAGTAAAATCATTATTAGAACGAGAGGAAATTATTATTATTTTTTTAAAATTCGAGTGTATTCCATTTTTGCTTTATTAGGATCCTCAAAAATATTAGGGGGGTTATTAATTCACAATTAAGATTTTGGCAGACAGCTGCCGTTACTGTTATCGGATTTTCTAAGACTGTCTCCTATAGCTCTGACTCATTCAAGCCATTTGGCGAAATTGAAGTGCATGCTCTTTTAGTAAGAATGTTTGATTTGATCAGTATTTCTTATGATCGTTTTCATTAACTCCTTTCAGTTTTTTCCCAGGTTTCAATTCGATTTCATTATTTCTTTGGCCAGGTACGTGTGTGAATTAGTTTTTCATAGTATATTATTCATTAATTTTAAGAAATAGTTATTTTTTTTTTCATCGTTTGCATTTTGTTGCCGCCAACAATGTCATTTAACAAAAAGAAGTGTCGTCAATACAATGCCACTTACTGGAAGTTTGGATTTGTTTAATCACCGTCGAACTCTCAACTACCTATGTGTTTACTTTGTAACAAAGTTTTATCGAATGAGGCCATGAAACCCTCTCGTTTGCAGGAGCATTATTTGCAAAAAATTCACCCTGACAAACAGAATAAAGACTTGTCATTTTTAAAGAACATCAAGGATAAGTTTCTGAAGGCACCTTCGGTCTCGGGCTTACTAGCAGGGTTGGGTTTTTGCCGTCAAAAACTGGTTTTTGACATGACAGTGGTAAAAACCGTGTTTTTACCGGTAAAAACTGTCAAAAACCTACTGTTTTCTTTTATTTATGGCATATGGTGGACAATATATTATTTTCACATAATTGCCTTTATAAATTAATGTTGTAAATAATTGCTATTGATTTTGCAACTACATACACGTATTCTTATGGAAGGATATACATTCATACAGAAATATTGTAATATACTTATTGAAAATAGTGATACTTACTTTTATCATTATAGCTTGATTTGCAAAGGATTCAAAATTTTGCACTTCTTAATTGTTAGAAATAAACAAACAAACAAAAAAGCTTGGAACTATTAATAAATTCAGGAACTAAAATGAAGAATTTAAAATTTGGCATTTCTTAAATATTAGAAATAAGCTAAACAAAACTTCTAACTACTAACAAACTCTATGTCAAGAATTACTGCTATTTTGACAAGTTAAAAGCTTTTATTCAGTTGAAAAAGCACATTAAACAAAACTTAATTACAAACAAAATTATATGTTCAGTAGTCGGGGTCACTGTGCCGAAGCATACGATAGCAAGTGACTAATTTTGCACATTTTTCATTGCCCAGTCGATTTCTGAGTTTAGTATGAATGAGTCTGAAATTCAAGAATAATGAGGATTCGAGATCATTGAGGATAATGATAACAAAAGGTTAGTGCAATGTTGCAAGGAAACTCTAAAAGGATTTCCCAGGCTTTTTCATGTCTCATTTCTGTGTAAAATATTGAAAGCAAAAATGATAAGAAAAGTTTTTTTTTGATGAGGCTTTCTTTTTATGTGTACATGTGTTTCTCACAGCAAGATTTTATGAATGAAAGTAATCAATCTTGACATTCTTCAGTAACGTAATATGCCAAACAAAATGATGCTTGGAAATGTTGAAAATTTTGATTAGTATCCTAATATTTTACTTCAAATAGTATGTTTTAATATAATCATGTTGGGGAAAATGCAGAAATCTGCTCTTAAATATCTTTTAGCAACTTTGTTTTAAATTTTATTGCCAAAAAAAATGAATTAATTTTAAATTATAAGCAGTTAAACCCAAATAAAAATACAGTTTTATCCAAACTATGGGTTTTTGACAGAGGGGTTTTTGACATGACGGTAAAAACCATGGTAATAACCGGTAAAAACCGTCATGTGTCAAAAACTTGCCAACCCTGCTTACTGCTGCCAACCTCGTCCCAAAAATGCGACGATGGTCTGATAGCCTCTTATAATATATCAAAATTAATTGCCAAATCTGGCCAAGGCTCATACCATAGGCGAAGAGTTGATACTTCCATCTATTAAGGAAGTCTTAGAAACAGTTTTACATCATCCAGCCGCATCTAATGTAATAAAAAATATCCCATTAAGCAACGATACAGTGCGGCGACGAATTGATGAGATGGCGGAAGACGTTGAGGATTCCTTATGCAAACTTTTGATATCGAATGAATTTTCCCTGCAAGTTGATGAATCAACTTTGCCAAGTAATGAGGCTTTATTGTTGGCGTATGTCCGGTTTGTTGAGGAAGGAGAATTTTTTCTAGATAGGCTCTTTGCACGAAGCTTGATTATAGATACCAAAGGAGAATCTATTTTTAACACTGTCAAAGATTATTTTAAAGAGAAAAACATTACTTTTACGAATATTATGTCTGTTGCCACTGATGGAGCTCCAGCAATGGTGGGTCGACATGGTGGGTTTATCGCCTTTTTGAAGAGGGAGGTACCAGATATTTTAGCTGTTCACTGCGTGATTCACAGACAGCATTTAGTTGGAAAAAATCTCAGTGACCGCTTATATCAGTCACTGCAATACGTTATCTCTGCTGTGAACAAAATTCGCAGTAATGCTCTTAACGATCGATTATTCAGACAGCTATGACCTGTCTCAATAGGTTTTGAAATCTTTTCGACTCTGTGCTTGAGTTCCTGGAAGACAAAGATGTAGCTCTGAGAGACAGATTGCTAGAATTTAAGATAGACGTTGCCTACATGACGGATTTATTTGCAAAATTTAATGGTGTTAATTTAAAATTTCAAGGCAACGAACTCAATTTGATCACTTCAAATCAGTTATTTCTGCCTTTCTAAAAAAACTCATTTTGTGGAAGCAGAATTTTGGTAGGAATGAGTTTAGCCAATTTCCGATCTTATCGGATCTTAAAAAGAATGGTGAAATTTCCTCTGGTGATATACAGGAATATTGTCAACATCTTGAGTCTTTTTACATGGGCTTTTCTAATCGTTTTAAGGATGTGTTGACCCTGGAAGTCCCTCAATGGGTTATGAACCCTTACGTGAATATTGAAGCAGCAGAGGTTCATATTCAGGAGGAATTGGTCGAACTTTCAACTTATGAAACTTTGAAAGCTAGCTTCCAGAATGGTGATCGTCTCACAGAATTTTGGCTTCAAGATAACATAAGTCGTCTCTACCCTGGACTGTGCTGTGACGGATCTAGTCACAAAAAAGAGAAATCGACTCGAAATCGTGCTACGAGGGGACTTGCGTCTTCACCTTACTGAAAATATTGAACCGAATGTTAAGAAACTAGCTCTGAACCATCAAGCAAAATCATCCCACTGACATAGTTACTTGATTGCTTGGTTGATACCACGTTTCAGTGTAAAAAATTTATTTTTGATGTTTTTTTAATTATCTAATTAAGTTTAAATAACTCTTTTTAGCATAGATTTCTTTGTTTGTTTTCTCATTACCGTATTTATTTTGATTATAATAAATAGATTACCTGTCGGGAGAAAAGTATCGAGTTAACGTTCACACTATTTTTTTTTTTAAAAACCAAACAATGTTAACGCGTAAGAATATTGCTTAAAAATGTTACCTCTTATAATTCAGCTCACCCTATGCTCCAAATAACTGAATTTTCACAAAAGGGGCCTTTAAACTTTTTTTTTGCTCCTGATGGGAGCGGCAGCGTTAAAAAGGTTGAGAACCTATGTACTATACCATAGTTTATTGCTTTTGACATGAAGAAGAGTTAGATATTCCTCTATGGGCTGTCGCGCCACTGAGTTCAGTTTTTAGTACATCGTGTAACATATCATGTAAACAAGAAAAAGAAAAAAAACCGAGAGCAATATTATTTTTTACCAGATAACGGCCTAATTGCGAGGACATTATGGTCATGGATATAGATCCATAATGTTCGTTGCGACTCAGTCTTCATATTTCCCTTCTACAAAACAAGCATGAATTTAATGATGGAGCCTAAGTGGAGTAATAGTTATTTAAAAAAGCAGTTAATAAGTAAAATTATATGCAATTTTTTAAGTAATAGTAATTATTGAAAAATAATAGAGTAATAGTTAATCACAATTTAATTAAAAAGCAATAGTTAGTAGTTATTTAAAATTTTTATAGAAATATTTAAGGTTGTCAGAAAAAAAGGAGAATGTAATACATTATAAAACATCCCTTTCTGTGACCTTGCTTTTTATTGATCATAAAATGAAAATAGTGGAGATAATGATCATGAGAGTAATAATTTTCTCGCTTTTTCGCTGCATTAATTTGAATTTATTCAACCCCTAACTGAAAATACTGTGGAATGTCTCTTCCAGGTGACAATACTGAATACAAGCAATATCTTTGCTGTGCAATCAATATTTTGCTTACACCATAATTAACAAGCATTTTAGCTGACTAATTTATTGTGCTTATTCACATACTTTAAAAGAGCTAAATAAAATAACTTTTTTAATACAGTTTCAATAAACGTTTTTTCGTTATATAAGCATTGCTGTTCTATATTTAAATTTGCAGATTTCATTTACAATAGGAATTTTAAATTACATTTGAACAAACCAGTTATTAAAGAATAATAATGAAATTGAAAAAAATTATTTTGCTGGAACTTTCCAAAGATATCATTTAATTTTGTAAGCAATACAAAATAGATAACAAAAGAAACACAGAAATGCAAAAGAGATAATATTCCACGGCAGATAACAGTCAAGTGAAGAGTAGAAGGTTAAACCCTTTGACGCAGAATTTTCATTCAAAATATTTTTTATTATTTCGTAATAATTAAAGTCAAAATAAGTAAAAAACTTAATATTTTGAATTATAATAATTTATGGTTATGAAATAGAGAAAACTAAATGTAGATAAGGATACAAGCGTCCATTGCGAAGCATGGACTGACGGCGCACTTCCAAACAATGCCTTTCCAAATTTGCACTTATTTGTAATCATTTAAACATAAGGGAACATAAGTAATTCAACATGTAAATTTCTTTAATTTTCAAAATTAATTATTGATAAATTTCTGAATGTAAATAAAAAAACATTTTTTCAAGCTACTTTTTTTTGGATTTTAATAGAAATATAATTCCGATAATCTAACAGATTTTTTTAGTAACTATTAGACGGTTTCTTATGTATTTAAAAAATAAAAAAACCATGTTTCTATTAGTAATTAAACTGTCTGAAAAAATATATAAAAGGGACGTCGCTCTTTCTTTTAAACTGTGTGCATCTTTGACGACAAATGAAGAATCATAACTTAAAAAGTGTATTTAAAAACCAACAAAAAACATATTTATAACAAGATAACATGCTAGCAATTAAGTAACAAAAGATTAGCTGTAAACATCTATTAGTAAAGTCTTTATAAGGGAACATAAGTAAAGTCTGGATCGGTGAGGCAGCGCCGCTGTTCGATTGTCGTCATTGATTTGTTCAGAGCCGTTTTTATGTTTTTCGGGGCCCTGGGCCTGTCGTTATTTGGGAGTCCTTTATGATTAATTTTAGTATAAAAATTTTTTAGCTTAAATCATTTTTAAAAAATTATTTTACTTTAAGGTTGAAAAACAAATACATTATTATAAAAGCGTTAATACATAATTACATAATTAGTATTGAAAGTTTAAGGTAACAGTACTTTTCATGGTTTTTGAGAGTCTTCTGTCACATCATTAAAATTCATTTCCTGCCAGACATCATATTCAATGCTCATGATTGACAAATAATTAAATCTTTTTTAAATCAAAAAAAAGAAGTGTATGAAGAAGAAAATATAAAGGGATAATAGCTCAATGCCCTGAAACCTTTTGTTTTCGAAGCACTACTCAAGTATTTCGTTCAAGCACTTTTCTCACATTGAAAATGAAAATTTAAAAACTAATTGTACTACTGAACTCCAAATTATCTTTTTCAGTTAAAAGTAGAGAGAGTGAGAAAGAGAAGCTAGATGATTTTTCGTGGGAAAATTAAAAAAAAAAAAAAAAATGAAGAATTTGAATCAAGATTGAAGCTTTAATTTTTTATAAAGGATAGGTTGGGATAGAATTTTTGTTGCTTACAATACAAAATTACTTCATAATTTTCTTACAAAAACTAGTTTTTCATTCACCTGTTATACCATCTATTTACATGGAAGTATTTGTTTTAAATTTTTTTTTTTAGTGTTTCAGTCTCATAATTCCTTCATTATTATTCTTTGAATTTACACTAGGGAGAATTTCATTTAACAATAATAATAATATATTTTCTAAGCAAACAATGTCATCGTAAAGGAATTTTTTTTATTTAATAATAATATATTTATTAGTAGCTATGAATTTTGATTTCATAAATGAATTTTTGCAATATAAATTTAGAATTATCGTTAATATTTTTTTATTCGCTAAATTTAAAAATTTTAAATTTATAATTACATATTCATAATAATTATTTTAATTGTACAAATAATAATTTTGTATTATTTTTATATAAAAGAAAAATATCAATTTACTAATTTCGTTTTTTAAACTTGCTTCTCAAAAAACAGGTGTGGTCAATACATTTAAGAAAACAAGTATTATTAGAAACACATAATTCAAATTTTCTGTCATATAAAAATTTTAATTTTTTAAAAATAAAAAGAAACATAAAGTATGTTCTAGTATGTATGTATAGAAAGAAACATTTGTATTGTTCTACTGTTGTTGGCTGGCATACAAAAATCCCCTTTCCAAGAATTTGCAGTAATTGAGTAAAACAAACAACCCCTTTAGAAATCAAGTTTCGAGTCCCCTTCTACAAGAACGTATTAATTCAATCATTTGCCACATGCCTTGGGCCAGGCCCATCCTTAAAAACGGCTCTGGATTTGTTAATAATGACGGAAAGTGGCGTCGGCTGGCATCGCTACAGCTTCGCCAGCGCCAGAGGGTTAATGATTTCTCTCTTGATGGGGAATTAGGGAAACAGAGAGCATCTCTGAATTATCCATATTTCAAGCAAGAACCATATTTCAAGTTTCAATATTATATGTGCAGTTGATTTTTATTTATATAAAAAAATAATAAATAAATAAAACGTTATAATATAAAAATTTTTTAACAGTTTGAAATACGTTTTACTGTTAAAGTTACAATGAGTACTATAGATAATGAAAAGAGTAAGCAAAACATTTATCCAAAGTTCCTAAATCAGATTTTTTTCTCAGTTTGCATTATTATAATAGTAAAAAGTAAAATTATGGAAATAAAATCACTATAGACTATTTTAAGAAATTTTTTTCGTGACTCATCGAATTTCAGTAAAAGAAAGAATGCAAAACAAAAAAAAAAAAAAAAAAAAAAAAAACGAAAAAAATAAAAAATAATAATGAATAAATAATAAATGAAAGTACTACGTGCAACATCAAATGTTTTCAATTGGAGAAAATTGTGAAATATTTTCTTAAATAAAATAAACAAAGGTTTTAACTCTACGATGAATATTTATGATACACTGATGTGAAACAAACATTTGCTGTGGGTGGACTAATTCTCATGCATGTTAATTAAAAAAGTATAACAAACATAAAGAATAATTTTATTAATAAAAGGTTCATTTTTCAGTTAATGATCCTTTACATCAGTGGTGCGCAAACTAGGGGTCGCGACCCCTGTGGGGGTGGCCAGAAGTTCTTTGGGGGTCGCCAAATTTTTATGAAATGCATTATCCCTGCATGCTGCATACTATACAGTGTACATATAAAGAGAGAAGCGCCGTCACTCACTGTTTAATTGCAATTTCATGCTGTCCACTCTTTCTTTGACCGTAATGCGTAATGTATTCTCTATCTTGCTATCCGTTGAAAAACAATATCAAGTTTTATGCAAGAATGCCATCAGAGTGTTAATACAATTTGCATCAACGCATTTATGTGAAACTGGATTTAGCAAACTAGTTTCAATAAAAAATAAATACCGCTCGCGTTTAAACCCTGAAGATGATATGCGAATTGCAATTAGCAACATACATCCAAACATCGATGAGATAATTAGAAACTTGTAGCCACATACATTTCATTAAATGGCAATTACTGATTTTTGTGTTATACAAAAAGTATTTTCTTAAAATTATAAATAAAATTAATATGAGTCGTTTTTATTCGATGAAACGAAAGAAATGCTGAAAATATACATCGTATTTGTGAACATTTATCTCTAGGGGTCGCCAAAAATTTTCTCTCTTCAAAAGGGGTCGCAGTCGAAAAAAGTTTGCGCTCCACTGCTTTACATCATTATCTATTAATTTTATAACCAAAAGATAATATGCTAGTGCTTTTATTAATGAAAAATCATAGCAAAAATCTAAGGACAGAAACATGTGAAATGAGACATCTTAAAAATTTAGATACAAAAAGTACGAGAAATCATTCTTATATCCTTGCTAAGTGTTCCGAAAGGAGTAAGAGGGAAAAACGGAGAGAAAAAAAAAAGAAGAAAAAACTATTCCCACTAATTTAGGAGCATCCGTCAAACATCCCCTCCCCTCCCACTAGATTTGACAGTCCAGACAAAAATTAAAATTCCAATGTATCTCAGTGCCATCTTTTGGCGATATACGTCTCCACTAACTAAAAATGAACTATTATTATTTATTTTAAATAACTGGTGCAGCCATCTATTAACAGAATAAAAAATATATAATCCATACTAGCAAAGACTCTGTTTTATGATTTAATTCAACTAAATCTTTATATTGTAACATATTTTGTTATCAACTGAATGAAAGAGTATAAAAACAAAATATGAAATGAAATTGATAAATTTGAGTAAAAAACAAATGCATTATGAAGATTGAAACATTTTTAAGTACTTGAATTAAAATTTCAAATGTCTCTTAAGAAGTTATATTTTTAGATTAAGGTAAAATTAAAAGGTATTTTTTTTCAATATTTATTTGGATTTTTTGTTTTCGGAATGCTTTTAGTAATAAGGAATGGGAACGTCACCTTAATTGTAATAGCAATAAAAAAAAATTGAAGTTTAAAGTAAAAATTTTAAAGACATCAATTTGCATATTTTAAAGTTTTATGAATTAAAATTAATGAAAAAAAAACCCTATATTTTTATATATAAATATTTAATTTCAAACGAATTTTTGGGAATAAGAAATAAACTCTGAAAATTTAATGTTTTTTATAAGAAAATAAAGTATTTTTTTATAACAGTGAGTAGAAGTTCATTATTGCTTAAATAATATATTGCTTTGATGAAATGTTTTTTTATTTATTTTTCATATGTCATTTATGGCAATCTTATGAATATTCTATTGAGTCAATGAGTGAACAAAAGGGAACACAGTATTATGAGTAGTAAATATATTTTATTCTATATATTTATTGCTGCCTTTTCTCTATATATTATTAAATGCTCGTTAAATACTATTACAAAGGATTGCATAAACATATTTAAATTTAAAAATCATTCTCTATTCGGGTTTCCTCTGGTAATCCACCAGTCATTGCACATTTTGACATCAAATAAAGATTTTCGTTAGTCAAATATTTTAAAGAAATGATCATTCAACTCTTAAGGAGGTATAAATTTCTAGTGAAAAGGCAGATAATAAATATTTTGAATAAAGTATAGTCACATACCCTTTATGTAATCCTTGATTAGTTTTGGATAAATTTGAAGTAGTCGCATTTTTGAAATACCATTTCTCGCCATTTTCTATCGCGTAGTCATCTGACTAGGAAGGACAGGGAGGAGGCGTTACTCATTATGATTAGTATACTGCGCATGCTTGAAAACATGCCTTGAGGGATCATCCTGTCTCCTGAGGATTCACAGGCATCCTCACGCTATACACTACCATATATAATTACAACTTGGCTGTTTTGAAATTAGTAGTTTTGAAAGATATGCATTCTCTATTACTTTTAAAAACTCTTCAGCTTTTAATAAGTCTTGATTATTCTAAAATTAAAATATTTGGAATTTATTTCATTAATTTATTTTATGTTTTTATTAGAATTAAAGTTAATTTGCTCCAAGTTCAAAATCATTAATAATAACACGAATAACATAACATCCAAAACATTTGTGAGTCTTCGTTATTTTAATTATAAGGCAAAGACATACAAATTATTAATACTACAAAACAAATTTATGTATATTGTTGAATTCCACAAAATAACTAATGTGTCAAACAAATGTATTATGTGATATGTAGTACTGTGCTGTGATGAATAAATACAATGTAACATCAAAGATTATTGTTGAACAGTATGAACACCTTGAAAAATAAAATATTTTGCTTCCAAATATATTTTTTAGATTTAAAAAATAAGATTCTTCATGTATAATTATAATTTAAATGATGAGAAGAAAGGATTTTGATTAAAGCAAAAAATTTATGGGTTTATGTCATTTGATATTGTTATAAGTAGGTGTAAGCCTAAATTTTGTTGATTTTGTAACAGGTAGCTTGTAAATTTTGCCTTTTCATTTTTTTTTTTTTTTTTTTTTTTTTAAATTTTCAAATAATGAATGACAAAACATTTTTGATTTAAGAACAGATTTTAGAATATTAATACAAAGATAAATGCTTTTATCTTCTTTTATCAATTAAAGCAACCAACAACTATCTAAAACTGCTTATTGAAATTGTTTTATATATTTGTCTAATATTCTAATTTCCTTAACAGGATAAATGTGCTCTCAACTGTATGGAAAAATATATGAAAATGAACCAAAGAATATCTCAAAGATTTCAAGAATTTCAGATTATATCTAATGAAAATGCAATTGCTGCTGCTAAAAAGACTGGAAGTTTACCTCTTTAATCAAATGATAAGATACTCATTGTCATACTTAATATTTACATACCATATTTAGCTCTAAGTGTCACTATATTTGTTTCATGTTTTGCTATTCTGTTGTACATAAACCTAAACATTAAAGTTTATGTTAGGAATATATGTTCTAGTCTTTTTCTTCCCCTCTAGTATGTCATGAGAATTTTGAACTTGCTATGAAAAAATTTTTGTTAAGATATCGAAAACTTATTATAAGTCATGCACATTTATACAATGTATCAGTTATTTGTTCTGTGAACTACCCACTCGTTCTTTGGAAACTTATAACTATTAGTGGCAGCATTATGAGTACTTATTTATTTATTGAAGTGCTTACCTAACATTTTTATGCTCATCCTTTAGTATATTTTATAACTGAATGTTTACAAGATGCCAAATCAAGTAGGGTGAAAATATCTTAGCACTTAAAGACTGAGTGTAGAATAAATTGTTCAAAATTGAAGTAGAAGAAATCTTCTGTATTCACTTAAACTTATGCTTTACTTTGTTGCCAATACAGTAGATTCAATTCAGCTTCAGTAGATTCAATTTCCCTGGTGTACTTTTACAAAAACTTGTTTTTGTGTGATCAAATGATTTTTCAAATTAAAAATGAAAAATAAATTGTGATCTTGAATAGTGAGAACTTTTTTTAATTAAACTTTAGTCATTATCTCTGCCTCCTGATGAATCGCCGTGCAACTATCGTAAGAGGTATAAGCAAATGCCTCAAAAATAAAAACCTGAATTTTGATAAATAATGCCAGTCGATTGATGCTTTCGATTTTGCCTGATCAACTGAAGGTTACAATCTTTAATTATTCTTAGTATGAATTATCTAATGTGGTTTTGTTTCTAATTTATCTACAGTTTAAATATTTCTTTTAACTTCACTTTTTAATACTTCAGATTTCCATAACATATGAAGCAAGCAAACAGTTTTTTTTGTTTGTTTTCTTACCCTTTTAAGTTTTAGTAGCATATAAACCATTAACTCCATAAATAAATAGCACATGGGTGAAAATATTTGTATTCTTGTTCCTATGCCATGGGTGTCACTCTTCAGTCCTGGGGACTGAAATCAGTCTTGAGAAAAAAATCTGTGGACTAAATCCCATCAATTAATATTTCTTTCCCAATTATTTTTTCAATTAATTTTTTTTTCTTTAAAAATATGAGATTTTTTTTTAAATAAACAAAAATTAAATAAATTTTAATGAAAATGCTATTTATTGTAAATGATCAAATAATGTCACATTGCAATGAAAGAATGGGATTGAACTTTAACATTTGCTGGTATAAACAAAATTTGTGCTATTTTGCAATATAAATCTGATTTAGTTTACACTTTTCCCTGATGTTTTGGAATGCTAGTCTAAGTTAAATTACTATTATTAAGAAAAGAAATTTATAGAGTACCAGTTAGGGAAAAAATATATTTGTGAAAGGAAAAATAGAGAAATGAGTGGCTTTCAGAAAAAGTTAGTGGTTTATATCAGTGATTTTAACTTGGTGATTAGTGTGAAAAGTTAAATGAGGTTGGCTACAATTTATTTTTGTTTTGTTTGCTGTAAAAAAAAGTAATTAAATAGAAAGAAAAAAAAAATTTATTTTTTTTAGAAGAAAAAAAAACAAATTATTGATTTAATACACAAGCCATTATCATGGATTGGTGCATTTTGCAGTCAGCTATAAATTTTTGGAGATTCTGGTAAGCAATGCTAGACCGTGTAAATTAATCAAAAAATAAGTTCAGTCTTGAAATTTTTTTAGAGCAAATTCTAGATATATTGCAACATTCCAAATATAGTTGATTTTTAAAATTTATAAATATTAATTGTATTTAGAAGTATAACTTTATACTTACTATAATAATGTTATTAAAAAGTCCAAATGTATTAATTAATTGTTTATTTAATGTCAATATCTTTACTGAAATATTTATATGATTATATAGTTGGATAATAAATTGTAACAAAATGTCAGATGAAATTTGTTATTAACAAAAAGAAAACAAGACAATAAAGTAACAAGATTTAATAATATTCCAATTTGTAATGCATAAAATAATATAACAATAATAATTTCAAAAATTTGTGGAATAACTTAAACTTGAAAGTGTGCTAAAATTTAAACAAATCGTAAAAAAGTGAACTTATTAAATATTTACTATGTGTAATTTAAATTATAATTTTCTACCTCTATAAGTATAAGTTTATTCCAATTATTTCAAAATAAAGTTTTCTACCAAATAATTTCTTTAATACAAATATAATTTTTTTGACACATTTAGCTCATAATAATAATTTAGACTCTAAAAAATACTATGAGTTCATGTAGCTATTTCCATAGGAAACAAAAGTTTACAAAGTGAACTTTATGTACAAAATGTTATAATAATTTGCATGAATTTTGATGTGAAATTATAAAAAAAAGTAATAAAAGTTATTCCTGCATACATTAAATATTGTAATATATAATATAGTTTAATATTGAGAGAGAAAATATGTACAGAAGAATATCGAATGCAACAACCATGCCATAAAATTCATACATCATTATGAGGAGTCAGGCCATTAAGCCTGTTATAATACATTTTATAGGTAAAAAGATCACTTCTAGTTCAATAACTCGCTCTGCTTAAAACAGAGTGTTTTGAAACAAATTATGTTTTATTATAATAATTTAAAAGTAGTTTCCTATTTTATACATTTAAATATTCCTGAGTTAAAATTTATTTTAATTTTGAAATGATAAAAATCAAAATACTTTCATAATTATTCTACACTAATTCAACATATCTTAAATTACAAATCTACAATTATCGATTTTTAAAATAAATTTTTAACTAACAGAAAAGTGTAATCATTCTAACTATATTCGTGCTAAATTGACTGCTTATCAATTAGTAATTCTTAATTAAAAAAAAGATTGAAAGAAAAGTTACTTGAAACTACACTCCCTATGGCAAATGTCTCTTAATAAATCATAAATTAAAATACATGTGCCATATTCAAAGATTATTTTTTATCAATCTCCAAATAAAAAAATTTGTGATTCATTGTAATCAGATCCAGTTTAAGCCTTTAATTACCATCAAGACTTATACTTAGTTATGTAATTCAAGAATAAAATTCTTAAATTCGCCATTATTCTTGAATAGAATATTTAAATAATTTTTAAACATATTATGAACAAAGTGTTGTTGTAATGCAGGCAGCCATAACTAACCTGAATATGGAAGTTCATTTAATTGTGGGATCTTAAGATCCCACAAGAGCAAAAAAAAAAGTAATAGAACATTTTAATTGCATTTACTTCTCTGTGCTTCATTAAAAACTACATAGTATGCATCTTAAAATGCAAATAATAGAATCTTTACTTTGTATGCTAAAGTAAAAATTAAAAATCTGTTGGAAGCTGGAAAATATTTTGTTATACAAGTGGAATTAAAAACATTAAAACCAGTTTGATTGCCTCATATAATTTGGAGGTGTTTCTAAGAATCAGTTTTCCACTCCTCTCTGTTTTTGTTTGTTACTCTCTGAATGATATTTTCGGACCTGCTTTCTTCAGTTATAATTAATCAAATTTTGATAGTGTTTTGTTTTCTCCTTTATTTAAACATTAAAATACTTATGCCACTTCATTTTTGGCCAGAATTCTTAAAATATCTATTAAGAATAGTCATTACAGAACATCCTGTTTATTCAAAAAGTTTCCCTCTTTCCATTCCATCCTACTGCATGTCAGCTAGTAGTAGTGAATTAAATTTAAAAAAAAAAAAATAATAACCTTGTGCCTTTCTTAAACAAATATTTTACACATGAAATCATATCAAGCAGTTTTGAATTCCAAATTATGAAAATTTTAAGAACTGAAAGTTTTGTGAACAAAAAATCGGTGTGTGCTCATATCAACTGTCTGAATCTCATTACTGCTACTTTTATGGATGAAAAAAAATAAAATAAAAAATTTATTTTTATGATATTAATTTTGTGGACAAATCTGTCTCAAACAAGAGAGAGTTAATTTGTGTTTCTGTCGAAGTAGTTAATCTTAGATGCATTTTCCAATGTCCTTTGTTGATTTGAATGCAATTCTGCACTAAGTTCACTGAAATTTTTAAAAAAAATTGTGCATTTTGCTCGTCATACCACATCTTAGAAACACTAAGCTTGAATGTATTTACTACATCATTTTAAAACACTTTAAACCAATTTTAAGTTACTAAAAAATCAATCTTTGAAGTCTTTAACTAAACAAGCTTTCAATAAAAAATAAATGTCTACAATAATTATCAACCTATTCCTCCCACCCCACCCCAAAAAAAATCTCTTAACTAATTAGCACTTAATAATATAGAAAATTCCACTGAAGATGAAAAATTTGGTTATCAGGGAATTAGTGATTCTAATATGTATCACTTAATGCTCTTTAAAGTTTAGAATTTGTGGTAAAATTAAATACATATTCTAACAGAAAAAAAAAACCTTTAAATTTAATAAATGTTTGTTTTAATCAACCTGTAATCGATTATTTTAGTGTACATGCTTGTAATACCCAATGAAACATTGACGTCTTAGTCCATGCACTTATAAAAAGAAAATTGGTTCTATGAAATTTTTTGAACTTCTATTTTTAGCCTGTGTAATTCAATTGGGAGACAGGATTCAAAGTTTTTAGCTATAAAAGCATTTGTTGATTTCATTTAAAAATTTTTATCTACATACTTAATAAATTTTATCTACATCAACATTTTAACTCTCCATTTTCTAACGTTGTGGGTGATCGTGTAGTCCTTGATCTAAACCTTTTTCTCCACCAACAAACGCCCAAAATACTAAGAACAATTGCTAAAATAATTATTGCCAATGTAGCACAAATTGCTGTGACATTTGAAAAAACCGAGTCTTGCAGTTCTTTAGTTACTCTTTGTTCATTATCTTCATACATTTCATCATCATGCACCTGCTCATAATCAGAAGTTGGTGATAATGAAATCATTTGATCAGTATCAGTAGGATATGTTTGCAATGTTGTCTGAAAATTAAAATCTTCCAGCTTTACTTCCTCTTCAAAAGGGACCCATCTGGAAATAGGTTCTTCCATAGGTTCCTTTGGGACGCCTAATTCCAGCCATTGGCGATTCGATCCATCTCCTTCCATAATGTTAAAATCCATGAAAGGGGGATCATGTCGAGTTTCATCTTTCATTATGTTTCGACCAATGAAAGTGGGACCTTCCTCTAAATCAAGGAAAGGATTGAGGCCTGTGTCAGGATCTGTAAACTCACTAATGTGTGTTGGTGGATCAAATGATTTGGGTAACAAAGGTCTCTCGATTAAAATGTCTGGCTTCGTTGTTGATTTAAGTCTTTGATGATAATTTGTGTCAGCAGCCGCTATTGCTAGCAGAAACAGTAATGTAGAGACATCGTATAACATGGTTAGCCTATAAAACAAATTTTAAAATCTATGAAAATAATAAAGAAACACTTAAAATAGCTTTTATCACAACATCAGATTTTCATGTACTAAGGTGCCATCTTAATAGTTCGAAAGACTTCTACTGTGAAAATTAATTAGCACTAATGACTAATTAATATAATATAAACTAATTAATACCTAATAAAAATTAAATCAAAGTGAACATTAATTATTACTTAATCACTAGAGAGGAAGACAAGATAAAAATCCAGTTTGATTTCCCATGCGTTTTTAAAAATCCCCCCTTTAAATACTACTCTGTTTCCTCCAACAATAAAACAAGTGTTAATATTTTCAATCATGCCTTCCTCAGTAGTAATGCGTTAGATTTTGAAAACGTTTTTGATTTTTCTCCCTTTAATAATTATTTGCAATTTCTAATTAGTGTTTTGAAACTATATTTTTAACACGGATTCTAAAAATATCGATGAAGGGTGGTCCTTATGGAACACCTTGTCTTGTAGGGTTCACA
This sequence comes from Parasteatoda tepidariorum, assembly GCF_982258835.1. Taxonomy (NCBI): domain Eukaryota; kingdom Metazoa; phylum Arthropoda; class Arachnida; order Araneae; family Theridiidae; genus Parasteatoda; species Parasteatoda tepidariorum. The sequence continues at coordinate 65,947,510 of NC_141760.1, read as the reverse complement.
CTTTTAAATAACCGATTTTCATTTCCGTTAGCGCAAAAAAAAAAATTTTTTTTTTTCCTTACTGCTTTTAAAAAGGAAGAAAACAGTTCTGCCTGGCGAAGTTGAATTCTAACGTTGAATTTTTCCAAAATTTGAATCTCCACTTAAAAAAATTATATCAAAATTAAATCAAACTAAATTTAATTAATAGCTTTAAATGTAGCCAAAATTCGATTCTTTTATGAATCGAATTTTGGCTACATTTTATGACTAAAATTATAACACTACAAAGGATAGCTTCAAAATTAATTATATTATCACCGTAAAATCTACCATTTTTAACAGAATTTTATTTTCAATAAAGGTCATACTTTAAAAAAAAAGATAAAGAAAAACTGGTTTTGAGTTTCCCTTTTTAATAAATGGCAGTTAAATCTCTAGTTTTACAGTGAAAATGTCATTAAAATTTTACCATTATTATAAGGTATAGTTCATAAATTAGCTCCATGAAAAGTATATATTTGGACTGAAGTATTTCTTGCAATACTAATTTACAGATCTGTTGCTATTCACTGTGGATTTTGATTTATTGTTTCTCGACATGGCAGTTTTTTCCTTCATGAAAATGCGACTAAAATTTTAACATCATAAGCAGGAGCAGTTTAAAAGAAAATTAGAATTGATAAAGTTTTTTGGAGCAAAACTTTTTTACAAAAATCATAACGGTGCAATGCACTTTAAGATTCGTGTTTTTACTTGATTATTATTTTTTTTTTCATGAAATAGTTAAATACGTTTTTCTCTCTTTATGAAAATGTTACTAACTTTAAACAGTTCAAGGGACCACTTAGAAATTTATTTTCTCTTACGGGCATCGCGAAATGTAATTTTTTTTTTTATATAAATATTTTCTATAAAGATTATTCAGTAAAATAATACTACATATCCTGTATTTTAGCTTTATTCAAGCAACCTGTAACATTATAATTGGTTCGAAATGGTCAAGACAAGAAATGTTTTTGCAGACTTCCATCAATACTTTTACACCTATCTTATTACAGTTGTTAAACAGCCGACCCAGTTTTTGGTTTTACGACTGCTAATGTTCACCTCCGTAGTCTTGTGATTTTGAACCCAATTCAGAAGTCAAGGAAACTCCTGTATCAAGTAGTGGGAGATATCTGCCTTTGCCGCGGACTTTTTTGCTTTACATGCAGAGGAAAACTATGAACATCTACCATGATTAGCTTGTGACGGCAAGAGGACTCTAACCCATGATCCTTCTACCACTGAGAATATTCCACGCACTGTGGTCGATGCAAGCCGACTGCGGAATTTGTATCGACCAGCCATCGATGGGATTCGATCCCGGTTCACCTCATTGGAAGGCGAACTCTCTATCCCTTGAGCCATCACGGCACGAGATCTATCTTATTTTATTTTATAACCGTAATTGAACAGCCGACCCAATTTTTGGGGTTTATAACTACCAAAATTCTACTCCGTAGTCGAGAACTGGGGGAAATTTACCTTCGTGGAGGACTTACTGATGGAACTAACCCGCATTTGCGTCACATGCAGGGGAAAACTACGAGCACCTACCATGGTTAGCCTAACGGCAAGGGGACTCAAATCCATGATCCGTCTACCACTGAAGATATTTCACGTCAACACTGTGGTCGATGCAAGCCGACTGCGGAATTCGTATCGACCAGCCATTGCTGGGATTCGAACTCCGTTCACCTCATTGGAAGGCGAACGCTCTATTCCTTGAAACATCACGGGTCCTCAAGACCTATTTTCTTATTTTATAGCCGTCGTTGAACAGAAGACCCTATTTTTTGGGTTTACGACTGCTAATATTCTACTCCGTAGACTTGTAATTGTGAATCCAATCCAGAAGACAAGGAACTTTTGATTCAAGTATTGGGAGAAATTTGCTTTCGTGAAGGACTCTTCGAAGGTACTCACCCGCATTTGCTTTACAGGAAGAGGAAAACCACGAACACCTCCCTCGGTTAGCCTAAAGGCAAAGGAACTCTAATCCATGATCCGTTTACCACTGAATATTTTACGTCAGCACTGTGGTTGGCGGCAAGCCGGATGCGGAATTCGTATCGACCAGCCATCGTTGGGATTCGAACACGGTTCACCTCATTGGAAGGCGAACGCTCTATCCCCTGAGCCATTACGGCTCCCTCGAAACCTATCGAAGAGACACTCGATATATCTCAACTAGGTAATAACTTTAAGTAAATGTTTAAAACGAAGTAAAAAAAAAACAATACACTGGAAATTGACAATTAATATTAAATCGCTGAAAAAAACAGTTATCTCCATTACCTGACTAATCACTAACTAGGACGGCAAGGTTAAAATCATTAAAACTTATTTAGTTGCCAGAATCAACTGGATATTAAATTCGAATATTAAAACTTCATCGAGTTTCATCTGACAAACTGCTTTTGATGTTTATTCCAGTGGTTCATCAAATTTTCATATCGTTCTTTTTTTCCTCGTTTTAATTTTAATTTGTGACCTTTATTGTTCGTAAACTTTTATTTAATTTTTTAGAAGGTCCTCTAAAAAGAAATTACAAGGAGCAAGGAAATTACAGTCGGGAAAATCTTGGTACTACTAACAGTTGATAATTCGTACCATTTAAATACACATAATAATAACACTTAAATATAATATAATAATAAAGGACTTATATCTCAAGATAAATGGATTGTAGGACAATTTTGTAAGCTTTTAAGTTCATTATTTGATTTGTTGTTGGATCTTTTTAAGCTACAAGTTTATAGTTAATATGTTTTTTTAAACATGAGTATTTATTTAATAAATTAATCTACTTAAATTATCTTTCTTTGCATGAACTTCCTAGGAGGAAAAACCAACGAATTTGTAATTTTATTAAAAATTGCTTAAGAAAGAGAAATATTTTCAGAAATTTCGCTAGGAGTAAAAATAAGAGGATCCTATTTTACAGAGAAATAAAAATTTTGAGTAATTGTGGAGGCTAGAAACTTGACTACTGATTTCATATAAATTCTACTTAAAAGAATGATGTGACAAGAAAACTCACCGAAAGTAATTAATAGCTGACAAAATTGTGAGAGCTGTTAACTAAAATATTTTTTATTCAACTTTTTGTTTTTGAAAAACAATATAAAAAAAACTGAGAAAAATAAACATTCTAGAAGTAGACATAATCTATATCTTATTTAAAAAGTAATAATAGATTAAAAATAAATACAAGAGTGTCCCAGCGAAAAATTTCTTCTTAATACGAAGTGTTTAATCAGAACGTTAAATAACATTAAAAATATTTTCTATAAAACGAATTGAAAATTAGAATAAGGAATTACTTTGAACCGAAATGTTTCGATCATTCGGAATAATAGAAGAAAATGGGAAAAAGTCAATTTTCAACTCACTTTAAAATGAGAACATTTTTTAATAAAATTTAACGCCATGAAATGAAAAGCGGGTGAGGGGTCCGTGACAATGGGCTTTTGGAACACACTGCAAAATCATTCCACTTTTATAAATCGACTTTTCGAGCGATCCAGTTCATAGTTTTTATGTAGCATAATTTTTTTTTTATTAAATAATAATTCGTTTATCAATATTTAAAAAATAGTTCGATCAGAAAAACGAACTATAATAAAAAAAAAAAAAAAAAAAACATTTTGAAGAGAATTAATATAACTCAATTTTATTGCGAAATCGTTCTGATATCATTTCTTTTTTTTTTTTTTTCTTTTTTTTTTAAAAGGATAGGATGTTATATCTTAACTTTTCTCCTAACATAAAAACCAATTAAACTTTTTTGGCCGTTTTCGATAAGCAGTGTCTGAACATCTGAAGATTTGAGAGAATTTAAAAAACTCCCAGTCAAAATTCAAAAACTCCCAATGTGAAATAACAGAATCCTTCAAGTGAAACAAACTTAGATTAATTAATTCGCTTTACTTTTTAGTATTTATTTTGTACAATAAGAATTTATGATATCAATAAATTCATATTATTAATTATATATAGTATAAACTTCATTTTTAATTATAAATCATAATTATGCTTTTGAACTTATCGCACCTACTAAAGATTTTGAGACATTTACTTATTTTATAAATAACTGCAAAAATCTTTAAAATTTAAAATTCGTATCATGATGTTTTCTCTGTTGTGAGTTTTTCTACTGGAATCAATCGATTCTGGTAAATAAAAACTTCACTGTAAATAAAAATTATACAGTGTTACTCGCAGAATCAAATTAGAGACTTACCAATTTTATTTTGATCATGGAAATGTAAAATTTTAAATTGTAGTATAGATATTTGTAGAAAAAAAAGGGGGGTGGAATAGAAAGAAAGAATTATTGTCTAAGAAGAATTATGTTGCGTTTTTTTAAGAATTATTGTCCAAAGAACACTCTCAGGCGTATAAGATTAATTTCTTCTCAGTCAGACAAGTTCGTTGCTTAGAAATGATATGGAAACATTTGGTATCAACGGGAGAAACCAAAGATTTAATTCGAGCTCAAAAACCCATCTTCCACTTCCAACTGGTTAGGAACCGAGAGAAATCGGAAATTATTTATCCCTGACATCAAGGTGAGTTAGTTAGTTCCCTTATGAGTTGAATGACTGATAATTTGTTTGAATGATTTTTAAATTATTTAAAAAACACATAATCGAAACAGAGTAATATAGATCAACATATTTCAACAGAGCCATAGATATTGTTAGTTTTTTTCCGTTTTAGTTAGAAAAGCGATTTGTTAGGTCAAAAATGCACAGAATAACATTTAAAACTCAGTTTGTTTAGTCTTTTTAAAAATCACCATTGTATTTATTAACTGTTCGAAAGTTTGAAAACGATTACGAAATAATGTGTTTGAAATCGTCTGCGGAAAAAATATAGTTTAGATTTTGTTTCTTTAAAATATTATATTTTTAATAACTTGGTTTTTTAAAAATATAGCATATTTGTCAGATTTTTTTATTCTTTTTTTTATTTCTGTACCGATAATTAGTACAGTGTGCAAATTTTTGAAACAAAGGTCGATCTTTCCCCGCTTTTCTAGCAGAGAAAATTTACCGTTTTAAACAGCATATCAATTTGTAACTGATTTCGAATATTCGAAATAGACAAGAAATTTTCACATGTTACTTGCAAGTCTGAGATATATTTTTCTCGTAAGTACAAAAGTAATAAAATAATATATTCTAATAGTTCCACAGATGATATTAAAGTAATCTTTATCGAAAAACAATTTAAATAAAACACTAATATTTATTAGAAAAATTAAAATATCTCTCATTTTTTAAATGCTAACAAAAGAAAAGAAAACTATTTTTTTTACCTGTCTCGGTGGATAATTCAGAATTGTACCCTTCTGAGATATCTGCGTTTCGAGTTCCCAAATGTCTGAAAAGAATAACAGCAAACTTATAATTTCAGTTATTTCATAACAGATTCACGACTCCAGAATAATAAATAATTCGAATATAGATAACAGAAGTATGGTGCCGAAATGAAAAACTGGTTTCGTTCTACAAATCCCAAGAATTATTAGTTGCCTGTGAAACAAGAGGAAAAACTGCTTGCAATTTACACGTTCAGTAGAGATATGATTAAAAAAAAAAAGAGCAAACCTAGAGCGCTTTGTTAGGACGTGGGAAAACGATTTATTATGAAGATTAAAGTTGAAAAGTTTGCCATGAAATTTAAATACCAAATTATAAGTCGTCTTAGTCTAACAAACAAACAAAAATCCTATATCTAAGTTCTTTTAAAGATGAGTTAAAAAAGACAATCGTAAAGATTGATTAGTAATTACAAAAATATTTATAATTTTACTCTTAAATAAAGTCCTAAGACTTGTTTCGAAAGATAATCGAAAAGTCTGACTTATAATTACATGAATATCTTTTCATATGAACATGAATTTCATTAAACACTAATAATTGTTGCAATAATAATTACTAATTAACCTGGACTCATCTAAAATTACAAGCAGCACAACTCCACACTTGTTTTGAAGGAAATTAGTTTTTCACTAACACAATGCTGGTTTTCTGCCGAATACATTTTTATGGTGATTTTTTAGTTCATTTGCAAATAAACAAAAAAAGAGGTTTATGAGCTTAATTACATAAATGACAGATACTGTGAAAAACTATCTTTTCTTTTCGTTAATTTCTTATTGGAAATATCTGATTAGAAAAGGAAATTCTTTTATTCATGTCTAAGCGTAATGCAAATTTTAAGCTTTTCTTCCATTATAAGGGAAGCGTAAGGAGGAATAGGGAACTTTTGATTTGATATTTTTTTTAATAACATATTTTTTGCTAAATACATTTTTCAACGAGATTTTTTAGTTCACTTCACAAATAATTTCTTTTTCTCTTCTAGAAATTGGCGTTTAGGGGTTGGTTAGTCTAATGACAGCAACATTTGTAAAGTCTCTTTTTTATTCGTTTATTTTTAAATTTAGTAAAATTATTTGCTTGTTTATTTTTAAAAAAATTATTTACACTCGAAATCATTAGTGTTGGGTGCGATTAATAGTGATTGGTATTTTATAGTAAAGTATTAATAATATGCTACAAAAGTTACTCAATAATTTTTTTCCATGAATAAAACTAAGTTCTCTTCAACTATTTCAATATTATGCTGTATTTTAACGGTTTAAAATGGTCCTTGAGCCCCTTTAGTTACATTTTTTTTAAAGGGTACAAGATATTGGTCTATTATTTATTCAGCAAAACCAAATTTAAAAATTAATTTTGCAAAAATAAAAAAGTTATTGAGACAATAACTCAGTAACATTTAAAAAATATATATAACATTTCGAATTTCTTTCCATGAATGAAAATGTATAATTTTTTAAATATCTTTTTAGAAGCTGTCTGTACTAGTCTGATAGTCTGAGAAGTAGTTCCAAATTAATGACTGTGAGGTATGAATATCATAAACATGACTTACCAAATATTAAGAAAGAAATATCTTGAATATTTGCTATTAAGTATTATTTTTCTAACATGATCAAATATATAAAGATAACAAAATCATGCATTCAACTAAAAGCTTCTTCCTTAATACAACAGTTGAACACCGAACAGTTCTCATTATTTCACAAAATAAATTGACTTAAAAGAATGAATCGCAGTAGCTTTAGGAAGAATTATGGGTACAAACGAATGCTTGGGTCATAAAATTGGATAAAAAGGAAATCTTACTCCCTCCATACGCAGGAGCTTATGACATAAATGAAAGAAAATGAAAAGAAACGACCAATTTCGCTCACTAAAAATAGGAAGAACTTATAAATTTTCGCTCTCGGAAGTATCGACACAAAATAAGGTTATTAACTTGTAGCAATTTCAGATCAATGATCATAAACTATCCTTCAAAAACAACAACTGAATAATATTAAGCAAAATTGAAACATATTAGTCAACACACCATTATGTTAGTTTTCATATCATATAGAATAATCGGAGTATTTAAATCATAATATTTGAATGTGATCAATTAAAGACTGCATGATGTTTGAATTTAGATAGGTTACTTTAAAACAAAAAGAATCAGTAACAGGTTCAAAAATAGATATTTCAAGCGCTAACTAACAAAATGTAGCAAATCAACTCATGTTTTACTTCAAGTCTAAAATCCCAATTTTGAAAATTCCAAATCATTACAGGACTCGTTTTCTAGCCAAGGGATTCCATGTTTGAAACATTTTATCTTTGTTTTTATGTTTATATCAATTAAATATTCATAACAATAATAATCTCAACATAATAATCGTAACACAATACTTATTACATGAAGATGTGTCTGTTTAAAACGTTAATTTCCTTTAGAGAAGTAAGTGGATAAGGAAGGTTAGGGATGCCCAGTACCCAAGCATTTCCCTCATTACCCCATATTTAGTATAAAACATACTAAAAAGAAAAATCAATTGAAAAGTCCTTTTAAAATAGCAAATCAATGCTAAACTGACACATAAAGTAGTGATAAGTTTGCACTAAAAATTATATCACAATATAAGCCTTTTAATGGGGTTCGATTCGCTATAATTTAATGTAATTAAATATTTATTCGACTGTAATTAAATAGTTAAAAAATTAATTAATCTACGAAAGTTTGTTTAAATTTTACGGAAAAAAAACTTTTTAAATTTTATACTTTTTCATTAATCTTCTATGGTGATATTATCATATTTAATGTACGAATTAACAATAGTTTCACAGAGCGTTAATCTTGTGATAAGTTAAAAATATTTAAAAAAAAAATAAAAATATGAGAGAATATTCTAGAAAATCATTATTATATTACCACATTACCACAAATACAATTATTGGAAATTAGCAGTCTTCTTAGCTATCAATAGTTAGTTAAGATATTTGAAATGTGAAAAGCTATATTTCGTAAAAATCAAATTAATTCTTTTATATTTATTAATTTTTGAAATAACATTTAATTACATTGGGATAAAATTAGTGCCCAGTTTTACATCACGAAAGAAATTCTTTTTTTTTTTTTTCGTACTTTTTTTCTAAGTGATTTTTTTTCTTTACTTTTTCTTCCTTTTTTTTTCGATATTTCTTTCTTTCTCATGCTTTATTTTTAGGGCTGTATTTTGGCGTTTTTATTTTTTCAGCTCATACATGAGAATAAAAAATTTTATGCATGATGCTACAGAGTCAGAATATAAGGTTAATGCTAAGTTAAATTAGGTCTATTAACTTTTTCATTAGCACAAGATTCGTGCTTATTCGTCTTAAGTCCCGGAGTGGACTGATCGTTAAGACACGGTTCCCAGCAGATCACCGAAGTCAAGCATCACTGGCTGCGGTCAGTGTGCGGGTGGGTGACCACTTGGATCAGGCTGCGTAGGGACCGAGGGTGTGCGGTATTGGTCCTCGTCAAACTGTTCTACCGTAAAGTGCTCGATTTCGTGTGCAGGGCGTCGGGCTACCGAAGCGGGGGTGCCATCCCTTCTGCAGAGGATCAAAATTGTGATGGCATGTCTTCGGATCATTCTCAGGGATGTTTCCCAGACCGTCACCAATAGTCCATTGCGCAGCTCCAGTGCGACGTAAATGAGCTACAACAACAACAATATTCGTCTTAAATTGAAATACGTGCACAAATAAAAGAAATAAATATAAAATTTTAAACTTTCATGACAATGAAAATAAATTCGTATTCCTGCATTTTGAGTGGCAAACTTAGGTGGTTTTTCATTCCGACAATTATATTTTTTTCTTCTTTCTTCAAATAAAATAAAACTGGGAACTTTCACATTCTTAAAAAGAAAATAATAAATGAACAAAATAGTTTTTAAAAAATTAAATCTTTAGGAATGATGATATTTCCATTCGTATACTTGTAGTAATTATATTTGTTCTCAACAAGAATTTTTTTTCTTTCGCAGAATAGATTTTTGGCTTGTACCTTTAATAAGCTATTCATATCATTAATCACATATATTCAATGTAACATTTTTTAGATCACAGCCCACATTACAAATCAAAAGATTTTTGACGTTCAACTTACAAAATTTAAAAATAAAATAAAAACTATGTGAAGAATAAATAATAACATTTTTCAATCCCATATTAAATCTTTTAAAATTCTGGTTATGAAACTTTTCTTTAACCATGCTCTTAAGTTATTGAAAAGGTACCGAATGACTAATTCATTTATATTGGAACATTAGACGCTTGCAGCGTCCAGCTGGTCCTCCCACACGATCTAACCGCTCAATTTATTGAAAGCAGCCTTCCGTAACCAAACTTTTACTCTAAATCCTCGCCATTAGTATTTTAAGTGTAAATCGGAGTGTTAGAAATCTTTTTCGGATTTGCCTTCAGTGGTCAGTTGTTCCGCCTAAAGAGATTTACTGCTTCCCGGATATACATACTCGTATTATTACTCCTAACTACCTCTATAGTTATTCGAAATAAATCTTGTTAATTTTTCTATTTGTCTCATAAAAAAACATGGTCTGAATCAGGGCTCGAAAAACCACCCGTCCTCGGCGGTCAAAAATTTCCGTCGGACAACGAATTTCTCGAATCAGACGTCCGCGCGGACGGCCATTTTCCCGTCAATGTTCGTGATACACTTTCAATTTTTGTTATCTTACAAGAGTCTAGCGCCTCACTTCTAAAATGACCCTCTATTCTAGAAATCCCGTACAGCAATAGAAATTCCGTACAGCAATTCTAGAATACCGTACAGCAGCGCATGGTGGATTGATGTTTTTTCCGTCTGGGAGTACTGCAGCAGTTGAAAGGGACTTTTCAGCAATGAACTAACAAAGAAACACATTACGTAAGCGTTAAACGCAATTATTAACATCCACCTAAATGGAAAACACCTTTCAGATTTCTGTGCAGAAACCTCTGTAAATCATAGGCTTGATTGTGGAACTGGCAAACGTCATATTTGATTCATTTAAAAAACGCAGTACCCTCGGATAAATTGACATTCCAGATAACTTGACCTTTGTCATTTAAATTAATTCATGAAATAAATAAATTATTTCACAAAAGAAATACTAGGTTTTACTATTAGTAATCTAGTATTTCTTTTATTACTGTATAATGTAATCCTAGTAGCTACTAATTCATTGTCTAATATATATAAATGTTTGTAATAAATAAGAAAAAATAATATTTTTATTTATTTAGAAGCGACGGGTTAGTTTCAAAGGAGGACGGGTACATTATTGGACAAGCCGTTCTCGGGGACGGGTAAAATTTCTAAGTTTTTTCGAGCTCTGGTCTGAATTTAAAACTTCCATCTTGAAAGGAAAAAAAAATATGTTATTTAGCATTACTTTAATTTATGCTAATTACCCCGATAATAACAAAACATTAAATTGAAAATTTTTTGTTTTTCTACTTATCCCTTAAGAAAACATGGTCCAAATTTGCAATTCCTTTATTATAAAAACGTGTTATTTAGAGTAAGAACTAGTTATTTAGCATTACTGTGAATAAGTCTAATTACCCAGATAATTATGAAACATTGAAATGAATCATTTTTAGTTATTATTATTTTTTTTTTTACTTATCCCATAAAGAAATGGGATAGGTAAAACAAAGAGGTATGTCTGAAACTTTAAAATTTGAAAATCTGAATTTTACCCCTTTGCTTTTAGTGATTTTTTTTGGTCACTTAATTGTGATTTTGGCTTTGACTATTCTGTGTCATGCCCCTCTTGGATCATATAAGGGGATCTTCCAGCCGAATACATTGGAAGCTTTGAAACTTTGGGATCTTAAATTCTAAATCTTAGGCCCTTAGCTATGTAATCCTTTTTCTACATTTTGTGTTTTAAGGAGATATTTATTATCAAGCAGCTATGTATTTCTGCCAAACTGTGTTCAGTTGTTTGTTGTTTACTTGGAGATGAGTCTAAATTCTGCCGTGTGCCCTTTTTATAGAGCCGGTCAAAACATTATAGGCTTGTTCCGTGAAAAAAACATGGACAACACTTGCGATATCTATCTTAGTAAAAACGTGTTAATTAGAATTACCGTCATATTGGCTAATTACCCCAATAATTATGAAATATTAAAATGAGTATTTTGCGTATCCTACTTATCCTATAAAGAACACATAATCTTCATTTGAGACTTCTATCTTAAAAAAGTCGTTCTATTTAGCATTACTATCAATTAGGTTAAACTCTTCCTAACTACCCCGATAATTTCAAAATTAAACTTTTTAGTTTTTACGTTTATTCTATAAAGAATACACGGTCAGAATTCTATACTTCTATCTTGGTAAAGATGAGTTATTTAGCGTTACTGCTAATTAGGCTAATAACTCCGATAAATATAAAATAGCGAAATATAACTTTTAGTATTTCTATTTATTCCAAATGAACACACAGTCCTCCTTTTTACTTTATTACCTCATTGGAAGTGGAAGAATTAGTGAATGAATGAGAGTTTTGCCTTTTACATAAATAGATATTTTTTAAAAATTAATTTTGTCTAAAATTACATGAACGTAAAATTTTAAAGTGTTTGTGAAAATTCAACATATATTTATTTGCCGTTTAAAATAAATTTTTTTTTTCTTAAACGTTATCAAAAAGCTTAACATTTTTTTCTTAAGCATTATCAGCGTTTAAAAAATAGCGCCCCTCAGAAAGTCTACATCAGCCAATGGGATCCCATAATTTAAAGAAATAGTGCTGTGTAGAGTTTCATTATTATTATTATTAGTTAGCATAATTTTACATAGCAAACGTCTGTGCTGTGTAACCAGTGTTGTTGTGTAAAACTTTTCACAAACAGGAATGATAAAAATTCAAAAATTTAACATATATTTATTTATATAATTTTCGAAAAATTACATATAGAAAAGTTATAAAAACTTCTAACTGCATTTGGTTTAAAATTCTCAAAGTTATAATTTATATAAAAAATTTTTTTTTGTTGAATTTTGCGTCGTTATATTGAATAGAAAAAGGTAGTGGTGAACTGAGTGCAAATAATAAGATTCTAAAACAAGAACGAAATAATGAAACATTTCTGTGTTTCCCTCTTATATTATGATAGGCTCATTAGCAGGCTTGATATTCTAAAAGGTTTTATTATTTGAATTTGTTTTTAAATTTGCAAGTAACTTTACCATACGTATGATTATTTTTGTACTTTATTTTTTCTTAAAAGTCGTAAGTAGCTAGCTATAAATCGATTTAAGAAATTTAATACAACGACGCAAATACAGTGTAAGGGGGCTCTTACTTTGAGTGTTAACTTCAGTATTTTATGTCCTCGGCTAAAGCTAAATAGATTTGAAAATTGAATGGTAAATAGCACAAGTCATTTTGTAAACGGTACACTACTATAACAACACAGGAGAGTACAACAAGTTTAGGAATAAAATAAAATCGGAGGTCGAATCCGGAAGTTTTATTACGAATTTTAACCATATTGTCACTTATGTCAATTAATACGATTTTTAATGTATAGACGAATTTTACCATTTGGAAGAAAAAAAATTGCAAATAATAAAATGCCACAAAATTGACGAAAATATAGGAATTTTTCGAAAAAGCTGTGGATGTTCGTCGCTCCTCTTCCACTGCACCCTTGCTACTTTCAATTAGAAGAGATTAACAGAGATTTTGATCTTATGATCTCAAATTTTACTAAATTCCGATATAGGCATAGGCATGCATATTCTGCATGAGATATAGGCATGCATCAGAATCCATTCAAATTGGTACTGTGTGGTTAGATTGAATTTAAAGATTGTAATACTAGATGTGGAAATAGCTTGTTAGTTAGTTATTTTGCAATAAATTTTTTGTTTAACTTAAAGGATCAAAGTTGATTAGTTTGATTCTGCAATACACTTTACTTTCTACACATTTTTGTTTCGTAATTGGCACGCTTTTCAATAGTTTTCTGAATAAACACATTGCCCATGTGAAAATAAAAAGTAAAAAGTTATTCCTGTAATTTTAACATTTTTAATTTTTTTCTTTTCTTATCTTTTTCCCTTTCTTTCCTTTTTTTGTTCTTTTTTTCATTTCGCCATATTTTTAAAATAAATAGTGAAATAAAAAAGTACTTTTTCACTATTATGAAATTCTTCGACCCAGTTATAATTTAATTAAAATTATTACTTTAATAACCATTTCGATAATATTCTTAAATCGAAGCTAATTATTCTCTGATAGAAATTGTTTTTTTAATAACTATTTATATATCATGCTTAATATTTTATCAAAATATTTGTAAATTATAGTGCATGAAATTCATTAAATGCTAACATTTCTTTTTTTTTTTTTTTAAAATTCGGCTGATAAGTTCCCAAGAAATAAAAACTGACAAAAACTTTTTTTTTTTAAATTTTATTTTTTACGTTCTCCAAAAAATTTTTTTTTCTTTGACTGTTCTTAAAAATACAACCCCCTTAAATATTAAATACCAATCATTTTAGTTTGAGAGCAAGGTCCCAATCAAAGACTATACCTCAATCCAAGACCAAGTATCACAAGGTAAATCTTTTTCTACATTTTGTGTTTTAAGGAGATATTTATTATCAAGCAGCTATGTATTTCTGCCAAACTGTGTTCAGTTGTTTGTTGTTTACTTGGAGATGAGTCTAAATTCTGCCGTGTGCCCTTTTTATAGAGCCGGTCAAAACATTATAGGCTTGTTCCGTGAAAAAAACATGGACAACACTTGCGATATCTATCTTAGTAAAAACGTGTTAATTAGAATTACCGTCATATTGGCTAATTACCCCAATAATTATGAAATATTAAAATGAGTATTTTGCGTATCCTACTTATCCTATAAAGAACACATAATCTTCATTTGAGACTTCTATCTTAAAAAAGTCGTTCTATTTAGCATTACTATCAATTAGGTTAAACTCTTCCTAACTACCCCGATAATTTCAAAATTAAACTTTTTAGTTTTTACGTTTATTCTATAAAGAATACACGGTCAGAATTCTATACTTCTATCTTGGTAAAGATGAGTTATTTAGCGTTACTGCTAATTAGGCTAATAACTCCGATAAATATAAAATAGCGAAATATAACTTTTAGTATTTCTATTTATTCCAAATGAACACACAGTCCTCCTTTTTACTTTATTACCTCATTGGAAGTGGAAGAATTAGTGAATGAATGAGAGTTTTGCCTTTTACATAAATAGATATTTTTTAAAAATTAATTTTGTCTAAAATTACATGAACGTAAAATTTTAAAGTGTTTGTGAAAATTCAACATATATTTATTTGCCGTTTAAAATAAATTTTTTTTTTCTTAAACGTTATCAAAAAGCTTAACATTTTTTTCTTAAGCATTATCAGCGTTTAAAAAATAGCGCCCCTCAGAAAGTCTACATCAGCCAATGGGATCCCATAATTTAAAGAAATACATCATGATTCTCTCGTTAAAAGTTGAAAAGAAACAAAAAAGTCTATCGAATAATTAGCGAAAGCGTACAATTTTAGTTTATTTTCAATTTTAACAAAGTTTCAAAATTGTTAATTGAAAATTTCTTAATAATTTATTGTTGTCCGATTTATAAAGTTAGGAAGTTTATAAAGTTTTGAAGTCTGATTTATAAAGTTAGGGAAAGAGAGCAAAATTTTATGAGCTAGCCATTCAAATAACAACATGTTTTAAAATCGTTATCTAAATTTCAATTTAGAAAGATTTGGCTTTTTAAATAAAATAAAGCAAATCAAAACAACTTTCAGACAACAAATTATTCTTTGATTATAATTTAAGAGTTTAGAAAAATTTGAAAGTTAATTTTAGTGATTGATTTAGAATATGGGGAAAGAGTTTTCTTATATTGTGTTAATCTATTTAAAATGTGCACACAGTGTTTTATTATACTTCCCTGACATAGTTAAAATTTATACAAAGAGTTTTATTACATTACAATGACATAATAACATGACAACAAAAAAAAATTTTTTTAATTGAATTTTATTATGCAATTAAATTTAATTTCAATCTCTTAATAGAAGAATTTCGGTTACACAGCACTATCAGAATCAAAGTAACAAACATATGACATTAATAATTTTTGATCTAATGATCGGATTTTTATGTGCTATTAAAATTAAATCTTAATGATTCAAAAGGCTAACTTTACAAACGATAATTAATTTGTACAGACGACATTTTGTTACAAATTTAGACACAAAAGCTTACATTCCCCAAATTCACTAGCACATAAAAAAAAAAATTTCTTCTTTTTTTTAAGACGGATTAGGATTTGTGACTCTTCAAATATGGGGAAAATATGGGGAGAAAGAATCTGAAACGATATGATTATTCCGAAACAAAAGACAAAATAACTCAACCTTCTGAATGGGAAACCACCAAACCCCGACCTTCTGCGTGATAGGTGAGAATACTGACCAAGATGCTACAGAGGATACGTAAACTAACAGCAAATATATTAATTTAATACAAATTTATGGAATGAAAACTAAAATTTGCGTATTCTGAAAAGAAAAAAAAAAGTGTGTGAAAGTCGTTAATCAAAATATTAAATGATGTTCAAATGTGATCCCATCTGTGTAAAATTTATTTTCCATATATATCCATATCTCTGGAACTATTTCAGAAAAATCATAAATTTTTTGAGTACAAATTTAAAACTCGCAATTCAACTTAATTTTAAGCAATATTATTGCTTCAGCTTATTTATTAAGTTTTATTATTTAATGTCAATAGAAAATATATTAAAATTTAAAGTATAACTTTAATCAACCAAGTAATTTTGAATGACAAAATATTTAATTTGAACAAAACTAGCTAATTATTTTTAAAGTAATAAAATTTTAAATAAAATCGTAATTTTAAAGAACTTTTCATCCCAATTAGTTGAAATAATGCTTTTTTTTTTTTTTTTTTTTTTAATATAAAATTATCTTAATTTACAATGACGCTAAGAAGTGCATATCTTACATTTCAGAATTTTTTTTTCATCATTCAAATCAAATAATACTTACATAATCTAATAATAATAATTTAAAAATAATTAATTATCCTAAACAATTCTATTTTACATGGAATTTTTTCGTATAAACTAGGTTTATAATTCTGTGCAAAAATGTTTTGATTCGCTTAAATATAGTTCCTAAAGTATAGCAAAAAACGCAACAAATTAAATTATAGCAATAAAGAGACTACTCTCCTGAGTAAAAAAACTATTGGGACCATATTTCTCAGATTGCTGCTACCTACCACTATTTTAAGGGCCAAAAGTCCAGATCCATCAAAAAGAAAATAAAGTACGTATTTAGCTTATTTGAAATAAGTACGTTTTTATGTTCAATTTTGTAACCTAACACATTGAGTCAGAGCGCAAATTAATTGTAAGGCATGACTTAAAATTATCAATAAGACCTGTACCAATAAGATTGTAAAACTCCGGTCATAAGATCGAAAAATATTGTTCCTTTTTTTCATTTTGTGCATAGTATGTAAATTGTTGTTATTTTTCCATAAAGTTGTTTCAAAAAGTCAACTTTTTAAATTTGTATTTCTAAAAGACTATTCCTCCCATTTTGTTCAAATTTTTGATTCTGTCATTTAAATTTAACATTATTTAAAATAATGCAAAGAGATGTTACAAAGAGATGATGGTATTTCAAAAAATTGTTCTTTCCCATAATGTTCGAGCATTTGTGTTTATATACATATATATACAAATAAAAAAGCAATAGAAGAGAATCTTTAAGAAATATGTAGAAGTTCAATCTCAAAAAGATTATTAAATGCCCAACTATACGTCACTTCCTCTTAAGAAAGACCTCACACTTAGATGTCTTTTACAATCAACTCTACTCAAAATGTTCATAAATATTCGAAGAAGTGCACGAATGTTAATTCCTCGATTCTTCCTTAGGGATAACAAATCAAGCGGTTAAGAAAATTATTTATTGGATTTGCTGATTTTATTTGCATAAATTATGTTACGTAAAGTGCTCTTTGATAAAAAAAGGAAGATTTTAGAAAAAGGATTACATTTTGAATTTTGCTTTAAAAAAATATAAAGTAAAAAATAAAACGTTATTAGAATAAGAAGAGAATGGAACTGAGCCTCTCGAAAACGCTTATAAGATGAAAAAATATGTATTTGACTTACTTTCAAATCCCTTGCTTATCAACCAGTAGCAGTACAGAAATTAAATTTTTTAGAGCTTACAAACTTTATTGCATTTTTTAAGAAATCCAGCTTAAATTTTATAGTAAAATAAATTTTTTTTGATGGAAAATATTTTCTCTTTGAATTCATAAAATTTAAAATTCATAAAATAAAATTTTAAAAAATTATAAGACTCACAAGAAACTATCACCAAGTACAACATAAAACTTTTTCAATGGATTTTAGTTTTGGGCCGTTGACTTCGTACATCATTGAGCATAATGGGCCACATGAATGATTCCCAAATTCCCTCCCCCCTCCAAAAAAAAAAAAATAAATAAAAAAAATACGTAGGCTGCATTCAAAAATAAAACAGTGGAAAGGCGCAAAGCATTCCGATATTAAGGGTCACTACAGAACACACTGCATTGTAAAATGTATGAATATATTATATGAAGGAATTGTATGAATATATTGTAAATATATTGAAATTATTATTGTAAAATTAAAAAATAATAAGACGGTTTTGCCTGCCTTGTTCCATTTATTTCATAGATTTTAATTACACTAATGTGTAGATTCTTACAAAACCGAGGAGATTTCTTTTCTCGCATTGGAAACAAAAAGCTTATATGAAGCTTTATAAGCTATAAATTATAAATAGGTCAGAAATTAAAGATTAAAAGCAAACAGCTTATCTAAACAAACAAACTGCTCTGTTTTAATTATGCTTATTAAAGTTTAGTCTTGCGATACTACTTTCTTTTTTTCATTTACTTAGTTACTGTACTTTCTTTTTTTCATTTTCTAATTTCCTTCTTTGATTTTTATAAATTTTACGAGTTAATCAAAATAAAGAACTTAAAAAATGTATTTTCAAACTCTGGAATTTGTAATAGTATTTAATGGGGAAATTTTGCGGATTGTTTGTTCCGAATGTAATTTCGAAGCAACATTGAAATGTACAGAAATCAAATTGCAAAGAATAAAATAATTAAATTGGAAAAAATAGTTTTTAAATCAATGTTTTGCACGACGCACACTTCACTATTTTTAAAGCTTAATTTCAAAAAATTGTACCAGCATCAATACAAAGATTGAAACACAAAAGTATCCAATGAGAGAGCGAAGCCAGTTCGAATTTACGGAGCCATGCGAAAGGCATGCGCACCGAGCAAGTATAGTGGAACCTCCAAGTTCAACAATAAATTAAAACTACTTTAAATTTAAAAATTTTATTACTTTGTAGAATAAATACAATTATATACTCCGGTAGTCTTTTCAGATTTTTAATTTCGGTGATTCATTTCGGATTCCTAAGTGCCTCGAAAATTTTAATCCTCAGACCCACAATATCAGACAATAGTACTCAGACCAAAGACCACAACTACTCACAAAACTACTTAAATTTTTTTAAAAACACATTTCTATTTTACTTAAAATCTATCGTGTCCTTTTAATCTGTCATGGCATTTCTCATGATTTATAAGTTTGTACTTTTAAACCAACTTTCGACATAGAAGAAATTAACAGTTTTTCTGTTATACTGATATTTATTATTTTAATTTTTAACTGTTTATTTTTAATATGAAAAAGCATGTGATTAATGCAGGAGTGCAAATTTGTCCGAATACGAAAGGACTACTAAGCTTAGAGGAGATTTATTAAAGTATTATAATAATTATTATAGGACTTTCAATAAAAAAAAGTAGACCTATTCTTTATTTTTACTGTTTTAAAGTTCCAAAAACTACCTCTTTCTTGTATCAAGTAAAAACAACGCAGGGCAATATTAATATGGATATTATATATTAATATTATATATTAATATTATACATTAATATTATATATTAATATTATATATTAATATTATATATTCGTATATAATAATAATAATTAATTACATTCGACGAAAAAAAATTTTATCTAAAAATTGTCTTTATGTCTTAAAATAGGAAAAAAAAAACAATTTCTACAAATTAAAAAAAAAGAACAAATGAGTAAGTTAACGGCGCAAACGAAGACAAACTTTAAAAATAATAATTATGCAAGGAAAAAAAAATATCGAAATAAAAAAGTACTGAAAACAAAGTACTTAAATTCCCCTAAGCTTCAGAAATGTCCAGAATAGCAGTACACGTTAATAAAATTAGAATCCAAGATAGAAAAATTAACACATATAAACATCAACACTTGTTTTGTTTTTTTATATGTTTCGCCTTTGTACTTTGATTTATATATTCGATTTATACACAATTATAACTCAATTTAATTTAATAAAATATGTTTTCCAAGTGGTAAAAACAACAGTTGTTTCAGAAATTTATATTAAAAATCATCATAATAAATAAAAACACAATAAAATATAAGAGATCAATAAAATTAAACAATATTTTATTCCGTTCCGTCCGTTGACTCTGTTTTTTACAGCCCAGTTCTTTAAAAATAAAAAATGTCATTCCATAAATTTATTCGATCTTTGTGAATTCGATTTCTAAAGAAAACTAAAGAAACATACCTAAATGAAAAATAATTTTGTAGTGGAAGGAGACCGGCCAATTGCTTCTATGAACGAACTTCAACATCCCACATGTGTGACTGCGACAGGGTCGTCCGAAAGGTTGGGTGGGGTTCGACTCGGCCGCACCCACCCCTATTGTGCGACCCACCAACAACCCGACCACTGTCTAGCAGAGAGAGAAAAAAAAAAGTAATAAACTTGGAAATCTTCCTTCTTTTTAATGAAGGCAACTCAAGACGCCGATAGCAAGCCATCTGTGAGCTGACCTACCCCTACACCCCAATAACATTTTCTTACGCATTTTGTTCCCTGTGGACGAGTTGTCAAATCGCTTTCAGAGAACCATTTGACTTCAGTTTTTTTTCTTTTCTTTTTTCCTTCTCTCTTTACACTCGATTTTTTTCTTTTCTGTTTTTATTTTCAATGGAAAAAGTGAGAAAGGACACGCGATGCTCAAATCAACTTGGTAGATAAATACGGGCGTGTTCTCTGATGTAATCCTTCTCCGGGGAAAAGAAAATCGCTGAAACTCAGAACTCCCCAAGTCAAATGGCATGTCAAAGAG
The DNA here is from genome assembly GCF_982258835.1 of Parasteatoda tepidariorum. Lineage (NCBI taxonomy): Eukaryota > Metazoa > Arthropoda > Arachnida > Araneae > Theridiidae > Parasteatoda > Parasteatoda tepidariorum. The sequence goes on along the minus strand of NC_141760.1, from coordinate 65,926,770 downwards.
TGGGAAAAGTTAAACTTCAAGGTCAGTTGAAGACATGACCCTATCCACTTATGGTTTCCTAAAAAAAAAATTTGAGAAAAATTGATGTCTGGAGGAAATTAAATTCGAAGATTTTTTTCCCCCGCCTCTTTGAATTAATGTGGAATAATGTGCTTACATTCGAATCGCCTTAGGTCATGGAATCTCCGTTTTATTTATTTCTTAATCGCAATTTAAAATCAACAGCCAAGATTTATTTTTAATTTTCATCATGCAAAAAATAACAGAAATTTTGATAAGTGAGAAAAAATAAGAAATAAATAAATAATTCAGTACTTCAATCGGAGAATTAATTTATAAAATACGCGTAAATTTGATTAATCCATAATAGAAAGATTGAGTAACTGAATGATAACAGGATTCATAAATTCAACCCACATCTCACATTTTTAGCATGCAAATAACGTAAAAATATGCAAGAATTTTTTTTTAAAATTAAATTTGAAAAACTAAATAAAGAAAATTATAATAATTTAATTTTAAGTCCCAAGACTTTCTTTAGTGACTTAACTTAGATAACCCCGCGACCCAATTTTAGAAACTGATGCTATAAAGTATATATTTTTTAAAAATTTTAATCTTGAAAGAAAAAAGTAGGGTGTGCTATAATATACTCCTTTTATTTTGATAAAAATTCTTCCCCATGAGAAATATCAATTTAACTAAGTTTTAAAATTCTGAATAAATATTTTCATCAATCATTACAGTTGCGAAAAATTATTATTATTAATAATAATAACATTAGTTATTATTAATAACCGCAATTAATGTTATTATAGCACGAGATGGAGTCTTTTTTAAACTAAATATGCAGTCAAATAACACATAGTTAAAGTACTAATTTTTATTAGGAAATTTCTTTTTTTATTATGACTTGGTGAAAATAAAGCCTGTTAACTGGTTCTAAAAGAGTGTATGCAATCTTTTTCCAGACTATTTCTCACCCGAGAAATTATTTGTGGAAATATAAACCAAAACTCAGCCTCCATGAATATAACTCAGCAAGTTTTACCTTACCATTGTCTGAATGACTATTTTGACTGGTCATTGTTATCTATATGTGATAACACTTGAACAATAGAACGAATCACTGTCAATCAATAAAACATTTTAACCATGCATCCCATAATTTTGATTCTGAGACTAACTGAAACGGTCTAACAAAATGAGAAGGACTTCAATAGTGAGAAGGACTTAGATATTTGGTCAATTACAACTTGCTGTTCCTAAAGCATTTAAAACTGTGATGCACATTCAAACAGAAAATATGAAGCCGTAATAAAGCATGTAAACTAAATGTTCCTTGCCATTTTTTATTTCAATTATATTGATTCATTTGATATTGTTTAAAACATTTAACATTTTTCGCTTCCTTGGGCGGTAAACTTTTGTTAAATAAAAGCAGATTCTGCAATCCTCGGTCAGGGACTAATATAGGGGATACCCTTCGGTATCCATGCCCATGAAACACAGCGCAAAACAAAGAAAAGTGAATGCCCTAAATAACTTTTGATCTAATGATCGAATTTTCACGTACAGGAACCAATCCGACAGGTTCGAGCGTCATAACTCATGGAAGTTATGACTGTACTTTATCTGAATAAACATGATTTTCTTATGACGGATTCGGATTCTTGAACCCTCAAAGCAGGAAGGATATATGGTTAAGCAGGAAATATGGGTAATTAAGTAGGAGAGCGGTCTTAAGTTTATTTGTCATTTAAAAACACTTTTGCCATTTCAAAAAAGTCGCATTTTGAAATTTTAATTTCTCAAGAAATATTCAACCGATTCTTTTCAAACTTACGTAGATTAAATTGAGGCAAAAATTATACACTTTACTATGTTCCAAAAAAATTTCGATTACATTAGATTAAATAATTCTAAATACGAGTAACTATAGTACGTAATTTTTTAACGTGTATATCGTGTGTATCTTCGGATAAACAAATTTTATTTTCGTATGCAAAAACGTTTTGATTCACTTTCTCATTTCCAGAGATATGGTGAAAAATGCATAAAAGAAAACTAATCATAAAGGTCCAAATTCTAGATGGGTTTTTTTTAATGTCAACTATTGAAACTTGAATTTTCAGATCGCGGTTTACGCGCATATTTTGAAGGTCAAATATCCAGATCCTTCAAAAAATAGACAGCGAAAGTATATTTGTATGTGTAATTTCGTAACATAAAATATCGTTTACACTAAATAATTAGCGTATTTAAGGTTACTCCAAAACCATTAAGATTGAGTCTTAGAATGTGAAAATCTAATATTTCGATCAAAAGTTATTCAGAAAGGGTTTCATTTTTCCGCACTTTGCAGCAATAATCGTTCCTCCCCCCTTGATAGGAAGGAAAAAGATCGCCGGATAGAAAAGCGCCAAAAAGCCGGAGGAAAAAAAGCACCGGCAAAAAGAGCACCAAAAAAAGCCACGCTCATTAGTAACTATAACAATCGACACAATTTGAGCCGTTGAGCCAGAAATAAATGTAATAATGTATTTATTTACTCGAATGAAATACGATATAAAATTAATTTAAAATTAATGTGAAGTTACATTTTTCACTTTATACTACGTACAAACTGATTAAACCTTAAGCAGTTCTAAAATAGTTCTAAATTACAATAATTACACTTATTATGCTGTGATATGGTAAAATATGCAAATAATACTTTTTTCAACTAGATAAAAATTGAATCAGATTTGAATACTTTATCATTTTTATTAAAATTTTTGACCTATCAAAAGATCAAGCCTCTGAGAAACTATTGTTAATTGGTGCATTATTTATAATAGTAATACTATATATTATATAATTAAATTAAAAATACATAAAGTATTTGAAATTCCTTTCCCTGAACTTCGAATTTAACTTTGTAATTTAAAAAAATCTATACTAATTATGTTCGTATGACTATTTGAATAGTACATTAAATTCGGGTTCTACGGCCCGAATAAAATCGGACTTTAAATTTATATTATAGATAATTAGATCTTTCTTTTTCAGTGCTTTTTATCACGTGCTTTTTCCCTGTGCTTTTTCCCGACGCTCTTTTTCTGTGCTTTTTTTTCTGAAGCTTTTTTTCCCCGTGATTATCCTTTGCCCCAAGATATTTATATCATTTCGTCACTTAGAGATTATGATACTGTTTAACCCTTACCAGTCTGAAAGTATTTCAAGTTTACTTCCAATCTGTCCGTTAATGGTTAAATTTGATACTATACAACCAATTAAACTCTATTTTATACAGTTCAAATGCAATCACATCCCAACGCGTTTATTTCCTACTATGTAATTTTGCCCTGAAGTAGAGTTTCATTATTATTATTATTAGTTAGCATAATTTTACATAGTAAACGTCTGTGCTATGTAACCAGTGTTGTTGGGTAAAATTTTTCACAATTGGGGGAAAGATAAAAATTTCAAAATTTAACATATATTTATTTATATATTTTTCGAAAAATTACATATAGAAAAGTTATAAAAACTTCTAACTGCATTTGGTTTAAAATTCTCCAAGTTATAATTTATATTAAAAATTTTTTTTTTTTGAATTTTGCGTCGTTATATTGAATAGAAAAAAGGTAGTGGTGAACTGAGTGCAAATAATAAGATTCTAAAACAAGAACGAAATAATGAAACATTTTTGTGTTTCCCTCTTATATTATGATAGGCTCATTAGCAGGCTTGATATTCTAAAAAGTTTTATTATTTGAATTTGTTTTTAAATTTGCAAGTAACTTTATCATACGTATGATTATTTTTGTACTTTATTTTTTCTTAAAAGTCGTAAGTCGCTAGCTATAAATCGATTTAAAAAATTTAATACAACGACGCAAATAAAGTGTAAGGGGGCTCTTTGAGTGTTAACCTCAGTATTTTATGTTTTCAGCTAAAGCTAAATAGATTTAAAAATTGAATGGTAAATAGCACAAGTCATTTTGTAAACGGTGCACTACTATAACAACACAGGAGAGTACAACAAGCTTAGGAATAAAATAAAATCGGAGGTAGAATCCGGAAGTTTTATAACGAATTTTAACCATATTGTCACTTATGTCAATTAATACTATTTTTAATGTATAGACGAATTTTACCATTTGGAAGAAAAAAAATTGCAAATAATAAAATGCCGCAAAATTGACGAAAATATAGGAATTTTTCGAAAACGCTGTGGATGTTCGTCGTTCCTCTTCCACTGCACCCTTGCTACTTTCAATTAGAAGAGATTAACAGAGATTTTGATCTTATAATCTCAAATTTTACTAAATTCCGATATAGGCATAGGCATGCATATTCTGCTTGAGATATAGGCATGCATCAGAATCCATTCAAATTGGTACTGTGTGGTTAGATTGAATTTAAAGATTGTAATACTAGATGTGGAAATAGCTTGTTAGTTAGTTATTTTGCAATAAATTTTTTGTTTAACTTAAAGGATCAAAGTTGATTAGTTTGATTCTGCAATACACTTTACTTTCTAAACATTTTTGTTTCGTAATTGGCACGCTTTTCAATAGTTTTCTGAATAAACACATTGCCCGTGTGAAAATAAAAAGTTATTCCTGTAATTTTAACATTTTTAATTTTTTTCTTTTCTTATCTTTTTCCCTTTCTTTCCTTTTTTTGTTATTTTTTTCATTTCGTCATATTTTTAAAATAAATAGTGAAATAAAAAAGTACTTTTTCACTATTATGAAATTCTTCGACCCAGTTATAATTTAATTGAAATTATTACTTTAATAACCATTTCGATAATATTCTTAAATCGAAACTAATTATTCTCTGATAGAAATTGTTTTTTTAATAACTATTTATATATCATGCTTTATCGATTATCAAAATATTTGTAAATTATAGTGCATGAAATTCGTTAAATGCTAACATTTCTTTTTTTTTTTTTTAAATTTGGCTAATAAGTTCCCAAGAAATAAAAACTGACAAAAACTTTTTTTTTTTTTTTTACATTCTCCAAAAAAATTTTTTTTTCTTTGACTGTTCTTAAAAATACAACCCCCTTAAATATTAAATACCAATCATTTTAGTTTGAGAGCAAGGTCCCAATCAAAGACTATTCCTCAATCCAAGACCAAGTATCACAAGGTAAATCTGTCACTTACGTACTACTAGCCAACCTACGACTTTTTGCTTAAAAAAATAAAAAAATAAAAAAAAGATGCAGAGTAAGACTGGAAATTCATTGTACCTTACACTCCTCTATCTTAAGTGTATAAAACATTTAAAGATACAGTTAAATTAAAATAAAATTTAAATTAACTTATTTAATTTAGAATTTCAATTGAGAAACAATACACTTAAAGAAAATAACGTAACCGTAGCAATATCACTTACATTTGAGAAATTAAAATGATTCTAAACTGAGTAAAAATTAAGAATTAAGACGCATTATTATTAGAAATTAAGACGAAATTGAGTTATGGACGGAATTGAATTATTAGAAATTAAGACGAAAAATTAGAAATTAAGACGCTATTGAGTAAAAATTAAGACGCATTAAAAATAAAATCACTTATTTTTAATGCGTCTTCGTTCCTTTCGTCTAAGTTCCTTTTTTTCTTTTTTCACATAACCCTAATGAACAAAAAAATTATTATTCATCCCATTCCCTTTGACACATGAATGTAAACATTTCAAATAATAAGTCGTAACACCGTACTAAACGAACGAATAATTTAAACATATTAAGTGTTCTATTTTCGAAAATTTAACAAATATCACGCAAATTATCTGCAACCCTTTAACCAACCTTTTCAGTACAATCGTGAGTGAGCGGTATTCTTCAAATATTGTTTTATTTTAGATTCCTATTGTTCTAAAATGTCCGTCTTATTTGAATACAATCAAGTCACTGTTTCAGAGACTAATAACCAAAATTCTCATTAGCGATCACGACGAATGTTTCGCACAAGCCTTTTCGGCGAAATGTCTCCATAAGATCAGTGAGAAAATAACTGCAGGCGTAAACACTAAACAATGTTCTTTTTGTAGGTGGAATCAATCTATGGCTTGTTCACTTTCATATATGCTCTCAAATTACATGATCTGTTTTGGTATGATTGCTAAAAGGCTTGAATTTTATTTTAAGACAAAGAAGTTTTTTATTTTAAAACCGGATAAATAATTTAATATTGATATGGTTTTCTTTAAAGAGCTACATATCAACATGATATTTTGATTGCTATGAGAATAATTGAGTTGAGTATGTTAGTTATGAAATGCGCGATTAATTTTTTCTAAAAAAATTGCATGATTATGCATTCAATGAATAATAAATTACATGTGTCAGTACTCAGTCGAATTGCTGAATTGATCTTATATACTGAAATGATATTTCTCTGTTATATATGATTTTATATTTCTGATTTTAAACAGTTTAAATATCAAATTTAATGATTGCTAAAAGGCTTGAATTCAATTTAGAGACAGAGAAGTATTTATTTTTAAAACTGAATAAATAATTTAATGTTTATGCAGTTTTCTTTAAAGAGCTACATATCAACATGATATTTTGATTGCTATGAGAATAATTGAGTTGAGTATGTTATTTATGAAATACATGATTAATTTTTTTTTAAAATTGCATGATTATGCATTCAATGAAAAATAAATTACATGTGTCAGTACTCAGTCGAACGGCTGAATTGATCCTATATACTGAAATGATATTTCTCTGTTATATATGATTTTATATTTCTGATTTTAAACAGTTTAAATATCAAATTTAATGATTGCTAAAAGGCTTGAATTCAATTTAGAGACAGAGAAGTATTTATTTTTAAAACTGAATAAATAATTTAACGTTTATGCAGTTTTCTTTAAAGAGCTACATATCAACATGATATTTTGATTGCTATGAGAATAATTGAGTTGAGTATGTTATTTATGAAATACGCGATTAATTTTTTTTTTTTTAAAATTGCATGATTATGCATTTAATGAAAAATAAATTACATGTGTCAGTAGTCTGTCGAACTGCTGAATTTATCCTATATACTGTTCTCTATTATATATGATTTTATATTTCGGATTTTATACAGTTTAAATATCAAATTTAATGATTGCTAAAAGGCTTGAATTTAATTTAGAGACAGAGAAGTTTTTATTTTTAAAACCGAATAAATAATGTAATGTTTATACAGTTTTCTTTAAAGAGCTACATATGAACATGATATTTTGATTGTTATGAGAAAAATTGAGTTGAGTACGTTATTTAGGAAATACGCAATTTATTTATTTATTTTTTGAAGAAATTCCATTGTTATATATTTAGTGAAAAGCAAATTATGCATAGATCAGAACTTGCGAACTGCAGGATTTATTTTTATGCTACAATAGTATTTAGGTTCTTTTATATACGATTTTATACTTTGAATATTTAAATGATTTAAATATCAAATTTAATAAACTATAATAAACGAATTTACAAAGTACGAGTGGGAAGATTGGGCTGTTGTGAAGGCCCCTCCTCCGTATCTTTTGGGAAAATTTGTGATATTTCTTTTTATCGAGTAAAAAAAATAAATTTATTTGCTTTAAATATAAAAAGGGAACGTTTTAACGTTTATTAGCCCGCAAACTGTTTATCTCTGAATTTATTACTGAGCACAAATTGATTTGTATCGATTAAAGTTTCAAATTTCTTATCCAAAAATGTATGTGCTTTTAATTTGTTAAAAAAGTAAAGGTTTTAATAACTTCTTTCCGAATATTTTTTTCTTCTTTTTTTCTATATAGATTTTATTGTTTCTCATTCAATATGATTTTCTTTAAATAACCAAATTTGAATATCAGGCGTGATTTTTCCATTTTTTTTTATAAATATGCAAGCAAAATAAGTACCCAGCTTCAAAACAAAATTAATTTAAGTGTTACATACCACTTATGCTCTTATCTTTAAGAGACAGTGACATAAAATAAATTTGTTTCTCAGAAACTACACTGAAGTCGGTAGTTAACAGAAAAGCAACACTGATAGAAAAGAAAATGTATACATGCATAATATTATGTATAATTCTTAAGGCAATAAAAAAGAGAATGTAGCTTTTTCTCATCTTGAGAAAACAAAACAGTTTATTAATTTTTTTTTCTTCCTTTTTTAAATATTTACCACAAAAATATTTCGTAAGAAAATTATAATAGTAATTGTTTTACTTTAAAGAATGCAATTATTAAAAAATATTATAAAAATAAACTGAAAAAGATTATTTTACATTAAATAATTTTTGTTGTTCAAATTGAGTTCATTTACCATTTTCATTCTAAGTGTATAAACGTATAAATAAATCATCCATTCCAGGTTTTTGGTTGTTTTATCATAGAAAATCAATTGCGAAGTTTTTTACTTACTTTATATGTATGAGATGGTAATGATTACATGTTTTTAAAGAGCTGCTAATAAAAGAACGTTTATTACATGGGTATAGGAGAACACTGCTAACACATTTTTGAGAGGGCCTGAGAAACTTGATCTGTGAACGGAGTATTCTTGCTCCGAGGTGAATCAGAAATGTTCAGTTTTCGCAATAAATTTACTAGACGTAAAAATTTAGTTAAGTACTTAAGAAAAACAGTTGTATGCAGCCGAAAATAGTCTCTCGGCTCGATTTTTTTCCCTCCTTTCTTCAGAGCTTTTTTTTTTCTTTTTCTCACAGACCTCCCTCTGAATAATATGGAGATCTGAGAAGTGATATCTTTCTCAGAAATTATTTTTCCTAATATATTTCAGCATTTGGGTGGGACTCATAGTCACCTCTTGTAGTTGAGATAGCGCTAATGGGTCTTGCCTTTTACATGATATGTGTAGTGTGGACGTGATTGAGGGCGCATTTATTTTGTTCTAAGAAACAGAAAGAGAAAAAAAGAAGAAGAAAAAAACTTTTTTCTTTTAATATTTATCCTAATGACTTTTTTACAGGAATTTTTATCTTGGACTTTTAGATTAAAATAAAATCCTTACACCATTTTTCCTTTTCCCTTCAAATGTAGTTATGCATTACATATTACAAATTGTGTTTTGTAATGGTGGTAATATGTAATAGGGGTAATATCTAATTATTAAAATGATAGTGTTTCCCACAAAGCATCTTAAAAAACAACTTCATTTTCTAAATCGAAAAATAATTAGAAAAATTTGGCTCCGTGGATATTTTAGAAAGTAAAATAATAGTTAAATCATAGCTACTTTCAAAGTATGAATGCTTCTTTTTTCAATACAAAAAATATTTCACAACGGTATTGTTTTTCGATATTATCAGACAGTATCAATATTTACATTCGATAGTATCGAATGGTAGCGATACTTCCTTACGATAGTATCGAAAAAATTAATAAAATAGAACCTCAAGCGATCGTTTCTCATGATACCCTTTATCGCAATTTACCCGTCATAAAAATTAATAAATTTACAATAATTATAAAGGAATTTATTGGAAAAATTACGCACTTATTGTAAAAATATTTTCGATGCAAAAGAAAAATGAACAAACACATTTTTTAATATATATATTTGGAAATTGAGGCTTGACCATACTCTCTTCTTGTCAGCACAAACAATAAATTTTCGATAGTTATTAATGTGTATTTTCTGTAAATTAATGTAAATACCGAATGTTCCTCTTTGTCTCAAAGGCTTCGAGGTCGTCATTGGTTGTGGTTCCTGGATGGAAGATGGTTGTGATTCAGTTTAGCCGCAGGAGTGGGTATCACTTAGAATTTCTTTTGCATCTGCAACGATTCCTCAAACTTACAGCATTCATACAGCATTGCAAACATACGGCATTGATTCAACATTTTAAACAACTGGTGCATTTAAATATCAAGCATGATATCTGAGGAGATTTTCCCGAACTGTAACAAATTCTTATTTTCTTCTAATATCACTAGCATCAGGAGTTTTTGATTTTCTTCTTAAAACGAAATAACTTTTTCTTTTATTTATTTATTTTAGAACGATAGACGTGGCAATCCGTTAGTTTCAAAAACGATGTTAACGGTTACTTACCATTATGGTATTTGTGACGGGAGAGTAAAAAAAGAGAATATATATTTGACAACGAAAGATGTGGTAACGATCGATCGATGTTGAACTATGTCTTTATTTTATATAATGTATAAATACATATTCCAATAAGCTATATTTATTACACCTTTTTACAATAATTTTTCGTAAATGTGAAGCGTGCATTAGTCGGACAGAGATTCTGATAAACTTAAAACGACGTTTAGATCCCAACAAAATAAGGCAGCTAGTGTGCATCAATATTTTTCTACATTATTCTACATATTCTACATTTTTCTACATCATTACATAAATTTTTCTTATAAGTGAATACATGAATTGTAGCTTCCAAAATAAGCAAAATTCTACCTCGTTAAAAGATTCTTTGTTCCCATATTATTTTCATAATTAACAGAACTGGCGAATGCTTCTTAGTAAAATAAAAACCAATATCGATACTAACATATTTTAAAGCTAGAACATAAATCAAATTTTAGTAGAAGCACTATAAAGTATCGATACTTTATTTCAATAGTATCGATAGTTTCGTGCGCGTGCGTATGCATTTAGTATCGATACTTTCTTTCTATGTCATGTCACTAAGTGATTGCAAATGCATACTCAGACAAATTACTGCAACTGCAAATGAGCATTGGGATGCCAAATTTAATTGCCAGCATTATGGTTATGATTAAACGGGTAAAATGGTGATAGTATTTAAATTTATTACATTATTATTTGTTTTGAATCTCCACTACACAGATTTGAAGGAGAAAAAATTTGCTTTTAGTGTCCCATAATCAGCTTATGAATAACCTTTTTTTACCTTTTTCATATTTGTTTAGTATGCTGAAAGGGGCATTCATAAGTTTCTTTTTCTTAGCTAGTGGCTACCTCTTCAAACTGGTTGGCGTTTTATTGAACTCACGTTTAATTTAAAAAGTCAGAAATCGACAAAATTACATAAAAAAAAGCTCTCGATTTTTCGGGGGGGAAATAAATGATTTTTACCCTTTAAAGGAGATGAACATTAGCAGAAGGCCTTCTACGATGTTCATACGATTTGCCTAAAATTGGACAAGCATACAACGACACATTTTTTCATAATTAAAACGAGTATTTTTCATTTTTTATTTAATTTAATTAATTTATTGAAAAAAAAACACTATTATTTTATAAAACCAATACGAAGTTTTTATGTGTTGATTGTCATTCGCAAGCTTGTAAAGAACGCTGTAGGAACAATACTAAGGAACAATTTGATGCTAAATTGTCATTATTGGGGAAAATGTTGCTTATTACTATAATGCCCATACCTCATAAATTATTCAGTGTTTTTATAACTAATGTAGTTTTTGTCTCAAGTATTTTTAATTCGTTTTAAATTATTATTGATTAACTGTTAATTTTGTAACATTTACTTAAAACTAGTATGCCTTTATTTAAAAATGAAATGATTTTATGAAATGAATGAAATGAAAATTTTAATGAAATGATTTTTTTTTAAAAATATATATATATACATACGCATAGATATATTTTTTTACATATTTCTACAATTTACCTAATTTTAAGTTAAATCTGATAAAAGAGTTAACTTGGTCGTAGGAACAGTTGAAATGCAAATGTACTTATTTGTGTATTAATATAGAACTTTCTTTGTTCGCTCTTTAATAACACTACACCCGCCTTATTCCTACCATGAATAATCGGGGAAATAAATGATGTAAAAGTATTCTAAAAATAAACTGAATGCTTCTTCTAAAACATGAATTTTTAGTCTCGGTCTCAAAACAGAAATAGAAAGAAAAAAATCATTATAAGGAAAAGATGCCATTAATGGCATCTCATAAAAATTCTCTTCTTCAAAGAGTTTCATTCAAGAATATTTTACGATGAAGTTCTGTGACAAGCCGGTACGATTAAGTCTAGATATTTTTTCCCCCTCCATCTTCTCGTTGTCATTTTCGTCACTTTCTTTAAAGAGAAAAATTAAGAGAATTCTTCCGAGAGAATGATTGATGCTCAATGCTCTATATCCAATACTTCTGCTAAATTCTAAAAAGGCGTTATATATTTATATTATTTATTTTTGTCACTTTCTTTAAACGAAAAATAAGAGTAAAAAAACGAGCATTTTTCTCTCGGAAAGGGTCTTTCCGAGAGAAAAATGCTCGTTTTTCTCGTCTGAAATTTTTTTTCTTCTCATCTATTTCATCTGGTAAATAATCTTTCCAAACTGATATTAAATAATAAATTAAATTAATTTATTTTCGTCTCATCCTTAAAACAAAAAATTAAGAGACTCTTTTAATCCATTATGTTTTTTATCCAATGCATCAGCTAAATTATACTTCTGAAATGATGCTTTATATTTATATTAATCATTTTCACCACTTTCTTAAAACGAAAAATTAAACAACTTCTAGAGAGAGATTTGTGTTCGATGCTCTATATAAAATGCATAAATTTTAACATACTGAAGCATAACTTGCAACTCAATAAATACCTTGACATGCTTATCTTGATATGATATAAAATTTCATTCATAAATAGCACTTTATTGTTTTACAAGTTGAAAGGGGGAAATGAGATAAAATAATTTTCGGAATTATTTTCTAAACTGCAATTTTTATTTTCAGTTGTTAAATAAAATAAAACAAGTATAAAGTTTTTCGTTAAACATATTATTCAATAACATAGATTGAAAATCGTTCAACATTAGTTAGACAACTTATTTCTTATAGAAATTTTAAATTCATATTTATGCAATACTTTATCATTAGGAGAAAACAGTCTTAAAATAACTGAAAGGTTTTTTTTTTTTTTTTTTTTTTTTTTAAAGAAAAAAAGAAAATAAGAAGAAAATGGATTAATTATTGACATTTACGAATAAATATAGTGAGTTTTGGACATAATTGGTTTGAAATTGCCGACATTCACGTACGCTTTAACACTAGAAAGACGGAAAATTAGTATATACCTATATTGCCGAAAGCAGTCAAAATGACTGGATTGGTAAAGCGCAAATAAATTTGTTTAAAATCAATTTTTAAAATTTTTTTAATATTATTTACAGTTATATAACAAGTTATTATTAAATATTAACAATAAAAAAATTTATATGTTGTACATAAAGTCACAAAATTCTGAGAAATTGCGTCATTATATACATCATTGTTTTTCTAATTGAAATTAAAAGCAGTCAAAATGACTTCCTTAGGCAATCTAGTGTTAAAATATCCTCTTTAAGAAAGAAGAAAGGAAAGCCCTAGAAAATCGAGGTATGATCACTGGATGTGGTAAAGAAACCCTATTTAGTTTTAATAAGTAGATAAAACATTGTGAAAGTTTTATTGTATTATTAGTAATCTGTATCCATACTTTAAATCAATCTTTCTTGTAAATGTCAGCGGAAATTATTCTATAAGTTAATTGTCTCGAGCAAAATTTTTCTAATTTGTTCTTCTTATTTTAAATTTAATATTTAAATTCGTTTTTATGGAAATGTAAATGCTTTGCAATTTTTTAAATTCACTTTTTTATGTAAATACTAGCTGTATACTTGATGGGAGATATGAATGACATTTTTAGGGTAATTAATGAATTAGATAAAATAACGTATAGTTTTTGCGTCAATATGGTTATGTTTAACAGAACTGTTTTTGCTTTCACTTTTATCTAAACATAACTAAGCCATATTAGTTTTTAGTATGCTTGCATGATTTTTATTTCAATTAGACAGTGGTAAATAAAATAAAGCAAAGAATTTTTAGTCCTACCTTCTGATAAATTGGTAATAAAATAATTCGGATACGACTTCTTTTTTCGTTCTGAAAATGCCACTTACCTGGCTCTCCACTAAGTTTTTCAATTAATATAACTAAAATAATTTCAATTTTTTTATTTAATTTAATACGTTGTAATCTTTCGTGGCTTTACGTTATTGAAGTAAGCAAAGCTCGTTGTTTGTAATTCATACCATTGGAAATAAGATAAAATGTATTTAGCATCACTTGGCATGATGCCAATTCAGGATCGTTAAAATTTGCCACTATTAAGTGATTTTCTCAGGTATATAGTATTTAGCGATTATTAAAATTGCGGTTATCTTAACGGTTTTCTTTACGAATACTGTACGGTTTTCATAAACGAATTTCCTATTAATTTTTCCTTTATGAGCTTGGCTTTATAACATATAACTTATTTTATTTTATTTCAATTAATACATACTATAGATATTAATTAAGCATTAGTGTCAATAATAATACGCAGATTTTTTACTGTTACCCAAAATGCGAGTAAAAGTATCTTTTTCCCCTATATTTGCTTTTTAGTTCAGAAATTACTTTTTTTATTTCAACTAGTACATATTACAAACATTAATTAGCCATCATTGTCGTCAATGATAGTATGACGATTTCTTACTGTTCAATGTTTCTTACTGTACAAATAATACCTTTACTCCATTATTGCATGTGTTATCTTAATTAAGCATCATTGGCCTAATTAAGCATCATTGGCATTAATTTTTTATGTTTCTCCTAAACGAATTAGTACCACTTTCCCATTAATTTTGCTTTTGAATACATAAATATTTTTTTTCTATTCCATTACCGTTGGTTTTAAATAAGTAATTTTTTAGAAACACGTTTGAGATAATTAATATAAATAAAATAAGAGAGCTTGGTATCAGACAAAGTATAAATTTGGTGACATCGACCATGCGTGCTACCAAGTAATATTCGTTGAATTTATGTGACATAGCGAATATAAAATAATTAAATATTTAAATGCACACAATAAACTAGTTTTTGATCAAATAAAGCTACAAGCTAGCAATTATCACTGATGTTATCTTTAAAATATTAGAATAACTGAATCGTTAAATTTAAAACAATGGCTAGCGCTTAACCAATCAGATCCACTCAGATCAGATTAACCAATCAATTCCACTTCATTTTTTGCTCATCCCGCTCGATCGGTTTGTTGTAAAATGTTCTAAAGTCGACAGTGACCTTCCCCGTGCTTTGAACTATATGTATGCCAAATTTCATAGCTTTCGGTCGGATGGTTTAGGAATCTATAAAGATCACACACACAGACATTCCTTTTAAATCATTAAGTCTATTATTTCGAGAAGCATTTTCCTAATTTGTTTTTCTTAAATGTAAAGAGCATTTAAACTTCAAAGATGATCTCCTAAGACTTTATTACTGAATTTAGTCTAAAATCATCTTCATTTTCTTCTTGAAATACTTTCTGTATAAATTATTAAAACATTAAATTTCATAATAAACATAAAGTAATAGATTTGAAGTTTCAGTGTCCTTAGTACTCTGATGGATGGCTAAAACTGTTGCCCCTTCAACCTAACTTTCTAAACGTGACTGGTTCGCCCTCACGAAAACACGTACTTTATCCTTAGTTCTCTCTTCTCATTGATTTCTCCCTCATTTGTGATGCAAAAGAACTAATACCATTTGAATTTTATTTCCGTTTAAATTCATAAATGTTAAAAATTCTTCTAAGAAAGGATTAGTAAAATTTACCTACAATCGATAGCTAGACTCTGTGTAGAGTAAAAGTTACTCAACATTATTAGTAAACACCGTATTGATTTTAAAAGCGTGTTAGTAGTAAAAAAACTATTTAAAAAAACATTATAAAATGTAAAAATTTAATAGAAAATAAGGAAAACTTTAAGAATAGCATATGAAGCATGGTTCTGGTTGCTCAATAGCTGTGGTAAATTAAATCCTTAATTTTTTTAAAACTTTTTTGTAGGAGATTCATTATACAAAAATGAACCCAATAATTAGAATAATATAAATTATCAAACTTTTTAAGAATTCACAAAACTAGGATGCGTGCTTAACGCATGACTGTCAAGAAAAAATTATTTTTCTTGTATTTATTTTTCTTGTTTTTAATGTTATCTTTTTACATTTGGAAAAGGACCAAGATTGAGAGAAAAAAATTGTTTATATTTCTTATCCCTCTTCTTTCTAAATGTTTTCCTTGTTTAGAAAGCAAGAATAAAAAAGCAATATTTTTCTTTCACACATGGGTGTGGTTATCTCATATTCGTAATTGCTGGACACTTATGAAGCGCCAGACGGTGAGTTATCCATAAATCCTGGTCACCATGTTCTTAAAGCCTAATAAGGATGTCTACACATATATTAATAATTCTTGACGACAAATTTCAATTAACATGACGAGTGCACAGAATATAACATAAATTAAACGACCGACTTTCTTAAAAGGAGCCGCAGTATATTTTTGTAATCTGGGCTGCGTGATTTATTTTCCACTCGTTAAATTAATTTGCCCCTCATTCTGCCTTTTTGTTTATGGAATAAAATTTATAACTCTTTATTTTGCGCAATTAGAAAGTCGTTGTAAGCGCTCTGATGCTGGATAGTCTATTAAATTTCCCCCGTGAGTTCATCTTTCGCAGAGTTAAATAATGGGATGTTCATTACGATTCGAAACGTATCTTGTTACGGATGGTTCCCAGAAAATGCGCCATGATTTAAATATGAAAATCCATACCTTGTTAAAAAATTTTTAAATGAAAAGTGTTCATGTGTGTATTTGTAATAACTACAGACGAAAAAAGAGAAAAATATTTTCCTGATTTCAGATTTACATATTTGAACTTTAATACTCTCATTCATTTCATGAAATAGAGTCAGATTGGACATTTTGTGAATTTTTTTTTAATTTACTGTTTTTTTATTTAGTTTAAATTATTATTATTTATTTGCTTCATTTTTTTTTTTCAAATTTATATTTTTATGCTACGAAATTTAATTATGGTTGTAGTGAGTGAAAGGAATGAGTATCATTAAGTGCTTTTGTATTCCTAAAAATGTACATAAAACATTAAAAGAAATATATTTTTGTCCTAAACAAGGAAAATAAATAATATTGATTTGAGAGAATTGGAAAATGCTAAGTAGCCTTCCTTTTCCTCAGATCTATACACAGAAAATTGTTAACATACATTTCATGCTAAGTTTGCTTTAATTTATAAATGTTTCACAGGTCTGAAGTGAATTTTTTTAAAATACTTTTTGCACCTCGGGGTTTGCTTATAACTGGTTACAAATATGAAAAAAGAAAGAAAGGAAAGCTGTCATATACCAAAAAATATGAGAATCAAAATTTTTGAAAAATATTTCATGCTGTTTAAAGCAGGCAAAATCAAAAGCACCAAGTTTTGAATATTCTCAAACTTTAATATGACGGGCCTTATATAATAGTCTACAAAATACACGCCCAAGCGAAAATTCTATATATTCAAACATCTTAGTAAAAAAGTATTAACAGAGATAAATAAACATAGAAGAAAACCAAATTGTTTTCTTTTCAATTCTATAAAATACGATTAACTAGTCACACATTGTCTCGTAAACGTAACCTAAGAGGAGAAATACACCGGAAGTTTTCTATATTTCTTCCCAGTGGCGTACATAAACTTAAGTGCACACCCTGCAAGATTTTTAAATGCGCTCTATCTTAGACTTCATTCAAATTTTAAAAAAAATATAATATGAAACAAAAACATTAGAAAGATATATTCGGATATTTATAATCATTCATTTTATTTTAATGTATATTAATTTACATATTTCACTTTAAATTATTTTAATATTATTTAATAAGGTTGCGGTGCAAGCGAAGGCGGAATTTAGAAAAGTATTAAATTGGAACATGGTATACATCTACTAACTTACCACATGTAAATAAAATTCATCTTAATAATACAAGAAAATTACTCACAATCTTAAAGTTATTATGTTTAAAGTTTAGTTAAGGGTTATTATTATCTGTAAAGTGAACTAAAAAAATCTTTAGAAAAATATTTTTATTGTAATACATATAGTAGAGGTACGCAACTCATTCTTGAATGAAGGGCCGCATGGCCAAGTACTTAGACATGTTGATGGTAGTTATGATAATTTTAATATAAACGTCAGTGTTTCAGAGAGAATAAATTTACCAGTCAACTTCGTAATATAGTTGCATAAAATTAAATTCTTTTAATAATAAAAATTCATTCAAAATTATAAAGTACGAAGCTGATACTTTAAAAAAAATTCCTTCTTATCAAAAAAACAGATTTGTTTAAAAAAAAATAAACAATCTATGTAACGATGGGACGTAAGTAATGTTTTTTTTTATCACATCCCCGTAACACAGAATATTATTTTAAATTAAGTTAACTCTAATGTTCTTGAATAAAAATAATAAATTAAAAATAAATAAATATTTTTTGAGCAACATAAATGCAAATTAAATGCTTTGATTAAAGAAATTGCATTAAGTCCAAAATGATTTAAAATGAAACAAACGTATTATAACTCAAAATAAGAGTCATCATTCAGTTAGGCTTCAGTTTAGTATATTTTAAGCTTTAGGACATTTATATTTACAGGGGGGGGGTACAAAATACTGTGATACTACAGAAAATAGGAATTAGTTTTAATCATATAGAAAAACAATTTGTCTCTCACTATTCCTGTGAGAGGGGCTTCCTATAAGTGTAGACGATTTTTGCTTGAAGCAAAACATTTAGAATAAATTTAAAGAAGGATGGTTAAACAGCTTTTCGATTGCGAATTTTCTGCAAGTAGAAACTTGAGGCAATTAATATCTCTTGGGTTTAATAGAACATTTATATATAGAACTATAAATCGATTATTGGATACTAATAGCTGTAACAATACTAATAGCTGTCAAACGAAAGAGCGCATTAAAGGAATTTGTGAAAAGATACACTCCACAGTGGTCAGTTAATAAATGGCTGATGAAGAGAACGTAAGTCAGAGAACTATGCAAGTTATATTAAATGAAGACCTGTATTTTCGCCCTTACCACAAAGGAAAAGTTCAAGGTTTGACAACTGCACAAAAATTAAAAGGTTTCAAAAATGTAAGAAATTGCTAAACCGGCACTGTATCAAAAATGTTGGTCGAATAATTTTTTCTGATGAGAAAATATTTTGTACAGAGGAAAGTTATGATGCTAAAAAATCTTTTGTGTAAGCAGCAACCTTTGATGATGTGCTTGAAAGTGTACGAACTGTGCTACTCTTTCGGAACAAGAATTCTGTAATGGTTTGGGCTGCAGTGTCAAATAACGGAATTTATTGTTACACGCTGACAGATCGTATCCAAATATCGATAGGATATTCCAGCAAGATCTGCACAGTAACACCGAGCCAAAACAACACAGGCTTGGCTCCATGTCAATTGTTCGATATTTATTAAGCCAGAAGAGTGGCCCCCTTCTTCACTGGATCTAAATCCTTTAGACTATTGTGTTAGGGGGATTCTAGAGTCTATAGTTAATTCTAAGCAGCACAGAAGTTTGGACACTCTCAGGGCTTCTTGATTGCTTGGATGGTACAAATTACCTCTTAAAATGATTCGTGCCGGCATCGGACAGTGCCGTAAGAAATTATCTTTAGTAATCGATGAAGATGGCGGCCGATTCGAATAAAAGTTTCTTAAAGGTAAACTTCTATTTATAGTGTTCATCATAGTTATGTATTTATCATTTTCTATTTAATATCTGTACAATAAAATTATTCGATATTTGTAACAGTATTTTGTAGCCATCCTGTAGTGAATTATAAGAGATTTGTGAATGTTTATTAAAACGGTTTTTTAAGCTACAAAAAATTAGAAACAAAGTTCCAAAAACAGTAAACATTTTTAAAAAAAAACTAAGTTCGGGTTTCGCGTGTTGTGATGATATTATCTTGAAAATATCGAGATTTTCTTTCAAAAATAAATGTGGAAATAAGTACTAATAGCAACCAGAACAAAAACTCAGGCTGACGATGAAACCGGCACAAATAAAGTAAGTAAAAAGGGATGATTAAAATGCCTGATTCAAAAAATCGCCCCCCCCCCCCCGTGAAATAGTGTAGTAATAACTACTAAAAGAGCGTCAATAATAATAATAATTAAAACTGTTTGATTTGCGATGTAATCTGCGCAAATAAAGCGCACATTTAAATTAGCAATTCGTGTGTCGTATTAATACATATTAAAAATATCGGGATTTTAAAAACCATGGGGAAATGCATAGCATTAAGTGATGTAAAAACAATAGGGAAAAAATACGATGCTTAGAAAAACGAATAATGTCCGATCTTGGTCACGAGTTAAACTTAGATTAACGTTTTAGAGAAATGATAGAGAATTAGTTCTTAGAGATAGAGAGGACTTAGAAAACAGTATGATAATATTAGCTCAAATAAAGCACTTAAAATGTGATTACCATTTGCCCAATTTGAAACTAGAGTGTCGTTATATTTTATTAAAAAGATTAATATTTAAAAAAAAAACACGTAATAATCCGATATTAACCTCCGAAAACGAGTTAAAAATATCACTTTAATTAATTATGAACTGGACTCAAACAAAGCTTCAAAAGCGATTACTAAAATTCGAAATTCACGCATCATAATTTTGTCAATTTAAAAATATTTGTTTTTTTCTTAAAAATTGAAAATACTTTGAAAATACGTAGAGAATTAATTGGAATTCAAAATTAGATTTCGGAACTCAAAAATTAAATCAATTCAAAATTTCTTATATATATATATAGTATATATATATATTTATATATATATATATATATATATATATATATATATATATATATATATATATATATATATATATATATATATATATATATATATATATATATATATATATATATATATATATATATATATATATATATATATATATATGAGTGATTCTTTTTAAACATGGCAATTCGGACCAAAAACTTTCTTCAAATTTAAAGTCTTCAAAATAATCTCAATTTTTTTTTTGTATACTTCTTTAGTTACACTTTTTAATATCTTACAGACAGCAGTGTTTATTGACATTTGCTCGCGAAAAAAAAATAAAATAAAAATTCACCAAGTCTTGAATGCCAGGAAAATGACATATATTAGCTTAGAAGTTTAAAAAACAGTCATTTAAAGTTAATAGTAAGTAACTCAACTTAAGCCTTTATGTTAGATGAACCATAAATTGCTTAAATTAATTCTTTTTATCCACTGTACAAAGAATCAAATTTTTTTTGTTGCTGATATGTACAGAATAAAATTGTGTATAATAATCAATCATTAAATAAATAAATAACATTGATTACATCCAAGCATATTACAATCATACATAAACTTGGTGCATATAAGGTTAATATTTGCTTTCCCTCCTTACAGTATTAGCAGTTAAAAAAAATTTCTGATAACACTTCAATGTCCTGGCATTCACAAGCCAGGATAATAACAAATTCGCCATTTTATAGCATATAGCTTTACTTTAATTTAATATTTTGACCTAAGACGTTTATATTCTGCAGAAAACAACAGAATTTCTTAAAATAGCTCAGATAAATCTATGTAGTTTATGTTATTTATGATTTCAAGAAGCCAGGAAAATGACAACACAAAAACCTACTCACCTTGAAAATTTTTTTGAAATAGATTTTGAACCAGAAAATTGGTTATTTATTCATGCAACAAGACATGTTCATATAAGAGGGTATCTAATCAAACTATTAATATAAGATATTGATTGCTGGCTCTATCTATTTTGGTTATAAACCACTAAATAAAGGGAAAAATATACTGTTCATTTCCACCAAAACTGTCAATTAACGAAAAAGAGTTGAGTATATAACAAAGATGTTTTTAAAGATGATGATTTTAAAGATGATACAACCCTAATCGAACATCCCTAAGGATGATCCGAAGACATCATGCCATCACAATTTTGAATCTCAACGGAAGGAATGGCTCCCCCACTTTGGTAGTCCGGTGAACTACTTGGGAAGTCGAGCAGTCGAGGACTTAAGTATGAAAGGAATTTTACTATAATTTGTTCAATGTTCAGTTTTCCTATTCACTACCCTATGTTTACTTTTTTAAAGTTCAATGCTGTTTCCCAGTATTTCGTGCTCTATTTTCAACCCTATCTGGGTATTTTTATAATAATTTACTTCAATTTGTTGACAATAAACAAAAAAGTTGGATAAATTGGAAATTTGCTTTATGAAATAATTTAAATGTTTTATAAAAAAAAAAGAAAAAAAATGTGCAAAAATTTATAAAGAAATGTTAAATTTAAATAAAGCAGCACCTCATCCATAATGTTCTGGGATGTCTTGCAGCTATTGTCGTAAAACCGAAAGCATCTAAAATATTATTGAGTATGAAATATTTTAAAATAGGCATCAAAAAAGTAATTCTATTATTCAAAAATGCTAAAAAAAGAAGACTCTTTTGAGAGAAATACGCAATCACAACGCTCAAATACGCCATCCAGGAAAAGGGCCAGTTCCATGGGAATGTTTTTTTTTTCTTTCAAATTTAAATGTCAAAAATATTTTTCTAAAATTTCTACGAAGCTCCATTTTAGAATTTCGTTTAATTCAGATTTCAGTAAGATACAGTTTCCTAATTTAAAAGTTTTTAATCAATTTGAAATCCAAACAGAAACTAACATACTTCTTTTCCTATGACATGATAATAGTGAAAACGTGTAAAGTGTTGCCATAGTAGTGCCGTAGATAGGAGGAACCCGCAAGAGGAAGTGAAGGTCTTATCTTCCCGATGGCAACGAAAAACCGGTTTTCAGGTTTGCCTTATTTTTGTGGTTTATCTTATTCTTGGCGTTTAAAAAAAATTTACTACCATCTTTTTTTCGGTGAGTGTTTAGTTGTACTAGGTCTGATTTAGAATATAACAATATAATAAAATATAAAAAATGGATAATAAATTATATTTTTACTTTTAAGGTTAATAAACTTTCAACTCGATTTAGAAATATGTATTAACTTAGTTAATTACTTATTAGTAATTAATTTGATAATTTAATTTTACAATTCTAAACTACTGACAGAGCCTTTAGTGGAGTGTATTTTAATGCAGAGCTGCCATCTAGTGTTGGAATTAGTAAATCCCTACAGACATTAATTTTGGGAATAAGAAAATTAAATTTTGGGAGGGATGAATTTTCGTGTCCTTGAAAAATGAGTCGTTTAAGAATTTTTTTACAATTTAAAACAAGAATTTACTGACGTAGTCACAAAGTTTGGAAACAATTGCTAATATATTCAGACGAGTAAATATTTCCGAAATCGAAAAGACTGTTGAAGAAAATGAAACTTTTACAATTTAAATAATGTTTTTTCTTTCTTTCAAAAAACTGAAAACAAAAATTATTTTTGTAAAATACTTTAATTTGTATAAAAAAAATTCCTTGATGCTATGTTGACATTTTCCTTTACACTTACCTTTAAAAATATTTGATTACGAATTGAATTAAATTATTAGTTGATGCATGTAGATTTAGTTGATCTTACTATACTTGATTGATTGATTTGTTCATTTACGTCGCACTAGAGCTGTACAATGGGCTATTGGCGACGGTCTGGGAAACAGACCTGAGGATGATCCGGAGACATGCCATCGCAATTTTGATCCTCTGCAGAGGGGATGGCACCCCCGCTTCGGTAGCCCGGCGACCTGCACGCGAAGTCGAGCACTTTACGGTAGAACAGTTTAACGAGGACCAATACCGCACACCCTCGTTCCCTACGCAAACTGATCCAAGTGGTCACCCACCCGCACACTGACCGCAGTCAGTGATGCTTGACTTCGGTGATCTGCTGGGAACCGTGTCTTAACGATCAGTCCACTGCGGGACCTTACTATACTTGAATATTGTTTCAAGAGCACAATAAGCTTGAAATCAGAGATTTTCTTTTCCGCCCACGCTGAAAATGCCTTAAACCTTCTTAGGAAAAGCATTATTGACATGCAATTGCATTTCTGTGAAAATAAAAAAACAGATTGGTCGCGTATACATGAATTGGTTTTTGAATTTAGATATTTAAATTTAAGCAAAAGGAGAGAGCATATTATTCTTAATCTATAGTTTTAAAAATTATCTTGTGTGCGTGTAAAATTATCTAAAGCTAATGCTAGCCTCTTCTGAGAAAGAATGGTTCTTCGAAAATTCGTTGTTTTGACGCTTCAGCTCTCTAACTTCGTCTAAAGAAGGAAAATAAATTATAGTCAATAAAATTTAAGCGAGAAAAAAACAATATCTGTGAAAACCAGCAAATCCCAGTTTTGGGGTAAATAACGAAACTTATTTGATTTTCGGGTGGAACAGAAAGAAATTGAAAGGAGATCGGTAGAACTATATCTAAGAATCATTAGGCAATCAAATTGGTTTTGCCGTTTATTCATCGTTTCTTCTTAACTAGGAATTCGATAGTTTCCAACTATCTTTTTGTTACTCCTCGCATATCAGCTTGCGACCTATAATTGAGTATAATATTTAGATTAAATTATTAATACATATTTATATAAACAATTTATATTAAGAATGAGAAAACGGAACACTCTGTTCACATATTTTAAAAATGTTTGTGGCACTTGAAGTCGCAATTTGATTAAAAACTTCATGTTTGGTGACGCAAATAAATGTTTCAGTCAGAATTTTATCAAAATCTTAGGAATCACTGTTGAGCATATAAATGGATTTAAAATTAATTAGAAAAATAGCAATAATCCAATTTATCAAACTAATAAATTATACCAATCCAAATAATCCAACTAAGCAATCCAAACTAACTAATAAATCTAGCAATAATCACTTTACATCCCCATGTAGTCTATGGCACACAAACTGGTCTTCATACATGCTATCTGTGACTGAAATTATTTATTTATTTTTTTTCTCGTTTAAGCATAGGCGTAGTAAGCATATAATTTTTCAAAGTCCTTTTTAAGAAGTTAATTTTTTATTAACAAAGCCCTAAAAGTTAATTTTTTATTAACAAAGCCCTAAAAGTTAATTTTTTATTAACAATTTAAAAATTTTAGATGGTTTTTAATTTAAATCATTTCACAATTATCACATTCATGTAAGTGTTACTGTAAATATCATTTAAGGATTTATTTTTTTAAAAAATACATAATAATTCAAATAAAATTTTTTAGTGAAACAAAACAAAATCTAAATATTATTGGTAATTTTTAACTACATTTGAAAGTTCGGGGGAACCACGCAAAAACTATGCAACTTTGGCAATTAACAGATTGGTTCGTGTAGGGTGAAAATGTGTTAACTGCAATAATTTTTTTTTCTCTCTGGTTTTTGTAATTTTATTATTTTTTCTTCTCTTTTTTCATTGTTCTCTAATTTTCCCCTTGTTTTCTCTACATTTTGAACTTATTTTATGAGTTCTATTTACTTGCAGCTTAAGCGCAATAAATAAAACTTATTGTTTTTCTTAATTTTCTTCGTGTTTTTTTCTTATTTATTTAGTATGCTATATATAAATATAATTTTCATAACTACTTTTTCTTTCTGACAAATATTTTACAGCATAATTGTTAACGTGAATGACTAAAATCAAGAGAATGTCGATTTTCACCGGTGAATGTCAACAATCATATAGTCGCTTTGGTGAATGTCCGAAATACTTGTTGTATCCGATTAGATATTACTTTAGTCGTCGATATTATTTTATTTATTCTCTATTTTAATATTTTTAATCTAAGGAAGTACGTGCCATAACCCAAAACTTTTGAATTTTTTTTTAAAATTCTTTCTTTACATCCATAAAATAATACTTTTTATGAATTAAAAATTTATATGTAATTTAGCAAAGTAAAAGTGAAAATTTAACAATGCAACAAAATTTAAGCATTATTGTTAATTGTTGTATTTATTTAGTTTATAATTATAGTTATTTGCTATTTACGAAAGATAAATTTTCCTTTAATTACCTTTATTTTCCATTAATACAGTGACATAATTTTTAAAGACACCTTAGTTAAAATCAAAAGTTTAATTTTGATTTTTTTTTCTTTTACAATTTGAAATAACTTACAGCATTATCGAATTTAAAATTTGAATTCTGATTTTTCAAGGATTAATTTCTTGATAAAACGTGATAGACTATGATGAATGTTCTTAGAATTTTTAACTAATAAGTTCCATTTTCAACGATGCATTCTTTTTTTACTATGAATTAATGTGAAATAAGGCGCAAGATTACATTTCAGCAAATGGTGGTGCTTAAAACTATTTCATTTCATTATCAAATAACTTTAAAAAATTTCATTTCGACCTTATAAGACTGGATTGAGTCAAATGCATAACAATATTAAGTGGCAGATTATGCAATTTTATTCTTTTAGCTTTTAAGGACATTCCATATCTAATAATTACAAGGTTAAATAATAAATGTATGTTATAAAATGTCTTACTTTCTCAAAACTGTACGGAAATAAGTTACGAATGATAAAAAGCTGTATTTAGCTTTTTTACATTCTGATTGTTCTGGGCAAAGAGATTATTTCGCTAAATACAAGCCTAGACAAATTTATGTAAATACCCAGTTTTTCTATTGAATTTCATGATAGTTCATGCTATTTTTCAATCACAACTGAATTAAGTTAAAATAAAGTTTTTTTTTTTTTTTTGCTCTTACAGGAAATAGAGTATTTAAAAGTAGCATTTTTGTGTATACAATATTTGGATTGGTAATGACGTCAAGCTAATGACTCAAACTAATTAGTGAGAAACTTTGTGTAGTCTATTTTTTTTTATAAAACAAAACATCAAAATTGAGGCTTGCTATCCCTTAACTTATACTTACATCAACATGTCTTATTACTTATACTCGCATTAACTATTGCCGATGCAGTCAAAATTTCTGTTATTTTTAGGCTCTAAAAATTTCAAATTTTTAACATGATTTCTACGAACATATATCAATTCAGAGCATTCTTATTAAGAAAAAATTTAGATTATAAAAATCATTAAGTAACGGCGAGTGTATGCCTTTTAGTTTAGCATACTTAAAAACGATGTTATAAATTTTTATATCAATTATTTTCTTAGGCTCAACGATTGGAAACTTTTTGTATTCGTATAAAAATAAAACATTAAGGAATATAAAAGAAAAAGGTACCTCAGTGAAATTATTTATCTATTTAATATCAATTATAATTTATCTATTAAGACTTAAATAGGCCAAATTTATTTTTTTTCTTACCCTTTCCCATCCAATCATATAAATTTTCGGGACGCTTAATTTGTATTTTAGGGTTTTTTCAATTTATTATTCTCATTCTCGACCGTATTCGTAGAGGTAAAATACATGCACCGGAAATGTAGGGTAATACAATTTTCTATAAAATGCATGACTTATTGTTTAATCTAAAATTAACTAGTTTCTAAAAAAAATAAATAAAAGTCTCTTTGAAAAATTGTTCCCGCTGCTTTTAATATTTTAACCATTGTTGAAATAAAGTTAGCATGAAACGAAATATTTATTTTATTTTTATTTACTGGTTAATTTTATACGTCGCGTGAAATTTTTTGACATATTTGCATCGAATGGATTCCAAAATACTTTTTTAGGCCATCAAATAATTTGGAAAAACAGCGGATTTAAGAGAGGATCAGATTGCAAAATGCTTCAAATACAAAGGATGATAGAAAAATGTAATCCATGACCATAATTAAGTATTTTATCTTCTTAGTTTTTATTAATATCCTAAATTTAATAAGTACAAATATAAACGATGATTCATAAGATTTCGAAAAGCTTATTTTCTTCCCTGTCTTCCTATTTCTGGGTTACTTTAAAAAATTCCACATCCATTATTTTACAAGAGAAAAATAATTTTTTTGAAATGTACCATAAAAAATAAAACCTTTATTTTCTGACTATATAATGCTTTTTTTTTTTTATAAGTATTTTGTGTTCTAGGTGTTAATAGCTCAGAAATTGTTCCAAGTAGAGTTATTGCTGAGGAATTGTTCCATCTTAATGGATCTGATAGCATTTCGTATAGAATTTCCCAAATTGTTTCATTACCTGAAGATCAAACGCTTAAAAAATGTACTTAATATTGATAAGGAAAATAGGACAGAAAATTTTTCTGAAAAATTGCAATAAAAATTAATAGAATTTAAAAGTGCAGAATTTTAAGTTGGTAGATATCGCAAATTGATATTTACACACTGTTTTCATATTTCAAATTGATAACTCAAAACATATCCCAGTAGATTTTTTTAATGAAATATTTTAAGCATTATAAAAATAAAAAATACAAATATCTTTACTAATTTTATTTATTTATTGTACAAAGATACTGTAATCAACTTCTTGTAGCTGCATTGGGTATGAATTTTTACTTAATAAATAATTTCATACTTAAATAAACTTTTTCTTAAGTATGAAGCTATAATGAATGAAAGAAGTCAAAATTACTACTGGTCATATGAACAATTTCAAACTTTATTCAATAAAATAGTTGTCACAGTTTTCCATTTTTCTGAAATTTCAGCAGACAGACATCACATTTTTGATAAGACTTCAACTTAAATACACTTCACCTAAATTAATAATCTCAAATAAATGTATTAATAAGCATACAAACAATAGTTTTAGATACAAATATAAATAAGAATTTTGCACAAAAGGATTCTTTCCTTCATACAACGGTTTTAAAAATTATTACTTAGTGGTAGCTTCTTCAAACATGGGAATTATATTCAAATACATACCAGGATTGGTAAACTCTTGTCAGGCTAGAAAAAACTGATTATGTAAATCTACCCAATGCAAGAAACTGTCATTTACAAGAAACATCTAATTTAAAAATGGAAGTTTAATATAATTCACTCAATAATTTTATATGAAAATCTATTTTATTAACTTTTAATGTTATATTTTACATGCTTAAAGAAACTAGTTCAGAAGAAAAGAAAAAAATATTAAATTTCGATTGGGTTTTCAAAAGAAAAAAAAATTAAATCAGTAAAAAAAAAAAACATTCACAAATGAAGTGCCATTGAAAATAAAACAAAAATTCAGAATAATATTTGCCATTCATTTAAAGCCTACTCATAATTTTAATTAGGTATTCACAACTCTAAAATATTACTTATAGGATAGGCTTAATAGTAAATTTTTCAAACTTTATTAAAACAATATATTTAAAAAAAAAAACTTGAAACATGTGTCTTAGCATTTTATAGTATTTTGTTTCAAACAGAACATTAAATTTATCAACTTTAGTTTGCTTAATCAAGTAGAGTAGACTTAAAAATAGAAAGACATTTAAGGAAATACATTTACCTAAATATTGTTCTGAACTTAATTGCCTAAATAATTAGACAAATTATGAAAATAATTCATTGTTCTTGCGTTATTGCAGAAATTCTTAACTGCAATTTTTATTGTTTACACAAGTGAAAGTTAATGTGGTTTAGAGAATTTCATTGCATAGATTTTCCACTTTAAATAAATTACCAGCCTATGAAAAAAAAAGTTTCACATACATAAGCAAGTATAAACCTTAATAACTATATTTGAAATTGACGAAACTCTCCTCTGAAAAATTGCGAAATCATAGCTGACAACACGGATAGGAAAAAAATCCAGTAGATTTCACGAAATAATATAAATTTCATAACTGTTGCAGAATGTACTAAATAATTGACACAAAAGGGAATTTTAAAGATTTTTCTAGTTATCAAAATATAAAAATTGCAATATTTTCCAGTTAAAATTGCTGTCATACTTAAAATTCTATGTGTTATGTTTACTCATAATTTTGAATATTAATAGGCATTTAATTAATCAAATATATTTAAAAGATTCTATTAATATAATATATTTAAAAAGAAAATTTTGAATAAATTGAGCATTTTAGAAGAAAAAAAGTTTTGACCCGATTTCTGACGATGAGGTTTGTTTCATTATGAATTAGTAATACTTATGCAAATGTGCTTACTGACATCTGTTCTGATAGATGTCCCAATAACTAGCTTTTACACAATTAAAAACATTCATAAAACGCAATTGTTATAACTTTCATCCCATAACTAAAGCTCATTACACAAAAATGGTACCATACAAAAAGGCTATATAAGAGTTTATACATAGGCTGTGAAATTAATACATAACTTAAACAGCAGACAATAAGAGCATGCATATGTTTGATACATTATACCTGCTTTTTTCATTTCATACACAAAATTAATTTTACTTTTAACAAACTGTACTTTAACCCTACAATTAAGAACTTAAATTATCATCAATGACTTGATCATTTAATCATGTGCAATTTCAAAAACAGTACTTAAATTTTTATAAATTAGAAACAATAACCTTACTCCCAAACTGCAGATTAAATATTGTATAATTACGAAAAATCAGAACTTTGGATTATATTTCATGATATGAATATATGCACACAACTAACAAAAGGAGAATAATGAAAACTCCAAATACTTATAAATATATCCACATAAATGTCAAATTATAAATAATTGATAATATAAATATATAATATTTCTAGAAGATAAGCTGATTTTATATGCATTACAGACAACTTTCATATCATTAAAGATCAAAATTAAACTAAAAATATTTTGATTAAACTGCAATGTTTTACTCAAAAAAGGGAACTTACCAGTTTCAGGAGTCTGTAAAAATGGAACGTAATTTTTATTGTTGTCATCAATGCAAAATTAATAGCAGTAAGAGGTAAAAAATACAGCTAATGTAATAATAAGTTTTTTTAGAACAATCTTAAACTTATAAGTACTTGAAAATGCTAATGAACGACTTAACCTAGAAAGTAATTAACATCTAGTTAAGTTTGCAAATAAGCTTTAGTTGTTATACCGAGCTTGGAGAAACAATAAAAAGATAACCATTTTAAAAACATCTATATAGAAAGTTTAATAAACTATCTAAATAGGCAGTTCTCTAGCTACTGTTTCACCAAGTTTATCTTCTCCACAATCAGACAACTGTATCATGAACCACTAGAGAAAAAAAGTAACATTAAAAATACTATGCATTAAAGTATTACTATGTCAAAAAGGATAAACTTCTCACACAGACAAAAAATACTCATCTATCAATTTTGAAATATTTAAAGATGATTTGAAGATTTAAAATACTTGTTACTTTAATCACCACTTCTTCTTAATACAGCTATCCTAAAAAATGCAACCTTCATATTTCAACATTCCTTATTATAAACTAGCCATTATATAAATTTTAGCATCGTTCCTTAATTTTAATGACAAACAGTACAACACACAAGCATTTCTCTCTGTATAAGTTCATTTATTATTATACATAAATAACAGACTATATAATTTCCAAAAATTTATGCAAGCTCATTTTTTATATATTACCGCTGATTTATCTATAACATTCTTAATGATCAAAACATTTATATTTTAAACAGAATAAATTTTCCAATATGAAAGAATTATAAAATTCATTCTCAATGGAAAATAACACGTGAAAGATGTTTACGTTTTATAGAACGTAATATATTAACATTCATGCAATGTTTTAAAATTTAATTAGTTAAAAATAAATGTATAAAACTAACATATTAATAATTTTTACTTACCACAACAAATTAGATTTCTATTCCATGCAGTAAAATTTCGGCACGTGAAATTAACAAGCCATCACAACAAACATGTACACGAACACTGGCGATGTGGCGATTTAACAGATAGAAAAAGTCGCCACAATGATTGAAAAAAGTAACCCATTTTTCGTTGCCACCGGAAAGATAGGACCTTCACTTCCTCTTGCGGGTTCCTCTTATCTATGAAACTCGTTGCCATAGGTAGAGAGTTTTGCTCTGCCCCAACTTTAGCCCATTTCAGTTGCGATACCTTTCTTGCAACTTTATTTTATCGCCAGAAGATGACAGTATGATAACTGTTTTTGTAACTAGTAACCGTAACATTGAATGTTTATTTACAATTTATTGCATAAGCTAAGTGTGAAATTTGAAGTATAAATGCGTTTTATCTATCTTCTTTCAATTAGTAAAGCATGATCAGTTTATAAATATTAACATAAGTAATATACATAATATAAATTACCCTAAAAACATTTATTTTTATGGCAAGTTGATTAATTTGAATGTAAACCAAAGATTGCAAACATGGTGAGTCAACTTTTATTATATCAAAATTTGTTTTGTATGTCTTTACTAAAAGTTTTATATTATCTATATTTTTGGTCAGTTTTGTGTCTTTTCTAAATAAACTACTGCGTAGTACTAGATCTGATTTCTCGGGGAGAGATATTTGTGGTTTTCCCAGGGGAAGACTGCAAGTTATACCTTTTGATATTTTCTCTTTCTTTTTTTTATTATTTTTTTAAGTTTCTCTCTTGCAACTGCCTTGAAGTCTTTAAAACTAGGCGATTATTTCAGCTTACATACTGGTGCGGAAATCTTCCTGTATTATTCGTTATGAACTTAATTAGATAAATTTATTTTGAAAGCAGAACCCTTTGTGATGTTCATGGGCCATGTCTAAGAATTTTAGATCCGAGTTTTTTTAAATTTGAAACTCAAGTTTGATATTTTGTTTTTTAACACAAAGAAGATATTAAAAACATAAGAGAAAGATAACTGTACCGGACTCTGCGGCAGAATAATTGCCAAGTCTTGGTCTGCATGAAACTAAAAAAAAAAACATCACATAAGGGGGCCAACTTGAAAGGTATCATGCCTAGCCACACCTGGGCAAACCTCTAAATGTTTTTTTATTAAATGCTTTTGGTGGTTGTAGTTGACACAATATATTTTCATTTGGAAATATCCCCAACATTAGATTCTGTCATGTGTTTTTTAGTTTCCCTTGTGTCGCTGCTTGTAAGTTGCCAAAACTTGGCAATTATTCTGCTGCAGATCAAGATGTGAAAGGCTTCCTTGTTAGTAAAAAATTATGTGTGTAAATATTATATTGTATGTGATGTATGTATGTTTTGTATTAATTGTGGCTATGACAGATTATATTTGTTCTAAGACATTGGCAGTTTCACGTTGGAAAATCTATGTGTATTGCCCTTGTCACATTGTTGACAGTTGCAATATTTAATATTATTTTTAATTTATTATATATTTTGATATTTTGAAGGAATATTTACATATAGTGATCTACGTTAATATAATCGTCAAGTCTCGGTCACTATCAGACGGGTCCATAAGAAACTATAAAAGTCATGACAGAAGATAATCGACTCAAAGGATATAATTCCTAGCTACCACTGGACAAATGTCTATTTTTTAAAAATACATTTGGCACCTTGGCAATTTTAGTTGGCACAACAAATAACAATACAGAAATAGCTCCTGACTGAACATCCATCCATTATTATTGTAGCTTTGCATCATGCATAAACTCTTACTTACAATATTTTTTTTTTCTCTCACTTTTTCATTTTGTCAACTTTTCAGTTTATGTTTACTGACTTAATTTTCTACTGTTCACCTTTTCCGTTCCTTGTGCTGCAACATTTAAGCAACTTTTAATTTATCGGTAGTTGGAAAAAGTGATTTTTTTTTGTTGTTAGCTACAACTACAACTACCTAATTACAAATTTAGTAGCAACAAATACAACTATTTTGTTTGTAATATAGTTATAACAAGCTATTTTTGAAATGCAGCCTTTGCTTAACTAGTTTTGGGCCGCAAATTTTAAACGAGGAATCTGTAGTTCAGTGTAACATCAATTTTAATATCAAAATGTTCAATTAATATTTTTCATTTGGTTATTGTATATGATTGACTATATTTGTATAATTTTACTTGCAATTATTGTTATATGACAACCTTTTTCTATTAATGCTTCTGTTTCTTATCATACGATTGAAATAAAGATGTGTTATTCTTTTTTATGATATTTATACTTTTTTTATTTTAGTCCTCTGGTGCAATAATTGCTGGAGTTGCTTTAGCAGCTGCTGGTTATACTGGTAATTCTTTTATATAAAATATATTTTTTTAATAAATTATGATTATACAGTTAACTTTTAGCTTTTTCCAAATTTGAAGATTATAGTATTATTTAATCAATTTATATAAGTAACATTTAAGTAAATCCAACCAAATCTATTTCATAGATATACTTTCAGATTTTAAAGGTTCATTTTTCTGGTTGGTCCCTATTAATATAAATTCTAAAAAACCAGATGCATATAGTATAAGAAATCAAGTACTATGTAAACCATATCATCAACAGAACATTAATTCATATTTAGTTCAAGTTCTGAGAATTGGAATTATCCTCTAACATTCCTATGAAGTTCAACTCTCTATATTAAATATGAACAATCAATGAAGGCATATTGCTTAGAAATGATCAGGAATGCAATGATGGAAATCTTCAAATGACTTCTTCCATTGTCGATAAACAGTTGTCAGTCATCAAGAGAGCAAATTTCCCATGTTCCATAAGAAAAGAAAATACTAATGCGCCGGGAAAGATTTACTGTGAAAGATGCAGCAACATTTCAGCTACTCCCCAACATAATAACCACCGAAATTGTCATACTCTTGAATAAGTGTTGTAGTCTATCAGCATGAAGTCTGCCACTTGGGAATGCTTGCACATCTTTGTTTATGTGTCAGTGATGCTCGAAATGGAATTTCTTCAGGGGAAAAAAGTAGAAATCACCGAGAACAAGACTGTAGGGTGGAAAGTCAAACTCATCCCAGAGATACTTCTACTGTAGATTTTTGTCAAATTCCTTGCATTGAGCAACACAACACCAGATCTGGCAATCACCGGTTTCTTTTTCTGAATAGTGTAGCAAAAATTCTTAGTGTTTTGCAGTAAAATTCTGTGTTCACTACGGCTCCCCTTGGCTAGTAAATTGTCTTTTCTGTTCAAGAAGATTATGCACATCAATATTTGTTTAGATATAGTCTTCCTGAATGTGATCTGGAAGAGAGCTTCTCTGTGACAGCAATACATCAACTGTTGCTTACTTCCTGGGGTGGAGCAATTCATACCTCATCACTGTTCAGACAGCTGTGAAATGCTGGCTCCATTCCCAGACCACAGACTATGTATGATACTAGACTACAAAAAGTGTATTCCATGGTATCATAAGTGTTATGATTCCCGTGGTTCTTAGGATGGGAAGTAGTGTAAATATTGCTGTATGTTTTGCAGTAAAACTTTCTGGGTTATTATGTTTCATTTCTTTTTACTGGCTATAAAATACATTATTTCCAGATGATCCTCCTCTATTTTGGTTTGTGGGGCACTTTTTTCATTTAGAAAGTTAGATTATTGCTTAATTATAAAGGAGAAGTTGTTCTATGTGTTTATGAAGGGAGAGGGAGCAGATAAAATCAAGCTTGTTTTAGCTAGTTGAAGTGAGACTTGTTATAACCATACTCATCTGAATTCCTTCTACTAATGAAAATCATTAACACTAGACTAGATAATATATGCTATTAATGCTTGTGTTGTCAAAATTATTACTCTGCTTTTTTAAGAAAATTGTTCAAATTTATTTTTATTTTGGTTGATGTGAATATGAACCCATCAAAATTTCTCTAACAATAAACACTAGATAAATTTTTTTCTAAATATTTCAGATCATAATGCATTAATCAATTTAATGCAAACATTTGTTGATGAATTGTCATTACACTTATTCTAGTATTACTAATCTGATTTTATAACAGGTAGATACATTGCCAGGAATTCCAAACTATGGGCAGAAGCTTTAGAAAAACAAATGAAAGCATTTCCAACATCATCTGTAAGTATAAATAAATATATAATTTTGTCTTTGTCATAGTCAATAAGCTTGAATACATAAATTGTGTCTAAAATGATCTTTTAAATTTTTAGTTTTTTCATATTTGCATTTTCAGTTTGTTTATTGTTAAGTTGCATTTTCAAGGGTGGGTAGAAGTATTAATAGAAATATTTTATTTTGATTAATTCATTTAAATATTTTTTGTTAAATTATTTAATCAAAATATTTTTAGTGATCTTTCTTTTTGAGGCCTTAAAGGAAATTAAATATTTAAACTATTTAGATTAGAAATAAAGGTAACTTTGGTTAGTTGAAAATTTTATATTTCATTATCTACATCTAATTATCTTTTATCATTATTATCTATCCACATATACGTTATTTCTTTTTATCATTATTTTAGACATTTGCAAATAGTAAATACTATAAAGGAGGATTTGATCCAAAGATGTCGCGCAGGGAAGCAGGTTTAATTTTAGGTGTAAGGTGAGTTAGTCAAAAGTTTTAAAATTTATTTTTAAACGGTTGTATCTTGATAAGTATTGTATTTAAACTCTATTCAAATATATTTAAATATTTTTTAGAGTTAGTGAGTCTTTATTTTTTTAGTTGTTGTATTTATTTTTCAATGATAGAAATATCGCACGCTGGCAAGAAAAGTGACACAAGTCAAAAAACAGCAATTTTGAGGTTATGTCAAAAAAAAAAAAAAAAAAAAACATAAAATGTGTACAAAGTGCCCCATCAAGCTCAAAAAGTATCTCCTCTCTGGATTGTGCTAGTTCAGAATAAGTTGATTTTTCTCAAATGCTGTTATTTGACCTGTGTCACTTTTCTTGTCGGGGTGCAATATCTTAGATAAAAAATTAATTTAATGTGCTACTTTTTTCTTGTAAAGTTAAAATTATTTAATGTTGACTTTTAAATACATATTGAAAAAGCAAAACAATTTTTAAAAATATTCTCTGTAATGAAGGATAATTTTAATATTTGACATTATGATTTATAAATTAAAATTTAATTTTCCTTCACCTACATTATAATTTATTTTAGAATCTATTGACTTATAACTCATGGTTTATGAAATGATGTGTGCAAAAAATATACAAGTAAAAAAAAAAGTAAAAAAGTATAGGAAATTCTCTGTGAGGTTCAATATAGAAGTAATTTTTGCTTGGCAAACAAGATTAAATACAATCTCTAGTATGCCAGTATAGGATTTAGTTACACTTCATATGGTTTAAAAATACTCTTCTACTGACAAGAATAATAATTAATAAATAATTCTATGTATAATGAAAATCCATTTTTCTTTAAATTAAGCATACAATCAGCATTTTTATTAAAATAACCTTTATAATAAGTCAAAAATATAAATTATAATTCAAAAAGTATAAATTTTTCAACTTGAGCTAAAAATGAACAATAAAAAACCTTCTGTGTGGTATTTCATTTAAGTGCACTCTGTAATGTGTTTATACAATTATTATTTCAGAGGATTACTTTCCCTAGGAATAAAAAAGAGTAGGGTGCTTCCTTACTGAAAGGGCACTCACTTACCACCGTTAACATTTAACAAATTGTCTAATATTAAATAATTTTTAAATTACCCTCTTATACTATTTTATGTGTATGTTTACCATAGAAATTCTCATTCATTATCAAAATAACAGAAAAATTTGAAACTTTTGAAAAATAATTAAAGACAATCTTGGTGTATAAATTTGTTTTCAAAAAATGCAAACTAGAAAGAAAAAAAAGGATTAATTGATGAACAACTTGAAAGATTTTTTTTATGTTTTAAACTGAAAATTATGAGAAAATAAACATTTAAAGTTGCTGTTAATTAAATGAAAGGTATTTATTAAAAAAAAAAAAATAACGGTAAAATTTAAAATCACTAAAATACTCATAAATAACCCTCCCCCCCCCCAAATTAAAGATGTGAATATCTCTGGCGAATTTTAACTATATAGCTGGATAGCATAATAGGAATGCCACTAAAATTAAGGAATGAAAATAAAAATATAATAGACATGTTACAAAATTAAGGAACGGAAATAAAAATTAAATAATTATCGATAACTAAATAAATCTGAAATGGACTTATGATTAAAATAGGTGGTTAAAAAGACAACCTTTTCATGAAAAAATAACATAAAAAGGCAGTGTTCTTAAAGGATAGCGACATATTTTTACAAAAAGGGTGCATTTATAGGAATCAAAGGTCAGGCGGTAATTTAAAAAAAAAAAAAATAGTTTCATTTACTTGATAGTATGCATTATTGGTTGCAGATTGTGGCATTATTTTTAATAGTTTATTGTCACTGGCATAACATTTATCTTGTATCATACAATTATTTGTTTCATTAACTTGATAGTATGCATTATTGGTTGCAGATTGTGGCATTATTTTTAATAGTTTATTGTCACTGGCATAACATTTATCTTGTATCATACAATTATTTGTTTCATTAACTTTTTACTATACGACAGTCATTACAATAAAAATTTTATTATAGCCCTGCTGCAAGTAAAGTTAAAATAAAAGAAGCTCATAAGAGAATCATGTTATTGAATCATCCTGATAGAGGTATGTTTAGTTTTTTTAATTTATACATTCCCTCTTTTTTTGATAAGAAAATGGGAAACTATATTATCGAACCTGTTTCTAGTTAGCATTCAATTTTTACATATTATAAAAGTTTCATTATGAATATTTCAATTTCATTACACCAATTTAACAATATTTTTAACTTGGGATTCCACATTTTCCATGTTACTCAAATTAGGAAAGGTGTATAACAGTTAAGATTTAAACAAGTTTTTCATATATCTCTACACATAAATAATTTAATATTACAATTGTTATATAAAGTATTAAGAAGTTTCTTTTTTTAATAATGAGGTTCAAAATTTTTTTGATAAACATATTCAGAAGCTTGATTCTGGTTAAATTTTAAACAATAATAGATGTTTTATTAAAAGCTTTTTTTTATCTTATTAATTCATTGCTCTAATATTCAATGTCAATTGTTGTCCAAATAAAAATATTTGTCTTTTATATTAACAAAAATAAATAATCATGATCTTTTTTGCTTATTAGATAAGAATTTTTGACAGTTAACTTTAATATGCCAGGTATAGCAGCAGCAACAAAAAAAAAAAAAATTTTTTTTTTCACCATCATGTCTTCATTCTTTCACATCATTTTATTTTGATCTGAGCATTAATTTCATTTCGTCAAATTTTTTTTCTAATAGGAAGTTAAAAGTGTTTTATAATGTACTTTATTTGTATGAACAATTAAGAATGAAACAAACCTGCAAAATTAGAAGAAATTGGAGAGTTCTGAGTATTTTAAACCATCTTGCAGAATTAATATTAACAAAACACGTTATGAAACGTTAATATAACGTTATGAAATAAAAATTTTCACACATATTAAACATCACTTAGTGTAATTACTGTAAAAATTTCATGAATTTTAATAAAAAGAACAGTTCTATCAATAAAGATGTATGAATCTCTGTGAATAAAGTTGTGTTAATTGGTGAGCACTTCTTTCTTACTAAAGCTTTTATGAGGCCATACTACTTAGTGTAAGAAAATTAAAAATTTTAATTTAAATATCGTAGTTATACAATCCCACAAAAAATTTTAAAAAATAAATTATTAGTAAAATTTTAATTGTTATTATTTGCAAGGAAATCCCCATTTTAAAAGAACTTACAAAAAATTTTACAACTGCCTTAAGTGGGTCATATGGAAAGATCTCCTATTTTTACAATCTTCTTTTTTTGTAAGAGTATTTATTTTTTAAAAGCTGCAGCCTTTAGAATTTATTTTTTAGCTATGTATTTATAAAAATTATATAATAAGAATTTTGTATTTATGCAATTATAGTGAGGACAATGAAATTTAATTTAAAATTTGAGCATTTTATTATTATTGTATTATATCCTTCCTATCCTATGCATATTAAGATATTATGTCCTTCCTAAATAATTCTTAAAATCATGCAATTATTTGTATTTGTGGATACAATAAAAGTTGAACTAATGTCTTAGTCTTATTTAATTGAGAATATCTTAAATTTTTATCACCTTGAGTTGATCATAATACAGAATTAAAAATCATTATAAATTTCAAATATAAATAAATGCATGCATTCAATTATTTTAATGAAAGTAAGTAAAATAGTTTATATTTTAATTACAGTTAGGAATATTTATTTTAAACTCTTCATAATTCTATTATTTATTTCTTTGCAGGTGGTTCACCTTATTTAGCTGCTAAAATAAATGAAGCAAAAGATTTATTAGATAAAAACACATAATATTTTATGTGCCCATGTAGTTTTATTCAATTAAATGTTATGTTTTGATTTATTTTCGTGTTTATATTTTAAGTATCAATTACACTTTGTTGGTTTAAATATTTCTATTTTATTTTAGTCTAAATAACCATGATTTACTGATTCTGAGCATCAAGTTAATAAAAAAGTAATAAATTCAGTATCAGTTTAATGAAGCAACAGGGTTTTTATGGTGAACATTAATTCTTTACATTTGTCATAATTCATTTAACTAATAAAATAAATTTAAAGTTCTTTTTTTTTTTTTTAAAGTTTACAAGGTCTGATTATTAATAATCAAGATCATCAAGCTATAGTACCTCAAGTTTTATTAATCTTTCTTTTACCAATTCAATTTAGAACTTGCACTCATAGGTATTCGCTTTGCTTGACTGGGATTCCTCTATGTGTTGAATTTTAACTATGAAGTTCAGTATAATGAAATCACTGATTATTCGGTTCTGCCTGAGAAAATCTCCAGCACCATTCTATTTGATTCTTATATAAAATGCCTTCATGATTCCTAACATGATTTTCACTTCTGCCATCACCTACTGTTTTCTGGGGAAGTCAATCCTTTTGTTTTATCATGTTTTGATTACTTTATGGCCATTAATTTAGAAGGAGAAAGGATTATATAAACAGTTAGGAGAGGGAGATTCTACTGGGTCTTCCTTTTTAAATTGTGAAAAAATCATTAAAATAAATCATTCTTGTCCTCAGGATTATTTTGTTTATGTTAACTTATTTCCTATAGATTCTAGCTGCCCTTTTCCTTCGAAAAAAAAAAACAACAACTCCTAATTATAAATTTTTTTAGAGACAACATATTCTGATACTAAAATAAGTTTAATATTATCAATCAAACTAACTTTAGTCCCCATGAATCTGCAAAGAAAATTTAATAAGAAAAAAGAACTTAACAAGCAAATGTGATTTTTATTAAGAAAATATATAATTTTCATAACTATTTACAAGAAGCTAGATCTATAATTAAATAATGAGGCATTCATAAAGATACTTAAACAGGATGATAAAAATCTTTTGTTTGTAATATTCTTTAAAAAAAAAAAAAAACTTAATAATTTTGATGTATCATAGGACCGCTAAATATATAAGTCAACAAAATTAATACAAAATAGATCTAGGGTTTTATATATTTTTGGATAATTATTAATTGAATTTCTTTTTTAAAACTAAAAAGTATGTGTGAAACCTAAACTATAGAGCATTTAGGATTTTTTGTTATAGTAAAAAAATCAGCAAAAATTAGATCTCATAGCAGGACCTAAAAATAAAATGAAAGTTTTTCTTTAGCATACTCAGTGCCATTAATACAAATATATTATCACCCAAATTAAACTATTTTTTATCTCTAATTTGACATAGAAAAATACGCATCTTACCATATTGACTTAGATGTGGGTTACATACAAAAGTATAATAAATATTATCCCATAAATTAAATGATTAAGTTCTGTAGAATTTAGAATAATGTTAATGATAGTTAATGTGATTCATAAATATTGATTGTTAGATAAGAACTAATTTTTGATTTCATAAAGCTGGAAAAGTTATAAAATCTTTATCTGTTTGCAATGTTTTTTTTTTTAAATTTTTTTATTCAGTGTCTAGTAGTAAATTTTAAAACTAAATTTTTAATATCTTAATGGATTCACATATTCTAAAAAATAAGTTTGTTTATTAATAAAAATCATGAATAAACTTTAATACTAACACACCAATATTATTCTTTCAATATTATTGAAAGGGGATTTAAGAATAAGAAATAAATGAGCAAATTATAGCATAAATAATTATTTTAATAAAATATAAAAGATCAGCTTTACACATCAAACACAATAAAAGTTTAATAAAAGCATCAGCCAAATGTAAAATAAATACTAATTTGAAACTATGTATTTGAATAAGCAATGTATAATAATAAAAATAACTCCATTATCCATAACAATATGTATATATACATAATGCATTATTAACTATACAAAGAGCATGTTAACCTCATTTATATATTAAGCATAAATTTTGTACTTTAACAAATGCACTTAAGTATTGCAACAAATATAATTACATGAGTGAAACATGAACACTTTTTGAGGCAGTGGAAACATTTTCACACTTTAACTATCTTAGGATAATGAAATAACATTTAATAACAAACAGTAGTATATATTTATATGTTGGTATCACATACTGGACAATGAGTTTTTCGAGTTTTGAAGTAAAACTTCAATATCAATCTAAAAAAGAACAATAAAATAAAATTAAATACTAAAATATGTAATAAGAGTATACAGTTCACATTAAAAAAGTAATTTAGAATCTGATAAACAATGTAATACAGTTTTAAATTTTTGTACATAGTAAAAAGCTATTTTTACAATTTATAAAAATAGGAAAATAAAAGTATTCTTCTTCTTAAATTTAGGTGGCAACTTTCACTTGAATTTAGAAGGGGAAAAAAAACAGAGCTTTTTATTTTGCTTTTTAAGCAAAACCTAATGATTTTGTTCAATAAATTTTGAAAAAGCCCATCTTGGAAAGAAGTGAGTTTCTTTAAGTGGGCCAACTCGAAAAAACCCCTCTTGGGTTCGCAAAATTTGCCCGAGCCCACTTTGGCAAACGCTGATAATAAATACAATTATATCAGTACTTGCATTATGATGAAATTATCTTCTTATTATCATATTTATTTATTTGAAAAAGTTAAATAATTGGCACTGTCACTGGGGGTACAAATATACTTGAGGATAAGCAATTATTATAGTACCATTTTTAAAG
Source organism: Parasteatoda tepidariorum (assembly GCF_982258835.1). Classification (NCBI taxonomy): domain Eukaryota; kingdom Metazoa; phylum Arthropoda; class Arachnida; order Araneae; family Theridiidae; genus Parasteatoda; species Parasteatoda tepidariorum. The sequence goes on along the minus strand of NC_141760.1, from coordinate 65,883,867 downwards.
TCCTTAATTTGCTAAAAAAATTCTTAATTTTTTTCAAAAAAAGTCCGTAAGAGTCCTTAATTTTTGCTTTCTTGAAAGAGTGAGAACCTTGTAGAATGAACTTAGAAGCTTTGTAAGAATTAAAATAAGATAAGACTTTTCAAAATAATAAAATTAAAATAAGACTTTCTTTACTGACTTATTTGAAAAGAAATACCACAAAATATTCTTTCGAAAAGTTTTTTTGATACCTTCCTGAATTAAAAAAAGTATATATTTACAATGGATTATTAAAAAAAAAAATCTCCCAACAAAAACAACTTGCAAAATTATTCATTTTTACCTTAGCAATAGATACCTTTTATTTAAGTAAAAGGTATCAACTGGTAAGATACCATATAGCAACCATACAGTTTTTTTTTCAATTTAAATTTTCAAATAGTATGCAGTAAGTTATTCAACTTATATTTAAAAACAGTTTATAAACTAAACAATTCTGTTTCTAAGCTATGTTAGCTAAATAAAATATTACTTTTATAATTAACAAAGAACTCTTAAAGCAATACTGATAATACAAAATTAGTACCAAAGCTTTACCAGCTTAGCATCAGCACACCATCACAGTTTTTAAATTTTGGGAGCATTCTGACAACAAATTCGTTGAGCCACTGCAAACCAACACACTTTATATCATTTCAACTTTTCACTGCCAACTTTTTGAACAATTGAGTTCATAATTCCTTATACAGTAGAGCGCCGATTATCCGAACTGTTCGGGACCGAACGTGGTTCGGATAATGAAATGTTCGGATAATTGGAAAGTTGCTTAAAACCTAGTTTAAATGATTATTATTTATGCACCAACTTTCCTTCACACTTTTTCTAGGCTTAGGACTGGCAGTACTACCTAAAATAGCTCTGGCGAGTGTGACTTTTTTTTTCAATTTTTAAATATATTTTTTTTAAACTTTTTTTCCCAATTTGAATCATTTTTATCATATTTCGGCTTTTTTATAATATTTTTTTGTCAATTACTGACTTTACATTTTTCTTTATTTTCCATTGCAAAAGATATCCAGCAAAGACTTGTTTCAAAGAACATGCTCTTTTTTGTGCAGCCATATCCTTTATTCTTTTTAAATAAATCAACTGAATTGGATCAACATCATTTTGACATTCATTGCAATATCTAATGAATTGCATGCTTTTAATGAGAAGGTCCACGATCTTGAACTTGATCACGTACTTCTTCCTCTTAATCTGAGGAGTTCCAATTTTCATGCAAAATTTCAAAAACAATTTCATAATCATTTAAAATTTGAAATCCTGAGTCGTTTTCAGTGTCTCGACACCAGTCTTCTATTTCTTCTTTTGTATAACATGGCATATTTTCACCTGAAAGATCTACCGATTCACAAACTGCAGTTTCATTTGCTTTTCTGATAAGAATTTTATTCCAAGATTTAAGCATTCGCATTCTTTGATGATAATTTTCAGTTGAAGAGGGCTAAAGGGGTATGTAGGTTTAACTGTATAACAATACATGTATATATGTATGGCTACTATAAGAAAACTGCTGAAAAAGGTTGTAAATTAAATATGGTCTTCAGATGTAGTGGATATTATCTATTCCTGTAAATTTAGAAAAATTGTCAATAAGTTAAAAAAAATTCTAAACTTAAAAAAGAGAAGAAGAAAAAAAGCGAATTTGGACATAGTTCGGATAATCGGCGCTCTACTGTAGTGCAAAACTTTTTTTTTCATTCATTATTTTCAATAATCTTTTTAAAATAATTGTTATTGAAATTCGAACTTGATCAGTACAAAGCAAAATAATACAAAATATTTATTTCTAAATTGACAAAACTATCTTTGAAAGAAACATGCTTAAAAGCAGCAGAATTTTCAAAAGAAAGAATAAATATAGTAATAAAGAAAATAAAAATATGACCACTGAAGCCGATGTCTCCAGGGGGTACCGGCCCCTTTGCATGTAGTTTGCTTGTGAAATCGCTGTTTGACCGGTTTAATGTGAGTTTTTATTTTCTCAAGTTTTTGTTTGAATTTCTTTTTTGAATTGGTTTAATATATTTCATGTATTTTTTCCTGGACTTATACAAAACCTTCAGGGTACTGAGAGAGTTAATTTCGCTTCTCTCTCCATAGAAAAGGTTTTGTTTTATGGCTTCCGAGGCCGGTACCCCCTGAAGACGTCGGCTTTGGTGGTCATATTTTTATTTTCTTCGTTTTCTTTATTGCTATATTAATCAGTACATATTAATATTCATAAATTACAAATAAACATTCACAAATATTCAATTAAACATTTCCAAAAACTTAAGTATAATTTTCGATGCATTGAATTCGAATCATTCACACTAAATGCACAATTTAAATTCTTAGTTCCTTAATGTACATTTCATTTAAATTTTCACTACAATAAATAAAAGCCTTAAAAAAAAAGCCACTATTGTTATACAATTTCTGTAACAAAAAAAAAGTCTATTGAGAAAAAAGATATGTTCAGTTGTAAGTACTCGTTTATAAAAATGAACAGGTAAACAGAACTACTAGCTCCAGTTTTTAGAAAATACCTATAGCAAAACTAGTTGTTTTTTTCTTTAATGTTTTCTTTTGAAAAAGCTTAACATTTCAAATAGAACACATGATATTTTTAAAACCACATTTAAAAAAATCATTCTAAAATTCAGTTGCCATATCTATTTTATTAGATAACTCTAAATCTTTGATTTGTTTCATTATTAAATTAATAAATTAAAAGTTAAATGCTAAGAAAGTTACTGAAAAAAATTAATGTTATCTTACTTCTCCACTGGAATAATCAGATTCTTCATCATCAGATTCATCACGATAATCTGGAGGAATTTTAAGTATCCGCATAATATCGTCTCTTATATGGATATGATTTCTCTTCCGTAATGCCCATGCCACACAAAAAGCTGTTTTCCCAGCATAATTCTGGACATGTGGATCAGCACGGCACTTCTTAAGTAATAACTCGACTAGTCTGTAATTACCATTTTCAATAGCATAATGAAGTGCTGTTCGTCCAGTTTTTCCGTCCTTTAATAGAAAATTCCATTGAAAATACAGTCAAATGAATAACATATACAGTCGAACCCCGCTATAGTGAACCTGGGATATAGTGAACACTCTGATGTAGTGAACTTTTTTAGCGGTCCCGTCCGTATTCCTATTTAAATAATGTTATTTTTAACGCTTATAGTGAACAGCTTAGAACTTGGAAACTCGGTTATAGTGGACTCAAATTTCATTTCCTTAAATATCTTTTTTAGTCCTCCATCTTTAAACTTGTAGGTGTTGGGACTGAAAATGAATGCATTCCTATAAAATGTGTCATATTACTCTCCTTTATGCTTATCACTTTTAACTATACTGTAATAAATGTCAAACAGATCATTTATCTTATACTCGCCCCTCCCTGACAAGCCTCGCTTTCTCTCTTTTCCCCAAGCTTGCTCTACAACTAGTTAACTTGGCCACCTGCTGAATTTTTGGAATTTTCTTATCTGTTCAAACCATATTCTTTACAAATCACCCCTTGACAATCAAAAAGGGGAACAATTTAACTCATTCTACAGCTGCTCTCTTCATATTCTTACATTATCTATTTGAGACAAGATTTTTATTTCAAAAGCAGTGAAAACGGCAAATTCTCTAAAGAGAAAAGCGTTTTCGATAGACGAAAAAGTTAAAATTGTTAAGTGTATTGATGATGGAACCAATCAATCGACACTGTGTAAGGAATTTTCCTTGTCAAAATCTACAGTTTCAAACATTTAGAAAAATCGAAGTGCAATTCTTGCGGCATACGACAAAAACATGGTTTCATCGAAAAAACTGCGTGGAGCTGAAAGAGAAAACGTAGAAGATGCTTTGTTAAGATGGTTCGAAATCTTGTTCAAAATGTAAAAATCTTGCATTCTTTGCACATTGTAGATAAGAAAATTGATGAACTCAATTTAAAATCAAATTGTGTTCAATCAAAAATCACAAATTTTTTTCATAAAAAGTGAAAATAAAACTAATATTTAGCAACGTAATTACTTTTTCCATCAATTTTTGCTTTATTATCTGTTAATTAGTTAATAATTTTTTAAATAACTTATGCAAAATTGCAAAGCCAATTTTCAATCATTCAACTGTCTTATGCAAAAAATATTCTTCAAAAAATTTGGATATAGTGAACCATCGGTTATAGTGGACGCATTACTGAGTCCGCAGACGGTTCACTATAGCCGGGTTCGACTGTATAATAAAAATTGCTACATTGAGGCAATATTATGAGGACCTGTATTTAATTAATTATTTAATAGTTATAAAAAATTAATACTCAACCTGATCATCAATGTTGGCATGATGATTATAAAGACACTCCATAACTTTCAAAAAACCTCCAGCAGCAGCAAGATGGACACATGATTGACCTGTGTAACATATAAATGAATGTAACTAAATTGTAAAAATACTACAGGTAATACAGTCCAGCAGTATAAAGAAGAGCTATAGTATAAGTTTGTTATTATTTTACAAAAGATGTCTTCTTTTAGAAAGTAAATATTGCTCTTTATATAATAAAGTTAGTCAATGCAAAAATTTAATAATTTCTCCAATTAATAAAAAATGTAAGTGAGGAATGAATAAAATATTATCTATCTTAACATAAATATAAATGTTTTGAGCTTAAATTCATATTTCATTACAGTCGGACCTCGATAATTTGACACTCGCTTAATTCGTCACTCCGGTTATTTCTACGCTTTTTTTAAAGTCTCAATTGATTTGCATTGGATTCAGTGTTAAACTCCGTTTAATACGTCATGGGGGAAATTATGAACTCCGGATAAAATGACACTTTAAAGAACGTTTTCACTGGAAAATTGCTTTTCTCCAGTCAACTTTTGCGGAAATTTTCACTTGGCTAATTTTGCCATTCGCGCTAGGCAACTGGTTCTTGGAATTCGGACACTGGAAGCGTTTTCCCCTGTCCCTTTGTCTCACCCCTCCTTCCACCACCTCTTGCAGAAAGAGTTGCAATAATGCTCCTTATCTCTGATCTTATGAGGGGGTAACGGCAGGGGGAAGAGGTGGCAGAAAATGAGCATCTTGGCGTGCCTTTTCTTCTCTCTCCAGCAAAACTTAGTACGGCGTACCCGTGCGGTGGTGTCTTGAGTCTCTCTAGTCTTTAGTTTAGTGCCATGGCGAGTAAACTTGGATACAAATCTTGGACATAGGATGAAAAGCTCCAAATGATAAGAGAATTTGAGCAATCTGGGATGTCTAAGGCTGCTTTTGCAAAACGGAAAGGAGTCCCTCGCACAACGTTCATTGCCATTTGGTCCTTAATAGATAAAATTTAAAGTTCTTTGCGTGTTCAGGGCGGTGAGAAGAGAATGCGTGTTTCGACCTTCGAAGACGTTGAAAATGCCCTTGTTAAATGGTTTAGAATGGCCCAAGCCGAAAACATTCCAATTTCAGGACTTATCTTGAAAGAGAAAGTTTTGCAATTTGCAAACGAACTGGGTGTTTCGGAGTTCTTGGCGAGCAACAGCTGGTTTGAACAGTTCAAAGAGAGACATGGACTTTCCTTCAAAAAGATGTACGGAGAAGCAGTGGCCGTTGATATGCGTCCAGTTGAAGAATGGAAAAATGATCTCTTAAAAGATGTTTTCTAGAGTTATAACCCTTGTGATGTATTCAACCTTGATGAGACAGGTCTCTTTTTTCGACTTGTGCCTGACAAGACTTTGACTTTTCAATCAGAGGACTGCTCAGGTGGGAAGAAAAGCAAACAACGAGTTACCGTTCTATTAGGAGCAAACATGGATGGTTCCGAAAAAAACTTAAGCCTCTGGTCATATGCAAAAGTGCAAAACCAAGGTGCTTCAAAAATGTGAAGTCTTTGAGTGTATCACATGAAGCAAACTCAAAGTCTTGGATGACCTCCAATGTTTGGGAAAAAACTCTGAAAGAGTTTGACAAAAAATTCCATGCAACAAATCGTAAAGTGGTGTTTGTTGTGGACAATTGTACAGCGCATACTGAAGTAAGAAATCTTCAATCAGTGGAGTCAGTTTACATGCCGCCCAATGCCACTTCAGTTTTACAGCCCCTTGATCAAGGAATCATTTCCAGCTTCAAGAGACAGTATCGGAAACATCTTGTAAGAGACTGGATTAAAGCCATTGATGAAGGCAGAGAATGGAAACTAAAACTCTTAGATGGCATAAATTACTTCCACAGGAGTTGGGCTGATGTGACCGATAAAACAATCGAAAACTGCTTCAGGCATGCTGGATTTGTTGAAAGTCCAAACTCGCCAGAAGATGTTGATGATGACGTCCCTTTGTCTGAATTGCTCAGGCAACTTAAAGAACACAACAAAGATGTGATGGGTGAAGAAACATACCTTGGAATTGACCAAAATCTCGTGACATCTCCAGAACTGTCTCGGAAATCGCGAACGAAATTCGTGAAATACATGTTCCAGCATCTCAAGAGAGTGAAAGTGAGGATGAAGTGGAAGTTCCTCCTTCCAAAATGAAGCTCTGCAGTGCATTGAAGTTCTAAGAAAATATTTTTCTTCAATATCTGGCACTGAGGAAGATTTGAACTCTGTGTACAAACTCGAAAAAAAGAATTATGCTAAGTAATCCCCATACCAAACAAACCCTTATTGATGGTTTTTTCATTCCTAAATAAATAAAAGTAAGTATGTAAACGATACTGTTTGTCTTTCTACTGATGCTATGTTTTAATTGAATTGTTTTAATGCAAATTCTTTAAAAAAATTTTTATTTTAAGAAATTGAAATTTCTCTGCTGTATGTAATAATTGTTAATTTATGGGTATTTCCCAAATTTTTTGAAAAACACTGCAACTCCGGTTTATTTGTCACTACGCTTAATTCGTCAGTTTTTCAGAGGTCCCGAGAGTGTCAAATTAATGAGGTTTGACTGTAAAATGTAATGTAATCTTAACTAAACGTCATTGTTAAATAAAAATCATAAATATTTCATCAAAAGAGGTTTCAATCATTAGACGTATTAAATATTATTTTAATTATATATCTAAAGCTATGGTCTTGCTTTATTCATATATTTTCATGCTTTATTCATAAAAATGTATTTATTAGATTACATGCTTTTAATCTTGAGTATTACTTTAATCAACATAGTTTACTCAAAAATTTAAATAAATCAATCAATAGAATAGTTATCAATTATTATTTTTTTTTTAAACAAAATAACTGATCCAGCAAAAACAATTTATATTATCTAGTGCAAAAATAAAACAAAAATTTTAAAAAATCATTGGTCAATCAAAATACAAATTATTTTTTAAATATTACAATAAATCCTCAGCAAAAATATTAATTTAATTTTTCAAAACCTAATAAACTGCCCTTTCTATTTATAGTAAAGCATTCAAATAACCTATTTAATATCAAAATAATATAAAAAGTTACCATCAAAATTTTTCATGTTAATGAGATATGACAAATCTTGATTTTGCAAAAACATCTGATATGAACATTGTGCAACACTGATTTCAGCTTCTATAACTGGTGTAAGCATTGCTCGGACACAGTCCAAATCCCCACTTCTACAAGCAATGTGCAGTGGAATATTCCCACCATGATCTTGAACATCAAGTGTTGCACCAGCAACTACAAGCCTGCGGACAATGTTTGATTTCCCAGTTAAAACAGCAAGATGTAGCATAGTCTAAAAAATAATTTGAAAATTTTAAATGTTAAAAAGATGTAAAATACTACAGGTAAGATTTTGGAAGAAAAAAGTGCAGACAAAGCATTTTGCAATGAGTATTTGCTGTGATATTAAATGAAGAACAAGTTTTTTTGTTTGTTTTGTTTTCTACAGCATGAGATTTTTTGAACAGATCTCAGATACTTCCGTATCGCTGATTTCTAATATTTCACTCTCCAAGCTACAGTTTTTTAAAATGATACTTTTGGTCTATTTTTGTTGAAATGTACAAGTTTAAAAACTTTATCTAGGGGAGCTAAGGCATATCATTAGGATTAAAATTGCATAAGAAACCATGCTCAGAAATTTTATCGGACGTGGCTAGGTGCACTACCCTATAGTGAAGTGCCCCTAGTCGTGTTAAATGTCACTTTTTAAAAAAACTAACTTTAAAGCAAAATTTATTTCACATTTGAAATCTCTACACTCAAATTAAGATAAAGTTTATTTATATGTAATATATTTTTTTATTTATTTGTAACTATAATAAAAATAGCTACTTTTTTAAAACAACATAGAGTAATTTTGATTGTAACAGCCAGTATTTGATTTAATTTCTAAAGCTCCTTTAAAACGTATATTTTACGCTTTTTTCAATCAAATCTTGCTATAATCTAGAGATCAATAAAAAGATGGTTGGATGATGTAACAAAAGAATTAACCACAGTGGAAATTAGGAGCAGGAAATCCAAGGCTCAGAACAGGAAAGTTTGAAACAACATTGTTTTCTATTCATTAAGTATAAAGATATATATTCATTAAGTATAGTTCATTAAGTATAAAGATATTATTACAGTTTAGATAAAATATCTATAATAGTCATATACAGGGGTGTAGTTAGGCAATAGTCTTAAACAATAAACCTAAGGAAAACAAGATATCTCAGGGTATCTGCTACATTTTAGATTTTCAAATCCATAACTTTCCATGACTAATTCCAAGAATTTTTCATGACTTAACGAAGTTACTATTTTCTCTAACAAAAATGCAACAATAAATTTAAGCATTATAATAACATTGATTGAAATGATAGGTATAACCAAAACTGTTATACTTTGGATCTTTATATTTGTAGATTTTAAATTTAAAAAAACAGAGTAAAGAAAGATTTGAAGCAATAAAATAGCTGAAAAAAATACAAAAGCAAATCTATTTTTTTCTGCAGAATTATACTCTAAACATACTTTTCTTGTTCATCCGAAAGGAAAGTATTACTCCAGATTTTTCTGTTCTCATTTCGAGAAAAAAAAAAATTGTCAACGACAGGATTGCTTCAGCATTTTTTTGAAAGAGCACCAAAATTTTTTAACTCAATGAAATTTTTTAAATATTATAATTAAATATAACTGTGAGTGGGAGTTTTGTTTTAAAACTCAGATATTCGGAACACTGTGGTACCGGGGGGGGGGGGTAATTTAATTTTAAAAATTAGATTTTTCGACGACCAAAATCCATGACTTTCCATGATTTTTTTTTTAAAAAATAGTTAAAATCATGACAAAGTTTGTTCAATATCGAAATCAATGACTTTCCAGATGCGCAGATACTCTGTATTTTTAAATGAGTATGTTAAATGAGCAATTAAAATGTAAATACCTGATATAAATCATTGCTAATGTCCAAGAAATCTGGATGAGGAGCTAAGCGTATTAATGGAAATATAATATCAGAACGAGCTTCAACAATTGCAAGGTGAAGTATGCTGTTAAAAATATAAAACAATGTAATTATTAGAAGAAAGTTCATGGTTTAAAAAAAAGCATAAAATATTAATTAAAAATATTCCTCATTAACATAAATTATTGATTACATTTAAAGTGTTGGCTAATTGTAATTATAGTACACGTGTTGAACCTTATTGTTGTAGTATGGACAGGACATGTGATTGCCAGAAGAAATTATCTACATTTTTTTCTCAATGTGTAGTTTTTTTTAGTACATAACAATAACGTTTATAATTTTTAAAGAGACAAAAGAAATTTTTTAAATTTAGTAAATTTTTTTCTTATCAACACATGGAAGAAAATTGAAAAAATTGCCTATTCCTCCTTTGCTCTTTGCAAGTTGTTGTCACATGAGTGATTTGAATTTTTCATATCATAATAACAGGATAAAAAAAAAATATATATATAAACAAAACATTAAAATCAATGATTCAAACAAAAATGATCGAGAAGCTGCTTATTTAGTGCTAATCAAACGAGTCAAAAAGTAATTACTCAAAGAAGCAATTCCAATATCTCGTTTCTAAATAATATCGTACGGAAATATTGAGATTTAAAAAACCAGGAGAAAAACAATTGCAGGGGTCTGTTCAGACATTTTGTGAAAGGTCCAGTTTTTGTAAAATTGTGAAAAAATTACTCATAATTTGTGAATATAAAATAAACATTAAGTCACTTTCTTTTAACTAGGGTCCTACTTTTGTGAATCTGTGCAAATAGGGTCCTGTTATTGCAAAAAACATTTTTAAATTGTAAATAGATACAAGCTCAACACTGTAAAATTATAATACTAAAAAAAATTCAATTTTCAAATATAAACAGCAATTGCTACTACTAAATTAGAGATGCAACATACAAATATTGGGTATTTAGCCTATACTACTGAATGCAGAATATTCATTTCAGACGAATAAAGGAAGAAGCGTCCGCTGAAGAAAAAACTTAGTTCGTTTACATCTATCTGTCTTTCTCCTCCCCCTGGGAAGGGTTTATTCGGTTAACAAAACAATAATGAAGATAAACAAATATGTGAAGGGTCCGATTAAAAGATAAATTATTTTGTGAAGGATTTGTTAACGGACCCAAATTTTTTCTAAACAGACCCCTGAGTTGCATTTAGTAGTTAAGTCATGAAAATATACTATTCCTGTCAAAACAACACAACCAGTTGTGAAAATGTTTGCCAGGTGCCATAAGCGTTGTTACTAAGTTATGTTATTGGTGCTTGTTCGTGAAAACTATAATTTCTTAAGTTTCACAGTGAACTTCTTATTTACAATAAATGTAAAAAAAAAAAAAAAAAATTATATATACAGACTCTTTACAAGCTAGGCATTATTATGACAAGAATTTATCTCATAAAGCATCATCTATAAAGAATTTTTTTGTTGGACAGATAATTAGTAAAATTTTTTATAATACTTAGTCAATATCGTATTTATGGTTAAATTCAAGATTTAATTCAAAAAAAATATTTAATGATATACTGACATGAAGTATATACATACAGTAAGTTTAAGATACTAAAATTAAATTAAAGGCTGAATTATGATGTGCAAATAATAACTCTTACGTGTCTCCATCTTTATCTTGAGAGAATATATCATGCCAGAGATATTTTTCTTTTATGTTGAGAGGTTTAGGTGGTTGCAGGTTGTCTAGCTTTTCAGACGAATAACTTTCTGATATTATAGATGAAGAACTGTCAGTTACAAGACCACTGTCATAACTAACATTTTGATCACTTTTTGTGAGTTGTGATGAGGAATCTGTCAAGGACAAATTAGAGATCTGTTCACTAGTAGATAATACAGAACTTATTTCACCAGATTTGTAGCCACAATCAGATTCTGAATCAAATGTCAAAGATATAGAACTGTCAGTCTCCTTGTTTTTCTGTTTAGTTCTGGGAGACAGATCTTGGTATTGTTTATGTTGAGATTCCATATCTTGAATTAATTTATCTTCAAATAGAACTGAAAAAGAAACATGCATGATAGAAACTATTTTATGAAGTTTAAGAAAGATACAAATATTGTATATATAGTGATAAAAAATTAAAAAGCATAATCAATTTATAACTAGATGAATAATTAAAAAGCATAATCGATTTAAAACTAACTAAGTTTACATCAGAACGAATGACATTTAAAATTGTTTGAATAAAAATTACATACACATTAATGCATTAAAATCTAAAAACTCATTATTAAGTAAGTTATAATTTCGATATAGTGATCTCATGTCAATTCTCATACATCAAATAACTAAGATTCATTAATAATTATCTCGTTGATTGAATTTCAATTCACCAATAATCACCTTTATAGATTTATTTTAATTCAATGAGGCATAAAAATACCACTCTTTAGGAAATAAATATAAATTAATAAAAACAGGGAAAAATAAATTAGATTTTACCTTGAAAAACTAACTTTCATCAGTTCATTTCTAAACTGTTTTTAATACAAGAAAGACTACTAGGAGAATCGTTAGGTAAAAATCGACTAAATTAGCAAATAAAAAGTACTAAATAAATAATAGAAACGAAAAAAAATATCAGTTAAATTACATTACAAATGAAAAACTGAAACGGAAGATAACGATAACGTTCGCTTGGAAAAACCCAAACATTGGAAATTTCAGAAATTTTTGTTTTAACAGTCATGGTCACGAGTAATTATATTTTTATGACCTTGTAAACTAAGTTTTATATCTTTGATCAACTCAATTAATAAAATCACTAAAATATGTTAATTCATTCACAAATAATAGTTACGAAATTTGTTTACTGAATTTCTCATTTATGAAATTAAGAAAAGACAATTTAGATAAAACACTGTAGCCGTAGCTCATTTGCTTACGCGCTGAATTTGTTTTGTTTGGATTGGATCGTGAAGTCTGCTATGAAATTATTTTTGGTTTGTTGGATATGAAAATTTGCTATCTAAGGGAATTAAAGTAGCTTTTATTTTATATACGTTTTTGTCATAACATTGTGCTTAAGATAATTTTTTTATCGTCATTTTTTTTATTTCAAGAGTTTTTTTCAACTTTGAAAAAATAACATTACGAAATGGATGACTTGTCTATGAGATTTGCTCATTCTAATGGCTTTACAGATGTTTGCTTCGAAGACACTGGAAAGTATGTACAGGTTCATATTTTTAACTGTGTTTAAATTTGTTTGTACTTACGATAATTTTTTTCCGCAGTTACATTATCTCATGTGGGAATGATGGAGATATACGAGTGTATAATGGTTTTGAAGATGGTGATCCTGAAACCTATGCTTTAGGCAAAAATGTTTCATCTGTGGCATTTTCAGTTAGTATCATTTGTTAACTCTTCATATCATACCCTTCTTCAGTCTATGAAAAAGCAATTTTTAATATCCTGCAATAAATTTTGCAATTGATTTCTTGTCAAACAAAATCTAAGTACTTAGTCTCTGGAGTTTTTCATATTACATATTCGCCTATATATTTATTTGTGATTAAGTAAAAGTGTTCCAATTATATAAAATTACTTTAAAAAATTTAATTGGTTCTGAAATATCCTAACATTTCTTGTTATTTTGAAGTTAAAGAATTTTTTTTGAATGGCGCACAATTTAATAAACTTGTAAAATCGTTGACATGCTGGTGAAACCTCTCTGAGTTGATAATAGTTTTAGTTATTTGATAATGAAATTTTATATATATTGTTATAGAAATAAAGAATGCAAAAATAAATTTGTAATTAAGAAATGTGTGACTTATTCTGTTCCACATCAGACTTAGTTTCTTTCACATCAGTCTCAAAACTAAAAAATATGGATATAACTTGTAAGCTTACAAAATAGTTAGTATTCTAGGGGATTTGCAGATGAAAAAATTTTGTTCTTATAAATGTAAAGTTACAATTAATTTTGAAGCTCTTTAATATTATTTATTTATTTTTTGTTTTTAAATAAAGTCAATGTTTTTGTAGAATGATGTTCTTTATGCAGCAATCAATGGAAAATTTACAGTATCAGCATATTCTTTTCCTTCCATAGAGTTTGAACAAATCATAGCTCAGTTTAATACTATAGTGTATCATGTGGTGTGCAGCAAGAATGGCAATTTAGTAGCATCTGGTGGAGGGTAAATATTTAAATTGAATTACCTTTTTTCAATTTAATTTGTTTAAAAGTTGATGTTTTAATTTTAAAATTGTGATATGAATTTTTTTTTTAAATTTCTAAGTGTTATTGTGTAACATTATTCTAAAACTATTAATTTTGTTGTTTCTAACTTACATTTGACTAGTTCAAATCTGTAATACAATCTGTAATACCTTTCATAATGTCAGTGTATATCAGGGTTTAAGCTGAGTCTAAAAATTCATTAGCAAAAAAGCTAAAATCTGAAAAAAAGTTTTAGCAAAATGCTAAAATGCCATTAGGCTTATAAAATTACTTTATATCAAACAAGTACTGTAAGTTATCTGACAAAGAATAGCTTAATGTACAAGAATATCAAAAAGAATACCTATAACAAAAAAAAAACACATTTATTATTTATCAAAACATTTTGGTTTATAATTAACAATCTTCCTTTCTTTCATGTTTGCCCATTTTACAAATGCTTCTTGAAAGTTAAATGCACTTTCAGGGCCCTCAATATTAATCATTAACAAATTGTTTACATGGTTGATTAACAACCTGTTTCGAATATTAGTTTTAATCAAATTAAGGCAGCTAAAGCCCCTTTCACAGTCAACAGTGTGCATTGGTATTGTTGCACAATACTCTATAACAGAAGTTATTAATGGGTACTGTTCAGACACATCATTGGTATATAAAAATAAAAGTAATTCATTAAATGACATGTTTTTAATTATTATTACTAATTCATTAAATAACATGTTTGCATTAAGATGTGTTTAAATAATCCACATTCACAAAGTAATTCAGTTTCTGTAAACTGAAAATCTTTTCTGGGAGATTCCGAAAACAAATTGAAAATGCAACGGATTTCCTTTACACCATAATGCTGTAATTCTTCCGAACTATGGGGCATCCTGCTAGGTATAAATATATTGAACATTTCGATTTTATCCAAATCTCCCAATCTATCAGTAATATTTTCAATGATACAGTTTAAAAAATTGTGCATCAAATTACGGAATCTTTCCCTCTGTTTCAGTCCATCTAAAATTATATGGCCCTGAAACTCAAATTTTTCACTTTCCTTCTTAGGCACATCATCTAAAAAACTCATATAATGAGTGCCGGTGCCATTTTTTATTTCTTCTAAACTTGAAATACAAGCCTTCACACTTGATTGAACATATTCAAAATTTAAATTAGATTTTTGAAATATGAGGCTTAATTTATTAATGTTGAACATGATATCATTCATGATGGCAGTGGTTGCTAAAAACAAAAAAGTAGTTATATTTTTTAACAACCCTTGAGTTTTTTAACAACCCTTTCTCCTTCTTGTTTGATCAAGTTTTTTTCATGGATGTTAGCGTCATGGTTTTTCACGGAAGCTTTTTTTTAATGGAATTTAGTAAAATCTTTTAGCAAAAATGCTTTGTTGAATTTTAGCATTTTTGAGGGGTCTTTTCGTATTTTGCGAAAGAAGCTACCGTAGCGGAAACCCTGGTGTATATTTATTGTTTATTTTTACAGCATCAAATGTTAAATAGTTTTAAGTATAAAAGTAGGGAAATGTTTCAAGAATGCAAAAATAAACTATAATAAAAATAAACTATAAGTAGATAATTATTAGGCAAATTGATGTACCTTGGACATTGAAATTATTTGCACCATCCAATAAAGCAATTTTGCATTCAAAATATAAAATGGATATCTGTAACAACAGGTACAGTTGTATTGGTGACCATTTCACATTTTTTAGGCATGTACTAGGAAACATTTTTTTGATTTTTTTAGTTGCTCAATATTTTTTAATCAGGTTGATCTACTGAAAGTTTATGCACTCCTGTTTTGTCTCATACCTTTAAATTTCGAAATTATAAGAGAGAGACATTGAAAAATTTATAAAAAGAGACAATCAGAAGATTACTGTATAAACAAAATGGTTTAATTTTTTTCATGTTCCTTTTGGAAACTGCAATTATTTTTTTCTCTCTTATATTTTCAGAGATTTTATTGTAAAGGTATATGATACATCTAACAAGACATTAACTGCATTTAGAGATCATACTGGTCCTATTTTGAGTTTAGCTGTTGATCCCAGGGAAACATTTTTGGTATGATTCTTTTTTTCTTTTCAAATTATCCAAATGTTTTTATATTTTTACACAATCAAAAACACTTTTAATATTGAATCTTTTGTTTTTTTGTAAAAATGAATAATGAAAAGTTGTATGGTAGCAAATTCCTAATACATCAAAATTTATTTTGACAAAGTTTTGATTGAGTTTCTTTTTTTTTTAACAGTGTAAGCTATTTTTGAGATATCAACTTATGTATTTTTACATTCATTTTGTTTTTAAATTTTTTTTTTCTGTTAATAAACATATAGACAACAAGCAACATTAATTATAGGTTAATATTTAAATTAACTTTTAGTTACCAATATGTAAGCAGTACAGAACATTTAACATATTTATCAGCTTATGAATATATGAAGAATCCATTTTTTTTAACAATATAATCGAATTAACAGTTCAAAACTTGTCTTGTTTTTATAAATTTTCTCTTGATAGGAGTAATAATTTTCTGGTTGCCTAATATATATTACTTGTTCCAACGTTATCCTGTTCCTCTTAGTCCTAGTTGTGTGCTGATTTATGGTAAAACTGCACTAAAAATCTTGTAATATAGTGTAAATAATAATAATAACAAAGAATACCTGGCATGCAATTTCTAAAGTATATTTTTTAAAACTTTTTTTGTATAAATTTTTTTAATTGATTTTATTAAAATTAGTGTAAAGGAAATAATTCTAATATACTATTCAGATTCATATAATTTCTTTAATGAAGTTATTTCGTGTAAATTTTGTTGAGCTTAGTTAGAAAATTAATTTGTGATTCTTTTTGCATTAATTTCATATTTAGGGATCTTCTAGTTGTGACGGCACTGTTAGAATATGGCACGTAGCTGAACAAAAATGCTTAAAAATCTTAAACATACTAAAAAAAAGTAATGATTTGTGGTAAGTTTGTAATTCACTTTCTTATTTTTGAACATCTTATTGAGCAATGAAAAGTTTCAGTTTTGATAATATGTATATAATTGACGTTTATTTTTATTTGCTACTGATGTTTTTGTGGGTTGTAATTTAAATGGGTGGATCTTATTGAAACTTTTTCAGAATATAAATTGTTTAAGATTTCAAGTATTTTCCTGATTGAAATTTTGTATTCAGAAATGTTAATATGATTTTGAAAATTATTTTGTTTATATGTTAGATATATAGATATTTGATGTTTGGTTTTTATATTCTGATTTTTTCAATGGCTAATAAAACATTGCCGCCTTTTCCTATCCTTGTTGTTTCTGAAGTAGAAAAAGAAATTAAAAAAAATGCAGTTATATTTAGTTTGTTGAATTCTTTTGTTTAATTATTTTATATTCTAATATTTGCACAGTAATATTTGTGATTATTTTACAACTTTCTCATTGAAACTTCTAAATCTTAAATTTAGATTTTTTGAAACTGTTTTGAGTACTCTTTGATTGGTTAGAAGTTATTTTTCTATGTTTGGTTATATTTTTTCAAAGAAATGTGAAATAACCTGTCTTAATTTATTGTTATTTGTACTTTATACTATATTGTAACATTTTCTATATTTTTAGCACCGCATCTAGTTTATATCGAATGGATTGGAGTCCAGATGGACAGGTAAGAAAATTTTTATAAAATGCTTTATGGCCTCTTAATTCAGCATGCATAGCATTTTTAAAAGTGCTTCTTTTTAAAAGCCCTTAAAGATGCTTTTTTCATTGGTATTAAATGCTTAATTTTCTCTTTTCCAAAATGAGATTTTTTCTTTATTGTGTTGATTTTCGCCACAAATTATGCAAAAAACGTGTTTTTCACATTGTTTCACAATTCCTTCAACCACAATTCATTTCAGTGTACTGTCGGCGCATAACATATTAACGTGCCAATGATTTTACATATTTGATGAAACACATACGGGTCCACATGTGCTTTTACTGAACTGGACTCAGTGGTAAGAATTCTTGTACTCTCATGTGAAACTGCTGCATTTGGCAAGATATTCTCTATTTCAGGCTTCATTTTCCGTGCTTTGAAATCGACCGAAAAATCTTTTGAATTTTTGCTGATAACGTGGACTAACTAAAAATTGTAAAATTTTTTTCCGCATGTTAATTTTATTTTTGGGAAAGCGCCATCTTCTTCGTCAATGGCAAGCTAATGGCCTTCTCATGTTATTATATTTATAGATCTGTATCACAATCCTTGAACTTCATTTTGGGATCGTTCACTTAATATGTATTTTTATGTAGGGTTCTTCAGAGCAGTCAACAATCACAAAGATTCATCACCTCAAAATTTCCAATTTATTAATTTAATTAAATAAAGATGTATAATTAAGATTAATAGAGATTTTTTCTTACCTAAGGGACCAATTCTACCAATTGCCTATAATTTCCTCAATCTACCTATTGCCTGTAATTTGGTTAAACTTTTAATGTACTTTAATACTTTCTTTTCTTGTGACTTTTTATTGTAAGATTACTTATAAAATTTTTAGTGTTCTTAATTTATTTTGTGAAAAAACTTAATATCTAGAGGCAATATTTTGAAAAAGTACGAAAAAATCTTATGTTATCTAGATTTGTGATTCCAAAAACTTTTATTTCTTTTCTTAATTATTTGATTTAGAAAAAAGTGAATTAAAAAAATTTAATTTCCTCAGATTTGTTAAATATTATAAGTATATGAACCATATAAAGATTTACACTTCTGACAAAAATGTTACTCTTCAATACTAATTGTATTTACATTTCAAAATTATAAAATTTTTTTTAATAATTTCATTAAAAAAATACTAAACTAAGTGACACAAATTTTTAACAAGTGACAAAAAGTTATTAGGGGCCATCCTCTAATTTACTTACAAACTTTAGTAATGTGAATTTACTAAAGTTTTTTTAGTTTGCTATATTTACATATCTTGATAAATTTCTATTAATCTTAATGTTTTATTGAATTTGCTTTTATAAATAACTTTAATTTAAATCTAAAAAATACATTTAATATCTATTTTTTAATATAGTTAAGTTAAATATAATTTTTAATAAATTTTTTTTTTTACATAAAGTAATAATTATTATTTTAATAAATAGATTGAGCTACTAAGTATCGAATATACTTAAAATTGTGTATAAATTGTTTCTTTGGAGGCATATATAATAAAAAAAAGTTCTTTGTCAGAAACTAGTTATTTTATCATAATAATGTTAAATCTTTGAAAATTATTTGTCATTTTGTTAATTTTTTTTATGAAGAACTTTCAATAATAGGAAGAAATTTTTTTAATTAGTACGCAAATTCTAATTATACTTTTTTAAAGTGCTTAAAAATATTTTTTAAGTACTTGAAAAGTGCTTATTTTCTGTTGAGAAATTTGGCAACAAACCCTGTAATTGCTTATCATATTTTTTAATGTAGAAGCGACCCTAATGCTTAAGTTGACACTCTTTTATTTTTTTCACTTCAAAAGGATTGATTATAAATTAATTTTGTGCGCAATTCAACCAGTAAGTTAAAATTTGTTAAGAATGAAATTTTAATTTATAATTTATGAAATAGCATAGAATAACTGTTCAACATTTACTTTTGTAAAAAAATATTGTTTTGCCATGTTAATGAATAAATAAAATGAAAATATGAATTCTTCCATTTTTCTTTTTTAAGTAATGATAGATGATTCCCGAATCAGAGAAGGGGAACTCTTAAGATATTGATGTATACAACAATTAGAATTAATTATTAAAATATAATAAATCAATTTTGATAATTAATTATAAAAATAATTTAACGCTCTTTTGTTAAAATATTCATGATAGGGATGTCATAAATAAAACATAGTGAGGAGAAGAAAGAATGAAGTGTGTAAGAAGGAGCAAGTATATCTAATACTAATAAAAGACAATTTTTAAGATTTTAACTTATATTAAAATTTAAAAAAATATATGAAAATTGTCATAAATGATTTATAAAAGCAAATGTTAATAAAGATTTGAGATTCCTCTTGCTTAAAATGCATCGATTTTTTCTGGTCAGCAGATACTTGATTTTAATACCTGTTTAAGAATATACTCCATGGTTTTCAAATTAAATTGATGATGGACAAACTATGAAATATAACATTTGTTTTCACTACTTCCGAATTATGAATTTTACAAAAATAAAATTCTATTAAAAGAATCTTAAAAGTGTATTAAAATAACATGGAATATAAATTAAATATTTTAGTTTTTGCTGTTCCTTTACCTCAGGACTTGAATAATTATTTAAAAATTATTAGTTTTTTCTAGTTATCTATTAAATTGAAATTTAATTATTATTTATAAATTTGTTAAAATATTTTAGAATTAGTTGTTTTTGATAAATTAATTAATATAGATTAGAAAAATCAGTATAAATTTTTTTTGAATAACTTAGATAATTTCACTACATATTTGGCTTTTGTTCAGTGTATTTACTCCCAAAAAATTTTCTTTTACAAAACATATTTTTGTTTATAACAAGAATGATGTAAGGGTCGAAACCAGTTGCTGGTTAGTCTGAACATTCTCTAAATTCAAATCAAAGGAGAAAAAAAATGTATAGTAATTTATAAGTATTGAAATTATGATGCATCAAAAATATATATATTTTTTTTTAAAAAAAGGAGCTTTAAATTTATTAT
This sequence comes from Parasteatoda tepidariorum, assembly GCF_982258835.1. Taxonomy (NCBI): domain Eukaryota; kingdom Metazoa; phylum Arthropoda; class Arachnida; order Araneae; family Theridiidae; genus Parasteatoda; species Parasteatoda tepidariorum. The sequence goes on along the minus strand of NC_141760.1, from coordinate 65,863,463 downwards.
TTATGCATACAGGAAGAAAAAAAAAGCTATGAAGTTTCTTAAAATTGCTTCTTCTTTAGCAATTGATCCTTTTCTAATTTATTTATTAAACAGAGAAAAATGATTATCTTTATTACATTGCACTACAAATTTGAATTTTTCTTAGTCACCAGGATCGTTGACAAGGGTCCTACTTTCAATGAAAGCACTTTTCCTTTACCTTTAAGTTTTTATAGGAAAAATGGTTAGGGGAAAACAAAAGAGTAAATTCGAAATTGTTTTCATCCAAAAGTATACACGAAGTACATACTTTTCTCTAATGGATACATGTTATACAGTGTAATTTATCAAATGTCTTCAAAAAATGAATTTTTTGTCCAATTTTTTTCTTTTTTAATAATATCACATTTAAAAAAATTCTGGAAATTTTTTTTAAAGAGTATTCAAAAGTTTTGCTGAATAAAAAGTATCATTACTATAACTGTAAATCAAATGTGTTTAGTAAATCTAAAATATTATGTATCTGAAATTTGTTTTTCTGTACCTTATTTCTGTATCTTATTTGTTTTTCTGTACCAACAAAAGAAAGATAATTAAAATATAGGCCTCACACAAAGTAGAAAAAAAAAAATTTATAATTCCTTTTGTTTATTTTAGTATCTGGCAATACCAGTTGACACCGAAATTAAATTCTATCAACGAGAGTCATGGGATGTAAGTTTTACTTTAACAGACAAGTGCATGCTAAAGGTAAATTTTCAAGATTTTTAAATTTTATTTTCTGTTTCGATTTATTATTTTTTATTGTTTTCATTCATTAAAATTTGTAATTATAAGTAATAATTATTTAGAGGGAAAAAAGATATATTATGTAGTGAAAATAAAGTTCAGAGAAACCTCTCGGGAGCGACCACTCTCTGTTCCACGGTAAAATGGTTAATAGAGGTTGGCTGTTCTTAAAGGTTACCACCATTGATTTCGAAATGATATCAAAGTACACGATTTTTCCCAAACGATTTTAATTTTTGTCTGAGTAATTGTATTGGTGCGGAAATGCTATTTTTGATGACATGAAAATCGAATCAATGAATAAAATTTAACTTCAATAAAAATTATCCCTACTGATATAATAATGTGTAAAAACAAACTTACCAATTATGAATGATAGAACTATTTTAAATAAATACAATTGTTTTTCTGTTAAAGTTTGCATTTAAATTTATATCATAAAAATTAACTTTAAAATATGTGAAGAGGTTTGTTTGTTAGAGATGCTTAGTTTTTTCTAAAGTTACTTTTTTTTCCTTCCTAATTTATCTTTCAACTTTAAAAATATAATCGCTAATAGCATTGTCTTTAGTGCACTTTGACTGGAACATGAAATTGTAGATCTTTTTCAGTGATCATCAAAAAGGGCTCTCTAACTAAGAGCCTTGCCCAAATGTTTTGAATTCCATTTTAATTTACTTATTTGTTTTATGAATATTTTTTGTTTTGATATTTTCTGTGTTTCCTTATTTGATATTTTCCGTATTTGGTGCAGAGGTTTGACTGAATGCTTGGAGAGGTTTTAATGGTCTCTCCTAAGGGTTTTCTTCAACACAAAGTCTATGAAAAAAAAATTCTTGCCTCCCAAAAGTGGTCGTAAATAGAGATGATCACTACATAGATGAAGCCTTTCCCGGAGGTTTCACTGTATTTTTAAGGTTATGTTATTCATAAGGTTAAGGAACTGTTACATTTTTTTTAACTGTATATTACATCAAACTTATAGATTTATGGTGACAAATAGGTTTTCTTTCACTCTGAATATAATGTTTTATCCCCTGTATTTGCAGGGGTCATTATACCCCCAATTTCCCCATTAACGAGACGTTTGTCCTTTCCTTAGCAATTATCTCCTCTTTTTTCTTTGCTGAGCTTTCATTCATGTGCTTTAACGAGTTTTTGTTTCACCCATTAGTAGGAAACCAATTCTGAAAGAGTGACATGGAATTTTTTCTGAAGGAGTAACATGACTATTGTATAACTTATTGTGTTTGACATCGTTTCTGAAATTATTGTTTTTCATAGTCAAGTTTACTGTGTGCTTGCTTGTTTATTTCTATCATGATGTAATTTCCTATGAAATTATAATCTCTTTATCTTTGCGAGGTGTTTATATTTTGGTTCGTTCACTTAAATCCTATAACTCTTAATAATGACAATGAATTTTGATGATATAAATATTTTAATTTAAAAATCTGGATTATATAAACACATTACACATCAAAAAGTTCAACATCATAGATATTATCTCAATAACTACAGAGCTCTACTGTTCCCTACTCTTTCACTACGACCAGCCTATCTGATTGCTGCATTCCATCTCCTCTTAAAACAAACTTTTTCTCAAAAAAAATGACCTTCCCTTCTCCTTAGTCCACCTGCACTCTAGGGGACGACACTTCCTGTGTCCCTCACCCTCTGACCCTCAGGTCAGGGGTCAATAAAATGCGTGGGAGAGAAATCAGGATCCTGACAAACTTGTTCAAATAAAAAATTTTGACCTCCGAATAGGTCCTCTTACTGCTTTTTATAACATTGTGCCTTAAAAACTCTGCATTTAAGCATTTTTTTGACATTTATTGCTTTTGATTTTGAAATTGTCTTTATTTTCCTGATATTATGAGATGCAAATTCAAATTGTGCATCTGAGCAGCCATTTTTTAACACTTGATCTGAGCCAATTACACAGTAAATACATGCAATGTTTCAATTATTTATCCGATATTTATTGCTATGTATTTTTACATGTTTTTAAGTTAAAATTTTTATCATACCATAAAAAATTTTACCATATCATTTTGTTGAATTCAAAAAAGGTAATTCAACTCACTCATTTGTTTACTCATTTTTTGACACATCGATTTCATGGTTTCTTCTATCAATTTTTCATCATTTATTGCAATAGAATCTTATTTGGTTTTATATTTCTTAATCAATTTTATATGGCGTTATTTATCACAGCACTCAATTCTCAAATCACACATTAGAGTGATCATTTTTTGCTGTATCTGATTCACAGGATTTCATCATGGAACGTGTGGTTTTGACGTCAATTTGATTTTAGCCATTTATCGCCACAATCTACGCTATGTGCAGAATAAACCCTTTATAAAAAAAATAATAATTTACAATTACAAATTACAAGATTCGAAAAAGGGAGGAATTTACATTTTTTTCTTCAAATGTGAGAACATCTCCCATCATATTTTATCAGGTTTATGTAAGGTCTTTAAAATGTTTTTCAGTTTGTCAGATTTGTGTATTAGGAGTAAATATCATGAACTTTCAATTATAGGAAAGGATTTATTGATATACCTTGCTTGAATATGATATTTTTATAATTTGTAAAAGTTTTTTTATTTTAAAAGTATAACTATTAACTATAAATTATTTGTGTCATTTGCAGAAAACTCTTTTTAATCTTGTTGTAGATTCTTGTAAGAAGTATTAATTTTAATTTTTTCTTAAATGAAAATGTTTCTTAGTATAAAAATGTGATATATTTATCATTGGTAGTTATGATTTAAAGGAAAAATATATCAACCATGTAGCTTATAGAATTATAGAAAGGAAAAATATATTAAACATGTAGTTTATAGAGTTACAGAACGGAAAAATATATTAAGCATATAGTTTATATAATTATAGAAAGGAAAAATATATTATACATGTAGTTTATAGAATTATAGAAAAGAAATATATATTAAACACGTAGTTTATAGAATTATATAAAAGAAAAACATATCAAACATGTAGTGTATTATTTTTGGTGCATAAATTGATATCTGGATATCAAGCTTTTGCAGATTAAAATTTTCAGGGATTTTTATTTTGTGCCACAATTACCCTTGTTTTTTACATTAGTTGGGAACTGTAAACTTTCGTGTTTCATAACTGTTGTTTTCTGAACTAGTAGTGGAACCGGAATTTTATTTGGTGGAAACTAGAAATTTTATATCTACAAAGGTGGGAAAAGAATTATGAATAAGAAAACATGTGAAACTTTTATTTTTGAGAAATTTTTTTTTTGTTATGAGTTAAAATGTAATTGATATTTTACTAGTTATGGACATATTTTGTTAATATTATCAGTGTATATTTTTACCCAATGAATTTTTTTTTCTAGATTTATAGTTTAAGCATGAAAATAAAAAAAAATCAAACTCTCTTAACAGCAAGAATCATTCCTTTGATTTTTTTCTTTTAAAATTCTTATGATTATAATAATTCTTATTCTTTTTTATTTCATGTGAGTTAATATTAAATTAAAATGATTTTTTGTGTATATTTTTATTCATTTTTGATATTAGGATATATCGATTGTTACATTTTCTCCATTTGGAAACTACATTGCTGCTGCTGCAATTAATGGTCAATTGGCTGTGTGGGATACGAAGAGTAAAAAATGTGTTTCCAGGTCTGTCTTTTTTTGCATTTTATTTTGAAATATAAATTTTTTCTTGCTAGCGAATTGGTGAATATGAATACAGTAGAGTCTCGATTATCAGCATTTTTCGTGAAGGGATTGAAAATTATATTTAGTTAAAAATTGCACTTTTATGAAATATATATGTACTATTATTTTTATTGTTTCAGGGTTTTAGACAAAGATTAAATATTTCTGTTACAAATATATATGCATGTATGAATACATTTAAAATTATTTTTTGTATTTCGACTCTACTTTTTTTTAGTTTTTTTTTAAAGTTCGTTATCTGTGGTGCCCTTGCAACCTAATTGCACAGATAATTATGGCAGTATTTTTATTTGCAAAGTATAATGCTCAACTAAGTTGCATCCTCTTTGTTTATTTGAGTTTTTAGGGCAATAATTGATACTTTGGTCAAGCCTTACAGGTAGAATTGCACAAGATTTTATGTCTAAACATAGCACTGTATTAAATGAATTTTTAATTTATTATTAAAAGAGGAGAGATTGTTGCTAATCATATTTTATTGAAATCAATATATTATTACATAACCAAGTTTTGAACAAATGTGATATCTAGTGCCAGAAAATTATAGCGTCAGTTAAATATTTTTTTAATAATAAATTAAATTTATCTGGAATATAAATTTTTAGAAGTAGTTTGCATATGTTTCATTAAATTTTAACATGCTTGATGGAAAAAAGTAATGAACCATTTTTTGCATTCTTTAAATTTTAGGATAATAGTTCACCAATAATTTAAGAGACCATAAAGCATAAGTTAGAATTTTAAATGCTAACTAATTTAAACTAACTGATTTAAAACTTTTCTATGGTAACCAATGTTTAAAGGTTCAAATAGCATTGAAATCCTAAACTAGTATGTTATGACGCTTATTAATTATAATTAGTGCTGGGTATCTCCCTTCAAAAAATGATTTAAGTTGTCTGTTATTCAAAATGATAGATCTGGATAAATAGTAGATCGGTTGATGGATAAATAATAGAAGAAAAAATTATGTTTTAATTTATATTAAAGAGATCATTCTTTAAGGAAAATGTCTTATTCAGCATTTATTTCTAAATTCGTTGCAATTATTTTTAAATTTTAAAATTATTTTATATATTTATATAATGTATTTAACACATTGTGTTGAAATAATGTAGATGTGCTTGTGAAACTCAAGCATTGTTGTAAAAGCTGAAGTGGGAAGACTGAATTCTTTCAGATGTAATCCAAATTTGTCTCTTTGTGGCTAATTTATATATTTTAAAATTTTTATTTATTTATTTAAATCTGAAGACACTTTATCTAAAGCAAAATGTAAAAGCAAAATTTGACGAATTGAAACTAGATTACTCAATACAGAACCATGAGTTTTGTATTGATTTTTAAAAAAAAATTTTATTCAAGCAAATCAATTTCGCTGTCTTTTTAGCACTTTGTTTTAAAAATTGAGAATTTTCTGTGTTAACTGTTGTGCATTATTTTAACAGAGCATTTCTGATAGACTTTATTCTTTTGTTGTCATTTTTTTCCCTGTACAGTATGGCAGATAACTAGCAACATAGTAAACTGAGATTCTGAACGTTATAATTATATTTCAGAACTAATAAAATTTTTTCCCCATTTCCCTTAAGTTTTTTTATTAACTTTTCTTTTTATCAGCGTTTTTATTATGACTTATCTAATGAACGTTATTCTTTTATGGTCACTTTATTTTTTCAGTAGGACAATATAAACAAGTCAATATGAGATTTTTAACGTTAAATTTTTCATGTAAAAATTAAGAATGGCTTTTGTTTCGGTTTCTATCTATCTTTTTCGTTTTAAAAAAACTTTTGTTTTTATAGACATTTTTATTATAACGCACCAATTAAGAAGGTTTCTATTAGACTTTCAATTTTACTTTTTCTTGAAACTACGGTAATTGGAAAGCTGAGTTGTTTAGCTGTGAAATTTTTGTTCAAAAATTAAGATCAATTTTTATTTATTTTTTGCTTTGCTTTTTTATGTAATATTTTTTATAAGCGTTTCTATTATAGCGCTGCATTTTTAAAAATGTTTCTGGTAGATATTATCTCTTTTAACGTCCTCTGGATAATTTTTTTTTAAGGAAAATATTATTTTTGCAATATTTTTTTGCTATTTCTCTTTTTTTCTGCTTTACTATAGCTTTCTTTTTTAATGGTTATTAGTCAGTTTTTTATTTATCTTAAATATTTCTAATTATCTTATACATTTTCATTACATTTTTTCTCTTTACACCATATCAGTAATACAGCTAAATTTTTATTATGTTTTAGTAATGTTTAAACTTATTTATATATAAAATATATATATCGATATTTTTATGATTTTTTTTGTTGAAAAATATGTTGCTATTCGGCCGAATCATTATTCGGTACATCCCTAATTTTTATAACATAATTCGTAGAACAGAAATAAAGTTGTTATTTTCAAATATGGTAAAACACAAGACATCTGTATACACTTTGCACTATTCCTAATTTTTATGCATATTAAAATAAAATTGTATGTTATAGCATCAAATAAAATGTTCTTGAAAAATTTCTAAATTTAAATTTTCTTAAACATAAGTTTTTCAATGCAGTATTATTTCTAGAAAAAAAATGCAGATGACTTTTTTTAATGTAAGAAAATTAGTTATAATCTAATAAAAATTAGTGTTTTGTATAATCACGAAAACATGAATAAGCAATGCAATTTTAAGATGTTAATTATAATTTTCTTGAATTAAAAATATTTCTTATTTAATGTGTCTTACTATGTGTATATGTGTATTGTATACTTATATATGTGTATTTCAATTTCAAATTAACTTCAGAGTGTATCATATTTTAGAAAAAAAAAATTTTTTTTTTCATATATCAAAAGCCTATCTTTGATGTAATAAATTATTGTGCTTTTTCTATTTAATTTTTCATATTGTTGATAAAAATCCAAGGGTTTCTTCATTTCTAATGTTATTTTCTGTATTATTATTATTATTTTTTTTTTATAGAAAACCTCATGAGAATGAAGTAGCTGTTACTGCTCTTAAGTGGAATCCCTCTGGTCAAGACCTAGTGTTTTGTGATGTCGAAGTAAATGACTTTCTTTACACTATTAATTAAGTGTGACCATTAAATAATTAGTCTTTTATGTTTTCTTTTGATATTTTTTAGGGACAGATGGGTATTTACACTTGTCCATTGACATCTAGCCAGGTATGTACTGAAAACTTTACTCAATATTAAGCAAATGAAAGCAGTAATTATTTTTTTAAATTTACAGCTATTAATTTCAAACTTTTTACTTATTGTTTCATCACCTATTATCATATTCTGTCAAAAATGTTGATGCTAAAAATATTTATACATATCTTACCATTATTTTTCTTTATTTTTATAAATTTATTAGTTAACTATATTATAAATAGATTTAATATGCTATTTTATCAATAAATTTGAGAAATATTGTTTAAGCCTTTGCAAATTCTCTGAAAATGAAATTATTTTCTAGAACATTTGGTGCGGTCTTTTTATCCAATTATAAAATCAAATACTATATCTATAGTCCATTGTAAAAATTAAATATAATGGTTTTCACTTTTGAATATTTTTTTAATAAGATTCATGGAATAGCATAAACCTAACCAACATGTTTCACCAAGATAAATAAATTCTAAAATATGAAAATATGTCCAAAAATATAAAAATTGTTTTATTAAATAAAAACAAGATTTTAAAAGGCTTTTATAAAGAATTAATGGCATCGAACTATAGCAACTTAATCGCATATTTATGTAGCGTAATTTTGTAGTCCTAAATGTGTCCATGGTAGTCTTACAATTGTTTGCATTGGTGTGTTGTACTAATATGAAATTTTTTTACTGAAAGAAGTATTTATACGTTTGATTATATTTCATTTAAAATTGTTTCTTTATTCATTATGTAATTTAAAAATTATTGATTTATTGTTTTGAAATTTTTTTAAATTGCTTAAATGTTTTGATTTCCTTATGTATTCCAGAAATTATAAATCCTTTTCTAAGCTGTCCTCTTTTTTTATACCCTTTTTAAAAAAAACAGTAAATATTAATGAAAAGTAAAAATTAGTAACACTTACTTAATGAAAAAAAAAATTTTTTTTTAAATTATCCATAAATACAGATTAAAATCCCCTATTAGTTGGTAATTTTTTTCAATGTCTGACATTTTTAATCTGTCATTTATTTTATTTATTTTCTTATTTATCAACCTTTTTAACAATTTTATTAAGAAAGCTTTCCTTGTTATATTATTTCTTTGAATTTTAGAAATATATAATTATTCACATATTTTATGATCATCCATGTTAGTATTATATTACACTTTTGAGCATAACAATGACATGCTTTCCTTTTAGTCATTAACGATCAGCGCAATGAGTGTTTTTTATTTCTAAGCAAACACAATTTTTATTAAAATGCATTTTTTTTTTTTTTAAATTTCTTTGCATGCATTTTTATAAACTCTTTTGAAATAATTTAAATATAAATCCTAGGAAATTACAGATGATGTTTCTCATGCATCTCATAGTATGCTGGATTCATTTGCTGCTGAAGACAATGACATTGAAGATGATAACAGTGAAAATGGTGAATCAAAATCAATTATACCTGCGCATAAATCTTTTTGCTATCTTTCATAGTATTTTCAATTCATAGTATTTTTTTCTTCCGAATTTATGGTTAATTATTCAAAAGATGATTACAAATGTAAAGTTTTTTTTAGTCCAATATGTTTATTTGGTTTTTCTGTTTTTTATTTTAGCTTTTGATATTGGTGCAATCAAAGCTTCTTTAGATTCAAAAATCTTTAATGAAGAATCAGCAATGGAGACAGCGTCAGTTAAAAGTGAAATCATTGAGCCTAAAATACAAGTTGTAGAAGCTCCTAAAGCTCCTGTCCAAGCAGCTTTTCAGCCTAGTTCAACACCAATTAATTTAGAACATAGATTTATGGTACTATTGTTTAGAAAATGTTTTTTTCTTTCCTTACCTAGTTGCATATTGCTTTTTTGTGACATTTTTATTTTCTAAATATGTATCTTAAAACATTACTCCAGCTTTAATAATTTTTTCCCAAATTAAGAAAGTGTATCAGAAAAATAGGTTATAAAAATATTTTTCCCCAGCAATTAGACATTTATAAGTTTGTTAAGATACTCTGAATTTATTGCTGTCTTCTATTTTCTCTTGGTAGAATATTATAAAGACACTTAATACTTATTATAAAGACACTTAACACTAATTCTAATTAATTTTTTTTATTCTGAAAATTCTTGCAGATATTAAACTTATGAATTCCGGCACTAATGAAATTATACATGTTGTAATGTAATTATACATCATTTAATTATACATCATTTATAATCCATATACATAATGTAATTATACATCATTTAATTTTATGATTACACAGTACTTACTTGATTTTAGAAGTGTGATATTGTAATTTATATTGTGATATTGCAAGTTATCTTTCAATTAATTATCATATTTAGCTGCAAAAAATCAGCTCATTTAGATTCAGAGTCTTCTAATCTTGTTCCAGGAAGTGTTGATGGACTAGCTATATGCAGTTGTAAATGTGCTACAATGTTTATCAAAATTCGATAATCATCCATTTGCTAGCCCCTTATTGTTAAAACTAATATGAACAAGGGTATAGTGGGGCTGTAATGCTGTTTTTGAACTATAATTCAAATAAGCCCAATTTCCTTTATAAATCTTTATTTTTTTGCCTTCCCAAAAACCCGATTTCCCCCCAACCCTGAAATAAACAAGTTTTTTCCCACTTATTACAAACTAAAGCCAATTGTGAGCATGACTTCAGTCATGTGAACTCTATAATCTTTAAATCGAGGTCCAATCTCATTATTTCCCAACTGGAAAGCCTTATGTTCTCAAAGATTAATGGTCCATCATTAGAACACCTGGAACCAGATGATTAGTTAATTAGGGTACTATACTGGTTGACAACAGATAAACGCGACTTCCTAATAAATTGCACCGCATTGAACAATCTAATAGCTTGTAAATATCACATGCGCAGATGTAGACACATATATTTATGTATATATTTACAGGACTTTCTGTAATCACTGCCCTTAATATATACTACATAATAAAGTTATTTCAATCAAGCAAATCACTATTAAGAAAGGCTAGATTCAAAACATCAAAATAAATCTGATTAAATGATGAAACTTCAAAATGTTTCTTATAATCTTATTTCATCATTTCCCAATTTTATCAGACAAGTTTTGATCCTTTTAATTCATTTTACTTAATAGTGATACATTTTAAAAGCGTTTTTTTTTTTTTTTTTTTTTTTCATTCTTAAGCATTAATTTGTGTGCACAAAAAAATTATAAATAGCAAATAAAAGAAACCAAGAAACGAAAAAAAAGAAAAACAATAGAATTGTGATGTGAATTTATGTTTAGAAGCATTCCAAAAATATTAGGAATTTTCTGAATTTGTATTACAATTATATGCATAGCCTATAAGATATTATCCTTTAACAGTGCACCGTTCTTACATTGATTTAAGAACATTGTATTTCAGCGATGGTATAATTTTTAAGTTTTTCCTTCAACTCCTCCCCTTTTCTGAAGACTTATGTACCAGGAAAAACATTTTTAAAGCTACAACACTGGATACGAATAAAAAATGTCTCTTCAAGGTCATGTTATCGAACTGCTTTTTGCTAATGAGAAACTTTTGGATTTCAGTTCGTTTTGTCATGTAGGTTGTAGATATTTTTCAAGCATTTTAAAGTAATTTTCAAGAAATTAAAAAAAAAAAAGGATGGGAGGATTACTTTTGAGTTATGTTTGTGAAATAATTTAAAAAAAGGTGATGTAAATTGCATGATTATAAAATTTTATTTAATATGAAATATTTTTTTTTCCAGTTTTTTTTTTCCTTGGCAGTTTTTGTATCTTTTTGTATAACAATAAAGCCTGTTGAATTGTTCTTACCTAATTTACTAACATTTACTCATTCTTGTTATTTAAATATCATTTATCTTCTGGAACTATGTGTATTATTTCGAATTATTGATCATGAGACATTTGTTTTTAATATAGTTGTGGAACAATGTTGGTATTGTTCGTTGTTATAACACTGAGGAAGAAAATTCAATTGATGTGGAATTCCATGATGCAAGTGTGTATCATCCTCTACATTTAACCAATACTCGAAACCACACCTTAGCTGCTCTTTCATCTGAGGCCTTATTGTTAGGATGTCCTAAGCAAGATGAAAACACAAGGTGAATATCAACAAGTTTTAGTTCTGTCTAAAAGTTTGTCTTCTCTAATAAAATAATTTAAATTTATTTTGTATTCTCTTCTTATTATTTGGGAGAAGTTAAAAGGAATATAATTTAGTGATTTATATTTTTTTACAAGATTACTGTTAGTAATTTATGAAATAATTTACAAACTATTATAGCTTTTGTAACTAAACATAATTTATTCATCCATAAGAACTTGAAAGAAAAATGGAAGGAATCTTTTTTCAATTTTTTTTCTTCATCAATCAATTTAGAATCAAATTTTTTCTCTTTGTCAATTTATAATACCTGCATTTAACTTTTCCTTTCTCTTTTAAAGAATATTTTTTAAAATTTATGTTTAAAATATTTATGAAAACAACTTATTTTTAAATACATAAATTTTTAAATCTCTTAAAATAAAATATTGTCAGTATATTAAATTTCTATAAAAATATTTATACAGTTCTGTTGATAACAGTGATGTTATCAACAGAACAAATTCATTAACTTTCTGCAAGATAGTTACTTTTTCCCAATATTATTCTAAACAGTCTTAACTGTTAAAATTATTTCTTTTTTAAGCTATTCCAAGTTAAATCTAACTTGTTCTAAACTGGGCTTTTTTCATAGTTCTACTTAACTTACAAAAAGTAAATAGATAATTAAAATAAATTAATAATCAAAATAAATTAATAAATGTCTGCTGCAAAAGTCTGAAATTTATAATTTTGGTTAAGTTTACTTCATTGTTAAAGTAGCTGGGAAATATTTAGTTTCTAATTACAAGTATTATTAAAGCCATGTTCAAAATAGTTACATTTTAAGGTCAAAATAATGTTTTAATTAAACAATTCCATATTTTGATTATTTATATATATATTTTCAGACTAAGTTAGTGTAGGAATAAGTTTATATTATTTAAAGGTATTTTATTATATATTTATTAACAATAATATCTACATTTTATGGTTGATTTTCAGTTCTTTTAATCTTTATTTTCATTTTTATTTTTAATCTTTTCAGTAGCAAATTGGAATGTCTGCATTTCAGTACTTGGGATTCTAATAAAGAATGGATAGTGGAAATGCCAGAGACTGAAGAAATAGAGGTTATAAAACTTTTTAATTTTTTTTATTTCCTTATTTTATATTTTACGGATAAAACGGAAGGCATGGAAAGTATATTTTCCTTTATCTTTACCCTATTTTGTTTTTTTAATTGAAAGAAAAATATAGTTTATTATGTCTTCACCGAGGATATCATTTAAGTTGTGACGACAATCAGTATAAATTTAAGAAAATAAAATTCTTTTGTTATTATACTTGGTAATATTCTTCTGGAACAAATCAAGTATGATTTTATTTTAACAAAAATTTATTTTTCTAATTTTGTTTAAGTGTTAGTAACTTGTACATTTATTTAGTAATCCTAGATGTTATTAATGTGTTTAACTCAGTATAAATTAATCTTCCTACCTTAATATTCATTTTATAATTGCGATTTTGAAAAAATTGAGATGTAACATGGTACCACATATTGCAATTGAAGGACATCTTGTGAAACACTGTTAATCCACAAGAAATTAGATAAATTATCTTTAAAGATCTCAAAACAATTTGTAATATTTAGTGTTATATTTTATTACTTTTTGGATTCTTTTGAAAACGGATTATAATCAACAGAAATGTTTTTTTTAATAAAAAAATGACTTGTATAATGTTATTTTCTTAAAAAAAAAAAAAAAAAATAGCTTGTTAAGTTATTGATGGGAAAATTTTACAGTTTGCCATTTTTTCTCCAGATGAGCCTTACAACAGAGTAAATCTAAGTAATTAGGTCATGTGCTATGTTTTTAAATTGAAATTACTTAGTGTAAAATAAAAATGAAATAATTTGATTTTTAAAAATAAACTTGACTTTCCAATTTTCTAATATTAAAATAAAAGTCAGAATGAAATATATTAATTATGCAAAATGAGACCTTACCAGTTGATGCCATTATTGGTCCTATTGCTGGTTTCTTACTAGTATGATACAAAATTACCATATAATTAATGACACTTTGAATGCTGTATATTGTAACTGATCTGCATCCAAGTATGAAGTTTTTCTATAGCCATCCTATTTTATGGAAGCAAAGCATAAACATTAAAATTATAGATAGGATATAGAAATGAAATTGAGTGTGTTTGAAAAATGATGATACTTTTCATTTATTATTATTATTATTATTTTTTTACCAGTCTAAATGTATTCTACAAATTTATTTTAGTTCTGTTATCTATACTTAAATAAGCAAATTTTAGTTGTAGATTGCTAAAGCATTTGTATTTATGAAATTATGATATTTCACAGGCAATAACTCTAGGTGAAGGCTTTGCTGCTTGTGTTACTGATAAAAGATTTGTGCGCTTATTTTCAATCAGTGGAGTTCAATGTGAAGTATTTTCAATACCTGGTCCTGTTGTTTGTTGTGCTGCAAAAAGTAATCAACTTCTTATAGTTTATCACAAAGGAACTGGTAAATATTGTTTTTTAATTATTTAATCATTTAATTTTAATGAATTTTTTTAGTTTACCACTAAACACAGAACTTACTGCCATTCATCGAAAGAGGCTAAAAAAATGTAGATCAATATTCTCAAATTATGTAACTGTGTGAGCAGTCAGGAAACTTTTCACAGTGCTCTGCAATAATGTAAGGCGAAACATTCTTAATTATATCACTGAGGAAAGATAAATTATAAAAAATGTAGAAAATAGTGTTTTACTTGGTAAGTAAGAAGAGAAAATTGTGAATCAAAAATCTCTGAGCTCTATTTTGCAAGACATATTTCTTTGCTAGTTAGTTATTATTTTTATTGAAAAGTTTAGTTTAGGCCCATAAATTTTTTTTTATACAAATGAGGCAATTTTTTTCAGGTATTTCTGGAGATCAAAACTTAGGCATCATGATTGTGAAGGTTAATCTAGGAATTCAGTGCTCAATGAAAGAATGTTTCATTCCACTTAATTCTAAAGCATTTTTAAGTTGGCTTGGGTAATATGTCATAAATATCTTTGCACACCTTCTTACTATTTTCATTTTTAACTGAAAATTTTATTCTGAAATGTAATGCTTAGTTTTGAAATTAAATTCTATATTTTCTAAATTAATGTGCTTATTGGTTTTTCTAGTTTTTCAGATGAAGGTCATCCTTGTATTGTGGATACATCAGGTGTTATACAACTTTTAAATGTATCATGTGGGTCTAAATGGATTCCCATTGCTAACACAACTTTAAATGTAAGTAAACATAGTACACAAAATGTAAAATTATGAAATCTCAATAACTTTTGAACTAATAATCATAATGTGTTATACTAAGATGCTATCTTAATGGTTAATAATCTTAATGCTAAATTATTTTCTGGCTCCCCCCCCCCCCCGACACACACATTACGAGAATCAAAAATCCAAATCTCAAAAAAAGATAGGTATATTGAGACTAAGCATGTTTTTCTGTCCTGGTCTCTCAAACCATGGAGATTGTATCATAGAATGAGAAATTTTATAATTATATCAAAATTTATTTAGCTTTTATTTTTTCCAGTGAAGTATTTGTTGTGTTTAAAAGTTTTTCCAAAGGCAAACTCAATATAATTTTTCTTTTTATTGATAATTTGTTTGATTGTATTGAGCTACTAGTTTTATATTTAGCTTTCGATTTAATTTCATGATTCGCTTCCGGATTGTATAAAAAAAAAATTTGATCAACGAAATACTCATTTGTATAATGAACTAAGACCATGAAAGTATTACAAAAGAATATGTCTGTCTTTTGTTATTAAGTTGATATTTAATCACTTTGTACTTAAATAGTAGTACATATTTAAGTAGACTGAAGCTATTGTTTCAATCTACTTGCTATGCTTATTGTTACATTTCTATTAAAAATGCTTTGTTCATTGTCTATTTTAAATAATAAACAAATTAGCAGGCTTCATTTTTTATTTTTAGATTAAGAACAAGTCTGATACATGTTTTGTGGTAGGATTATCAGAAATAAAACAAGAAGTAAGGTAATAGTTATCTTGATACTAAATTTTTTATCCATATTTGCTTGTGCAACTGCTATATCAAATTAGTCATCTGATTATTGATTAAGTCATATAGATGTTTACTATCTTTGCAAAATTTTAGATTCGTATTTGTAAATTTTTAACAAACTTCTAAGGATATATTAAATTTTTTAAAATGAATGAATGCAATTTTTGTTATAAATGGATACATAACAACACTATTAGCTACTATTTTAATTAATACTAATAACTGTATATCAATAATCTAAATTTTATTTCTTCTGTATATCAATTATATGAATTTCATTTTTTAATCTCTTTTTGTAATATGTTATACAAGTTTATAATCAATATTCTAGATATATTCTGTGTAAAGGATCTCGGTATCCTGCTCTTTTACCTAGACCTACCATTTCTGTTTTATCGTTCATTTTGCCTTTTTGTGAAATGTCTTCAGATAAAGGGAAACTTGAAGTAAGTTTTACATACTTTTGAAGGCTATTATTTTTATTTTAATATTATAATATATTGCCATATTTTTTCTTGCATTGGTCGACATTATCAACCCCTGAAATTTATAATAAGAAGTCTACTTGTTCTCTTACCAGTAAAATAGGAAATCAACTTTAAAATTCAAATGGGATGTTGACATGTGCTCCTATTCACTGCATTAATCCAGAGTTTGTAATTAACTACAGTTGCATGCAAACGTTAATTAATTTTCGTTATTAAAAGTTAATTAATTTCCATGTTAATTTTCGCTGCGAATTATCCAGAAAGACATTGTTCAATTCAACGTTTTCACAATTAATTCAACTCCAATCTATTTCGGCGCATTGTCAGTCTGTAGCGTATGAAAACGCCATTCGATTTACATGATTCAAAAATTTTGATAATTGTCAAAAACAATGCCAAAAGGTTTTATTTATTTATTTATTATTTTTTTGACATGACGATTAAAACCAGATGAAACCGTAAATTGTCAAGAACTTTCCAACCCTACCTAATTAAAAATTTTTTTGAGTGTTTAAAAATATTATTTGAGTGCTTAAAAGGTGCTTACATTTTGTTGAATAATTTGGCTACGCACCCTGAAAAAAACTTTGAATTGAGCATTTAGATCAACTTCTCCCAATTTTTTTATTAATCTTCTTTCAACGGATTCTTAGGTTCATAGGTTAAGATTGAGCATATTTGCCTATAAAAGATTTTAAAAACACTTTATAGAGGAAATGAATTTTTTTTGTTATTAATAATCTTAACTTATTTTTTTATGTGTGATAATTAAATTTAAGGTCATGGAGCTGTATCTAGTCTAGTTATAAATGTGTTTTTGTTCTAATGTATGTTTGTAGCTAAAATTTATAAAATAAGCAGAATTATGGCTTTTTTTAAAAATTAGAAACTTAAACTTTTGTGTAAGTTGAAATTTGTTATTATAGAAACATATTTCTTTATTAACAAATTTGGTAATTTTATTTTCATTTGCAAAGTGCGATGGGAAATAATAAAAGTTTTATAAATGCATATTTTCATAATTTATTCAATAAAATTGTTATTAGAAAAATTATATTTATTAAAATTATAATTATTATCTATTCCTTTTGCGATTGCATTTTACTTTAAATAATTTCATATGGGTAATCGAAACAATAAACAATGGATTGTTAATTGGATCTAACTATAATTAAACGTTTCAAAGGTTACTGGAAAACAAATGTCCTAACTCTCAGAATCTCTTTACTCTTAACAATGTTTCAAAATTGCTGATTTAGATTACCTTTCCAGATTGCTGTGAAATTGACCTTTTTTCCAAATAGTGTCAGTTTTGTCATGAATTTCAAACATGTTGTTTAAGAGTAGAAAAAAAAGTGCATATAAATTTTAATTTACATGCAATTAATTTAATTACAAATATTAATACAGTTTTTAAAAATTTTAGTCTAACTTGTAACTAGTGAAGAAAATTTTAAATTAATATTTCTTGGTTAAATATTGAAACAATAATTCTAGAGTGTTATCCTGGAGCTATTCCAGTTTTATGATGGAAGAATAATTATTGTAGTAGTGGTAATATTTTATTGTGCTTATGCGATTTGTGAAGCGACATTATTCCATATATAAATCGGATTGTTTTGTTTATTTTGAATTAAAAGGTGACTGAATTGTTCCTGAGGGACAGTTTAGGAGCATGGGATGAGATCCACAGGTGGTGATCTATGTAGCATAAAACAGCCAAAAACGAAGCTGAACTCTTGTTGTTATTATTAAATTTTAAATAATTTGGCTATAGCTTAATCACTAAACCTTGAGAATTAATATAACCCTGCAACTGAAACATTTTTGTGGTAAGAGAAATAAAGTGACTTAAGGAATAGAGAGTTAAAAATTGATTTGTATGTTCGATTTAGTCGCTGCAGTGAATTAAAATTGTTATGCATTTGTATTGAATTAAAAAGCTAGTGGATACATTGATTGCTAAGTAGATATTTTTATTTGCTTTTTATATAATGTAATAAAATTTAATAATTGGTTTAATTTAATTAGAATTAGATTAAGAATGATTAAAAAAAATTAAGTTTAAGAAATTAACGAAATTTTAAAACCTAGTAAATGTGTAATGCCTATTATAGGACTTTGTATGCTTTATCTGTTAAACTGTAACTGCGATATAAAATGTTTGTATTTATAAAGCAAATATCTGTTTGGAGATTCCTTCATCCATTTTAAATTTAACTCTTCAAAAATTAATAGAAAAATGACAAAACCACGGTTAAGTACCTACTTGCATTTCAGGTCTCTTATCCTTCAATACCTTTTAATTTTGACTAGAGTTAGATATAGCTGATAGTACCTGAGTTAATTCCTTTTTCAAACTAACTTCTGCACCATGAGAAGGCTTTCATCCACAACAAATTTCATATAAATGTTGCTGTGTGTAATTGGCTGTAACTCATGATTCTCAGCTCTATTATTCTTTTAATATTTTTTTTAAGTAGGAAAGTTTTATAATATACTAATTATTGTATTATGCAAATTTTGAGATTGCTTACTGATTCTAAGTAGTTGTTACAAAAATACATAATATGGAATAAATGTATTAAATTGAAATGTATTAAATAATCTTTTTCTGTATCTAGTGATTTGTTTTATCCTTATAATTCAATTCATAGTAGCATTCATTTAACAAATCATCAACTTTTTGTTATTATTCTGTTAGTGAAAATGCCATCTTTGGAACAAAATGTTGCAATATTTGTCTATTTTTGATTTTAGGAAGAAAATCAAAGATATGCTTTAGCTCATAGGTGTCTAGATTCCTTATTAAAAGAAGGTTATGAGGTTGATTCTGAATTCCAAAATGTTGAGAAGAAGTGGATGGATGCTTTATTAAAATTGTTTGCCGTGAGTATCGTTTGCTTATTTTAAATCAATTCACAAACTTAAAATCTCCCCTTTTGTGAAAATCATGTCAGTGCCTATTAAAAACTACTTCATTCTCATGCATAGATATTTGTAAGTTATTCATTTCAAATGTACAAATTTTTTTTAAATCAAAACTGGCCAGGTAAAACATATATGAATACCATAATATTGAGGCATAATATTTAAAAGAAAAATTTTGACTGCGTTTGTGTAATCTTTTATATTTTCACATAATACTATAACTTTTGCACATATTATTGATATATATATTATTGATTATTATGATGAATTATTGATATATATATTATTGATAAATATGCATATTGATATATATGAAGGAATATGATCATGACACTAACCTGCTACATGTTTATAGTTAGCCACAAGATCTGATCGTGAATACAGAGCACTGGATGTTGCCGAGTTGATGCCTAATCCTGCTGTGATCCAAGGAGCTATTCGATATGCCACTCAAAGACACCGTATTGCTCTTGCTGAGAGGTTGGGTGAAGTAATGAATAAAAAGTTAAATCAAGAGGATGAAACTATTGAGGAGGAATTAGATTTATTACCTTCCGAAGAATTTTCAGAATCACTTATTGCTGATAAGTCTGCGATGGAAAGGTAAATATGAGATCTTTTTGTTGCATTTTCACCTTTTTTGCTAATATTTGTTGTTTCACTATGCTCTTTTGTATTAATAGCATTTTTCATACGTTTTACCTGTATAAAAAATGATACTAATAGCATCTTGTGTTTATTAATAAACTGAGAAGTGTTTTACGTATAGTTCTAGTTGTAATTAAATTCTAGTCTTATTATTTATTTTGTTGCAAAGTAAATACATTTTCTAGTCTCTATGGAATTAGGACAACTTGGAATTGTCAAGAGATTTGATTTTGGGAGAAAATTTCAGTGAGTTAGCTGTTTACCAAATCTTGCAACCAACTGGAAAAATAATCTTAAAATTTGTGGTAACAATGAATAGTTTATGCTGTTTAAAGTAAGAATGTCTTAATATCTATTACTGTTACTCAATGTAAAAATTCCAGTGCAACATTGTTAAATTTCTTCGATTTATTAAAAATTGAACATTAATTTTAACAGAACACTTTTTATTATACTATTTCCTTTTTAACTATTTCCTAGTTTTAATTTTTTTCTTCTTAAATATACACTATTTCCCGTTCATTTATACTTCTTTATTTGTTGGTAATAATTGTTTTTAAAAATTTAGCTTTCTATTTAAGTTTGTTTAAATACTTTATCACAAGCAAGTTATATAATAGCTTTATTGATCATTCAAATATTATGTCAGCATATTTTTAGCTATTTTTGACTCCCTCTCCTCCCTTATCAGCAAAAATTAACAAAAGACAAATATCATCATACTTAAGAAAATCTCGATTGTTTCTCACTTTGACTTTTATTGTATTACTCTAATTTTAGGATTAAATTCAAATAAACTTTGCATAAAGCAAAATTCATGTTTTTATTCATTTTCTAAAATTTTTATGTCGAATATTTCTTAGAAATCTTCTGTGTTTTCCTTCAAAAAATGGTCATAACTCTATTATGGTCAAAACTCTTTTGACATAAATTCTTCAAAATAATTTTTTCCACTTTTTTTTTTATCTGAATTTATTTCCAAATTTGAAACTCTTCCAATTGTGATTTTTTGCTACATTTTTTCTTTGAATTTGATGGAAAATTTTGTAAATAAGGAGGCCTATTGCTTTATGAAGGATTGCTCATACTAGAAGGGTCTGTCATTAAGAAGGATCTGTCATTGTCAGCAAAAATGAATAAATTGCAAAACCCAGTTAGGTCCTTACATAATTGATTGAATGATTATGATTGAATTGACTCTATTAATAAACTGTATTATATTAAGTTTTTCCCCTTTTCTTTTGTATTTGCTATCAACATGTTAATTATTCATCTAATTATGTTTGTTTCTTCCAAATTGTAGGTTTTATTGCTTCTTGAGTTAAGAAAAAGTTATGTTTTAGATAAAATATTGTTGTACATAGCAAAAATGTCAGAAATTTTGTTGATATTTTTCTGAAAAAGTTAAAGTATTTTATTTCTGAAATCGAATGTAAATCCTGTTTATAGTTTTCCAAGCAGTAACTTTTAGGTTTAAGTTTACTAAATTTTATTTAAGTTACTAAGTTTTTTTTTAGATTAGGAGATGTTCTGTGATCACAAAGCTGTAATTCTCAAAGAGTTTATTTTCAGATTTATTATCCTGGGATAACCTTGGAACCAGTCTTCAATTTTTTTTTTTGTTCTCTTGCTCTTTACCCTTTTGTTTTTGTTCTGAGCTATTTCAACACCATTTGATTTGGTTATGATTTCTTGAGTATGTCCATAAGTGTAGAAAAGAAAAAAAATGTCAAAATTATTGTTCATTCTGAATAATTAAACCTAAAGTTATCTTTGCTTCTCAGTAGATTTATCTTATTGAAGAAAACACTTAATTCCATGTTCCCAAGATGCATTTAGGATTTTTCTTCTATTTTGTTAGCTTTATTTTTTTGCTTTTGGATCAAATGCAGTTTCTTACATTGTTTCTTTTTATTACTGTTTTATTCTTTTTTACATAATGTTATAGATTTTTAATTTTTAATTTGGTGCAGTAAAACCCTTGTCTGTTTAAAATGCCATTAAACTCCATATTCAATTATAATATGCTGATATTAAATTTGCTCTGATATAATATGCTAATATTGTTCTGATGTCAAAATTGTTTTTCTGAGGACAAGACTAAATCGAAATTTTACTTTTGGGTATTCTGGTTAAATACTGGAAATTTGAAAGCGGGTTTTCTTATACATCACTGAAACTTACTGTTGGGACAGGAAATAGTTAATCAAAATTATAAAGTTTATTAAAATGAAAAAAAGAAGAAAAATAGGATTCAGTGAGATATCAAATATAGAGAGTAGAAGAAACTAAGGTGTGTAAAAATTGTAAAGTAAAATAAAAGTTGATTTAAAGGGAAAATAATTCATTGTATATTATATTAAAAATTCGAGTGTTAATGCTAAGTTATGTACAGAAATTATAGATATTAAATGATTAAAATGCTGCATTTTGGTATTAAGTGTGAAACAGACTTTCACGAGACAAAAATATTCCATGATTTAGATGTATATTTTCAGTCTTTTCTCTCTTTATTTTTGTTATGCTTTAGTCAAGTTTAAAATTTATTTTTTTGAACCATTTGGTAAAACAATTTAAAATTGAAAGGAAACACACAGCATGGTCAACTCAATAAATTTTTTTAAAATTTTTAATACTTTCCAAAGTTACAATAGGTAATTAATCTTAACTCAAATTTTTTAATTTACATTTATTTATTTATTTGAATATGAAAAGGCATGAGCAATTCCCCCCCCCCCTATAATATGTAATTGTTTAAAATGCCCTTTTGCAATATTGATTTATAGTCCAGTCATGTGTTACATAAATTTAAAGTAACTTATTTTAAAATCATTAAGAAGCTATTTTTCAGAAAGTTCTACTTGCCTGTTATTAGTTTGCAGTTTTTAATGTTTGTATTATTTATTTGAATTTTTTAATCCAACTGAAATTTTATCAACCAACATTAATTATATAACTAAGTTCAAACAATTAAATTAGTGCATTTATTTCTGTATTATTATACTAATCCTGTCATTTAATAAAAGTTATTCAGTTTTTAAAAATTCGAACAATAAACCTTTCAGCTATGTTTAGTTTTCGTAGGCAATAGCTAAATGCATTTTGTTTTTAAATTGAAATTTTTCATATATTTTCAGTTTTAATAACTCTATTGCTAAAGAGGATTCAGTTTTGAAACCAAAATCATTGTCCCGAATAAAAAATCAAATTGAAAAGAATAGTGAAAGTTTTGAAGACACTGTTGGTAAGATTTAAAAATTTATAACCTAATACTTTACTGCTGCCATGAAACCGAATAAATTCATAAAAAGGCATTTAAATATATATATTTTACAGATATTACTGCTAATGCATCAATACCCAGCAACAACCTGTTTATTGCCTCTAAGTCTTCTCCTTCATCTAATCCCTTTAAGGTTAGTTAATACTTGTTTTACCTTTTATAGTGATTGAGTAAGATATAGAGTGATGATTGCAAAACTCTTAAAAATAGTTGCTTTGTTTTTAGTTCAAGTGTAAATTAAATGTTAAAACTTCTTTGAATGCTTTCATCGCGCCAATGACTCGCTTTTGTTCCAATCTGCTCTTAGAGTTCCCCTGCAGCACTAAAATTGAAACAAAACTCAAAGTCCTTTATAACTTGTTTATTTTACTTTAAATAATGATAATCAATTGCAATCAATAACCACATTCACTAATGCACATTCACAATGCGATTATTCGTGGAAAACCAAGTTATTTCGTTCGTAATGATGAGAGAATTAATTTGGCCACTGTGCTTTGTTTGAAGTTTTTTTTAAAGAAAAGTTAAATTCGAATTTACTTTTTTCTTTTTCGTTAAAATCTTTCTTATTATTTATTTTCTTTATTCTAATGGAAGTCTGAAATATGATTATTTAAAATCAAAAAATTAATGTTACTTCTCTTTAGTTATTGATGTTTAAAGGATTTTATTGGTTAGTTAGGTAATATAAATTTTCAAAGCAAGTTTTTTTAAATTTTAACCACTTGTACTTTGAAAGTTTATTGCAGTGCTGCAGAATGGAAGTTATAAATTATTTACAAACTAAATAGTTATGTTTTATTCTTATTATTATTAAAGAATGATAATTTTAATAATTAGTTTTTTTATTCTTTTAATGATTTTTTTAAAAATCTCAATGGAAGCACAATATCTTGTAAAAGCCTTCCAATTATAAGAGGCTTCATCCTAGGCTGAACTTTTACTCCTCGAAAAGCATTGTTTCTGAAAGTATGCTAATGGCAATTGTAATATGTTTCGTCTACATTAAAATTTTTACAGAAGGAAAAATAAAAAAAATCTTTTTTAGTTAGGTTTATCATTTTTCGTGTTGGTATATTTATTTGTTTACTTTTATGTTTCTGTAACTTAGTTTATTTATAACAATAATGGTAAGAGTTTTAAAAATTCCAAATATTTTATTTGCAGAGTAACTCTAAATCACAAGCGAAAAAAGAAGAGAACAGTAATTTGAATGGTATTGATGATCTTCTAAATAATAGTATGAAAAGTGTCACTTCAAAGTCTTCTAACTCGACCCTTGAGGAAAAGGTAATTCGTATTCACCTTTAAAAATATTGTGAAAAAATCTTCATTTATCAGACATTTTTTCCATAAATTTATTTAAATTAGATTTCTAAGGACCAAACTGAGAAAATAGCTTGCTATAGTGATGTACTGTGGAACCCTGTTTTTATGTTGTCCGTTTGTATGTTATCCCGCTTCCTACATCATTTTCTGCTGATCTGTTAAAATCTCCTATGCCTCCTGTGGCAGAATTTTTTAGAATTGTCCACGACAAAACTCTTGAGCAATAATATCTTTCTGCAAGATACTTTTATAAATAACAAGCATATATGTTACTAATTCAAAATAATAAAAGAGCTGTGTTTGCAAAACAAAACTATATAATTTTTTGTAATTAAACATGTAATAATTTTTCATTCTAATATTATGGTTGATATTCTTGCATTTTGTTGGGGGAGGGGGATGGAGAATGCACTAGTTATTTTCTTCCTCTCATTTTGTAAATAATCATCACAAAAAAAAAAGAAATCAAGATATCCGTAGTATTAATTGCGGGGAAAAAAAGATTGATGACGAAATCACCCGAATCGGACTCCTCAACAAGGAATTACTTAATTGGGTGTTTCGTTTCAAGATTGAGCTGTTGTTTTAAACGAACAAAAAAATAGCGGATTTAAAATATATGGAGAAATCAATAGCAGTAACAGTCAAAAAATCGATAGAATCATGGCTTTAAAAAGTAAATACTCAAATGCATTATTCAAATTTCCCATATTGTTTGAAATATATCAGAATATTTAAAAATTATGTGAAAATCAGAATCAATAATTGCCAAAAATACAATCAAAACATATCGATGTACGATACTATCAGCGTGAATTGAGCGCTCAAAAAAGTGATTATCTTAAAGTATGACTCAAATTTTATGTGTAAATTTCTGTAGAAAAGAAATCTTTCTGCAAGAACTCTGTAACGTTCTGTGACATGTCGTTGTGATTCTGTCACGAGGCCTATGCCAATAATGTTACATTATTCCAAGTTTTATGTTACCCTTTTTAAGAAAATGCATTTTTAATGCTTGTCTGGCGAAGAGCATAAAATCAGGGTTTCACTGTACATAATTTTCTAATGCATTTTAATAAAAACATATATATATTAAACATTTCAAGCAGTTGTTAAGATCAAGTCATAAAATGATACTCTTACGTTTTTTTCCCATTTCAATTTCAATTTTTTATTCTTTTTCATGCACGGAGATACGGTTAAACTTATTTAATTAAAATGAGCATGAGTAGAAGTATTTCTTTAATAAATAACATACTTTTTCTTATGAATTTTAATATTTTGAAATTTAATATTTATCTAATTTGAAGAATATAGAATTGTTTAAGACTTAAGTATGGTTGAATTAATTAAAGTAAATGTTTCATATTTATTTTTGTAATATTGTTGTCTTGTTTTACTAAATACTTGCTAATAATTCTTATAAATGTTTCTCCAAATATAAAATGACCTTATTAATTTTCCCCAAAATATATTTCTTTATGAAGAGTAATAACAAATAATACTTTAAAAATAAATTTGAAATTATTTTAACAATTTTAAAATTTTTTTGAATAAATGTTTAGTTTAAGTATTTATTTATTTTGCCCAACATATATGTAATTAATGAAAACAAAATTAAGAGTTGTTAACTATAATGCTAGTTAACTATATTTCTTCAATTAGTACTAATTCCTTCTTTCAATATTAATTAAATTAGAGTAATTTCAAATTCTATTTTTATTTTGTGCAGTTGAATTTAGAAGCTCTTATTACTAGTGATATAAAGAACAGTCTTTATGTTTCTGAAGGATCTAAAATATCACCAGAGAAATAAAGAACAATCTTTATAAAAAATCATATAAATTCAAAGAAAAAAATTAAAACTTTTTATGACTGTAATATTAGTTAACTGTAATTAAAATTGTTAAGAGACTATATCACTTTAATGGAATTTTTATTCTTTTCGACAGTATTGAGTTAGAGTAATTTTAAATTATGTTTTCACTGAATGCATTTAATTTTTTAAAATTTCATTCCATCATTTATTTATTCTCTGTTTACACAGCCCAAAAAATCAAGATTTGACATCACTAAAAAAGCATCACCAAATAATGCAGAAAAAAAGAAAACTGGTTTTAATCTATATTTTGAAGAAAATGTTGATGAAATTAAAGCTTCTGAAGCTCCAGATATAAGTGAAAAAGAAATTGTTCAAATTGCTATGAAGCTTTATAGAGCATTGCCTCAGTCTGAGAAGCAGGTAAAAAAAAAATAATTTATTATCGAAAATTTTAAGAAATCGAACTTTTATCATCTACAATATTTATTTTTTAAGATAATATTCAACCTTATCATGTCTATTCTTTTATTTATTATATAGCTTTTTAAAACTAATAGAACAGAAATAACATGTTCTTTAATCAAACATACAAGCATTTGATTAGTTTTTCCATCATTGATTTACTAAGAATTAATTACTTGAGTGGTTCAAAGTACTAGCGAACCATTTCTAACTAATTTAAGTTTTGTTGAAACAGGATCTTTAAACTGATCTGAATAAATTCAGTTTTATTTAAAAGTGAACCACCTGTTCTTAGAAAAATCATTTGCTCTGCAACATGTTTTTAAGTTAAAATAAATGTGCTGGAAGCTCCGAATTTGATTTCTGCAACGTTGCACTAAAACGCATTGTAATTGGGTTTAATCGAGCTGACTTCTTGGTATTCCACAAAGCATTTGTCCTTCAAAATAAAATTGCCGGACTGTAGATCTTACAGAAATCACTGAGGCATATATTGACTGCGACACACATATTGACATTTACTTAATACTTTAATATCTGATTTAATGCATACTACTGTTGATAGTGTTGAAGAGGATGATGATGTTTAAGAAATATGGGACGGTATACCCCACAGCTGATCAAGAGCTTTAAAGCATAAGAACTTGGAATTAATATTTATTTGCGAAAGCGAATTTGCAAAATTTGTCAGCATTAAGTATTTTTTTTTTTGAAATTTTATTTTTAATCAAAAGAAGAAGAAAAGTGAAGATAACATTTTTTTAATAATTCATCTCATATCTGTTGTGTGTATATATATATATATATATTTGTACTCAAAATGTTTTGCATTAATTTTCCCATCACCAACAATGATTTTATTTTCTGTTGAAGTTAATGATGTATGTTATTGTACTTCAAAGTCAAAACATTTCAAAAGTTGATTTTTTTTCCTAATTTCTTTTCAAAATGATTTTTTGGAAAAATAGTATACAAGCACCAATTAAATACAAGATTTAAAAAATCAAGATCACACTTTCTTGGTATTAGTGTGAAATATTTATATAGCTATGAAGCTGCTATGAAAATTGATTTTGTATCCTTCATTCTATATTGTGAAGACTTTGCTGTACTGTTGTATTTATCTCTGCAATTATAAAAAGTTACCAGTTTGAAATTATTTACCAGTAATTTCAACCTTTAGCTATGTTTCTTATATAAACTCTCAAGCTCTTATAACATCTTGCTTTAGAAGAAGGAGAATAAAGCTCTAAGGAAGATGATAGTTGAGCATTATTATTATATATATATTTTTTATTTTGCTAGTTCAAATTTAAAAAAATACATAACTTTTCTTTCTACATATATTGGTATATTTTTCATTTCCTCCATTTATCTAAAAATAAAATAGGAAATCGCTGTTGCTAAATTAAATTAATATCAATCTTAAGTATACATTCTTTTTTAAAAATCTTTCGATTTAAAATATTATTTGTTAGAATTATAATAATTATTTTACTATTTTAACTTAGGTTTGTATTATTTTTTAGAATAATTTTACAATATTGGTTTAATATTTGCCCAATTGTCTTAAATTTTAGAAATACATGAAGCCTTCTACAGCAAGTAAATCTACTAGTGAACAAAGTAATATTAGTGCTGAAACTAAAGAAAATTTTTCCAAGATTCAAAACGTTGATAAAGACTCTGCACCAAAAAGGAAAGAATCCTCTCTAGATGAATCTGAAGATACACCAAAATCTAAAAAGGTTAAAACTAATTCATCCAAACCTGCAGATTCAACATTGAGAAAATTAACACAATATGCCTTTACGAAAACTCAAAAATGACTTATGGGTTTTTAATTATATTTAGCTATTTATTTTTATATTCATAAATATTTATTGTTCTCTGCCGAAAATGATTTAATGAATCTAAGATTTTGAAATTTTTTAAATATTAATGTGGTTGGAAGGAATTAAGTATGTAAATAAACAATAAGTATGTTAGAAATTGTAATTTTTTTAACATTTATTTCTGAACTATGATGTCTATTTGTATATTTTTCTGTTTTTGTTAAATAAATGTAGAATCATAATCATAATTTTATCATGCGTGTGTGTGTGTTTATTTTATGATAAAATTTTAAAAAAGTCTTTCAGTTTTCTCTTATTTACATCTCACTTAAAATGGAGAAAATAGTTTTTTTTCTTCAACTTCAATTTGTTTGAAACAATTGGATTAGTAATAAATGCTTTTGCCTCCTTTTTCAATGACACTGATTGATTTAATTCTCTTGTTTATCCTTAAATCTGCTTAGAGTACTTGTAATGAAGTTTTAAATCTGTGTGTTATAATTGGTCAAGAAGTATTAAACTTCTATTAATAAGAAATTTGATTCTTCAATTGTATTCAAGTAGAAAAATAATACACAAGTTGCTGTTTTCAAAACACTAAATTAGTTTTAATTGTTAAAATTTCCTTTGATATCCTTATATTAAAGCATAAATATTTTTGAATCTAAATTTTGTTTAAGAGAAATTCAGGTATGTTTATAGACCTGTTACAAATTATTTATTGTAAAAATGGATCCCTCACTATATTTTTCATTTTAAAAATGGACTGTTTGTCAAAAAGTTTCCTTTGATTCAATAATGGAGCTGATCATTTTATTTTTCAGCACTCTGCATGTTTTAGGGGAAGAGGATGATTTGTTAAGTAACATATAACTTATTTAAATCAAAAAAGAGAAACCTTTCTACTGCTCTGTTTATTCTTTATTTATTATTAAAGTGCTGTTGAGGGAAAAGTTCAAAATAAATAAAATAAAATTATATTAATTTAGTAGTGTTACACAAAATCCAACAGTGTTTCTGATATTCGTTTAGAAATATTTTGGCGAACTATGCTCAACAGTTACTTTGGTTGTAACTAAATACAAAAAAAGTGAATCTAAATTTTAAATTACATTTTTCTTACACAGGTACAAAAAAAGTAGCAATATTTCACTGTATTAAGACTGTTTTTGTTTCAGAAAATAACAATCAAGATTTTTTTTAAAATTTTTTATCTGACATAACAAATTACATTTTTTTAACGGGTGATAATGGATTTGCAGTAAGATGTAGTATAATAGGTGAGGTATAGTACAGTCTTATATTAGTACAGTCTTACATTAGACTACAATATCAGAAAACAGATCTAAATAAAGCAGGTCAACTTTATAGCCCAAAACTATACATGAATAAAACTTAAACAATGAAAGTGTCACAGAAACAGACACTTGCCATATAATAAAGCACCTTCTTCAGTTTTCAAACGAAAAAGGAAAGAGATTAACACAGAAATGTGCAAGCGCTATTACGAATCAGTTACAAGGGGAACATAGGGTAAGTAAATAAGAGAGTCAATAAAGGGTGGGAGATATTAACAGGGTTCATCAATAAGTTTGCTTCTGATCAATTTAAAAAAAAAAAATAATCAAATTTTGAAATCATCTATGATATTTTAAATTTTTGTTCTTTGAGAAATTTTAAATATTTTCTTAGTTCTTCATTCCTCCTTAAAACAGATATTAAAAGCCAAAAACGATTTTTTGATTTGTTTTATGAATGAAAACACTTAATGTTTTATTTATTTATTTTTTTGTTTGCTGAAGCATGAGTAATCTATTCTAAAAATATTGATATTTAGATAATTCAGTTGAGAATTGATTTTATGCAACTGTATATTTTTTTTCTGAGAGAATAGTTTCTTAGTTTACATAAAAATAAAATATGTTAGAACTTCTGTTTAGCTAATTAATACAAAATGAGAAATTCCATTTAAATTAACCTCATTGGTAACCATGTGATCATGGCTCAGAATGTTAATTGTTTAATATTTTTTGCAATATCAGGAGGTTTTTTTTTCTTTTGACTTAAAAAGTCGATGTGTAATATTTTACATGTGTTTATAATTGTATGATTAATTCAAATTTAAAAAATTTCCATCTTAAATTGCTCTGAAGCTAACATTGTTATATGGAAGACAAATATTTTATCAGTGGGTAGTTAATAGTTTTTTATGATAGTCAAAAGTTAAACAGAATTTTTTTGAGACAGATTTATCTACAGATCATTAAGCCAATTTTATAAATATATAAATGCTTAACTAATTGTGTTAATTCAAAAAAAAAAAAAACGTTTTTTTTTTTAAAGTTCTGCACCATGACAATTTCTGGAACTAGTATCTTATGAAAAGTAAGTGTCTAACATCCTAAGTACAATTGGGTATAATATGAAAAAAAACACAACTACTTCGATTTAGTAGGAACAACATATGACGCAATGCTAAACGAATGGAATTTAGTTGTTGTTTATTTAGTTATTGTTATTAGTAGTTGTTGTTATTTGTTTTAGTTGTTGTTTATTTAGTTGTATTTAGTTTCAATAACTTTTCTTTATAATGCAATAAAATCTGGCGAGCAGCTATTTAAACGATCGAACACTTCGTTTGTTTATTTGTGGCTTGAAGTTAGGCTCGCAGAAAATGCCGTTCATGGGTTAAATTTAGTAGGAACAACACAACCTGTGACGTGGGCTATATTATACCCAATTCAACTAATTCATTGAATATTGAGAATTAGAAATATTTCAAAAATTATTCATTGGTTGGATACAATTTATCATATTTAAGACATAACTCATCCGGTGGATGGTTTAATAACATGTTAATTACTTAGCATCATCGAATTTTTTTATTGATTTATTATTATTATTTTCGCATTCGTTTTTAACTGAAAAGTGCTGCACAGCATTTTAAAGATGTTATTGCTCAGCTAATCATGTAAAAATAGAAAACTTGAAAAGATTCAACTTAAAAATGTTCCGTCTAATTTCAAGTTGATTTTAAACCAATAGGGAGTTAAAATGTTTAAAAATTATTTTGAATCACCAAATTCATCCTAAGACTAGTTTAAGCAATTGAGTCAAAATTTAGAAATAGAAAATTGCATCTTAATTTGCTCCATTCGTGATCTCTTCTCAATATGAATGTATGGAAAATTTTTATTTTGAATTATATATTTCCTATAACACCAATTAAAAAAATTATTCAGTGGGTGACCTTGCCGTATATCAAGTTCTGACTCTTCTAGCTAGTTACTACTTTTGCCACTAGTTGACTATTTTTCTAACATCAGGCACGGTAAGTCGAAGTTGAAGTTTAATTTAATTATCTACTGCGTTTCATTCAAAAAGAGAAAGTTTACATTTTTAAATATGGCAATATCTCTTTATTGAAAAATTATGCGCCTTGTTTGTTTGTTTTGCTTTCACTGCTTGATTTGACTTATGAATGACGTGTAAAGAAATAAAAAATGGGAAAACCTACTAGGAATATATTTAAATTATTTATTATAATATTTTTCAAATTCTTACATGTTTCTTCTCAGGACTTCAAATTTGGGTGGTGCGCTGATCCTGAATGTTCAGGTATACTTAATAAAACAAAATATTGTAGTGAAAATCTTATTTAAGCCGCCAAATTTTGTGCTTCAATTAGTTTTGTTATAAATGTTAGTTGTTTACAGCTGACTTGTCGTTTATGTTAGTTTTGTTATTTAGTCAAAAAAATTTTTGTTTCAATGTTTTATTTGCAAAAATTTAGAAATTGTATTTTACGTATGGCAAGAAATTAAATAGCTCATTCGAGTATTTAGTATAATCATGCCTAAATATCGTTTTAAAGTGCTTTATATTACAATCTAATATGTTATAAAGCCTAATGTTCGAATTATTTCATACCAGTATTAATGTATTTTTAAAATTTCCCCCCGTTTTACTTGTGAGATATTTTGTAGCAGAAACATATTGATATGGACGAAAGACAATAGTATAGTGTATTCTTATGAAGTATTTTCTTTCAAAGTATTAATGCAAAGTAACCATATCATAGAGTACTTAAGTTAAATGTTATGGTATTTTTGGTTATGTAGTAAATTTTTTTATAGTTTATTTAATCAAATGATCAGGAAATTGGCTGAGAGAAAAAATTAATCTGAAGTACAGACTTCATTTCGTTGCTACTTTGTAATTGGTAACAATAATAGTTTACAACTGAGAACCTCCTTACATTTGGCGATATTAGAATAAACCTATAGGTATATATGGAAATAAACTAAGTACCAGTTACATAATGGTAACCCAAAGTTGGGGGAACCTGGAGGAGGAAAGCACTGACTGTCATGGTAACCAAAAATAGAATTTTAGCTAAACTGAATGAATGAATTTTAGCTAAACTGAATATTATTGCGAAACTAAGGTATTCCAGATTCTATACCTTAACCTTGTTATTTTACAAGTATATTGAGTTTCATTGCAGAAATATAAGCTTTTATAATAAAAAAGTAAAAGAATTCTCACAATAGCTTGTTATTGGCTGGAGGAAATTATAGAGTTAAGGGTTCCACAATTTTGGGACTAAGTGTGTGATTGGGGCAAGGTCATCATTCCGCATTATGCCATTATTGCAACTCTCATAATCTGATGTCCATCACTATGAAACGGGGGTTCTGTGGCAGAATTTGTTTGAGATATATGTGACAAAACTCTCTATCACTATTATCTTTCTGAAAAATACTTTTAATAATAACAAATGTTGCAAATTTAATATATCAAAAGCGCTGTGTTTACAGAAAAAAACCTATATAATTGTTTTCAATAAAACATGTAATAATTTTTTATTTTAATATTATTGGGAAAATTCTCAAATTTTGTGTGTGTGTGTGGGAGGGGGGGCTAGCAAGTTATTTCCTTCTTCGCATTTTGTAAATAATTATCGCAATAAAAAATCTAATTAAAGCTCATGAAATCCTTGGTAGTAATTGCTGATAAAAAGATTAACGACCAAGTCACACAAATCAGGCTCCTCAAATACATCTTTCGTTTCAAGATTACGTTTTACGTTGTTGTTGTAATAAATAATATTACATAAAAAATATCAGATTTAAAAAAGCTATGGAGAAATCAATAGCATTAAATGCCAAAAGTTCGAGAAAATTATTGCCTTAAAAAGTAAATACTCCAGTGCACAATTCGAATTTTCCATATTGTTTGAAATATATCGAGATATTTAAAATCCACGAGAAAACCAATATCAATAACTGCTGACAATACAATTGAAACATGTCATCGATTTACAATACTATCGTTGTATACAATTTACAATACTATCGTCATGCATTAAGATGATTATCTAAATGCATGATTCAAATATTACGTGTTTACCTTTATTTGAATTGATTGATTGAACTCTTAATCATAGATCTGTCTAATTTAACCTCTGAGCTATCACGATTCATTAAAATAAATTTTCTCTTATTAATTACTGTATATAAATTATATCCTTGTTATTTTTGATAATAATTATTTCAAATATCTTGTGCAAAGTTATCCTTGTGTAACCGTCTGAACATTAGTCTCAACTTTTTCTAGAATTTAAAGTGGTAGCCTTTATGTTAGAAAATATACTGGTATCTTTCTCCCAATTAAATCTATGAGAAAGTAGTAATGTGTAACAGGCAGGGTTGGCAAGATTTTGCCGCTGGTGGAAAAAACCGTCCTGGCAAAAACAAGTTTTTGCCAAGCAAAATGGCAAAAACCTATATTTTCCAAGATGAGAGGACAAAAACACATTTTTGATACAAAATTATTCCTAAAATTGAAATATGTACTATAAATATATATAATTAAAAAAAATTAACAAAATTATTATTCCATAATTTAATCATAATGTATTAATGTATAATTTTAGTAGTTTAAAACATTGATCGAAAAATTAGTGATTATTCTCTTTTTTCCAATGAAATGAACTTATTTCAAATTAATATAACTATAATTTAAAGCTTAAAATATCTATCAACATGTGTAGTTAATTAAAATATACAAGTATCAATGCAATTTTTTAAGTTCTTTCTTTATTCATCATCACATTACAATTTGTGTTGTCTCAATATAGCGTAACAGAACACTAGTTTTGAAACATTATTTACAGTCAACCGATTCCGAATTTTTGAATGTCTGAAGGAAAAATTCGAAAACACTCTCAATGGCAGCACTACTAGAAGGACATGAGTGTAAATGAGACATTAATTCCCAAAATTCTCTTTAATTGTGTGGTTTTGTTTGCATTTTGAAGTAATATTGAGGAATGAGGTGATTATCAAAATCTATCTAATAAAACATCCATCTTAGCTTTCTTATGTCTCTCTTTAAATATAGTGTAAGAGTGATATAATGTAAAATAATACATACTACCAAAAGTAATTATGAAGAAGTAGAAAAAATGCAATTTATAAAAAAGCATTTATTTAAGGATTCTAAAATGAAAAGAAATCAAAAACTTTCAATCTTTAAAAAATTATTACTCTTATATTAATTATTAATATTTTAAAAATAATTTTCTCATGTAATGTATCAAAATTTTACCAGGTTTTTGTCACTGTCCTGGCAGAAACCCCTTTTGCCGGCAAAAACTCCAACCCTGGTAACAGGGAATATTCTGCATAATTTTGCCTTCCATTCTTTTCTTTTATTGTATCCACTATGTGTTAAAGTTGGCAATTTTTAAATAAACTGGGATAAAACATTCAATTCTCCCCAATATGAAATAATTTGTTAATTATAAAGATGTCATCTTTCTCTTATTGTAGTACCTGTGGCTGTAGGCATTACTACAATTAATTATCATCCTCCAGATCGAAGCAGGCTTGGTTTTCAGCCAAATCAAGAAGTAATAGTTTATGTAAGAGAGTACGGAGAAAAAAGAGACTTATTAGGTATTGAGGTAATGCAGATTTAAATTTTATTTTTCATGTGATTTTGAAGTTTTTAGGATGTTTTGATTTTTATTCTCAATAAATAATATCAGCAATTGTTCTCAACAGAGCTAGTTATGTATTTAATAATAATATTTTTATTAATTTAGAAATTGACTATTATTGTGTATCGTAATTGTTAGCTATTGTTTTATTGCAAAACTAAGGCAAACAACGTTAAAGAGCACAAAAATATTTATAAAATACAGACAGCTGTTTCAGATGCTCAAAGGGCAACTTTCATCAGTGCAACAGAAAGAAAAGAGAGAAAACAAGGTAAATATATAGAGAGAAGGGTGAAAGGATGACGACCTGTCCCTCCTATTGGCCGTTGCTCTAAACCCTCTTGTGACGTCACCTTTCTCTCTATATATTTACCTTGTTTTCTCTCTTTTCTTTCTGTTGCACTGATGAAGGTTGCCCTTTGAGCATCCAAAAGAGTTGTCTGTATTTTATAAATATTTTCGTGCTCTTTAACGTTGTTTGGTTTAGTTTTGTATTTTAGCACAAAGGTCGCCCACTTGTGTATTTATTGTTTTATTATTATCAATTATCATTTAATGTCAGTAAAAGAAAGTACATTTTCTTGTTGCCTTCCTAAGCAGTTATAAAAGTAGGTAGGCACTTTATTTACGTCCAACTTCAGCTGCACAATGGGCTATTGGCGACAATCTGGGAAACATCCCCGTGGATGATCCAATGACCCGCCATCACAATTTTGTTCTTCTGCAGAGGGGATGGCTCCCTTGCTTTGGCCAACGACCTGCGTGTGGAGTTGGGCACTTTACTGTAGAACAGTTTAGCGAGCACTGATACCGCACAACCTCGGGGCCCTATGTATGCTATTCAAATTGTTTATCCAATCGCTTGCTGACTGTAGCCAGTGATTTCTGACTTCAGTGTTATATTGTGATCAGTCCGTAAAATTGGCTGCATCATTAGCATAAAATAAGCTGCAAATTTTGTCAAAACTTAGTTCATTTCCTTTAATTTTTTATTGGTTTTTGTTAATTTTTTGATAAAGGCATTGAATTGGATTAAGAGCATTGGATGGAGAGCAAGCTCAAAGTAAATTTTCCCTCTAAACTCGATTAATCAACATTTTTACGGAAAACTTTGTAACTGTTAAAATGCTCTCATTAATACCAAAATATTTTTGTAACATTTTTTAAATATCTCTGTTAATGTGAATTAAGTTAATAATGAGATGAATTTTTTCTTATTGTCTTTGGAAAAAGTTAATGTTTTAAGAAAATCACACAGTAAACATTCATATAGTTTATAATTTTTCGATTTATATTTCAATGAGAAGATTGTTTGGGGAAAATTTTCTAAACTGCAATATTAGAGCCGACAGTAAATTTTTCTTTCTTTCTTTTTTTTTAATTCAAAGAGGTACAAGTTGAAAGTAATCAATAATGCATAAATCATGTAAAATATCCAGTATTATAAATGCTTTTTCTTTTCTTTTTTTTTTAGCAGTTTTGTTAAAAACTACTTGAAGTTATATTTTTTTATGCCCATTTTATTGATGTAATCAATAAGATGAAAAAACTTCAAATTAATTTAAGTTCGTAGCAATGTAAACTTTTTTTAAAATCTTGATATTTTTTACTTTGTCTGATTCATTATGTATATATATATATATTTATAGATAAATGGTAGAAAAGGTTATGCTCCAAAGAATTTCATTAGAGAAACAAAGTCTCTGGCAAAAGCTGTAGTTCCTGCTAATGTAGAAGTGAGTAGATTTTTATTTCAATTCCTTCAAATTTATTATAAAATTAGCAGTTTTACATTGCATGTAATTTAAATTCCTATTTCATAATCATTCCATATTTTGCCTGTTTTTTTATTCTTAAGTTAACACAATTAATACAAATTGTTATATTGCAACCACCTTTTTATTATAAGTTTTGTTTCATTTCTATAATTTTTTTTTAAAATTTAGATTAAAATATATCTAAATTATAAACACAATATTAACTATTTTGTTCAGTGTTCTTTTTTTAAAGCTAAGAATCAATAAATTGAAAAGTTTATGTATAAGGAAGGCATGATTGTCAAAATATGAGTCAAGTTTGGCTAGGTTTATTACTTTATGTATGCAGGGGTCTGTCTAGGTTTTTTTAAAAGATACCTATTTTGTGAAAATTTAGAAATAATTTGTGAAAATTAAAAAATCAACACATGTACACTATCATTTTAATTAGTATTTAACCAAGTACTCAGCACACTTAGCATATTGAGTTAACAGTATACTGAGATAAAAGAACAGATTTTTAATATTAACATACTGAGACAAGTTTTGACGTTGTACTCGGTTAATACTGAGTAGTTGTAAAAATTAAATATTTATAAGTATAAATAAAGACGAAGATTTTTAGCAATGAAAAAAGGAAATATGGATTCAAACATAAATTTATAGCATGCAATCATTTACTACTGCTAACTAATATAAAAAGAGAATTGTACCAAAGTTTTAAAAGGCATGGAGGAAAATTTAAAAAAAAGTATTTTGTGAAACTACCGTTTTTCTTAAAGTTGAATTTGTGAAAGTGCCATTTGATCAAGCGGAGAATTTGTGAAGGTACCGCTAAACGGTAGTAAATTTACCCTGGACAGACCCCTGGTATGTAAGATTTTGAAAGTTATACCAAATAGTTTTATTGATAAATTTAAATTCTAAGTAGATATTTTTTGAAGTTTCTTAACTTTTTTCTATGTGGGTAATTATGATTGCTTGAATTGAGCATCAAGAAATTCAATTGTTGATTCAATAGTTTAATTTTCTAAAAATCGTTAATTTCAGTGGAAGGAACTCCAAATCTTTTTTAAATTTCATTTAAGCTGTCAACGTTAGCTTTTGTGTTGATTTGCCAAAATTTTCTCTCGTTTTACAGCAATTTGTTTAGAGGTGTAATCTGTTTTATTTATAAGAAATGTTTATTATATTTTTTTTAAGTAGTATTTGTATTGATTTTTTGACTATGAGAAATGTGTTTGGTTAGAATACAGCCCTGTGGCAGAATTTTTTTTTTGGCTTTTTGCGACAAACCTCTCTAACACTAATATCTTTTTACAATATGCTTTTAATAATAACAAAATATACATGTTACTAATTGAATTTAAAGTAACAAAAACGTGTTTACAAAAAAAAATTCCCATATTGTCAGAAATATATCACAGATATTTAAAAACTTTGTGGAATTCATTATTGAATAAATGAGCACGCACTAGCAATACAAAGTTGAAAAAAACGATGAAATCGTCACATTAAAAGTAATTAATTGATTTGAGTTTCATGTATAATTAAATTGTATAAAAATCATCGGGATTTAAAAATTTTATTTTTTTTAAATGTGAAGATTCGTACTAACAACTGTCAAGAGAACAATTGAAATACCGCATGGATTAACAAGAAAATTGGCGCAAAATAAGCGCGTCAAAAGAATGATCTCTGTAGAAAAAAAAAATTTCTTTCGACATTTCTGCAGAAAAGAAATTTTTTTCTTCATTATTCTAGACTTTTTATTCTTCTCAAATACGAATAGAAATCTCACGGACATTTCTTTCCCCTCCAATGTGTGAAAAAGGAATCTTTCAAATACAGTACAGAACCCGTTATCCGGAAATCAGAAAACCGGAAAACCAAAAAACCGGAACGAAATTCGATAAATTTTCCCACCATTTTTTAAAAAAAAATTTTTTTTCCTCATAAGATTTTAGGATTTTTCTTTCTTTTTTGAAAGATGTTAACCTTACCATCATTTTGGAAATAATCATTAGTGTATTACTCCATCGTTTTTTCTTCTTTTTAAGATTATTTCCAAAAAAAATTTTTTTTTAGTTGGATTTAACAATAAAAAAAACGCCTTTTTGTAGCGATTCAGAAAACCGGAAAAATCAGTTATCCGGAATAGCGATAGTCCCGATCGATCCGGATAATCGGTTCCCTACTGTATAATTTTTGAGAAAAAAATTTCATCAGAAGAGGAAACCAAAATTCTTCACTTCTTAAGAGAAAATTCTTCCTGCAAGAAATCTGTAACATTCTGCCTCGATGTTGCCTCAATTCTGCCATGGGGGAATGCAGAATCTGAATTTCTGCCTTTATTTTATGTTTCATTTTAAATATTTTTTTTAGTTTTATTAATATTTTTATAGTGAAATGAATTTTTTTATTATTTCAGTTTTTGCATACACCTTCTAGAAGTTTTGTTCATCATGAGACTAGTCATTTACACATGTCATCCAATATTCCTTCTGTTGAAACACCAAACTTCATCCATACCACAGTGCCTAACACTTTAAATCCCCAACAAAGTATGCAAGGTGTTCAGCATTCTGAAGTGCATTTGGAAAGTTCCCGTAAGTAGTTCATGGCAGATTTTTTTTCTCATATTTAATTTGAGTTCTTTTAGCTTGTAAGTCGTATAATATGTTTTCTGTTTTCTTATAGCTCATCATCGATGTGAGTACAATTTGTTTCTTAGAAATTTTTATTTAAACTGAATGAAAAAAATCA
Organism: Parasteatoda tepidariorum; assembly: GCF_982258835.1. Taxonomy (NCBI): domain Eukaryota; kingdom Metazoa; phylum Arthropoda; class Arachnida; order Araneae; family Theridiidae; genus Parasteatoda; species Parasteatoda tepidariorum. The sequence continues at coordinate 65,823,259 of NC_141760.1, read as the reverse complement.
AAACATTGAACAAAAAATCATTTTACATTGAAAAATTTTTTAGATTTTTTTTGCAAATATAACAAATAATAAAGCATATTTTTGTGTATGTTTATAGCTCATCAACAATGTAAGTAAAAGTTTTTGTTTCTTTGGGAATTTTTTTTCTGTATAAAATGTAAATAACACAATTATGTTATTCAGTACAGATCCCTTGTTTTCCTGATAAATTGTATAAACTCACTCAAAGAACTTGTGAAGTCAAATTCTTCCTTATTTTTCTATGTTTTTTTTAAAAATTTAATTACTTACTCTAAATAAATGTCTATCTTTTTATGATAAAACATTTTTGGAAATTGAAATGATTGTGGTAAACAAATGGGTTATATATTTATGTTTCTTAATTTGAGATTAAAATTGTTTTAGATTTTCTATTAAAAGGCATTTTTGGCTATGAGTACATATACTCATAGCCAAAAATAATCAATAAGAACTCCTTGCATGACCTGTAAGGAATTGTAGAGGAATTTCTAATGTTTAATGATTTAAAAAATTTGTGTTTTATTAGACATTTTAAAGTTATGGTATTGCAGATCATTGCTGTTGTTATTGTAGCATGAATTTCAATTCACGCTTTTCCATGTGATATTTAAATCCAGGTCATACCTCTAAAGTTTTAACTTTAAAATGTTTTCGTAACTTTGTTTGTGGTAATTTTGGCATGAGGCTTTAATTTATGGGAATACAATATATTAATTTATATCACTCTAACCTGTCTATATCTAAGTTAAATTAAAAATTGATGATCAAATAAAAATGTGCAATGCAATATTATAATTATCAGTGGCCCAATTATTTTTACTAGAATTTATTTTAAATTAACGTTGCCTATGAAGTATTCCGGCAAGTCGTAATCAAGGGAGTTATGATAAGCAAAATAAAATTGTTTTAGTGCTTTTATTTATGCAAAAATTTTCTGCTATCTTTAATGAATCATCTAAGATTCATTAAAAAAACTGTTAAAGTCTATCAATGCTCAGAATTATAGTAACTTTTATAGCTAATATTCTTAATTTTTTCTTAAAACTAAACAAATTTTATGTTATATTGTTCAGATTTGTTTTAAGTTTTAATTCTATCAAACATATTTTGGTATACTGACTAGTGTTCAGTGTAAATAAATGACGAATGATTTCATTTCATATATAAATTATAAGAAGTAATCTGATGAATTTCATGAATTTATATTTTAAAATTGATGACAGGATGACATTGGTTTTTATTTTTATAGACTTTATTTTTATAATCTATTTCAAATTTAGCTGCATATTTATTTCAAATAATTTTTTTTAATTCCTCAGCAGTCCATGTTAAAATAATGTAATACAAAGTTTCATTTTTATTTGAAAAAAGTACTGAGTTGATATGAATTAAAATAATTTTATGAACATGGCCATAGGTTTAAATTGATTTTATAATTTTGCTAATGGACTGTAAAGTTAAAGTACTTCTATAACAAAATTATAGCAATATTGACAAAAGTAAAGCAACATAGATTATAAAGAGGTGACAATAATGTGAACTTTGCTTAATATAAGATAATCTGCTTATAACTCGGGTTTTCTTTTCAGAATTTATACACCAATAAGAGTTATTTCAGAGCTTTTAAAACTTAAAGAAGTAATAAAATTTAACTAAGCCATTAAATATTCTGTAATATAATATAAAATAATGATAAGTATATTCAAAATATATTATAAAATATATTTTTTTCTTTTTAATTTCAGGGCATGATGATAACAGTCATTTTCATGCTTCATCTGACTTATATATTGCCAAAAATGCTGATTCTAGAAATCATTTTTCTCAAAGTGGAAGCATTAATTACCAAACTTCTCATGTTGATTTTTCTAGTCATTCCCATTTCGGATCTGAAAATACCATGGCATCAAACTTTGTACCAAATGCTGAAATCTTGAGCAATTCTCACGGCAGTGTTCAATCTTATCAAACAACACAATCCACTGAACCTCATTGGCAAAATCCTTCTTCACAGTATTATTCTCAACCAAACTTAGCTCATGAAACAATTAATAGCAACATGAGGCAAAATTTTGATTCCCAAAGTAATAATTTGTTTCATTCTCAAGGTTTTGACCCACAAAGTAATGTTTTACATCATTCTCAATCTCCTCACACAACTCCTCAACAAACGACTCATAACCAAATGTTTACACAGAGTCATACTCAATCTAATATTCCTCATATGACTCAAAATCAAATGGTTACACAGAGTCATACTCAATCTAATATTCCTCCTATGACTCAAAATCAAATGGTTACACAGAGTAATACTCAATCTAATGTTCCTCCTATGACTCAAAATCAAATGGTTACACAGAGTAATACTCAATCTAATGTTCCTCCTATGACTCAAAATCAAATGTCTACTCAAAGTCATATTCAATCTAATGTTCCTCCTATGAATAATTTTGATGAAGGATATGATGAGACGATGGCTTTGCTTCAAAATCAGGGATATAACACTGCTGGAGAATTTACGAATCAGTTTGCCAGTCAACATCATTCAGAGAAGCAAACTACTTCCTTTCAAAGTGTACCTTCTGAAAATTTAGGTTGGAATCAAGATTTTCATAGTAAACAACCTTTTATGCAGTCAGAACATACTCCTGAACTGGTAAGTAGTGATCATAATAACCTGAATAATCCCTCTTCTGTTTTAAACATGGACCACCTTCAGCAAATGGTAGATTCTCTTTTTACCGAGGATATTCCAATTACTCCTTCACAACCTATTGCTACTCAGGAAACTTCAACATTTCCATTTGAAGAGAGAATGGCTGCTAAGGTTGATAGAATCAGGAAACTAGCCAAGACGTTTGAGAGTACATTTGAGGAACATAGTAAAGTTGAGGATGTAAATGAGATGGAAGATGAAGATGATGAAGAAGACTATGTTGATTATGAAGCTATATATTCATCAAAATCTATGAAAACGTCTTTGTTGGATAAAACTGAGAAAGATTTGGATTTAGCTATGAAGACTGAGCAATCTAATACCGTAAGTGAACACTTAGTCACAAAAAGTGATATAAGTCATACAGTGGAAAGTGCGTTATCAGAGAGAGAGTCCAATGTTCAAGAAACTTCTACAAGTAGTACAGCTAATGTGCCAAAAGAGAGTGGAAATCAGGATTTATTTGAGGATTCTGTTTCAAAATCTGATCTACATGAAAAGAAAATTGAATCCAATGAAAATGTCTTTGAAAAGAAAGTTGGAGCTATTTTGGAAACTACTGAAGAGTTAAATAATATTAGTTCCAATAAGGATGAACATTCAAATGATGATTCTTCAAATAGTTCCATATCAGAAGAATCAGATGATACAGAAGTCTTATCTGAAGACAAAGAAATTGATTCTGATATTGATGCTGAAATATCAGATGATAAGGATTTAGTTTTTAATGAGAATGAAAATATACTTGATATAAATAGAGATACTGCTGAAAATGTTAATGGTTCTGAATCTTTTGATTTATCTAGTGATAGTTCTAAGTTAGATAATTTGTTAAATGTTTCAGAATTTAAAGAAACTGAAAGTAATCTTTTAAATGCATATCAAACTCGACATTTAAAAGATGTTGAAAGTGATGCTGATAGTTTTTCATCAACTGAAGAAACGGAGCAATCTGGAAGTAATTTTGAATTTGATATATACATAGCTGTAGAAAATACTTTTGTTGCTATCAGGACATTTATTGATGCCCTACTACCTTGGGTGAGTTCAGTTAAACAGTTTTTTTTTTGTTATAAGAAAATTGTAAACTTAAACAAAAGTAAATGATCCTTGTTATTTCTTAGAACCCTTTGGAATGTATATCTCAATATTCTCTTATATTCTCAAACATTCATTATTCATGCACCTCTTATTGTTAGTGCTAGCTTTTTTTCTGATTTTCGTGAAATTTAACTTCGTGTGCTGGCTTTGCTGGAAGAAAACTGGACAAAATGGGGGGGGGGGACTAAAATTGACCATTAAAATTGTCTAACAATTAATAGATGAATAATTTAAATTTAAGGCAAACAAAATATTGCATAGTACAAAAAAGTGCCAAGGTTAATAAAATACAAAAAGTTTTTTTTTTTTAAACCTATATTACTTATTTATATTATAATAATTTATTTTGATTTACGTTTTTCTCATTTTCCTGAATTAATAAGTACTTTTATATCTATATCAATTGTGTGTACTTATATTATTTCCAGGTTACTGAAAATTCAAATTTTTATTAGTAATTTTCATTATTTTTGTTTATAATAAATTTTTTGTTTAAAAAACTGATTTATGTAAAAATGTTGAGTACAAATTAATATGGTCCGTTTTCAAAAGATGGCTCTGGCTGTTATGAATGTTTCATAGTGGCAGCTGGTTTTGGTGGTTTCAGAGAGGTTAGACATCTGTCAATAATATACACAGTGTTTTCTCTACAGCGCGAGAATCTCGCCTATATTTTTCTTTTCTCGCAATAAAAAATTATAAACGCGAGAAGTTCGCGCACTCTATTGACCAATTTCAAAATGCTTGAATTTTGGAAAAACTTTCGTCTTTTGCCATTTTGAATAAAATCCGTTTCACTTTCTTCCTTGATCTTTCATTATTTTGAACATCGATCCTTGTTATCTAGTTTCCCTATTTACCAATATGGTTCAGAATCGGTGCGAACTGCAAAACAACCATCCCGAACTACGGAACCCCTTTTAGAACACATGTCTCTGCAACCACGTGTTCACCGTAGGTAAGGTTTCTTCTTGTAAGACGTTTAAATTTTTTGTGCATGAATGTAAGATGGACAAATACCTTGTTAAGGCGACATCTTCTACTCCGTAGTGGACAAATGAAAATTAAACAAATGTCGGTAGAAATGGTCAAAATGAAACAAATGCGGATATTTTTCAGTCAAATAAATATAATAGCTGATGAAAAAGAAGATATATAACATTTTCCATATGATGATGCAGCAAAAATATTCAATTAGAAGATGTTAAAAATGTATTATAATTGAAGAAATAATATTTTTCCAGGTCTATTCGTGTTTTTTTAATTTTTAGAAATCTCACTTAACTTTTTGAAATCTCCCCCTGTTTTTGAGAAAGGGTGAGAAATTCTCTCCCATTTTTTTCTGTAATGAAAACACTGATACAAATTATATGGCTTTGAGTTTCATACAAAAACCCTGTTTTTTACTTTGTTGAATGTGTCAAATTTTGTGGAGGATTTATGATTCTCTGCTTTAATTGGAAGAAAAGTACAACTGAAGCGCATCGAATGCTTGTAGAAATTTATGGTGACAATGCTCCAACTGATAAATCCTGTAAGGAATGGTTCGACATTTCAAGAATGATGATTTCAGCCTTGAAGAGAAGCCTCGTTCTGGACAGCCAAAAAAATTCTAAGACTAAGAATTGGAGGAGTTCCGCGATGAAGATCTGAGTCAAACACAAGAGGAGCTTGCAGAATCATTGGGAGTTACGCAACCAGCCGTTTCCGTATGATTGAAATCCATGTGTATGATTCACAAGCAAGACAATTGGGCTCAACACCAAAGCCGAATATTCATGGGTCGAAGCTCATGCTCTGTATCTGGTGGGACCAAAAGTGTGTTGTATACTATGAGCTGCTACAACCTGGCGATTCCATTATGGGCGATCGGTATAGGTTACAATTGATTCATTTGAGCCGTGAATTACGAGAAAAACAACCGGAATTTGAGCAAAGACGATCCATCCATCGTATTCGCCGGACATTGCTTCTTCTGATTACTGGTTGATCTGACGGATGCAGCACGATTTGGCAGGTCACCGGTTCACTTCTTTCGCGGAAATCGAAAATTTGCTCCTAACTTGGATCGCCTCAAAAGACGAGAAATTTTTTCGAGGTGGAATTTGAAAATTGCCTGAGAGGTGGGAAATAGTAGAAGCCAGCGATGGACAATACTTTGATTAATCTGCTCATTCATTTTATTCTGAAATAAATGCATTTTTGACCACAAAAAAACGGACCGAACTAATTTGTACACCCGATAAATTAGGAATAAGTTTTTCTCCTTAAATTTATGTTATTAGTAAATCCTTAACAAAATACAGTGAAGCTGTCAAAATGTGAAAAAAATAGGAATAACATTTATATTTAAAAAATTACAAATATTATTTTTTAAAATAAAACTTTTATGTTTCAATACAATTTTCAGCTCAAATATTAAGAAGCTTTAAAACTGTTAGCCCCTTAATGAAATTAATACAAATTTATAAAACCTTTAATCGATTTAAAAATGAGAACTTAGTAATTTGTGTATTTACTTTACGGTTAAATATTTTTTGTTTACTTTATAAATTATAATTAACATATAATTTCATGATTAAGTATACATTTTGTTTTAAATATATTTATTGAAAAATACCTTTTAACATTCTATGAAGGAACTGTTTCCAGTAGTCATACTTAATAGCACTTGGTTATGAAAATTAGTATGCTATTTACAATTATGAATATAATGTGTGATTTGTAGTATACAATAATATATAATTTGAATTTCAATTCTGATTTTTTCAGAGTTCTTTATATAATTATAAATCGAAGTTCTATTAGTCAATCATTGTTAACATGTCAATCATTGCTTCTTTCTTAAAAAATTGTTCAAAAAAAAATAACTGCTGTTCATTAATTTATTTTTCTTTTAAATGTTTTGCTATATTTACAGATTCCAGAACCACTTTATACCATATTAATGGATCTTGAAAAAGAAGGAATTTCTCCAAAAGTGACAGTGTTTACAGCTCTAAGTGCTATTCCATGCATAATTTTAATAGTTTCACTTGTTTTTATAAAGGTATGTCATTTTAAACTTCAAGTTTTATTTTTAATCTACTTTTTTATTTTCTATTAAGTTTTTGAATTTTTATTCATTTATCATGACTTTTACATTTATTAACTGGCTTTGACTAGCTGATAGAATACAATTGCTGTCTTAGATAAGGTATTTCTTAGGTAAGGTATTTGTAAGGTACAGTAGAGCTCCGATTATCCGAACTGCTCGGGACTGAACGTGGTTTGTTCGGATGAGTTCGGATAATTGGAAAGTTGTTTAGAATCTAGTTCAAATGATTATTATTTATGCACGAACTTTCCTTCTAACTTTTTCCAGGCTTTGGACTGGAAGTACTATCTAAAATAGCTCTGGCATGTTTAAAAGTATTTTTTTAAAAATATTTTTTATTGATTTATTTTTTTAATGTTTTTTTTTTCATTTTGAATTTTTTTTATCATATTTCAGCTTTTTATAATTTTTTTTGTCAATTACTGATTTTGTCACATTTTTCTTTATTTCCCATTGCAAAAGAAATCCAGCAAAGACTTTTGTTTCAAACAAGATGCTCTTTTTAGAGCAGCCATATCCCTTATTCTTTTTAAATAAATCAACTGAACTGGATCAACATCATTTTGACTCTCTAGACTGTCAAAATGAAGTTCACATTCTTGGAAGATAATTTTCAGTGGAAGAGGGCTAAAGGGGTATGTAGGTTTAACTGTATAACAATACATATATGTATGTCTACTATAAGAAAACTGCTGAAAAAGGTTATAAATTAAATATGGTCATCAAATGTAGTGGATATTATTTATTCTTCTAAATTTAGAAAAATTGTCAATAAGTTAAAAAGCATTCTAAACTTAAAAAAAAAAAAAAAAAACGAATTCGGACATAGTGCGGATAATTGGACGTTCGAATAATAAGGGTTCGGATAATCGTGCTCTACTGTTTTAGGTTTTACTAAAATTGATGAGCTTTAGATTTTAAGAATTCTTTTTGTAATGGTGATTTATTGTTTGATAATTAAAATAGCTGACTGAATAATATTGCTTCAAACATTGTAATAGTGTATGAAGCTTATGTAATAATTTTTTAGTGTATTAGGATTTGATTATGAGATTATTAATAAACAAGAAATTACTTTACTGCAGTGTTTTTTTAAGTCTAAATACCTACAATCATTGGTTTATTCTTTTATCAATTTGTAATTATGTTCACTCTTTGTGAATAAGTTTATGAAATCAAAATTATATAAAACCAATTACATAGTGATTCTTGTTGTTTTGCTATAGGCAGCAAATAGGGAAATCTAAAGCTTTTTATTGTTTTTCCAAATCTTCCGACGGCAATAAGTATTTATTTCTGTATAAGTAATTGAACTGTTTTTAATGCATAGTTAAATTAATTTTCACAAAATAGTATACTAATCTCTGTACAAAAAAATAAAATAAGGTATAGTAACTTGATTTTAAAACTATTTATGATTATTAATGATTTATTTTGAATACATTTATGATTATGAAAATATTTAGGATTATATGATTTGAAAATATTTATGATTATAAATATTAATGATTCTTTCTTCAGATGAAGTAATTTACTAGTAAATTATTAATCATAGCTACATTATTTTGTTCTTTCTGAAATTATGTTCTATGATATTTATATGTTTTAAAACTATACTTAGATAATAACCATTGGATTATAAAATTATTTTTCATGCAACTTATTATACCTTTATTAAAGATATGTATTTTACCAAACTCAAATGATTTAGTCAAATAGCATTATTCTGTTGCATTTTTATAATGTTTATGCTTATAGAGAAATTCCCAAACTAATTTCTGAAAAAGGTTTCCAGGAGTTCCATCATAAATCTTTTAAAAGATATGCACAAAATTTTTTTTATTGCTGAATATTTAAATCAACTTAATAATTTTAAATTTCCCATTATTTGTAGCAAATCTACAAATTAATTTTATTCTCTGTTTAACTTGTTAAACTTGTTTTTATCTAAATTTATTTTGCTTACATAAATGAAGGAGATGAACTTGAAAGAAATTGCTATTTTACTAAAATAAAACAAATTAAAGATAACTGAACATGCTCGCGTGTATAGAATATGTAAGAAAATGATTATCAATTCATAAAATTTTTTGCTACCTTTTTACAAAACATTTTGATTTGACTAACTATTATTTATTTTGAAGGAAAAGCTTTTTTAAAGACATGTTTTTTAACTATTCTAATATTTTATCCATTCTATTTCGGAATTATGTTTTGATATAAATAATGTGAAATGAAATTTCTTTACATACGTTTTGTGGTAAATGAAAAAGTACACATTATAAAATTATTTTCGTTATGATGCTACAGGTCGTCAATTTGCTTAAAAATTTTTTTTTAACAATCTGGGGGTTGTGCAGGAAATATCTATGATAAGGAGTTCCTGGAACTAAAAAGTTTCGAAACTGTTGAAATTTAGTACCTAATTGGAACACTTAAGAATGTGAAAAAAAAACCCCAAATGAAAACCTAATTTTTCTAATATTTTTACTTAATTAGCATTGGTATTGTTCGTTAACATCTGTAAATGGATGATTTTTCTGCAATAATACTGCTTACAGAAAAGCAAGGAATGTTCATATTTGATTTCACGAGCTATGTTCTTTAGTTTGACCTTAAAAGTGTGAGTAGCTTTATCAAAATCAGAAATTATTTTATGATTTCAACAAGCATGAGAAATGAAAACAAGAAAATTTCATATTTTAAGATCTTATGTTATGTGAAGTGAATATATTTAATTTTGAGCTCTATTAAAAATTATATTTACAAGACTTTGTGCCCTTACAATATTTTTTGTCCTGTTAAGTTGTTAAAATTTAATTTTTTACTAAAAAACTTTTTTCATGTAAATTTTTCTAATTGTGTATATTAGAAGTTTCTATATGAAATTTAGTGTGATTTAATTTAAATTCATTTGTATCGAAGAATATGATGATGATAGTCATTATGATTTCAAAAGTGTTAGCTGTTTTGCCTTATCCCAATTATCTTTACATATTTTGTATTGTAACTACTTTAGATAAAAATAAAACCCTAAGATAATATTTTATGTTTTGATTTTAAATTATTTTTCTTTTCTTTACTGAGTAGAATGTTTAAAATATTGAAATTGGCAATTTCATGCTAAGTTTTTTTAATACGTAATTAACATATTGAGTTACTCATAACTGAAAATTTCACCTATATTTATTATGACTGAAATTAAAGCTTTTTAAATTTCTGTTTTTTATTTTGTAGGGGAAATCGAAGGAAAATAAATTAATTGGTATGTTTTTTAATTTGATTAATTTGTTCCCTTTAATTTGCTTTTTTCTAATTCTAGTTATGTATCAGTTCTATTTCTGTAACAAGTTCCAGTTATGTGTCAGTTTTATTTAGTTTTTTTTTAACTGGTTTTATGTTATTAAATTTAAACTTCTCAAATTATTTATATTAAACACTTATGGATGTTTTCAAACTGTAAAAAAGCTAATTACTTTTTGTCCATGAATCTCTTATAGAATAAAGTATAAATTTGAATACCTTAAAAAGTATAAATTTATCTTTTAATTTATTTCTGAGGTATATTTTATTAATAGTAAATATTTTTTTGTAACTATTGTAAAATTTTTTTCCATAAAATATTTACAAATTTCTATATAATGATTTAAAACTTTCACTAATAAATTTTTTTTTTGCGTTTCATCAATTAGATTATGACTCACTAGTGTTTCTAAAGAGAATAAATTCAAAAATAAATTTTAACATATTTGCTGCATAAGTTATAACAAATTTCAAAGTAACAAAATTGCATTAAGATACTCAATAACTAAATTTCTGATAATTCAATTGGTTCACTCATCACAATCAATACTTTTTTGATTTATAAATTTTTTCAATTACCTTAATTTCCTGCATATAATCTGCTGATTACCCGTTAAAAAAATATGCAAAAATTTACCGGAGATGTGAACAAAAACCATATTGGTAATATATAATTACCCGGGAAACACTTACAAAATCGGGTTCTTGTTTGAGTTTCCAAACTCAAATATGTAATTTTTCGAATCCAATGTGAATTATCCTTAAAAATTATGTGTCTGCTCGCCCATTGCCTATTGGCTTATATGTGACTTAGATTTTACTGGCAGGAGGGGGAATTGGGATTCATTTTTATTTCTCATGTGCTAAATGAAATGCTGTATACAGGGTGCAGGTTATATCCTGAAATTTTTGTTATGTTGTTGAAATTAACATCTGCAGGTTATACAGAGCTACAGATAATACACAGGAAATTAGGGTAAGAGTAATCAAACCAAGTAATATTTCAATGAAGTGTTAATAATATCTGATTTCTGGAAAAATATCAGTTTATATCCTAAACCGGATTTGGAAGGAGCTGTTACAGAATTGAAGGAGCAAAATTTTTATGCTTTTATTTTAAAGCAAGTATGATAAGAAATTGATTGCTAACTTTAAGTAGTATGTTTTTTTTTCCGATTTTAATGAGAAAGCTTCAATGTGCAACTTTTTTCGAACTTTTTATCTTGCCTAAAATTTAACTTACAGTTTTGAATTGGTTTACAGGAATTAAACATAAACACAGTCATTATTTAACTGTAAAAGTTTTTGTGAAGCAATGCTTAAAATGTTTAATATTTAATTTTCTTTTGAGCTAAAATTTGAAGGAAAAAAATACTAAAACATCTGGTGTGCGAGATAAGTCATAAAATTACTTGATATAACTTTTAACAGTCATAAAATTACTTGATATAACTTTTAATAGGCAGTCGAATGTGTACTTTTTGAAATTATATTAGTTTAAGAGAATTGAAGTGTAAAATATTCTTTCAATAAAAATTTTACTTTTATTTTTTGGATCTTTATAAAAGTAATAATTTTGACTAAAAAAATTATTTTATGTTTATCAATATTCATGTGCTACTTTTAATTTAAGCAGCATGCTATTATAGCACAGTTACCAAGTTTTAACTTAATATATTTATTTATAAGTCAAATAAACTTCCACAAAATTGAGAAAACTGATTTAAAGACAAAACTTTCTGTAAATAATTTTTTATAAAATACTTGAGTCTGCAACGAATGCAGCTAAGAAAGTGAGTGAGCCATTTTGTGTGAGAGGGTTTCAATATTTTTGTAGAAACTAAAAAATTTTTTTGATTATAATACTTGGAATTAAATTGCTCAAAATAAAACTGGTTACTTTAATTTTAAGAAAAAAAATTGAAAATTTTGTTTGAAAAAACCCTTTTGATTCTTTTAAAGTTGTGGTTGTCACTAATTCTTAGTGTAAACTAGCACTGCAATTGTTTGAGCCTTTTTTTCTTGCAGATAACTAATAAGTCACATAATGGATTTATAAAATTTAAAGCAAATTTGTTTACTAACTTTTGGAAAAATGAGTTGAAATTTGCAAATTTATTTTGTGAAGTATATTCTGTACTTACAGTGGTACCTATATAAATTTTTATATTTGCAGCTAGACTTACAGTTTTGGAAAGAAATTTTTATAATTTAACTGCCGAGAAGATAATTCTAGAAGAAAAATTAGAAAAAGCTGAATTAGAGGTGAATGAGTAAATTTTTCTATTTTTGTGAAAGTTCAATAAGTAAATAAAAAAAAATGTACACAAGCGTGCAAAAGTTTTTGGTCAACGTGTGAAAGGCATTTTAACCTTTCTATGCGTTTTTTTCTTTTTTGTAGAAATGATTTCGACTTTGTTTAGTCAGGCCAACATATATATTACACTTTATTTCAGAATTTTTGCTATTTAATGGAAAATGTAATCTTTGGATTAAATTTAAATTTTTGCACTCAGTTCAGTTGAATATTTCTTTTTTTTATATAATTCGAGTCTTGTAAGAACTAATTCTTCAAAAATAAATGTCAATAATAAATTAAAGTTAAAATCACGAAATAAATCCGTCAATAAATATGCAAAACTTATGCTTATTTGTTAAAATTGTATCTTTCAATTGTATTTTCATCCAATTCTTAGATGTAAAAAAAATTGCTTCACGAAAAACAAATACCCAACTGATATGAAAATTGCATTTGATTTAAAGTGACTTTCAAAGCGCTAACTTTGCTTTCTGATTGATAAGCATATAATGTTTAAGAATTAAATTATACATTATTTATTACATTTCCAATCAACCGTTTATAATATTGAGTTTGACCAAACACGCGAGTGTAAATGTTTAAATTGGATAACTAATTTTTTTTAGTGTAAATAAATTTTATGGTTGGTCAATATGATTTCATACAACTTTTCAGTTTAATCTAATTTTTACTTTTTGTAACAAACTTTTTATTACATAAAAATATTTATCTAACATTTTTATTGTGAAATGGATTGATGTCTGTAACTTTGTAAAAAAACATGAAATTTTTTGACAAAATGTGCAAAAATCTCTACACACATCCTTAGATCGCTTGCTGTAGCTAAAAGAGTTTATTACAAGAAATATATTTTTAAAAAGCATGCCATATGATGTCAAATTTTTTTTTGAGATAAAGGGATGTAATACATCTGAGAATTGATAGGATTAAATTTTTTTTATAAGAAAAAATTTAAGGGTCAGCAATACAAATTTTAAATGTTACTCTTGTACACTGAAAACAAATTGCACAGACATCGCTTTGAAAATTGTGTGGCATAGTGCCTCATTTATGTACAGGTGAGAGTGCTATGGATATTGCTAGTAGTACTGGGGTTATGGTAAAGACAAAAGTTGTAACATAAATTTAAAAATTGTACTTTTTTCTTTATTCCAGAAAAATGTGTTCTATTTTTAAAAAGTATTTAATTCTTTTGGTAATATAACAAAGAAAGGCAATGGTTGGAAAGCCATAAACTATTCTATTCGGCAGTGATAGATTATGAACCACATATCTCCAATTTATTTTAATTATTTTTAATTTTGTTTTTTCATTTGCTTGTAATCTATGATTTTTATTTTATTGATGTTTATTATTGCTATTATAACAATCTTTAAAAACCCATTACATTTCTTTAGCTCCAAATTTCAAGAGGTGTTATTGAAGAAGAAAAAATATTATCATTTAAATTAAAGACAGAAATTGAGAGTCTGAAACAGCAGCTTGAGGTAATTTATTATAATTTCGAACAAAAAATTGAGTTGAAAAATATAATTGTCATGTATTTAACTTTATACATTTTATTTGGTGTTGAATTTTAAACATTAGGAAACTACTTTGGAATTGGAAAAAAATGTCGATGAAGTAGAAACTGTGAGAAAAAGGGAGCATGAATATGTTGAGCTGATTCATGATCATGAAAAAGAACATTTAAAGTTATTAGAACAGGTAAAAAAATTGTTATGTAGAGAAATCATTAAAAAATGACATATTTTAGATGAGATGTTTTAATTTATGCTTTGTTATTGATCATAATTTTGAGCAAATTTTAATTTTTGTTTTCCTTAGAAAGGGGAAGTTGAAAATAGAGCACTGGAATTTGAAGAAACATTAGTTATGCTCAGAGAGTCATTGCAAGAAGTTAGTAAGAAAGAAATCTGTTTAATTCTTAAACAATATACCATATTTTTTCGATGTAAAAATATTACAAAATAGAATTTTGATTTGTTTTAACTATTTAGGGTTTTATCTCTCATGCATTCTTAAGTTATGTAAATCAAATGTTTAACATTTATCTTTTGTGTATTTTATAATGAAGCCTTTATATTAGTAGACTATTCAATTAATATCTTAGTAATCACATTTTATTAGCAGGAAATTTAGCACAATTTAATGTTGCTTTTTCAAAAATTGAAAAAAAAAAATATATGTCACAACATGACTGAAAAATAAAGAGACTTTTTATCTTTTTCATTTTTTTTTTTATTATTGTCAATCCTTACATTATGTTTTAATGTATAGCAAATCATTAGAACTGTATTATTTAAAAATATGTTTGTGATGTGCATTATTTCTTCATAGTTTTTTCACTTTTCTCTTGATTAGTACTCTTTTAATGTTGATTTTAGATGCTCTTAACTTTAATTGTATTATTTTCTTATTTGTTGATTTGAATTTATTCAATCAAAGAAATATGTTAGAAAAGGTTTTATTTAATTTATATTTATATATTAGTTATTTTTAATTGATATTTAGTTTAGTCTCACATATCTTAAGTTTTTTTCATATCTTTTTATGACTTTTGTTTTTTAAATTTTTTAGAAAGAAGTGGAATTACAAAATTTGCTTGCAGAAAAATCAGAATATCGTCAAGCTAACGAAATTTATGAAGAGAAAGTTAGCCTGCTTCAAAAAAATTGCAACCAGCTTTTACAAGAAGCTGAAGTCTGGAATTTAAGGTTTAAATTTTATTGTAATGTAATGTAGTTTCTGAAAATTATATTAATCTATGTTCTTTGAAATTGTCTGTGAGTTATTGAAAATATGCATGGTATTAATTGTTACCTGTAAACTTAGGTAATCAAAAAAAAAAGTTAGTGCAATGTCTTTCAATGAGAAATAATGCTATAACATTTCATGCGAATGCATTTTATTTAACAAAATAATTTCCTTTACCTTATCAATATATAAGCTTTTAAATCTCACATTTGTAAAAGTTTTTGTTTCTAACGCCAAAACATTCTAATTGTGGCTAGTATGACTTCGTCTAAATAGTTACATTTAAAAAATAATTATTTACCGCCCCAAAACCGGTAATGGCCTGATTGTAAAGAGGATGTAATAAATGATATTTGTTGTACAACAAATTTTGATTTAATGTTTTTTTTGGTTTATGTAAAAGTCAAAATATCACTCATTTGATTGTCTTTTAAAATAATTTTTTTTGGTTGTCTGTTTAATTTATCAAAAATAGATACATTATATCTTTATCATTCATTATATCTTTATCATTCATCAGTATTATATCTTTATCATTCATGGCCTGATTGTAAAGAACATGTAGTAAATGATATTTGTTGTACAACAAATTTTGATTTAATATTTTTTTTTGGTTCATGTAAAAGTCAAAATATCATAAAATAAGTAAATATCATTCATTTGGTTGTCTGCTTATTTTAATAAAAATATATATATTATATCTTTATCATTCATGTTGTTTATTTCTATCCCAAATAGAGTAAATGAATTAAATGAAAAGCTGAGTCTGGAAACACAAAAAAATGAAGAGGCAGAGAAATCGCTACAAGAAAAAACCACTGAAATTGAAGTAAGCGTATTATATCAATTCTCTTGCTTTAGAATTAAATGAACAAATAAAAATATCAAGAAATACAGTAATTTAAACGAAAAATGTTTTTTTTTTCGTTAAAAAAATTTGAAGTAGGTTTATCTGATTAGATAACAGTTGCTTGTGCAAAAATGAAAATATTAAAAGTAATTTCTAACAACATGTGAAAAACTAAAAAGTTTCAAATTGTTAAATTATTTCCTAAGTTCCATTTTATAATCATAAAATACCCTTTTCTTTGTATTTGTTTGAAAAATTTGCTATTTGCAGCAAAAGTCAGAATTGGGCTAGAAATGATTGAGTTTTAAAACTTTTTTTAGATTGGTTTTCTGTTTAAGATATAGCTGAAACTTCTTATGTGTTATTTAATGTGTTCAATTGTCGTCACTGGATGTAATACTAAAATTTTCCTTACTAATTAGTTGATATATTCATATTAGTTACATAATGGGAAAAAAAATCAAAACTGAAACTTATTGTGTTTTTTAAATTTTTTGATAATCCTCTGTAACATCTAAATTGTTTTACCTTATTCTTGTTATAGTCTTTATCTGAAGCAGTTCAGCTTTTCAGAACTTTTGAAGAAATAGGTGGGGATAGTGAAGAATGCAAAAGTGAGTCACTAATTTTATTTTATTTCACATTTTCCATTTCTATTTTTTGTTGTAGGAAACAAAAATGTGATGTATATGGTAAATAATTGAATGTTAGTTACATAATTTTTCTCTTTTAGCTAGCGAAGAGAAACTGAAATACTTAAAAAATTCTACTCATGTAAGTTGAATCCTTTCTTGTTTAATTTGTTATATTTGTTGCCTCTTTCTATTATGTTTAACTACTATATTTGTTTCCTGAAGTTATGAAACTAAAGTACATACATTTTTGTTTGTTATATAATAATGTTTGTTATATTTGTTATAACTATAGATACTGTTTTTTGACAAATTTTCCCATTGTTTTTAATGAAGATGTTTTGTAGAAATATTGATTTCATTGTGTCTACAAATATTTTTCTTTGCATCCTTCCATTAAACTATCTTATTAAATTCCTTTAAAATTGTAATTTTATAATTTAATAATAAATTTTGTTTCTTTTAAAGCTTATATAACTATTTTAAAAGATCTTAAAAATTGTTTAGTTAACTAAAATTTTAAATTTTTTTTTTTTACTTAATAAAATAATTATTTATTTATATTTTGTATTTTTTTCTTATATTAATATAAGAAGGTTTAGTAATATGTATTTATTTTCATCATGTGAATTTTTATTTAAATCTATAAAATTATGTTTTTAATGTTATCAATTTGTTTGTTTTTGAGTACTTCTCTTTAAATCATGATTTGGTTGGGACTGCTCATGAGTATGCAAATGATAAAAAGTAAACTTTTTTCGATTGTTAAAATCTTTAAATTAATTATATTGTTTCAATTTTTGTTGAGATCGAGAACTCGAGATAGTTTTTCTAATATATTAGAATTTTTTTTAAAAAAACATTTTTATGCTATAATCCTCTTAACTGTTCTAGAATTCTTAAATTTGGGAGTGTTTTGAAGAATTTTAATACCAATTGTTAATTTATTTGAAATTAATATATTTTTTTAGTCAAAAAATCAGGACTCAACATGAGTCACTTTTATCACTTAATGTCACAATCTTAAAAAATTGTAACTTTTATTTACTATTTTAAAGGCTTATCTTACTTTTTTTATTTCCATTTTGCTATTTTTTTTTAGTTGGGAAAAATGAATGAATGTTTAGTATGTATTTTTTTAATAGCAGTTAATTAAGATGTGATTTAGTTATATTTTATTTCTATAGCAAAAAATGTTTTTTGATCAATTTTTCTTTAATTTGTATATTTTTAAGGTTATTAAGATATTAACACTTACTGTTTCTAATTTAGTCACTATTTATCACTTTTTAACTTCACCACTTTATTTACAATGACCTGTGCTGAGCCCTGAGAAATTAACTTTAAACTAAAATAAAAATAAGCTGCTAAAGTTTTTATTTACTTTTTATTTTTATAATAAATAAAAATTGATCAAATGTGTGTTATGACAAATGTACAAAAAGTGGAAAGAAAAATGTTTGAAGATTCTTGAAGTAATTCTAAAGTAAATGACCTTTTATGGGGAAAAGAAACTAATTTTAAGTTTTGAAATGATAAATTTAACTCATTTAAAGTTTTGCTAAGATATGCAGTGTGCAACTTAATAAATGTTTAAAACTTTAAGCTTAAATTTATCAATATGTATGTTTACTGAAAGTTGAATAATTGGGTTACTTATTGATTTCATCTATTTTTATTTGCATCTGTCATCTTGATAAAGCTGGAGCTGCATATTTATTTAACACATGGTTCTTAAAAATTGACTAATAGTTATTTGAATCACTGAGTTTAAAATTAAAGAATCATGATCTTTTATCTTCTCTTAGTTAATAAAAGTTTTTTTTTAGTTAAACCCTACTTTCTTTGTATAATATAATTGATAGGAAGTAAGTCATTAAGTTTGATTGCTAATCTCGTGATTACGGCATGTCTTTATGTTGTCTCACATTTAATCATTTTTTAAATTTCTGTTCAGTAGTCTCCACAAATTTGTTTTCTCTCACCTTCTCCCACTTTATGTTTTTATTCTTTCTTAATTTAGACTGCTCAATTAATAAGGAAGTGTAATTTACAAAATTTGTGGCTAAAATTTATTTATATGTATAAAATTCTAAAATGATGCAAACTTTAAATATGTAAGGTATGTAAATATGTAAGATAGACCAAAAAAAAAAAAAAAACAATTTTACAGTCAAACCTGATATCATGAACTCTAAGAATGAGACCCAAATTTCGTAATATCAAAAATTCAGGTTACTGTAAAATTGTTTAAGTTTTGAAAATTGTATAAAATATATTTACTTCTTAAAACAGTTACTTCAAACAATGTCAGTATCTTTGCTTCTCAATTTGATGTTACAATTTGTTAAAATCTCTTTCATAATTTGTGTGGCCAAAGTTTGTGATATTAAGGTACAACTGTATTTGTAGAATTTTTTTGATTTTTCTAAGTTTATTACATGTAATTTTTTGATATCTTGCATTGTATATTTTGTAAACAATTGTTTAACTGCAAACAAAATATTTTTAGAATTTAATGAAATTACAAAAACAAGAGGAAGAAAACAGACTATTATCTGAGAGATTAACTGAAGCCAAAAATAGACTACTTGATATAGAAGGTAATTATTATTATTATTATTTTTTAAGTTTATGCCATAAGTATTATAGTTCTGAAATAATAATGCATAAATAAGTAACATTTTTAGTTAAAAATTAAAGTGTTGTAAATTTAATCAACATTTTAAAGTTCGAGAAATGATTGGTTCTACAGAAAGAAAAAGGTTAACTTTCAGTAAGAAATGTTAGTTGGTGTGAATTTTATTTTTTCATGATGATACCTATCCCTTTCACCAGAATGGGATCAGATCCATGAGTTTGTTCACCTTAAATACTTCCAATATAGGGTCTCTTTAAAAGGTTTACAGAAGGAGACACACTTCGAAGGAAACATATTACAAAGTGGCTTCCATTAACATGTCTTAACATGATAGGAAAATCTGAGGGTTTCTAAATGTGCAGTAGACAGTTGAGTTAAAATGGTTCAGTGTAGTGTATCATTAACATGGTTACTATTATTTTCTGAAAAAAAGTGCACAGTTCATTCAATTAAAATATTTATATATATATTATTATTGTTAATGTAGTATAGCACCTAATTTTTCCTGTAATAGTTTATTTCTTTACTTGCAACCTTGTTGCTGTAGCACATAGAGAGTTACATATGTATGCATCAATGTTTCATTCTGTAAATATGTTATATATGTTTAACACTAAATATTTGATTTTTAATTGTGTTTATAAGGAAATATAAATGTATCAGTATTCTTGTTTTAACAAATTTAATTTAAATAAATTTTGACAAGCTTGACATTTCAATAGTTTAACACATTTATAGCAGACCTGCAATTTATCTTAATGTATTTACAAGTGTTGGCTAAAAGTGAATTGAATGTCTGCTTACATCACTTCAATTGATATTTCCATATTGCTTGGGAAACACTTCTTTAAAGACGGTAAAAGTTGGATGGTATGATGTGTATTGATTAAATTAGGTGTAGTTTAGGAGATTATACGTTAACTCTTGTGTTATTAAACTTCACATTTAACCCAATCCAATCCTACTTTTTAGTTAATAACTATCATCATCTTAATATTATTTTCTTTATTGATATGCCCAAAGTTATTAAAAATTTAAATGGAAATTTTTCCATTTATTAATGTTATACAAAGATGCATGTGGTTGATGCAAAAAAAGGTTTTGATAGTATTACATGTTTCATTTTACTGCTACCACAAAATTATGGTTTAATTGTATTTGGTACAATTAGTGTTTAATTTGAAATTATTTTAAAGTAAAACTGTGAACAAAGCAATTATACAATCCTTATTTTACAGAATTTTTATTATATGTATATAAATTTATAACAAGTTGTGTTTCCCATTTTGATAAATTTTTGCATGAAGTACATATGGAATATTATTTTGCAGTTTCTATATTGGATGTCAAATCTGAAAACGATAAATTGAAGGTTAATTATAATCAAGCACTTCAAGATAAAGCTGAAGCACAAACAAAGCTGGAAGTTTTGACTAATTATTTTAAAGATAAAGAGATTCAATTGCAGAAGTAACTATAATTTATAAAGTTTTATAATTATGTAAATATTTGTGTTATTAGTTAGTACACTACACAAGTTTTTAAAATGTTCATTTTATTACTTCGAAGCTTAGATAACTCTAATTTGGATAATGTCTGAAATTTTTTGTTCAGTTTTCCATAAAATAAGGTAAATAAATTGTTTCTGAAACAGTAAAAATGCAAAGGTATATTCTTACTGCATTTATTGAAAAGTCATCCAAAGCCTGTCTATAAGCTTGTAATTTAATCACCCTTGAAAAAGGACCTGGACAGACCATTTCAGCTGGAGAATTAATTTCACTGAGGGTTGAAAGGCCAGTTTTCCTGAAAGTGCGGCTTTTCTTTGCGGCTATTTTATATTTTAGTGTCAGGTGTGCTTCTTGTGAATTAATTAATGCAGTTGTAGCATTTTTTTGTCTTGCGATTTAAGTGTTGTTTCATGCCCTCTCTGTTGTGTGAAAAGTCATTAATGTTAGATAAAAAAGTTTTGGTTATAAAGACTGTTTAAAAATAAAACTTAAGTAAGATAATGATAAAATTCCATGAAATTTAGAATGCTATTTGAAATATTTAAATAACAAATACAAAATGTTCAACCACTAAAATGGCACTGATAAAATAGAAAGAGAATGAAACACATGCTGTGACTTTAAGATTTCATACAAAAAGCAAACAAAAATATTAGCCTTTTTTTAAGTGATGGATTTAGATAAACAATGTTTGACGCAATTAGAAGAAGGTAGCAATAATATAATATTTTGTTGAGAATATATATCATCTGCTTTTGAAAAGCAATATCCATTCTTGTTAATAAATACTTTAAAAATTAACAGTTCATTCAGTGGTTGTTTTCTATTTATGTATGAAAAGTACAATATTCTTAATTTCTATCAAAGTATTTTTTCTTCTACAAATTCGAATTTCAATTCTTCAAGTGCAATAACTCAAAAATTATAAAGAGTTTAGTATATAAATAAATTTTTTTTTGACTATGGCTTTTTTATTTTTTAAATTCATGATATTTTAATGTTAACTCGCTTGCCATGAGTTCACCTCCATTAGGATACTGCCTGGATTTTTCCACGCACCGAAAACATGTTTTCCCTTTTTCTATAAAGAAACTGTGTTTGACTTGCTTTTATATGTTTTGAATATTTATATGTTTTAGTTTATATGAATTTATATGTTTTAGTTTATATGAATTTATATGTTTAAGTTTATATGAATTTATATGTTGCTAGTTTCCAAACTTAAACTATCGAACTATTTTTTTTCCTGTTTATCAGTTGTTTTAGTTTTGTTTTTAACTGTTTTCCCCATATAATTTATTATTGATTAAAACCAGTTTTGTTTTTCTTTCTTGCCAATCTATTTGCTAAAATTTGTTATAACATACAAAATAGAATAACTTTGTTACCTTGGGTTATATTTTATTCGAAATTAAGCTTATAAAATTAATAACTTTACTTGCACAGAAAATTATCAAAATATATTTTTTCGAATGATTAATTGCAGTTAAATGAAAAACATACAATATTAATTTTTAGCTTGAGTAATGTTAGTGTAGCATTCATGGTTTAAAAAAGCTGTACACGCTGTAGACAATTTAATGCAGATATTCTGTATAATGTTGATTATCAAATGAAACATTTATAATTAATGTTTCTAGAAAGATGCAATTTACTATATTCTTATTCATCAATAGACAGACAAAATGATGCTTCATGTAAATCTTTCTTTAGGCAACTTGGAGTACAGGAAGCTGTTCGGCAAAGAACTGAGGAAGATGCTACTTCTGCTGAACGAAGGATATGTTTGATTGAACAAGAAAATGCAAGTTATAAGTATGTTTACATTTGTATATCTTTCACTTCCATGTTGTTTGATTTTTATGAAAGAATTAAAACTTAAATTTTGTGTTATAAATAAGGTACCAAGTTGCTAGTATGAAACAAGAAATTGAAGAGACTGAACGAAATCTAAAGAGTCAAGTAAGCATGTTTATTTATTAATTATTCTATCTATAATAAATTTTAGTCTTTGACTTCTAGATTTTATTATGCCAACTATTATGATTTATCCATAATTATTAAGATTGCGATCGTATTAGTGAGTAATAAAAATTATGGTTCTTTAGAATTTCCATGGTATGTTTAAAAAGAAATCCCCCCCCCCCTTAACTGTCAAGGCTTATGAAATTTTATTGTTACAACTAATCTACGATAATTTTTACTGCTTCTTAAACAATTCTAAAAACAATATATGACAAACAAAAACAATATAAAAAAAAGCAAAGAACTCTTATCTTTTCCCTTTCCAACAAGCTATTCTGAAACTTAATGTTCTCTCCTAAAAAAAGTCTTACTTTTTTTAAAAAATTAATTGTAAATTCATGCATAATTTTGTTATCATATACTTAAATAGAATTAAATTATAAATATACCATTAAATTGCACTAATTTAAATTTTGTAATTGCTAACTGTATATATTTCTGTGTTATTCTAAGTTCTGATTCGTGAATATTGATAGCTAGTTTGGAAAGCACCTCTGTTATTATCATATTATTTTTATGAAGCATCTGAAACATTATGTAATTGTAAATATTGCAGCTTTGTTATGTTGACCAAGCTGCATTTACATTAGGTTTCAGATGCTTAATGAAATTAATTATTGTATCCTGATCAAACGTTTTGTATTCCTGATCAAACTATAGCAAGTAATACATGATGAACACCAGTTCCTGTTTCCTTTCAGCCATTTCAGTAAACTACTGTCTTAAGTTCAAATAAAATCAAGCCTTGACTCCTAATGAATGATCCTTTCTAGTGTTGTTGATGCTTAATTAAATTAAAATAACACCTGAACTGTGGCATAAATGTGTAGGAGAAAATATTTTTTGACAACACCATATATTTACAAAAAAAAAAGAGAAAAAATCATACATTTTAAAACTTTTCATGTAAAAAATGACAGTCAATAAAAAAACTTAATTTTGCACTGTTCCATTGATTTAACAGATCTTTTCATTTCAATCATGGTTACAAGGAAATAGTTCTTGTGCATGAATAAAAATGGTGCGCTTGTCAGTTTTCCAATGTCACCGATTACTGTTAAGTGATATAAAATTTTTCCACTTATTTATAATTAATGTCAATATACTTTCTTACAGATTTCTTTGCATGAAAAGAAAGCTCATGAAAATTGGGTAAGAAATTTTGTATGTGATTTGTAAAATTAAAATTATATTATGAATGCTTCAATTTTTATATCTAAGTGGTCTTAAAGAATTTTCTTAACTTATTTATTAAGAATTTATTTGTAATTTAAAACTTAAAGCACTATTTTTTATCTGTTAAATTTAGTTTTAAAATTAGCTGATGATTATTTGAGATTAAAAAACATTTAAAAATTTTTTAACACAGTTAGCAGCAAGAACAGCAGAAAGAAAATTGGAAGACACAAAACAGGAAGTAACGCAGTTAAGACAAAGGTATATACTTAGTATAAATTTCTGGTTATATTTTCATGTTAGCCAGTTTACTATCATTCTATGGAATAGGTTTAATGTGACCCCACTAATTATAAACTTTTAAATATTTTTTATAGATTAACCTTGCTTGAACGAGAACAAGAGAATTGGTCCAATTCTACCAGAGATGAAATAATAAGACCTGTACCAAAAAGTAAGGTTTTGTTTTAAATTTATTTTATTCTGTTTTTAATTCTGTCTCTATTTTGTAAATTTAAATATTTTGAAAATCTTTTTTTTCTTGTCTTCAAGTATATATAGTTATATACTTGAAGGAATATATATAGTTTAAATGTCATATTCTAGAAAATATTCTTTATCTACTGAAATTGCAAGAGTAAGATAACTGTCAAATGCTTTCCTGATTATCCCAAATTATCTTTTATACATTGCAATCAATTATTATCCTGCAAAAACGTTGACATGATTTGTTTGATTTTGTTTTTTATTTGGTGAAGGAAAATATTTTGCTTTGTCTAGCATTTTGTTAAGTTTATGTTTGATTGCTGTCAAAGTTGTATGAAAATTGAGGAAGAGAAGTGAAGTTACTTATCAATGATTAGAGTAGATGGTATTACAGAAATAATTGAGTTTATCCAACTGTTCGTTAACCCAATCACTGGGATACATTGAAATTTTATTATATGCATGCATATTGGGTCTTCTACAATTTGACTCTTGTACAGTATGTTCAGAGAGCTAGAAGAAAAAAATGCTAGCTTTTTGGTTTTAAACCTACAATGAAGCAGAGCAGTGTATGCTACTAGTTAAAAACAAACTGTCCTTTTTTTTTTCTTCTTCTTATTTGCGGCTGGTTTTATAATGGGATAAATGCTTGAGCAGTTGTGGTTCATACGTTTGACTTGCAATTTAAGAAATTATATGAAGTGGCCTCTTATTCATTATTTAGTGATAAAAAATTAATTTGGTCATCAATGAGGATTATTTTATGTTGGATGAGTTATTAATATTTTTATAAATATTTTTGCAGGAATTAGCAACATGAATGACGATTCTGTGAATACGCAAGACTCAAACAGTTCGTTAGAACTCAGATCAAATCTATTTCCACCACCACCACCTATGATGCTACCCCCTGATAGGCCACTGCCACCTTTACCTCCATTACCACCCTTTTTACGACCATTTGATCCACCACCTCCATTTGAGTCATTACCTCCATTTCAACCTCAACCTTGGAATATGCCACCTCCTGATGCTGTCTCAAATTCGGACTTTAGAATGACTCCTTCAGATTATGGTAGAGGTCGTGAATCCACGCCGCCGAGAGGACGAAATTCTGCTGTTGTGGATGGAGACTTAGGACCGAGGCAATCTAGTCCTATTACAGATTTGAAGAACTCTAGAAATTCAACTCCACCACATTTGTTACCCGATTTTCACGATATTCCTCCTCACCCATCTAGACCTTTCTATCCTCCTCCAATGGGGCCACGCACAAGATATCCTATGCCCCCTAGATTTCCACCTACAAATTTTAGAAGAGAATATCCTGGTCAAAGAAGGATAGGTTAGTAACATTCTTCAAAATAATGATTTTTCACTTAACCATTTTTATTTTTTTCTTACATTATTTTCATCATATTTTTATAGATGTATAGAAATAATCACACCTCAGATAAGTTTTTAACCATGTATTTTTTAAATGTAAATGTGTTGTAAAATTTTTTATTTCATAAATTGATACAGTTTAAGATCAGATGATAGCAATTTTAATATTTCAGTGTAGCTTATTAGGGGATTATTCCCTAATGATGTTTTGTAAAGTTTTAGCAGTAAAACTGAGGTTTTTAGTTTTACTTTTTATTTTCAGTTTTTTACTTATATTATTTGTGGTTACGTTATTTAAACTTTATGTTTAAATATAATATTTTATTTAAATTTTATGTTACTAACATTCAATACTTTCAAGATAACTTGGAACATTTAGTAAAGCTATGTTTTTGAATTGTTAATCTATTACTGGTATGATATATCAATCCTCTTGTTAAAAGTTTAAAAAACTTTCTATATAGTTATTATTATGTAGTATTAAATTTGATACTTCCCCTTTACAGAGCAGTATAAAGAAATAAACATTATTAGTTAATAAATTTGCTCAAAGCTTAAAGACAAATTTGTCAAAAGATCGTCTTCTGTCTTATTGCATGGCATTGATGGACAGCACTTTGCACAAATATGTGTGTCAAAACTTCAGACATTGGAACTTCTTCATTATTCTCCATATTTACTAGACCCAGCACACACTGTCTACTACTTCATTCTTTAGACAACTTTTTATTCCAAAAATGATGCAAAACTGGCCTTCCAAGATTTTATTGATTTGCGACCAGCACAGTTTTATCCCACTGGTGACTTACATATTGCAGAGAAAATATGGGTACATACTTTGATAAATAAAATTATTCATTATATCCATAAGCTACTAACCAACTTAATATTTTTTTTCTTTAAATTTCATATTTGAAGACTCAATAAAACTTTTGTTTCAAAAAAAAACTTTCAATTTAAATTTACTTTTTGGTTTAGAAGAATAAATAGCAATTCAATCAAAAATTGTTTTTCTGTTAACTAGTTTTATGATTGTGTTTATTGTTACATTTTTCTGTGGCAATCATTTATAAAATTAATTTGTGATATTCTTAGAAATATTTATAAATACACCACAGGCTATTGAAATTGCTACACTTATAAGTGCAGCAATTTTAATGACTATTAGTGAAGACTTTATTTCTTCTGTAATCCGGAGATAATTTCAAATGGTTACAATTAACAATAAGTTAAGAAATAATTAATTAATTAATGTAATGTTTGAGTGCAAGTTAGATATTTTTCAAAGGCATAACAACATTTTGAAAGTTATGCCTATAAAAATTTTGTTCAAAATATTGAGAAGAGAAAGATCTCTAAGTTTTTTTTTTAATGTTTCAACTATCGGTTTAAAGCTTTAAACTGCTTTGTAATCTACAGTTTTTGCTTCTGGGTGGGTGCAATGTACACTACTTGGGTTACACTGCTACCATTGATTTAAAATCTGCATGCCACAATACAAAATGTGCTTTTTGTTACAAATCCACATCCTTTGTTGACATACACTTTTTGATTCTAAAATGGCGGTTAGAGAAAAAAAAATTATACTTCTTCACATTTCAATGGATGAATTTGCTTGAAGTTTCAAAATTTAATTTTTTGGATGATGTAATTATTATTTATTTAATTTCATTTTAGGTTTTTGTTAATTTAAATTTTATTTTGCACACCTGTTAAAACTTTCAAATCTCATTGAATATTTAAGTAGTAATTTATTTTCAGATAATCAAGAAGAAAATAGTTCAACCTATGGATCGCAAAATGCACCCGTGCCTCCAGATGATTGGCATAATTCAAACACTAGAGTTTAATATGAAGCGAAATCTGTGATTTAGTATTTATTTAAGATGTAAATAAAATTAGATATGAATTTTAAGAAGCAGGACATTTTAAATTAAGATTATTTGAATCAATGGTCAATCTAGAAGATTAGTTTCCTGCTTTAAAGTTTTTGAAAAAAAAAAAAAAAGAATTAAGTTTGCATCTTGGGATTGTATGTACTTAATTATTTTAATAACTGTTTTGGTGAAGTTTTGAATTAAATGAGACAATTTGATATGAATTTTATGCTTTGAAAAACATATATATTGTATAATACTGAACTTGTCGTGTTAATGTTGTATTCATGAAGAAAAAGAATAATTGGAATAGTATTTAATAGTTCTTTTCCTTCATATTATTTTATAATCAGTGATTATGTATTGTATATATAGAAGATTGCAAAATCGAAACTGATGTTACTTTGATTTGAAATAAATCTTTTTCAATTCCTTTTAGTCTTATATTGATATATATATTCTAAAGCAGAGGTCTCCTACTTTTTGTGCCTTACAACACATTCTAGAATACCAGTTGGACTCACTGTAACTAATGTTACGTGTTTTAGATATCATGAAGATTTTTCTATTTGATTTCGCATCAACCTAGTCTTCATGAAATGTCAACTTCTCTAGTTAATCATTAAATCTTCAGGAAAGCAAGGGGCATTTTTCACAGGTATGTCTTATTATATCCATATTTGATATGGGTTATAATTATCTATTTTAAACATAAATTTTTAGTCATGTGGAGGTAGTTTGTAAAAAATTATTTTTATTCAATTCTATCTAACTCTCTTTCGAGTAATGAAATCAGTGATAAATTTCCTCAACAATATGTTCTAAAAATTATAAAATAACTTACATGAACACTTAAACTGTTTCTTAGATTTAAAATTTACTAAAATATGAGGAGAGGATTTATAAAATCTTTTGCAGTTAAATGAGTTTTTAAAGATCAGCAGAATCTAACTAGATGTCACACATCAATACAAATGTAATAAATTACATCTGACAATAATAAAGAAATATCATTAGGGCACTTCAGATAAATATTAAACTGAAAGGTGAGCCAAGTATTATTAAATAAATATCAAACTTTTTAGTTATGAACGGGTTCATTTAGTAGTGATGAAATTTCGCTAACGTCAACACAATATTCCAAATAAAATATATATAGTGCAAGTAGAAATTCTGTGACAAAACACTTAATCCCTAGGCAACAAGGATATACAGGGGTTGGACAAAATAATGGGAACTTATATACTAACTCACATTTTTCATATCTCTAAAGAAATACTTGGAGAATTATTTCAAACTTTAGTGCATGCAATTCCTCTTAAAACTTGATATATTTTAAAGACTTTCAAAGTTTTAACAAACATTTCTGCTGATATAGTAAGAAAACACAAAGCTAGGAATTTATTATTTTTCTTTCACACATATCTATGATTATTTAAACTAGTTTAACAAAATTTTGTGCAGTCGTATCCTATAAGTTACAAGCTTATCACGATATTTCTTGGTATGGTGTTCAAAAACATTTTTCATTACTAGCTATAAAATAATTTAAGTATTTCTTAAGAAATATGAAAAAAAAAAAAAATGAATTGGTTTAGAAGTGTTTCCATAAATTATTTTGTTCATTATTGTAAGTAAAATATGCATACATACTTTCACTCGCATAAAGAAAAATGCAGTAAAGGTGGTGAGAAGTAAGATTTATTTGTAGTATTTACAAGCTAGCTGAATAATCTCTTTATTTTATGATTTTAATGCACTGAAAATAGAATCTATTCTATAAGTTGTACTTTTATTCGACATCTTCCACTTGCAGTTGTCTGCTTTCTAGAGTAGTCATTAATCTCTGTAAAATAAAAGTTGAACATTTATAGTTATGAGGTGGCTAATTCAGTACATTAAATTGAGCTCAATGAATAATTAAATAGCAGAAGCTACCCATAACACACTTTAAACTTGATTGTTTTATAGAAAATTTTCATACAATTGTCATTATTTTGAGTTTAAACATGCTTCAATGGTGTGATAATTGCATTCCTCATATAGATTTAACAATGTTCCGAGATATGATTGTTGCAACAGCGACAATTACCCTTTAGCTTTTTTTCCCCTAGGAAATCAAAATTTGGTGCAGATTCTACATTCTGCTAATAATAATGAATACATTTGAATTTGAAAAAGTTAACTATTTTGAATGAAAAGTTCTTAATCTAGAAAATAAAATGCAAGCCTTCCACTACATTTTTATATTATTAATACAGATACAATAAATTATGTATACCATTGTATAAGAAATACTAAGAACTTCATTGCCCCATCTATTGTTTTAGCATATCTACTTGCTATTACATACAATTAATTATTTGGATACTATGTGAGGAATAAAGAGCATATTTGTTAAAAAAATTTCAAAAGGTTATAAAACCTATCTAGTCTTCAATATTGATTTAATTGTTTACTAATTAAATTAGCCGACTCTTTTTGGTGAATGGTCTCCCACCTCCTCTTTCTAACATCTGACCCAATTAGAATAATTCATCATTGAAATTAAATAAGCTTCAAACTACTGAAAGTAAAACACCCATTTTATTAACACATTACTTATAATAGAGGGGAAGGAGAAAGTGGCTACACCCATTATTATCCTAAACCAGAAATAAGTTACCTAGTTTTAATTTCAATTATTTCAAGGCAACAGTCAGCCAATTAGCACAATACATATGAACAAATAAAATTTTAGAACCTTCTTTGATCAAGCTGATATGAATAGCACAAGATCAAAAGAATGATATGCTGCATCATTTCCCATAATTAATAAACTAAAACAAAAATTCTATTACACTATCCATCCATCACAAACCTGAATTGAATTTATTAAATTTTACCCTCAATTTGTAATAAAATAATTTTTGTAAACATTTATATTTTTAGGGGAAAAAATTACGAAAACTAGTGTAAATATTTCAAAATTCATCTATAAATAGACCAAGTGAAAAATTAAATTTTATAGGATTTTTCGCTCCTGGAAATTCATTTACTTTGTATTATACCTGGCAACACTACGGCATACAGCATTAAGTAGCCTGGCATAAGAAAAACCACTAAAAATTATGTATACAATGATAGTTGACTTGATACAGCAATAATTTTTAAAAGTAAGATAAAAACAAATATGCATTAAATAGAAAAGAAGTGGCATTGTGATTTTTCTGAAAAAAATTCATTTTCCATTTGGAAAATATTTGACATAACAAGGTTTAGAGAAGAAACTTTTCTACATAGGAAATTAGGTTGATATGTAATGCCAAGGTCATAACAAGGTTATCGAGATTATACTGATAATAAGACAGCACTTATAATAAAATCAATGTGTTTAACAAACCTTGCTGACTACTGGAAGCCTCTCCATCAGCATATTGAAAATTTGCGGGGGTAGTTGTGTTTGTAACACTTCAATCAGGTGGGTTGGTTCTCCACAAACAGCAAGAGCTGTGCTAAGATGTTCAATACCATTTTCAATATCTCCTAAATAAACAAGACAAATTAAACAATTATGATGTTTAGATCAGAATCTTATAGAAGGCAGACAGAAGAAAATAAAAACATTTGAAACCAAAAACAAATTTCTTTTTGTTAATATCCAAAGTTGAGTTTTCACTCATCCTTTTACATGTTAGAACTCTGGTTATTTGTTTACTACCCCATTAATATTTATTTTCTTTTATTGTGTTGCATGCAACTTAAAATTAATCAATGATACATAACACAAATCTTGCATTTCTAAAACCACCTAAACTGGTGATTTTATGAAAAAATAAGTTTACCAAATTAAGATGCAACATCGATTTCTGTACTTCAAATGCTGAGACATGCCACTGCAGTTTCGTAAAAAAAAAGAAGAAGCTGATATTGAACTTAAATCTCTGAAATGATGATTTCCAAATTACAAACTACAGTGAAAACTTTTCTTGCTAACATCCCTACAAAACAAATGCCTCTTATTATGGAATTTTTTTTTGTTACCATAACGTCTCCCCTGTTACTTATTTGTTCAAAAATTCTGTTGTTATTTGAATTAAAATCAGTTTAAATAAAATGTAGAAAGAGATGAAAATTAAAAATTTTAGAGCAAATAATTTCTATTATTATAGTTGTAACAAACATTCAGATGGTCGAATGCTGGGCCAAATATCTGGTAAAATATTTTTTTAAATAGATTTGATAAAGAATAATCTAAAATCATAATTTTTACTATCATCGGCAATAGTTTTCACACATATTTGTTAACTTTTATTACTTTACACATGTTTTGCAAATTATCTTATACTGAACTTAAATTTTTTTTTTGTCATTTTTTTCGTGTATGGTAAGATATAACCAGTAACATAGAAAACTGATATTCAATGTTAAAGTTATATTTAATGTTAGAACTAAGAAAAAAAATTATTTTTTCTTCCCGTTTCTCTTTTGCCTTTTATTACCTTTCCTTTTAATCAGTGTTTCTATCATGACAGCATTTTTTAAAGAGCAATTCTAATGAACATTATTCTTATTGTTCCATTTTTTAAATAGTTGCTAGCTAGTTTTTCATTTATCTTTAATATTTCTTATGTATAACTATTAGAATTTATTACCTCTACCCCATACCAATAATGTAAGCAAAGTTTTGATTGACTTTCAGTAATGACTAAATTTATTTATATATACATAAAAAATATTGCTATTTGGTGGAATATTTGATATTCAGCCAAATCATCCCTATCTAATATATAAAATTTAATTTCCTCTTTAATATCAGTAAATTAGTTAGCATATGACATCTAATTCTTCCAGAATTAAATTTCAAGATAGGAAAATTTATTTGAGTTTTTCTTCTTTTAATTTATAATGTCCTTTACGAGTTCTAAAAATTCTGAAATTAAAATGTGAGATACTCTGATCACTTTTGTGTAATTTTACAAAATAAAGTTTGAATAATCTTATCTCTAATCTAGTTCCCTATTATTGAACTCTGCTTAAAAATTTTCAGGATAGTGACTCGTCTGCATATCTTAAATTGGAACAGTAATTATAGTTGATTACGTTACAC
Source organism: Parasteatoda tepidariorum (assembly GCF_982258835.1). Taxonomy (NCBI): domain Eukaryota; kingdom Metazoa; phylum Arthropoda; class Arachnida; order Araneae; family Theridiidae; genus Parasteatoda; species Parasteatoda tepidariorum. Next base: position 65,790,271 of record NC_141760.1, on the reverse strand, counting down.
ATTCTAATTTAACAAGATAGTGGGTAAATCTTCAAATGATTTATAATTTAAAAATATAAAGCTTACATTCATAAAAAGCTTATGCTAAACTCTTGTTTCCTACACTAATTTATACGAAGAATTTGTCTTTATGCAGTAACTAGAACTTCTTTTACAAAAACATCCAACTGTTATTGAATTTAGTGATGCTTTATTAATTATGGTACACAAGTCTTAATATATGGCCCTTGAAATGGATAAGCACCAAAGCAGGACACATTTTATAGAAAGTGAAATATGTACTTTTTAGAGACAAGTCAATAACTTTTAAAGAAATAAAAAAAAAGTTACTGTTGCTTACCTTGTGCTAAGAGTTCTTCACCCAGTTGCACTTCTTGGATGAAAAATTTCTGAACTTGTTCAAAATCTCTTAATTCTGGGATCTAGCAAAATAAACAAGAGGAAATATATAATATCGATCCAAGCAGGCCTCATAGTGGTCACTTTTGAACACTCTGAGTAAATGCTAAAAACACATACTATCCTACAATGATCGAAGAAACACTTTCAGTTTGAAATTTTTAAAAAATGTTTTTTTTTCAATAAATACTTAAGAGAATTAATTTATAACTTTAGGGGTGTTTACGTCATGCGATTTCTAATGCTTATCAATGAAGTTTAAAATTTCATTGATTTGAGGGACTAATAAATTAGGAATGAAAAATAATGCTTTTAAACAATCTATGACAGTATGGCAATATATTTGCATCTATTACTTTAGTTATTATATGCATAAAATTTTGTAAATTAATAAACGTGACAAAAAGTTTGAAACAATGAATCCTAAGCCAAGGAAGCTATACAAGTTTGAACTATCGAATTTTACATCCTCTGCAAGAGTCTCTGATAAAATTACATTTGTGGGATCGAAAATATAACTTTTGAACAGCAAATTGGTCATTTTAAAATCTGCAATTATATTCCTAAAAAATTGATTGTTTGAACACACACAAATTAGGAATATTAAGACAAAGCTGTTTTTGTTTATGTAAGGACAACTATGAACCTTGTATAAGCAAATCAAGAAAAATGTAAGCGGTGTCCTATGAACAATAAAAAAAAGTTGCACTATCTTAAGTAAATTTGATAAATTACTTATAATACTAAAAATTTACAAGGTTAAATTAAAACTATGGGGATTGAACATCTAATTTCTGTGAGTAGTATATAGCCACCATACTTCTGAAATTTAAATGAAATGTTATGTTTATTCAGAAAAAATACTTTTTGCTCTAACTTTGTTTTTTATTAATTAAGATGCACAAGTCACAAAATTAGCTTTATTATAAAAATTTGATCATTCAAACAAAACTCATCCAGGTTTCAAAGAAGAGAAAGATATGAAAATACAAATAACGTAGCTTACATAGACTGACAATAACTTCATTATTTTTCTTTAAAAAAAAAGCATAAGTGTCAGTACACAGACTAATTGTGTACATCAGTGACATTTTTTTAAAGAAATTTTCTGACACCATTGTTTGATATAGCTGGGATTTTTCTTTTGAAGAGGGCAAATTACTTTAGGAGTAAAAAACAATTACATTTTAAATTACAAAAGTAGATTTTTTAACTATTCACCCAATTTCTTAAATAATTTTTATCCTGCTTAGGTTAAAAACCCTCTTTAACATTCAGTTGTTTACAAGGATTTAGCTATAATAGAGTTTTCATCTAATGAGAAACAGAAAAAAAACAAACTTAGTTTCGAAAAGGCACAATTTAAAAAATTTAAATGCGAAAACAAGTGATAGTAACACAAGATAAACAAGTGTGAAATATGCTTCTAGAGATGCTAAAAATATCTCTGTACAATACAACAAAACATGCACACTTATGTTTTTGTAAAACACTTTTTAAAAATTATTTGAGTGTTTTTTTTTTATTTTGTGAACATTACACTCAAGAATTATTGAGTTAATTATGTGGTGGATATTCACTTTCTGAAATGCTTCTTTCTTCTGCTATTCTAAACTAAAAGAAAGTTTTAAATATGCATAACAAAAATAAAATACTATGTATAGGAATAATGAAAAAAAAATTCTTGTACACTAGAATTGTAATGCATATAAAGAACAAAATTCCAGAACCATAACTTCAAGGACATTTTGATATGGTTAAGGACAAGGATATTTTGGACCTCAATCTGGAAGAATTAAGACAAAATTTTTGTATCATAACACACTATTGTAAAGACTTTCATGTTTTTAAATGAAATTAAGACAGGAGGGCTAACACTAAAAACAAAGCATCCACATTATGCCAATTATTAATTCTTTAACTGAACAATTATCTCACTCTCTGAGTTATCTTGGTCTCTTAAAATTTCAATCATAAAGTGAAAAAAAAAAAAAAACACTAGTAAGAAAATTGCATCTAAACAAATTAAGATAATTTGTAAGCAAGTTTACATAAGCATAATTACCTGTGATTTGTTTCTTTTAGATTGTTCCTTCATCAAAAGAGCTTTAGCACGTCCTGAAATGATAAAAACTAACTTAAACATGAATTTATTTATGAAGCATTAAAATGGAAAGGTCTAAAAACAGCCTTAATTATGAAGTGAAATAATTTAGTAAATGATTAAAATTACATTCCAGATAAATATTGATTAACACCTTTTTACATCAATCCACAAAACTTTTTTGTAAGTAAGGTCACAAGGCTGTTAAAGGAACATAAAAAAAAAAAAAAAAAAATGTTGGCTAACGATAAATTATTATTTTAGAAATCTTTTCTATTATGTATAAATTTTGTTAAAAACATGCTAAATACTTTACAAAGTTTCAAAAATAGAAAATATACAATAATAATAGAAAATGCACCTTTTAAGCACTCAAAAAATATTTTTAAGCACTATACACATTAACAAAATGCGAAATAATTTTTGCAGACTTTAGATGATCATGAGAAAATAACTAGTTTCTGACAAAGAACTCTTTTCTTGATTATATTAGCCAATATAAAATGACCGAGAGATTTTTCGGTTCTATATCATGGGGTGGAAAATGAAGTCTGAAATTGAGAATGTCTTGCAAAATGTATCAGAGTTGCACATAAAAAGGCAATAGCCTCACCGAACCCAGCTCAGTAGACGAACATGCAGACTCATAAGTATTTTATACGCTATGGACCAACGGTGTACGGCGAAATGAATTGTGAAAACATTGAATAGAACAATGTGAAAAGCACGCTTTTGCATAATACGACATGGGAATGAAAACAAATCTCTTTTTTGAAAAGGGAAAATGAAGCACTTTTTAAAAACACTCAATGAAAAAAGTACCTTTAAGGGCTTTTAACTAATGAAAATCAAAAGTAAGCACCTTTAAGCCCTTTTTAAAAATGCTATGCACCATGTGTTTTTATTACTTAAATGAACCCTACTGGCTGAATTTTTGTTCTATAGGTCTTACTAAATTTTAAAGGTCACACTGTAAGGTTAAAGCAGGTATTTAGTGTTCATGGGTACATGTGCACTGAACCACACTTTCCTATTTCGACAAACAATGTATAACATAAAAATGCAGAACATGATGCAAGATTTGATAAAAATTACCTACTAAATTTAGTAAAAAATTTAAAAAAAACAAAAAAAAAGTTTTTAGTTAAAAACAACAATTGAAAGACATAGGGAGCAAAGTAGCAATTATACAAATGTAAAAGAAAAAATTAAATAAATATGTTTATCTCAAATGTTTTTACCAAGACTTAGAATTGTTTCAGATATAATAAAGAACAGAATACATTTTCATACGCTGTAAAATAACAGTAACAGCTTTTTAAGTTGAAATATTCTAAAATATAAATGTTGTGAAAGTCTAAAATATAACTGTCTCATAAATAAATTTTGAGAAATAATTATGATATGTAGGGATGAACTCATTATGCAGTTCAGAAACATGTTATAGCATTCAATTAACAAAAATTTAGATAGTAGTGAAATCTTGTACACCTGTAGGCAAATTAAAAAAAATGTAACATCATAGGTTTTATTTTACAAAGTGATATAGACATGCTTAATATTTTATGAAAAGTTGCTCCAATCAAGGCTTTAATATTTGTTAAAAAATTTTCGATTACGTACTAACAACAAAGGTCTAAAACAATGTTTGGAATTTTTAGATACATACATTTTAAAAACTAATTTTATCATTAAAAAACTGATTTATTTTAACACTACAAAATTCACGTTTTACTAATGATTTCAAGAATAGTATAAAAACGGAACAATGCTTCATACTACATTAAATTATAGCATAATACTAACTCCTTCTAATCTGCATAATATTTAATATGGATTTCAACAAAATAAATTTATCTTACTATCTCTTAAATTTCTTTTGAAGTTGGGATCATTCCTCCTTTTCCGATCAAAATATAAACAGTATCCAATGAAAAGAGTGCCGCAAACACCAGCAGCGACAAAAGCAGTTTTTGAGAGCATTGTTATTGTAAATATGTAAAAAAAAATGGATTAATTAGCAATAAGTAAATACAAATTAATTAAGATATAGTCGATAAAAAAAACATAACATAACACCAGGACCAGGGAGATAGGAAAGAGAGTTGAAGTTTAGGTAAATTAAATATTTATCGAAATATAATTGTTGCCAATTTTTTAAATAACATTTAATTGCATACTCTCACCAGCCAAGTTTAAGGAGCATTCTCACTGCAAGTAACTCACTGCGCGTGCGTTAACTTCATCCACTTGTAAATGAACATTCACCTGCATGCAAATGTTTAGAAACTACATGTAAGACGAACTGTTTGGATTGCATAAATCGTATGGATGGTCAATGCGAAAGCTCTATAAGGTTCAATTCACATTGCATATGATTATCCTACTAGGCATAATTGTCACCGAATGCGGCTGCCGCATCTCCGAAATCGCTGAATGCAGTTGAAAATCTGATTGGTGAAATATATTTACCCGACGAGAATGCTCCTCTAGATGTCCGTATCTCGCATGCATGTGCAATCGCATGCAATGAAAATGCTAGATTAACTTCTCCTCTCCTGCATGAACGAATTTCACCAAAGTGCAATAACACATATAAACAGAGCCTAACAAAGGCATTGGCACACGGGGCAGTCGCCCCTGGCCCCACATAAGAGGGGGCTCCAAGACGAATAGAAAGTTTATTTTAGGTTTCCTACATTTACGAACTTTTTTTTAAACAAAATATCAGTACAGTGTAAAATCCGCCAGTTTTATGCTAGTTTCTTCATTAATTTATTGTATGAACACAAAAAATCCATTTTTCGTAAATCCATGGCTTTCTAGTGCGGAATTTAGGTAAATTTCGCAATTACGGTGGGCAAATTTGGCCAATCAAAAGATTGCATTTTTACGTGTCGCAAAACGGGATATGTTCACAAAAATATAGGCTTTTGATTGACTTGATTGAGCCATCGTAATTGCAAAAATTTAGCTGAATTTCACCCTAATGTCAGCAAGGATATGATTTTTTTTACAGTTGGATGACAAAGTTAACAAATAAAGAATTGCATTCGGCATGATGGACATAAAATTGTCAGAAAATCAATAAAATGGACAGAACGATATTTCGTCTGACCATTGCATTATGGGGGACTTAATAGCTTTTTAAAGATTATAATAAATTTTCTTGCTATATCTGTATAATGAGGTGAAAATTTAAATACCTCCATAAAGTTCGGCTTCTCATTACTGAAGTAGTGAAGCAGAGGGAGTCCCCCAAAGAAGTTTTTGCCCCATGCCCCAATTAGGCATAGTCGGGCCCTGCATATGAAACGAAACCTGAATACGCCTTCTGGGGGCAAAGTTAACTCTCTGCATTTTCATTGCATGCGAATCGCATAGACGATCGTACTTCAAAGAAATAGGGTTGGGATACTGGAAACTAGCAAGTGATGTAGTGTGGGTATATCGATAATGATTTTTTGTTGAAGTGTGGCATTTGTTTACGTTAGCAACTATTCTTTCCATTCTATTTCGAGTAAGTGAAGCCCATCAAGTATCAATTCTCTTAAGTGTAACAATCTATATTCTTTCTCAAAAATTCTTTCACAAAGATTCCATTTCGTTCACTCTATATTTCTTACTTAACGCAGAGACAGGTACGAAGCCACGTAGAACATAAATAAACTAATTAGGCATCGAAATTGCTAGGCGCACACACAAAAAAAAAAACAAAACAAAATACGGGTTACAATAAATACATAATCAAATAATTAATCTAAGTTAAGTAAATGACGTAGACGAGAAAGAAAATATACTTCAATAAATTTGATGTGTAATACGGCACTGTATTATTTAACTTCACGTTAATTAACATTCTAACTTTTGTGGAGAAACTTAGCTCAACGGTGATGACGTCATAGGTCACATGTGTGGGTATCCGTGATCTTCTTCTTGAAGTGCAAGTACTCAATTCAAGCATGCACGATTAGTTCGTCTTGCATTAGAGAGATTTTGTAGCAGGTTTGACTTACGTTAACTGTAACGCTAACCTTATTTACGACACTTTAGCAACAGTGTGATTTGTGGGGAAATTTTTACGCATTCGCTGAAGTTCAAATAGCGTTATCGTTTACTTTAAGGGGAACCGTAATGCTTTACAAAACTTCTCTATTATTAAAAATGTTTTAAAATTTTTTTCTGAAATATTCTAATTTTAATTTCTAATTTCTAAATTTCTAGTTTCTAAATTTTGAACTTAAGGGCAATTATTATTTTGCTTCCAATACGATTTTATTTTACTTCTGGATGAAAAAGAGAACAAATAAATTACTTACCCACTTACTTTGAAAATTGTTCGGTTCTTAATTTTTATTCATTTAGTTAAACAAAAGCATTATATTTGGAGGTTTAATGCCTATTTACTCAGATAAAACTGGTTTTTAAAAACATTTGCTGATGCAAAATAATTGAAAACTTCTTTAAAGCATTCAGTGGATGAAACTTGTCTTTAATATGACAAGGTCACCAATTGGGTATACTATAGCCTACGTCACAGATCGTGTTATTCTTACTAAATTTAACTAGTAAACAGCATTTTCTGCGAACCTGATTTCTAGCAACAAGTAAAAGCATCAAACGAAGTGTCTTGTTTATAAGTCGCTACTCGCCAGGTTGGAATTGTATTAGTCTAGTTCCTTTGGAAATAATTTATATTGTTGTTTTACCGAAGTTTATGAATTTAGTAAGCATATTTAAAACTCAGTTTATTAATTAAACTAAAAGGCAAATGTTATTCCTAGTAAGTGGAAGTAGTTGTGCTTTTTTCATATTATACCCAATTATGCAATTAAAAATCGAATTTCTTTAATTTTTGAATTTGATATAACTTGATAAATAATGTATTAAGAATTTTTGTAGCCTACTTTTTTAGGTAAACTAGTATCAGAAAAATCTGGTTAATGGTTATCTGGTTCTGGGTATCTGGAAAATTATTAAAATATCCTCATGTTGAATTATGTCTTATATGAAAAGCTAAATTTCTAGATTCCAATTTTTAAATTAATCTGAAAGTTCCAGAAAAATTGAACTTTAAATGTACGACTTTTTTAAAATTCAATTTCTTAGGAACTACTCGACTGATTTCGCACAAATTTTGCTTTTTGCCTTATAAATTTTCTGTCTTTAAGACAACGTAAAAAATTTATACCTTGTAATTCAAAATTTTTTTACTGTTATTAAATAAAATAATAAATAATTATTAAAAATTATTTTTTGCATGAAATTATCTTTGGATAAAAGAATTTTTATAATTACGTGCAAAATGTTTTCAATTCACTTAAAAAGTTCCCTAGGTGTCGTGATGTACTCGAAAAGTAAAAATTAACATTAAGGGTTCAAACTTAGGGCAGCTCTCTTGACCAAACTATTTGGACCATATTCGTCAGATCGTGGCTACCCCCTATATTTTGGGGATCAGAAATCCAAATCCATCAAAAAATTGTGTGACTTCGTAACCTAAAAAATCACATGTACTTATTAATTAGCATATTTGAGGTCATAATTTCAAGCCATTAAGATTGAGTCCTAGAACGTGAATTTCGAATCATTAGATCAAAAGTTATTCAGGGTGATTCGTTTTTTTTGGCGTACTGTGCATACATAAATTATTAGCTTGAAATAAGAGTTTTTTTCGAGTTAATTTTGATTACTGTACGAAATAAAATAAAAAAAAGGAAAAAACACTATTTTAAATAATGATGTTTTAATGATGTGAGATTTACATATGCAAAGATTTTCATTAATAATTTTCCCTTTTTCAGCAGCCGGTATTCTAAAATATTGCCAAATTTTATTTTTAGAAGAAGATTTTGCTGCTAACTGGTGATACAGAGGGCCTTTTTTTGATAATTCGTGATCAAATATTCATGTTCAAACGAGAATTTTCTTTGTTTTGGTCTAAATATTTTGGAAGATACATCCATCAATACACTTATTTCACCCCCACCCCCAGTCAAATAACGCCAAAGCAATTCAGAGCTCATCACAGCTTAGTCGCCAATCGTCGCCAACACAGTTTATTCGCCAATCGTCGCTAATAGTCGCTTAGTCGTGCAGTTTTACCACATCCCTATAACTAGTTTCTAAAATATCAATGATACACAATCAGAACAATGTTACCGAAACAGCAGGATCAATGTGAACCGCAAAGCGATGACTTCGTGAAGATGAGAGACAATGTGGAACGGCGAGGCGGTGAGTTCGTGTGGGCTTATCAGCTGGTTGTCTCAGACGGCTATTTCTAAATAAAATATTTAAAAATAATAAACTATTTTTAAAAATTATTTTTCATATGAGATCATCTTTAGATAAATGAATTTAATAATTCTGTTCAAAATTCTTCGCATTTGGCTAAAATTTTTTCTTAGTTATAGCAACATACGTAAAAAGTGAAATTTACATTAAGAGGCTCAAACTTTCGACCGCTCTCCTTTTTAAACTATTGGGTTCATGTTTTTATGATTACGGCTGTAGAGAGTTAAAATTCAAATTCATATTTTTAAGGACAAAATATGAATCCAAATTCACCGAAAAAAAAGGCATGTTTATTCAAAGAAAATACATTTTATTGCAACTTAAAAAAATCGCTGCATTAATTAATAAGCTTATTTAAGTTTAGGACTTTGAACAATTGCGATTGAGTCCTAGTACGTAAAATTTCGATAATAAGGTGCTCCTTTTTTAATTTATTACACTGCACAAAATATATGTTGCCATCTACACACTCTTGGTTTAAGAAAATATAGCGCGAGTTCAAAGGTGATGATTTTTTTCCAGGTAAGTATAAAACTAATTTCTTGCTTAAAAATTTAAGTGAAATTACGTATTTTGTCTCTCCCGAATTTCGAGCATGACAAAAAAATTAAAGCCTTACAGGCATTATACTTAAAATAAATTAAAGATATATTTTATACTTAATAATTTAGGTTAATTTATACTTAGTAAATTGATGTGAAATATAAATTATTTCATATTTTTATATAAAATTTTAGGCATTCTAAATAATTCGACATCAATAGAGAGCATTTATAACTAATAGGTTAGGTTGTGCAGAGTTTAAATGTGTTTTTGAGAGTTTACTTTTTTTCAATATTTTGTTCTGCTACTCTTAAACAGTAAAACTTAAACAGGTATGCAGAGAAAGGTATACATAGCGTATGATGGAATGAAAAAAAAAAATATATGAAATCAAGAAAAGTTTTTATATTTTTTCGAAATATATTGCTGTATTAATAAATTTCAACAAGTAAAATTATGTATAAGTTTCTGTAGTGCAAATTCTTTCACTTTTCAAATGGCATTTTAAAAATATTATGAATGACGCTTTTAAATTATTTAGAATCCAACTGAAAAACAAAGTGAAAAATGATTGCACTCTTTCTTATATACTTATATAGCTGAAACAAATAGTTATTAAATATGTCCCCCCCCCCCAAAAAAAAATAGGGTGATGAAAATTCTTCAAAACCTCGTTTAACTTTATAATTGCCAATATATTTCTTAATCTTTTAATTTATACAAAAGTAAAAAGTAAAAGCTGTGCGAAAAAGGGATTCAAAAAAGTGGAAAGGGCTTACTTTGCGTTACGTAGACTAAAGTTAAAAACAATGTGAAACACAAATAAATTATAGAAATAAATAAATTCATTAAGCATAAATATAATGCAGAAATGGACATACTATAGTTGCAGTACCTAAGAAAGGTTCCTGTTTAGGGAATCGAAACTATGGTACGTCCATTTCTGTATTTTATTCACGTTATTTTTTACTTTAATCTAAGATGAGATTTATTTAAAGTGGTTTATTTTGAAAAATTGGGAAATTTATTTATATAAAATTATTTGTGCAACTACAATTCAGGTAAGTGCTAGTTTATGAATCAATAAGATCAATATGAATTAATATGAATCAATGTGAATCAATAAGATTAACAGGTTGGAGGGAAGGTAAAGCATTTCGTACGAATTGAGATTGCCAACCAACCCGTGAATGAGACGCCATCGTAAGCCTCCTTATTTAATGCTATTAAAATAGGCACAGAAGAGCTTCTTTTTTCTTTTATGTTGAAATTTAATGAATTGGTCGTTATCGTGGCGAGCTTTTCAAGTTTTCTCCAAATTACAAATTTGCGATAAAATAACTAATTCCGAACCAATTTGAATGGAATCTTTACAATAATTACTGGAAAATGAAAAATTAACGTACTTGTGATAATATAAATAAACTAGGAGGCTCCGCCCCCTGCTCGCTAACGCTCGCCAACCCCCGAGAATTGCTACGCAATCCTATGTGGTTCACGCCATGAACCATGGCTCGCTGCTCTCGCTCGCCAACGAACAGAATGTTCTAGCACAAAGACATAGTATATTATCATCAAAGACATAGTATTTTATCATCAAAGACATAGCATTGTACTTATGTAGAAGAATTCTATCAATGTTCTTATTGGCTTTTAAAAAAGTAGATTAGCTATTTAGATTGTACATGGTGAAAAAATTAAAACGTTAGCTAAATGAGAAACATATTAGCGAAAAGAATTATCAAATATTGCAGTTACTCACCTAAATTCAAAACTTTAAACCCTAACTTTTCCTTGTGAGATAATAACCCTCAAAAAGTCTTTCATTTTCAAGAACACAAAAATTTGTTTTATCGCCAAATGAAATATTTTTTGGTGATCAGCATTATTGAAATCAATTTCTATATTAATTAACATTTGTGATAAAGTACTTAACATTTTAGAACAAAATAAGGATGTCTTACATACAATAAATTAAAATGCATGGCTGTTAGCATTACCCGAGAAATACCATGTGGAGGTCGCCATGCTGCATTTCTAATCGGGGAGTTTTGATTTTGGCACTTCCCCTTGACTACTGCCAATACTTAATATTGCACTTGATCTCTGCAATCTATGTCTTCCATAACATTCCTCAACACTTTCTTGGGCTCTTCGAACACGTTCCATTACGTTTAAAAGCCCTAGTAGCTTCACTAATATTCTGCATTTTAAAGCGTGAAAATTCAATGCATAAATAAACGCGAAATATAAAAAAATTCAATGCATTCAATACAAACACTTAAACGTTTTTTAGACGTTTAGGTAGCTCCCAGTAGAAAAATATCAATTCAACAGCGGCCTTTTAAAGCATTCTCACTTCAATTAATTAATTAATTCCTAATTGAGTTTAAATTAAATATTATCATGTTTTTAGGGCATGAATCTGAATTGAACAACCTGATAATGCTCACTCTGGTTATTTTTTCCATTTTTAAAAGCGCTATATGTTGAGCCACCTTATGTGACATTTGCCATGTGACATTTTTAGCAGCAATCATTGGTCAATTTTCTAACGTTGCCATTCGGGAAGTTGTAATGAGGCTTTTTTTTGGTGCCGTGTAAGAGAAATATATACATAGATAAGTAAAAAAAAAACATTTCAAATGCGCACGAGAAGCCAGTCCATAACGGAGAAGCACCCTTAGCGGAGTATGATGACGTTTCCTTTTGTACTGAATCTTCCTGTATAAGGCAACACGCTTTGTTTTATTCATTTTGTGATTTTAAATGCTTTAAAAAACATTTCAACGCATCTAAATTAAATTTGTCATTTGTTTATTTTAATCTGTTTTTTTTTGGGGGGGGTAATTAATAATCCATTTTTATTAAATTTAAATCACGATTCATGTAGTGTTATAAAATAGTTTTTGTTCCGTAAAAATAGAGTTTCAAAAATTTCAACTGTCATGCTTTCAGTAAAAGCTTTTTGTAGTCGTGAATAATTGATTGAGCATTAGCTCCTAAACGTCTCCTGCCTGTTTTGAAATTAGTTTATAATACGTTTGATTCGTAAAGTGTTAACACGTTGCGCTTCGTTATTTCGGGGACAGCCTTTTCACATTCAATCCATTGATAATAGCTTTATTTTAAGACCCGTTTGAGTAAAATAATATTTTATAGATACCGTACATCAAAAATTGTCCTTAATTTTGGGATTGTGAATATTTTAAAAATATAACTACACATGTTCTTTCCCTAAGTTCTCCATTCGTCACCTACACGCATTAATATATAAAATTACTATCTTTTAATTGTGGTACAACTGTTTTCTTATGCTATTGAGAAGCAGTACATATTTAATCGTTTTTTAATATTATTTTACTCTTAAATTTATTTTTGTTTTCTAATTCTATTTTCAATGATTTTAAATATATTAATTGAATCTTTTTTTCAGGAAAACAATGGTAACTATATATTTTTATTTTATATTTTATAACCTTAGTTGAACAGTCAACCATATTTAGGTTTACGACTACTAATGTTCAACTTCGTAGCTTCGTAATTTTGAACCCAATCCAGAAGACAAGAGAACTCCTGGATCGAGTAGTAGGAGAAATTTGCCTTCGTGGAGGACTTTTTTGGATAGAACTAACCTTCATTTGCGTTACATGGAGAGGAAGACCACGAGAACCTCCCACGGTTAGCCTGACGTCGAAGGGACTCCAACCCATGATCCGTCTACTACTGAGGATATTTCACGTCAGCACTGTCGTCGGTGCAAGCTGGATGTGGATTCGCATCGACCAGTCCTCGTTGGGATTCTAACCCGGTTCACCTCTTAATAAAATGTACAGTACGCCAGAAAAAAAGGGGCACCCGGAATAACTTTTATTCTAATAATCGGATCGTCTTAATGGTTAAAGGGGGTTATGTCAAATATGTTAATTAATTTGTGCAGACGATAGTTACGAAATCAGACACATAAACGCACTTTCTCTAAATAAATAATTTTTTTTTAAAAATGGATTCGAATTTTTGACTCCCACAATATAGAGGGTAGCCGCAATCTGGGAAATATGATCCCCATAGTTTGGTCAGGAGAGCGATCCAAAGTTTATTTTACTTTTTGCATATTTCGCTATGGCTCGAGAACATTTTAGGCGAGTTGAAATTTTTTTACAGACAATCATAAAATTCGTTTATCCAAATATAATTCCACGCAGAAAATAACTATCAGTATATATTTATTATTTTTTATTATTCTATTTAAGAATGGTAGAGAAAATTTTGAATTGCAAAGTATACAATTTTTTTGGTATCATTTAAAGAATGCAATTTTTCATGTCAAAATACAAAATTTGAGCGATATCAGTCGACTAGTTCCTGAGAAATTGAATTTCGAAAAAGTCGAATACTTAAAATTCGATTTATCAGGAACTATTCAACCGATTTTGCTCAAACTATGTATTTCACCATGTAAAATTATTTTCTTGAAAATGATGCAAAATTTCGTATACCTCACAATTCAAAAATGTTTTGACGAATATCATATTAGATAATAAAAATATTATTTTATAAGATTATTAAAAGTTATTTTTTGCATGGATTTTTCTTTGGAAAAATGAATTTTATAATTGTGTTCAAAAACTTTTCAATTCGCTCAAAAAATTCTCGAGATATGGGAAATACGTAAGAAGGAAAACTGATATTAAGGGGTACAAACTTTGGATCACTCTCCTGATCAAACTATGGCGACCATATTTCCCATATTGCGGCTACCCCCTATATTTTGAGAATCAGAAATCTGAATCCATCGAAAAAAAAAAGATATGTTTATTCAGAGAAAGTATGTTTTTGTGTCTTTCTTCGTAATTTAAAATATCGTCTGCACTAAATAATTATCATATTTGAGGTCACCTCCTCGAACCTATTAAGTTCTAGAACGTAAAGATCTTTTCATTAGATCAGAAGTTATTCAGGGTGGTCCATTTTTTTCAGCACACTGTACGTAGTTTCAATAACCGAACCGCTGATGGCAAAGTTTACTATATTATGTTGGAGTTAAAGACTATGTCAAGTTTCAACTCGAGCTGAAATTATTAAAATATCCCATTTTATTGCGAACTCAATTTTTGATAAACGCCGAACTAATGGATTTCTACTTGTGATGAGAAGAAGCTATCACTTGCTTTCAATTCCAATTTCAAAGAAAGATGCCAAGGAGGGGTCTTATGACCATCCTCCTTTCTATTCAACGTTTTTGTTCGAATAAAAATTTAAACTTCTAAATTGATATTATTTGTTATATTTTTCTTAAATCCGCAGAGCCTTAAGGTGAACCCACCTGAAAACGTCTTTTGAAAATCGTAATCGGAAAATAAATAAAAAAGCAATTGCATCAATAATGTGTTTAATATAGTTTTTCTTCATAATCCGAACATTACAAGACCTGAATCAAATTACGTCCAACGAATATATTCTTGTAATTAACAGAGAAGAATATTCTCCACCGCTCTGCAACACCAAAGAATTTTACCCAAACGTTAGTCAGGTTTTTAGTGAAAAGCTATTAGCAGTTATGAAAAATTGATTGAACATTATTCCCCAAATGACTCTTTCTTAGTTAGAAACATGTTCATCATTTTTATTTTGGATCTATGATGAATGATCTAGCTTTCCAAGATGTTTAAAGGGCAAAAAAAGTTATTATATACTCTTCTTTGTAAATTAATGACCGATTGCTTTATTAAGTCAGCACACTCGATAAAAATTGCATTCTTACACTTTTATTTTCTCTTCCTTATCGGAAGTTTCTTACTGAAGACTCCGTTTTCCGCTAAATTTGCTTGGGTCCATGTTGACTCGGCTTTCGTACAGCTGTTGCCAGTTGCTCTTACCGTAGCTTTCGCTCTATACTAGTTCCTTATTCAGATCTAAAGGCATTTCGCAACATCTTGTACTAATTATCTGGTTGACGAGACTGTTTGCGTCAATATTATAGAGAGCACTCTCTCCCCCGTATCAATTCCCTCCCTCTTGTCATTGTTTATTTAAGCATCTTGAAAGTATTTATTCGCTCAATTTGTTTATGTTATTAAAATAATTGACATTAATTTCTTATTAAGGGATTGGGGAATTCAGACATTTGATTGCGTTAAAGGGGGCTGAGAGTTGTTACCATCTGTAATATTTTAGTCAAGTTATTTAAGCAAATTATTAAAAAAAAAATTCATTTACAGTTATCACACACATTTGGGACAGAAAAATTATTGTTTATTTTAGTTGTTCATGCTTAAAATCATGAGAAAATATTGTATAAGTGTATTTTTTAACACATTGAGCACCTCACTAAAGTCAATTCAAAGAGCCACAGAAAGTTTGCTCTGGTTGAAAGTAGTTAACAAAATTTAAAAAAAAAAATTTCAATACCAAGACATTATATATTGCAGTTTTTAAACAAAAATTTCTAATCTGAAAAAGTAGAATAATATATATTTCATTTTATGTCAATAAAAGTGTTTCTTCTAATATTAAATAATTTATGAGTTCTATATTCTCATAATTACAATTACAAAGTAATTTAGACAATTGATTACTTTGATAGTTATGAAGATAATTAATTTATAAGAAACAGAAAATAATATTAGTTTGGATAAAATTATAAAGTGTGTAAAAATAAGTTCGTGGTTCATTTTGTAAATAAATAAATAATTAAAAATTAAAAAAAAAACAAATGAAAATGAAAATAAAAACTAGAATAAAAATAAAAAGGAAAATAAAAATGAAAATAAAAATGAAGATGAAAATAAAAGTAAAAATGAAAATAAAAGTAAAAATGAAAATAAAAATGAAGATAAAAATAAAAATGAAAAGAAACAGAAAATTAAAATAAAAATGAAAAGAAAACGAAACTAAAATTAAAGAAAAAATCAGATAAGTAAATAAATAAATAAAACAAATAAAAAATGAAGTAAAAAATGTATAGAAATTGTAGTCTTCACCAACAGAAATGTGTGAGGGAGGAAAAACTGACCTCCACTCATATTGAACAATAGATATGGATTCCTTTTTTGTTTAAAAAACACGCTTCTTTACATTCACATGAATTTTCTTTTTTAACACTGGTAAGGCTAGTGAAAGCTTTCTATTCATATAAAAGTATTTTTTAATCTTACTTCAGTGCTTATTTTGTTGCCTACTTCAGAAATGAAATTATTGGTTCCATCATGCTTCCCTCCTCACACTTCGTTTTAACTCATTTAACTTTCCCATTTGACAACTTTGATGCGGAAATAACAAACATCACATTAAAGCATATCGAGTATTTTTCGCTTACATAGAACTGTGAAAGAATAGAATTTACATAGAAATTCAATTTCTCTTGCATAGAATTGAGAGAATCATCAGAGTTCCTTACGTGTCATAGTGAAAATACATTTTCTATTCACGTTAAAAGCAAAATTTTCTCAAGAAAAATGAAATCCGAGTTTACCTTAAGGAATATTTCATGTTAATAATCGTGCATGCGTTCACGTTATATGTCCAGCGTGTCCAGCGGATGACTGACTAATTTCAAAATTTAAAACTTTGGAAATAGAGAGCTATAGAGGAATGAAACAAATGGTTTGTTTAGGGTGAAAAATATAAAAATTTCATACAGATGCTTTGGAATTTAGTTATAAAAGTTGACGGCAGATGGCGCTGCAATCAACGTCACAGTTTGTAACTAAATTAGAATTTTCGGCAACTTTTATAACTAAATTCCAAAACATCTGTATGAAATTTTTACAGTTTTGAAAATTAGTTCATGTTAAAAGAAATTCACTTTAATGAGATTCGACTGCATTAAAGTATGACTAAATGTAGAAAGCTTTATTTTAATAGTTTAAACCAATTGTCATGAAGTAATGCTTGGCCCCAAAAAAAAGATCAATAATTTAAATTACCCTATTGTAATGTAATTAAGCTACTTCCGACAGCCATATTGCGAACTCAATATACATTTCAAAGCAAAGTTATGAGAATGTATGAAATGAAATATCATCAAAATAAGAAAACATTAAAAGAATATTTCTATTAATCTGAAAAATTTAAAAACAAATGTTCCATTTTCATTAAGTCATTCAGTAACAAAAGTTTGAAAATTTCAGACATAATAATTAATTGATACTTTTACAATTAATTTTTTCAATAAATTTTTTTTGTTGTGCTGCGTAGAAACATCTGTTATTTCTGTTTCAAAATTATTAAAATAAAATAAGATTATTATATCAATAAAATATTTTAAACTAATTTTACCAAATACAAAAATCTAATAAAAAAAATAAAAAGTGTATTGGTAAAAATGTCTATGGGTAAATGATGCATTAGAGATATCTAAGCTGACGTCACCTCATTTTCGTGTCTACTGAAAATTTATCAGCGATCAATTAGTTACTAATATCAACCAATTGGAATGCGTTTCGTTTCAAAATAAAGTAGAGTAAATAACAGGTTGCCATTAATAATCATAATATTACAACAGACGATTGAATGATGATAGCTAAGCGATATATATTTCAGTGTTTGGCTTGGGCACCTCTACAATGGCACAAAACCAGGAGGAATATCAACACATTATTAGCGGATATGTGCAAAAATTTTATGAAAAGTTCGTATATCCCAATATTTTTGATCTCCGCAATTGGTTCTTAACTCCTAATCATAATAAATATCTTTAGAATTTTTTTTTAAAAATTGAAATCAAAAAGTATAATTATTAGGAGTTGAAAATAAATATTTAAGCGAGAAAAAAACAAAAATATTTTCGAAATGTGATGAAAGGCGGAATTGAAGCATCAAAACAAATACGATAGCCAATTGATTTTTGAAGGTGTTTCAATAATAATAATCGTCCTTCAACTCTCTGTTTCCCTGGCAATCAAACAGGTTTTGTTGTTTTTAATTTAGCCTTCTTCTTTTAGGATTCTTTTAATTTTAATGTCATTCTCCTTTTTCCTCGCATAAATATAACTTTAAGACACATTGAGTGAACTAATTCATTTTATGTTACACAAGATTTTTAAAAATATGTTTGTTATAGAATATTAAAATATACAATTGTGAAAATTACTGTAATTATTTTAAATTTTATGGTTGTCATTTACTTTTCATTAAATAGTAAAAATGATTTTATTAAATATAGTTCTATGTAATATAATTTCTTAAATAAAAACAAACATCAGTTTTAAGTTAATGTATCCAAGTTCAATTTTACTTTTTTTTAAAAAGAAAATTCACTTAAATCGAGTATTTGGTTGATAATTTTATATTTCTTATTACTGCATGGAATACTATTTTTATAGTATGTAATTTAAATTATTACTTCTTTTATGTTCATTTTATCAAGTGTTCTACATTTAATTTAAGTTTCTTTTAGAATACTCACTTTAATCCAGTATTTAAGTAGATAATTTTATATTTCGTGTTAATTCATGAAATCTTATTTTTCTAATAAACAATTCAAATCGTTAGCTCTTTCGTGTTTATTTCATCAAGTGTTTTACATTTAATTTACACTTTTTTAGGAAATTCACTTTAGAGGAATATTTAAGTAATTTCATATTTCGTATTAATTCATGAAATCTTATTTTTTATAATGAGCAACTTAAATTATTAACACTTTCGTGTTTATTTCATCATATATTCTAAATTTAATTTCAGTTTTTATAGAAAACTCAATTTAATCGAATATTTTCGTAGATAATTTTGCATTTTTTGCCAATTCATAGAATTTTATTTTTATATCGTACAATTTAAATTATTAGTTCTTTCCTAATCCTTCCCTAAAGTATCGCACATATTTATATATTTGAAGCGAAAAAAATCGGTAAACATTGTTTATCTCTCTCTTTTTATTTTGAATTATATTTTATTAAAAGGAGATACATTTCAATTATAAGCTATCCTATTATTTTAAGTTGATATTTATCGAAAATTCTTCGCATTTTTTTTGTTTGGAACAATGTTTAATAAAAAATTATTGAAGTTACCATTTTTTATTGTCCTCCATTTATTATCTTTTCTTCACTAGGGAAGGAAGAATATACAAAGTATAATTTTTTCCGCCATAAATAAAAGGAAGGAAAAAAAATGCTAAAATTTTTAAACTCATTTTAGGTAATCTATGTGAAAAACAAATTTATCCTATTTTTTTACTCTTATCTCCTTTGTTAATTTAGGTATACTTTTTTTAAAAGTTTATTTCAGAAGATATTGTAAAACACTTTAAGGAATTAAATTCAACCACTCAGTTCAATATCTGTCTTTTAACATAAAATTTTATCAGAAAACGTGGGGTTTTGTAATTTTTTTCAAATAATTTTTTCTTTATATTGAAAATGTTTTAAAGACAACTCATTTTTATAATATTTAAATGAATAAATAATAAGCTAATCTCTAAAGTGCTAAGCAAACACACTCTTTTCAAAAGCAAAAATGATGCAAAAACGCCATTTTAGTTCAATCTTATTATAAAAATAAAAACTCCATATTATTTTTTTTAAAAAAGGTAGCTATAAATTCCGTTTGCATTTTTATTGTATCGACTTATTTTTTATCTACTTGGTTCTATTATTTCGGGAATAATATCAGGAAATATAACTCTCTACAATAGTAACATATTTGACTGAAAGTAACAAATTAAAAATAGAAAAAAAAGTGCTTGAAATTTTTATGTTTAATTTTATATTCTTTTTTTTGAATAAATTGTGACATATCAAGGCAGGTTACCACAGATAAGTGCCACGATGGCTCAGTGACTAAAGTGCTAAGAATCATCGGAAACAACAGATTCTGAACTCTTAATATGAATATAGTCCCGCAGTGGACTGATCGTTAAGACACGGTTCCCAGAAGATCACCGAAGTCAAGCATCACTGGCTGCGGTCAGTGTGCGGGTGGGTGACCACTTGGATCTGTCTGCGTAGGCACCGAGGGTGTGCGGTATTGGTTCTCGTTAAACCGTGCTACCGTAATTCGCGCGCAGGTCGTCGGGCTACCGAAGCGGGGGTGCCATCCCCTCCGCAGAGGATCAAAATTGTGATGGCATGTCTTCGGATCATCCTCCGGGATGTTTCCTAGACCGTCGCCAATAGCCCATTGTGCAGCTCTAGTGCGACGTAAATTAACAACAACAAACAATATGAATATAAGTGTAGTGCAGTGATAGTAACAAGAAACTAAATTGGAAGATTTTTGTAGTATCAAATTATTTTTATCTACACTTAGGTCTATTATGTCAGGAAATATTTCAAGAATATCAGGAAATTTAACTCTCTGTGGTAGTAACATTTTTGACTAAAGGTAAAACTTAAAAGAAAAAAGCTCTTCAAATTTTCGTATTTAATTATATGCTCTTGTTTTTGTATAAATAGTGACATATCCAGACAGGTTACCACAGATAAGAGCCACGATGGCTCAGTGACTAAAGTTCTAAGAATCATCGGAAACAACAGATTCTGAACTCTTAATATGAATATAAGTGTAGTGCAGTGATAGTCACAAGAAACTAGATTGGAAGATTTTTGTAGTATCAAATTATTTTCATCTCCACATAGTTCTATTATGTCAGGAAATATATCAAGAATATCAGGAAATTTAACTCTTTGCGGTGGTAACATTTTTGACTAAAGTCAAAACTTAAAAAAAAAAAAAAAAAAAAAAGCGCCTTAAATTTTTGTATTTAATTTATGCTTTTTTTTTTAAATAAATTGTGACATCTCAAGACAGGTTACTACAGACAAGAGCCGCGATGGCTCAGTGACTAAAGTTCTAAAAATCATTGGAAACAACAGATTCTGAACTCTTAATATGAATATAAGTGTAGTGCAGTGATAGTCACAAGAAACTAGATTGGAAGATTTTTGTAGTATCAAATTATTTTCATCTCCACATAGTTCTATTATGTCAGGAAATATATCAAGAATATCAGGAAATTTAACTCTTTGAGGTGGTAACATTTTTGACTTAAGTCAAAACTTAAAAAAAAAAAAAAGCGCCTTAAATTTTTGTATTTAATTTATCCTTTTTTTTGGAATAAATTGTGACATATCAAGACAGGTTACTATACAGACAAGAGCCGCGATGGCTCAGTGACTAAAGTTCTAAGAATCATCGGAAACAACAGATTCTAAACTCTTAATATGAATATAAGTGTATCGCAGTGATAGTCACGAGAAAACTAGATCGGTGGTTTTTAGAACTGTTTCAGAGTTGGCTTTTGAAAGTTGAGTGAATGAAAAGTGTTGTAGTGATCCCTTTAAAAAAAGAAATTTCATACTCAATATTTCGTCTATTGTTAAGTGGATTTTACTGAGACGGATTCTCCGTTACGGAGACAAATTGAAGATATCAGAAGGAAAAATATCCAAGTCAATATTTTTTATGGTTTTCCGTTGGTGAACCAACATAATCTTGATGGTAACTATGAATAATTCCCACTTGAACCATTATACTTTTGATGGTAACCAACATAAGTAACTAGCTTCCCAATGTAGGAATTCAGACTGATTTCTGATGGTCCAACATTAGAATAACAACTTGTTTTAATGGTTTGCTCCATCAGAAATTTTAATCATAATTTCTCAGAAAGGAAATGCTGGAACGATCATGAACCTCCATCACCCCAATGTAGGAGTTCGGATTTTATGATAGGCCAACATAAAAGCAGCCAAATTGTTTTGATGGTATATTTCATATCATCATAACCTTCACGACTTTCCTGATGAATTTACTAGAATTATTATTAAACCAACATGGAAATGCATTGTTGCACCATCACGAATTTCCACCATAGTATCTGAGAAATCAAATTCTGGAACGATCATGAACAACCATCATCCGAATGTAGGAATAAAGACAGATATATGATAGACCAACATAAGAAAACCAAACTGTTTTGATGGTATATTTCTGTCAACTAACTAGAATTCCCGTTAAACAAATCATGAAAATGTATAGTTAGAACCATCATGGATTGTTGGTTCATGAGAATCAAACTTCTCTTGATGGTCAACCATCACAGTATTAAAGTAGCATTTTCCATCATGGAATGATGGAAGTTTGTTGGCATGCAAAAAAACATGAGCGCATAATGGAAAATGTTGGATGATGGTGACCATTAAATGATGTTGGACCATCATGAATCGCACTGAAACCAACATAAACCATCAAATTTTTTTAATGGGATCATCAAGAATTTTGACTCGGGAAAGCTCATGCATGCAAGTCATCAGTTAAAGAATTGGCGGTTAGTTGTGAATGATGTCATCATATTATATGCTGTAATCTACAAGAAGAATGAGTTCTTATTTTTTTATTCAATGATTTTCTATTTATGCACTTTGAAATTTGAATTTCCTACTTGGTACGAAGATACTGGACTGTAATTGTGAATGGCTGAATCCTTTCGCTTCTCATAGGCGGCTTAAAATCCACCATGTTTTAGATTGATTCCAGCTTGTGTGAAAAATAAAGCCAGCTTATGCTGACCACGCTGCCCCAATCATGTTGATGGTCATGAAATTGTTAACTTTAACCTCCACGAATGCCTGGCATTTAACGGGTTACCAGACAAAAATTGAAGGTCATATTTGAAAAGTAGGGCAGCTGCACTTTCGTTTATCTTTCGCTAAAGTGTAACGAGTGTATCGCTTTCCCTTTCTTATCTGATTTTGGTGCCCTCAATTTGACATCAGAAATAAACTGTAGATGCATCCTAAGTTTAAAATAAGATAGAAATGGATGAACATGTAAGTGTCTCAGAGGATGCAGCGTTTGCTTCTCAATGACGTGACCCAGGTTCGAATCCCAGTCGTGGCTACTTGTATAAATTCTGTTCATAGCTGACATAAAACATTCTCAGTGATAGACGGATTATGAACTAGAATCCCCTTGCCGTCGGGTTCAATGTGGGAGATTTTCGTGGTTTTCCTCTCCATGTAGCGCAAATGTGGGTTAGCTCCATCGAAAAAGTCCTCCACGAAGGTCGGTTTGTCTCTATGCTTGATCCAGGAGTTTCATTTTATAACCGTCGTTGAACAGCCGACCCAATTTTTGGGTTCACCACTACCAATGTGCAACTCCGTAGCCTTGTAATTTTGAACTCAATTCAGAAGACGAGGGAACTACTGGATCAAGTAATGGGAGAAATTTGCCTTCGTGGAGGACTTTCTGATGGAACTAACCCGCATTTGCGCTTCATAGAGAGGAAGACCACGAGAACCTCCCTTGGTTAGCCTGACAGCAAGGGGACTCTGACCCATGATCCGTCTACCACTCAGGATATTTCATGTCAGTACTGTGGTCGGTGCAAGCCGGATGCGGAATTCGTATCGACCAGCCATCGCCGGGATCGAACCCGGTTCACCTCATTGAAAGGCGAACGCTCTATCCCCTGAGCCATCGAGGCTCCAGAAGCTTCATTGTCATCTGGGTAGGGTTCAAAATTACAAGGCTACGGAGTTGAACATTGATAGTCGTAAACTCAGTATTGGATCGGTTGTTCAACGCAGATTATAAAATAAAACATACTAAGTAGACTTAAACTACTATTCTAAGAAGACCAGCTGTTGTTTAAAAGCAACATTTTGTAAGTAGAATAAAAATTTGACAACTAACTAATTTCAGTATGTTCTTCTTTGAAAGTATGAGTGTTGTGTATCAATCTAAACTAGTGGGCTGCGCCCCCTGCTCGCTAACGCTCGCCAATCTCCAAAAATTGCTACGCAGTCTTATATGGTTTGCTTCGCTCGCTACTAACTTGGGTACACTGCAAATGCACAAAATTCTAAGAATTGACAACAATCATTCAAATCCATGTAACAAGTTTTTTTTTTAAAAAAATTGCATCTTTTTAGTAAATACTAAGTCATTAAAATAAATTTGAATTCAAATAAATGACATGTAATTCGTTAAACCTATTAGAAATGTGCTATAGTATGAAATCTTAGGATAAAATTTCTGAAACTGATATCTCTTTAAAAAGGTTAAAATTTTGGCTATTAAGAATCGAAGGAAGTGAATTACAATGGAAAAACCTGCAGAAACAAATAAATTCTAGTAAAACAAATAAATTCGCGATATGAATCAAAAATCGTCAAATAAATTCGTAATACATAAATTCGTGAAAAAAAAGCGCTTTCGACAAAATACGAAAATAGAGATCTATCGACAAAGACTACTCACTTCTGCCTAGTTAATGCCTAGCTATATATTTCAGTTTCCGTTTTTTATAAGTGCTCTATGTTGAGCCATCTCAGCTAGATTTGGCATGCGACAGTTTTAGCGGCAATCATTGGTCGATTTTCTAGCGTTGCCATTCGGGGAGTTGTAATGAGGCTTTTTTTGCCGCCGTGTAAGAGAAATATATATATAGATATTGGGAAATGCAACTTAAACGTACAAATTTGTCGTTTATTTTAAAATATTGTTTGCTTTAAAGTTGAATACTGACAAAAAAAAGTATTAAATTCTCCAACTCAATTTTCTTACACAAGGGATTTGAAATACCATTTTTGCTCTTGCGCACCCTCTGCAGAAACAACTCATCTTGAGTGCCAGGGTTGAGTGGATAAAGGATATTATAGAAGTCATACAACATAGATACTCTTTCTTAAATCCAGCGTATTATTTGTAAGTGAATGCTATCGCTGGTCGGCAGGCGGCACTAAGAAAATCAAAGCGGCTTATGGATACAGATGTTATTGAAAGGAATCGGAGAGTGTAAGGGAAAAATTCATCGTCTCGTCACTTTTTCCCTTGTCTTTTTTTTCCCTGTTGGACTGTCATATCTTTGATCCTTTTGCGTAAAAGTCGAGTAGGGATTTCTCTATTCTTTTCTTTCAGTTCTAAGAGTGAGACAAAATGATTTTATTTTCAGTTTTGGTTCATTTTTATAAATGGAATTTGAAAAGTGCACCAGTCAAAGGTAATATCTGGATGAAAGACGAAGAAAAGGACAAAAGTAAGGAAGAAAGGAAATTTAAAACGGAATGGGGAAAATAGCTTGGTTAAAAACTGTAATAACGAGCAATATATATTTTCTGTGGAAAAAGTTAATTGTTTATCAACTTCATTTAATTCATACTGTAAAATAATAATTTGGGAAAAAAAATATGCTTAAGAACATGAAATATAATAATTTTAATCCCAATCTCTGTATTCTAATTTTTTAATTGCCCAAATTCTCAATCTCTAAAGTGCCGGTGACTGAAATCACTGTCATATTTAAGATATATTCTTTTTATCATATTTTCCTTAATCTCTACTTTTTTCTAGAGTTTATTACAGAATTGGGCCATGATGGCTCCGGGGATAGAGCATTCGCCTTCCAATTTGGTGAACCAGGTTCAAATCCCAGCCATGGTAGGTCGATACGAATTCCGCATCCGGCTTGCACCGACCACAGTACTGACGTGAAATATCCTCAGTGGTAGACGGATTATGGATTAGAGTCCTTGTTGTCAGTCTAACCGTGGAAGTTTTTCGTAGTTTTCCTCTCCATGTAACGCAAATGCGGGTTAGTTGAATCAAAAAGTGTCCTCCACGAAGGCAAATTTCTCTCAATTCTTGTTCCTAATTTAAATAATTTCGTATTACCTCTCAAACTATTGAATCATTGAACTGAATTGAAACTGTTTTGATTAATTTAAGTGAAGTGACTGATTGATATTGAATCACTTTGATACCTGCTATGATAACTTTATTCTTTCCACAATTTTTCAAATTCCCAAGGAGAACAAAGTTCGTTTGGTTCATGTAAGAGGGCGGTTTGTTTTTTCTAACTCTATGCCTGTTCCTACAGTTTGCCTAAAGTAAGAACTCCCCTGGCCATTCGTCTGGACCTGTGGCGGTAACTATGGAAACGAGGTATAACTATTTCGAGTAGGGGTGTGGGGTCACTATTTAGGACAGGTTTTGGTTCGAGTCGGCGAGAGAAAGAGAATATTTCTCTTCTGTCTATCGTGCTAGCCCTAGAGTGAGGAGAAGCTACCCTCCATGAAATGCGCTATTCTTGTTTCCATAGCATCAGACGGCCTCAGATTTTGTGGCGGGGGGAGTTCTTACCGTAGACACATATTTATTAGCCTTATTCCAAAATATTATATTTATCTGAAGTTATTTCTGCTATTTTGAAGCTGTGGTGACTAATAGAATATTTAAGCAACTGTTTGAGGATTGTTCAAAATGTGTTTACCAACAGTAATAATAATTAAAAAAAAACATGCTACTCTGGAAAATTGATAAATTTTATTCATTTTATTCACAGGTAAGATTATGTGCAGACATTTAATTTTTGACTACACTTATTGAAAATTGCATAAAATTTTTAATCTGTATTGATGTTTTTTTAACATACATTTCTTATTAATATTTCATACAAGTTTGAAAAAAATTCTTTTGCTTAAGATCAGCTATTTAGTTTAAACGGTTAATATCAACAAATATTTACAAAATTCGTTGTAAATAATAAATAAGTAAGTTGTGTGCGAAACATGAAATTTGGATTATAGTTTATTGGTTAAAGGCTTAGCTGTTATTTAAACTTTAGATATTGCTTTTTTGAAACCTGAGTAGAGTAATGCAGAAAAAAAACAACATTAATTTGATTTTACGCACTTAAGCTAAGTTTGAACAGGGGGAAAAAAGAAAAGAAATTTTTTTTTCCTTATTAAAAGCATAATATCACAGTCTTTAATTTTCTATTTTTCTTGGAAACTGAGAATGCCTTTCTAAAATTTTTTTTAATTAAAAACTTACTTTGTATAAGTAGATAGAAATGCATTGTAGGTTATTATAGCAGTGAAGGTTACAATTCTTATAAAAAAGTTTATTTTTTGACAGTAAATATTTACAGTAGGATAATAATTCTGTAAATTCCTTTCTAGAGAGTTACATTTAGGATTCTCTATGAAATTAGCCTTTATTCACATTGTTTAATCTAGCTATGTCTTGAATTTTTTTTATTGTGGAGTTTTAGCTATCCATTTTCATGTTATCAAAAGATCAAGTTATAAAAGAGTAAGTTGTTAAATTTTTATATAAATTTAACTTCAAAAAAATTATATCTCTAAAGTGAAAATAAAATTGATGAAAAGAAAAGAAGAAAAATTAAATAATTATGTCATTAAAATCAATATTTTTACTAATTTTAAAGTACTAGCAAAAGGGATGTGCCTAAATTTTTTTTTGTTATTTACTTTGCCACTAGATTTTTGTTCAAAGTATAACATCTTTAAAAGATTATTTGCTTATAGATAAGATACCGTAGATCTAATTAATCCTATTTAACTTAGTAGAAATATTAGTGTGTCAAACTTGTTTCCTTAAAGATTGAATAAAGGCATGCAAGAAACGTTAGAAAAACATATCCCATTTTTTAGCTTTTACTGTAAACCTTCCTTATTCCTTTTTTCAATCTAACTTTGTCCAGGTTTTCAAATGCAACATTTTGCCTGTGTTGAAAACAGTGATCAGGTTGACTTTCACCTTTAAAGTGTTAAAGAAAGTCTATAAAAGCCTGTGCACATTAACCTTGTTTCAGCGATGGTCATAAAACTTCAAATAAACCTTGAAAATGTGAATTTATCCACGGCTTGAGAGCGCTTTCTACGTTTGATATGTCACTTCTGATTCATAATTGATTTCAGGGAGTTTTTATAACCTTGTTTTGTAAAAGCAGATTCAATCTTGATATTAAAGGGTTACCTTTGCAAGTTGCGAACCTCATAGCGCGTAAGCTAGCATAGTTAAATTTAACATAGTTCCAAGCTTGCATGGATTATTTGCTAATCATTTATAAGCCTTATTGGACTTTGTGATAAAGGTTGTTGCTGACATTAAAGTCAATATTATGCTGCTATCTGGGATATTAATGTACTGTACTTTTCAATTTCTTAAACCTTAAAAAAAATGTTTTTTTTACTACCATATATTTTAAAAAAAAATTAAGTCTTTTATCATATGATCTATGGCTTTGCTAGCATATTGATAACTTTAAGAAATAAAGAGGAAATCGGGGTGATTAAATCGTACGACGGAGATGGGGCTATATAGAAGCTTATTGTTCTAAGGTGTATTTCTAGTTTCATAAAAGCCATCTTAACTCAAAAAGTTTACAGTAGACAACTGTTAATGATGTGACTTTTTTTTATTTGGATTTATTGAATAAATATTCTTTAACTGCTCAAACAAATAATATTATTTCACTTGGTCTATTAAAGAATATTAAATTTTTTTTAAAAATTTTGTTTACATTTTTGTTTTAATACTTATGATAACTGTATAATCCCATTATGAGATTTTTATGCGTAAAAATGTGTTTTAATGTCAGTTGTTTTGATAGATTTAGTCTTAAACTTTACCCAACTAATTGAAAAACAGAAGACGCAATTATTTTATTGCTATTATTTGAGAAATATAGATAAAGGAAAAGTAAGCGAAAATTGGATAAAGCAGTATTCTTAACTGTTCTATTTTTTTTTTAAGAAGCTACGTTAAAAAATTATTCACATTTTTATTTGAATGAGTAATTGACCCTTTAATTCTAAGCATAGATAAAATTTAATGTGTTATAAACTATAGTTTGGGGGGAGGGGTGAAATTTTTTTAATGGAAGTGTTCCAGCTCTCCGTTTTATCCAATCTGGTAGAATAGAACTAGGTGTAGATTAAACATTGTTTTATACCCATTAAAATATTTATTTACAGTATTAAATTAATACAATATCAATTCTATTCAAATAAAGCCTTCATATGTTACTCAAACTCTAGTGGAAAGTTAAACTCTGATGATTCTTTAATACAAATAAATTCCGCAAAAAGCTTTCGAAGTAATTTTGCTAAACCACTCTTCAAAATTACTTAACCCATCAAAACAAACCATTAATTACATTGATTTTCTCCATCCATTAGAAAAATTCAATGAAGAAGTACTCATACAATGGAAGACATCTCAGATGTTATCCTTTTCGAATCTTTTCTGGCACAACAATACAGACAAAGAAAAAAGACTTGTTTTCGATTTATCGGGATGCAAATAAACTTTTCTGAAACTAATACTGCCTTCTTATTGTAAGAAGCAAGAAATAAAAAATAATAAACGTCAATAAGAAGGGGAAAAGAAAGATTTTCTATTTCCTTCCAATCCCATCCAAGTTGCAATCGGCCGAGCGCGACTAATACGTCACACAGCCAAATCTCCAATTCCTATTGGACTATCAGCCAGTGCCATTCGTTGCAAGTCATAGATGCTTTTCCTTCTACTCAACAACGACGAATTCTTTTTCATCTGGATTAAACCATACACTATTCTCTTCCTTCTTCTTCCATAGATGGAATGATACGAGCTAACTTTTGAACCAGAAGACAATGATTCTTGTAACTGGTGTGGATTGAAGTTGGGAAAAACAAAAATACATTTTATAGGCTTCTCTTAAGAACGTTGAAGTCTCAATCGAATAAAGAAGTAAGACGACGCAATGTTTGGTTATAAATCATTCACTAGATTTTCTGTCAATTTTAAAATAATTTTGTGAATAGAGAGTTTTATGCAAATGGTGTAATCTGATTACGGTTTAAAAAATGACTGACACTTTACGAAACAAAGTATAAAAAAAGGTAGCAAAGTACGGATCGCTGCGTCTTGCTTAGGAAGCAAGTGAATTTTTTCTTAACGAATTTGCAAGTCCTTTACCAAGTTTGTCTTCAGATAGACTACTGACTAGGAAAGGAAATAAAAACAAACTTTTTCTCAATTTGCACCATTCACATAAACAGTAGGTCACAGCCCAGAAGCAAAAGTACGAAATTAACAAGAAATATTTTCACTTGATATGATCAGATAACTAAGCTAGATATGATAAGCTAGATAAGATAAGCTTTGAGAGCCACCATTTTTAATTTACCGAGGGAGAAAGGGAGCAAAATAGGAGAGAATTAAACATTAATATCTAGACCAGTAAGGTGTTATTTTTTATGCCTATTGAAGGTGTTATTAATATTATTATTTTTATGCCCCATTTAATAAAGAAGTATAAACATGCCAAATGTATTGTCTTCTATTTACATTAAATTAAACTTTTAAACTTTACAATAAATTTAATTCAATCAGCTTTTGACTAACTACTAATAATAACTTTGAATTCCGACAAAAACAGTAAATTGTTTTATAAATTTAGTGTTTTTCAATTATATTATTAATCAGATCATTAATCATATTATTAATTATATTAGTAATCCAATCAACTTTTGATGATAGTTATTCTCATAAAAGATGTTGAGATATCTTAATTAAATGCAAAGTTAGCCCTTATCACTTCACATTGATATCGCATGATCATGAAACGCATAATTTTAAATTTTATTACACCAGGCTATGCTTTAAATTGAATTAGTTTACAGTTTTTCTTTGAAGTTATAGCAAAGTTGCTCAATTTATTTGTCCAAAGTACCTATATAATGATTCACAATTTAATTCATTTTTATGATAGCCTTAAAAATATTGATACACAAAATGTACCAAATTATTTACCAAAATAACAATTACATTTAGAAGTGTATATAACTACTCTACAAAACCATATCAGCTTATATGCATTCAATTATAATAAGAATATAATAAAAAGAAGAGTACATGTATGTGTTTGTGTGTGTGTCTATCTTTTCTAATACCAGATTCATTTGCGCCAGAGTGCTGAAAGTTAGATAGTAGATTCAAGGGGATATTTCAGATCATGATCCTTTAAATTGTTATAAAAAATTAATTTGTTCGTTCTGATGGGATGTGTAAAAAACGAATTTCCCTCGTACTATTTAACATTCAGCATTGCTCCAATTTGAACTGGTACTGCTTTTTCAATTCTTTTAGGAAACATCAGTGGAGTTGCTAGTTTGCGATTCTGTATAATTAGAAACGAGTTTCAGTAAGAGATTATTGTACTTTTTTTAATCATTATTTATCTACGATTCATTTTGTCATGTAGGCACAAGTAAAACAAACGTGAATAGTATGTAGTGGTGAAGTCATCGAATTAGTACTTTTAAAACTGATTGAAATTACGTGTTTATTTTATTTATAACTAGCTGCTTATCTATTTTCCTTCGTACGGTATCAACGCTACGAAATCATGCACAAAACTGGAAGACGCATACCAACACAATTGATTAAGTTAAAACAATATAAATTTTTACTTATTTATTATTATTTGTTTCCCTTCCCACCGGATTTACGTTATCAGATTAAGAAAAACATGTCTTAGAAGTTAATTACTATTAAAAGGAATATTAATAGAAGTTTATTAATATTAATCAAAATAAAGATGAATTATATTCACTATGATTTGGCATAATGTGGTTGCTTCACGCCAATTGATGATAGTTAAAATTTACCACAATCAACTGACTTTCTCCAGTACTTATTCCTTTAGAGGGGCCATAAAAATCTTTTAACCCCAGTATCTGTTCAAAGCTTTCAAGTATTGACGTAGTCTTAATAGGTGTCAAATTTACTAACATTATACATTGTATCTTTATTAGTATATTTGGTACCTATTATAACTGCACCAATTACCATGTTGCCATTAGTGCCTTTTACCAAAATGCAATAATATCATGGCGATTTTTTACGGTTCCCCATAACAAATAAGCATCTTTTCTCCATTAATTTAGCTATTTACGCAAAACTAATTATTTTCGGCGAAGTAATATCGGAACTTATTTTGAGACTGCAAAATGTCAAAAATTACGCTATAATTTAAAATGTGTCACTCAGATTTTACTATAAATTTCACATGACTTTATTGACAACTTGAAATTTATTTTAGTTCTTGTGAAGTTTACATTATTTAAGTCTATAGAAATAAGTTTTCAAAGTGAAAGTATGGATATAAGAGACACGGGACTTCCTATACCTTTTAAAACAAGATTTAAAACATGTAATTTCTTATACCATTTAAAATAATTTTAGTGACATCATAAAAATGGGGTATTTTCAACTCTAGAAGAAGTGATGTCATTGTGCCTTACTTTCGATTTCAATAAGATTTAATTGGCTACCTGGGAGAGACATCACATGCGTGTGTGTCAATTGAATTAAATTGACTTTTTGAAACAAATGCTACGATTTACCTACAATTATGTAACTTGCAGGTATCTAATACGTTGCGAAATTTATATTTTTGATTTTATTTGTGATAATCTAACATAGGAAATCAAAGATAAATCATAAAAATGTGTTATAAAACTTATTTTTGATTCACTAGAGGTCAAGCTATCAATTTATTTTATAATACTCAACAAATCTTACGGAAAAATCTTTCCTTGAGACGTAATTTTAGAGTAAGCAGGTCAGTCTAACGTATTTACACATCGTTTGGCGTGGATTGGTTCAGAATTGCAGGTTCGTATAAGGGTCATACATACACAATACATATAAATATTTTATTTTATTTGTATAAATTAAGATTTTGAAACATTTTTTGATAAATCTAAATAATTTTAAGCCAACGGTAATTGAAATAAAAAAGGCTATCTAATAAATTGCATATTTATCGGGAAAATCGGTTGATTGTGGAAAATCTTGACTGTCGTGTGCTGGCCATGGCCAATAATCTTCATTAATCACTGTTTTCGGTACTTTATACTACTGAGTATGCTGATATAGTTAGTCTTTATTAGAATAAATTGTTGAGATGAATTTTAAAAAAAATGTGTCTTTATTAGTTTAGTAATGTTGAATCATTGAGAAAAGAAAATAATTATTGCAAAAAAATATTGAAACTATTTAAAATATTTTATTGTTGCTTGGTTTTGCGTATCATTGCGAAGCATTATTTTATAGCAATTTATTAATTATTTTCAACACTTTTGTTCCCCGTACAAAAAAAAGTATGTTAGTTAGTTAACACTATTTAGAATTCAAACAGAACTAAATTGATTCAAAATAAATTAATGAATTTTGGTGTATGACGGTATCTGTAATCGTTATGAACTTTAAGATCGATATGGAGAGATAAAAAGGTATTCTCCCGAATATCGTCATAAAATATTTTTTTATCTAATTTGGTTAAAATTTTCGGAAAAAAAAATCTCCCTATATCTGTTAATATCAAGGCATAAAGATTCTTTTGCTAAAGTAACTCTGCCCAAAATAGTTAGTTACAGGAATAGGATTGCACAAGAGTGGGAAATTCAGAATATGATATGAGAAAAGTGAGAATAAAAAGTGCGAAACTGTGAAGTCTATCTCAGCACTAAAGGTTTCACTTACTTTTACATCAACGGAGTTCTTACGCTGTTTATGCATTTTTTATTACGCAATCCTCCTTATATTAGAATTTTATTTCTCCATCAAAATTGATGGCTATTTTTTTTTTTTTTGCAAGCTCCAGTGTAAAATTAAGCGAAGAGTTTTCAGTCGCTAGAGTAGATGCGCTGTTGTTTTATATTGATTGAAAAACATTAAAAATTTATATTATTTAATTATTTATAAAGGCTTGGGTTCACTTTAAAAATTGCCATGCCTTTTAGGAATTATTTTAAGTATTTTGAAATCAAATTGAGATGCTAAAGGAAGTTAAAAAATTGTTTTAATGTCTTTTTGAATTATGGAATGAAAAATTCCTTTGCTAAAACAGATTGTTTTCTCCAAATTACTTTGATATAATGATTTGATCTAAAATTAAAGATTGCGTAGATTTTGATAGTAATCAACGATGTAAGTTTTCGATAGATTTATCCGCAATAAATTTTATAACTTAATATCATTTACTTAATGCCTTTTGTAACTAACTAGATGAATACCCGTCGTACATCGTTCAGGGGAAAAATAATTCAATCAATAAATCAGTTTAATCGTAGTATCTATTAACAAAATATCATAATACCAGTAGTATCTATTAACAAAATTTATTGAGATTTTTCAGCGTTTCCCGAAATGAATAAACAATTTACATCCACTAATTTTGCTTTTTAGTAAATAACTTCCTTTTAAATTTTTTAACCTATATTTTAAAATTATTTAGTTTAATAGAAATACGTGCCGAAAGAAACACATGGTTTCAGATAACTTTAGAAATACTAATTTGGTGATGTAGCCCTCACATGTCATTGAAGTTGGTCATTGAGCTAATCTGATAGCACGTATAAAAATTATTAAATATTAATGAATGTGCCATAAACTCGGTGCAATAAAACGTGATTTAAAATACATTAAATATAGCTATAAGCAAGCAAAATTGTCTTTTAAACATTAATAATACAATCTGCGCGGCAGTTTAATTTATAATAAAGACAATTGCGAAACTAATGAGGAAATTTCATTTTTTAGAGCTCTCTTCCGGTTAGACCAGGGGTTGCCAAACTTTTTTGATCATCGAACCCTACATAATTTTTCGAAATCTCCATCGACCCCCATAAAAGTAATTTTCCGTTAATTACAATAAAACTTTATTAGATACTGTGTTTGTACATTTATTCTATGATTTTGAACATTTATTAAAGTAATAGTACTTAGTGTAACAATAGTTTTATGAAAAATATATTAATGTTGAAATATAAATACCTTAATATTTATGAAATAATAAGTAATTATAAGTAAGTAGAAATAATAAGTAAAGTAACTACGGATTTATTGCTTCTTGATCAATGACATGGATGTGCCTGGTGTTTTTTCTCTCTGCAAGGTTCGTTATATTGTGTTCAAAATTGGTCAATTTTAATCTTAAATCCCCTCGAAACTCCACATTTAATTTATTTCTGTTCTTAGTTAAGATTGAATTTACATGACTGAAACCGGCTTCAACCATATAGGAACTTGGAAATGCTATCATAAATGGCTGAGCTATTTCTTAAAGTCTTACATATTTTTGCATTATATTTATATTTGTCCAAAATTTGCTTATTGTTAAATTTTTAAAAAGCGTCTTTGCTTCAAATCCCCATAATAATTCAGCAAGCTCATCTTGCAGGTTGATGTCCACGTTTTCAATGTGAGCAGAAAATGGCACAATAATCCAATCAGGGATGTCAATGTTTTCCAAATCAACAAAACGCAGTTTAAAATCGTCGCTCAATTTTTGAAGATTACCTGTATATATTTCCAAGTCTTCTTCTTTTATTTCCAATTGTCACATATCTGAGAAATACTGATAATCCTTCGACCAATCGACCCTTCCGGTTCCGATCGACCCCCTGGCACAGATCGACCCCCGCTTATGTTAAATAGACCCCTGGGGTCTATATAGACCACTTTGGCGACCTCTGGGTTAGACTGTTTATAATTTTTAAATATTTTTTTTTTCCGCTTCGGGGCTAAAATTTCCCCATCCACCTGCAATCTAAACTTCAGGACCCTAAAACAAGCAGTTATAACAGGGCCACACACAGGCACCTTCAAACCCCTCTTTATTATATTAAGCAAGGGCTGAAAGATAACTTGTGGTTTAGTTTTCTATTTAACTTTTATCTTTGTACATGCTGCAAAATTAGCTAAACATCTGTGCAGTTGTTCAGCAGACTGCCTTATTTTTTTATCGACTTACTAGTCTTGTTCAACTCTATAAGTTTAATTCTTGACTGTGATAGTTGGTATCAGACGCACAATTGGAACGGTAAAAATGCGTTGTTATGGTTGAGAGTAGACATTCGATAACAAATGGTTTATAACTATCTTTAATATTCCTTTCTGAAATTATCTGCTGTATGATTGTCAGAAGATGAATTTAATGAGGAAAATTTGAAAGTCTTATTAAAATCTGTAATCGAATCCACTTTATTTTTCGGATGAAGACAACAAGCGGTCATATTAGTTTCTGTTCATTGATAATTGCCTGATTTGCTAATTTTTTATAGTACGATTTCACAATTAAACAGAAGTTTTTAATTAAAAACCTTCAATTATTACTTTTCGAAAAGAATTTTAAAATTATGTGGTAAGTTACAGGTTTTGAGAAAAACCCTATATAGGGATGGATTTTATGGTGGAGGTTGTTCTCCATCAGTGGCTGCCATTATTTGTATAGTGGAAAATATCTAAATTCATTATTATTCGTATTGGCCGTTATTAAAAGTATGAAACAAAATGACAGTCTCCAGGAAATTCATATAGAATTCGTTTAGTGAAATTCCAATTTATTAAGAAATAATTTGTGAATAAGAATGGTCATCATATATAATTACAAATTATCAAAAATAAATTCCTTAAAGGGATCGAGAAAATATAACTTCCACATTAAGAAGTTTTGTTAGCATTCCGTTACGATAGCATTTTTAAAATTGTTAGGATGGCTGGGATAGGAGGGCCCAAAGAGCACTCCTAGTTGCCACAAATTTTGAATTAAAAAAGTGAATACAATTGCTTCTAACGGACGCAGAAAGTATGTGTAGGAGATCCAAAATTGGCGAATTATCAAAATATAACATAGCCAAAACAAAGCCAACCAGCATATCAATATTGGATTCAGAAAATGCCTTGACGATAACGAGCCGCCAACAAATTTATGAGAATCATTACAACCATGCAGCAGAAACATTAACATTTAGAAATTTAGAATAAAAAGTTATACATAGATTTTTGTTTTCGATTAGGCGCGACAGTGAATTAATAAATCTGCATTAGTAAAGAAATAAAAAGTATCCGTTACATTGACCTATAAGAGAAGAATAATTATTTTTTGCTCGTTTTAAAAGATTAAGTCTTTGATATATTTAAATATAATTCTGTTAATAAAAATAATCTTAAGTAATAAAAGATATTTCAAAGGATAGGAAATAAATATGTAATGCCAATTGTGGCATCACAGATGTCAGGCATTCTAAGACTTAATATAATAATGGAAATAAACAGCTGAGGATCGATAGGTACCAGCTTCTCTGGAAAGTAAAGGCGTCATATACGCAATGCTGATCACATAGATACAATCATGCAGTTTGTCACGAAATCTTGACCTCCATAACTCTCCTGCCAACAATAGGCTGTTGCGGGAATATTTTACTTTAATAGAAATAATGAGGAAAGCATGTTATACGAAAACGCTGGTAACAGACTATAGTTTTAAGTAAATAATCCAAAGAGACTGAAGTGGAAAGATATTACTTGTTTAAAAACTTCATTTGCTTCAAAAACCTACAAATCGGGAATAACAAGCGATATGTTTTAAGGGCTCATAAGTAGGTGCCCATTTTCAAGACTTGCCTGAGTTGAATGAGAAGAAACGAAAGTAATTTGAAATATAAAAAACATAAAGTTGCCAACAAAAAATGGAAAATTAAATGCGAGAAACAAAACTAGAAAAACCACAATATTCGAGAGGGACAAAAAGTTCTAAAAGTTTTTCTAGTTTTGTGTCTCACCTTTATCTTTCTATTTTTTCGTTGAAAACTTTACAATTTTTATATACTTCAAATCACTTTTGTTTCTTTTTATTCATGTCTGTCCAGTCTTAAAAATTGGCACCTATTTTGAGCGTTTAAAATACGTCGACTGTTACTCCCGATTTGTATTTTTTTAAAGTGAATGAATTTTTTAAAAGAGTAACATTCTAGTTTCAGATAACAGTCGGCCAGGTGGTAGAGCGGTTAACGTGCCTGACAGCAAAGCCAAGTCAGCTGGTTCGAATCCCGCTCTGGGCATGGATGTTTCCTTCTGTGTGCTGTGTGAATGTGGCCCACCCATTGAATGGGTATCTGTGGCAGTGCAACACCTCCTAGAAGTAGAAAGGCCTCAGCACGGATCAATTTAGTAGTCCGATGTGACGAAGTTAACTGCGCAGTAGACGAAAAATAAGAAAGATGTCATTACGTTAGGGGTACTAAGCTGCGCAGTGGTTGGAAATACAAAATATGTCATTACGTTTGGACTACTAAGGGATATTTATGGTAACCCGTGCTGAGGCCTGTTCTTTCTAGGATGTGTTGGGCAGTGTGGCGTAGGTAATGTTGATCGCTTCTGTGTCTTAGGTCATACGGTGCTCACTAGGCAACGCAAAATGAGCAACATCTCCGGTCTCTTTCATGGCGAAGAACCATAAGTTCAGTGCCTGCGTTAAAAAAAGTTTTAGATAAGAATAACATTAGATAGCAATAACTGAGCAAATTTGAAAACTAACATCAACAACAATAATTATAACAACAATACCAAAAATTCCTATTAGAATTCAAGTTTCTAACATGCGTTAATTATACTTGTATATTGCAGAAATTAAAAATTAAATGGCGATTTAGAATAACCTTCCTGACAATTCAACCAACCTCTATTTTAACGCCCTCATTTAGGCTGATACCATATATTTAAATTTTCCCTATATGTAGTATAATGATTTAGTATGTGAGATGGGGAACCCGTATAACAGACAGAAATTTCACTGGTGTGTAACAACCAGTAAGTTAGTGGTGTTAGTGGCTGACTTACCAACCAGTAAGTTAGTAAGTCAGTGATGTTAGTGGTGTGTAACACCAACTAACATCAACAACAATAATTATAACAACAATACCAAAAATTCCTATTAGAATTCAAGTTTCAAACATGCGTTAATTATATATTGCAGAAATTAAAAATTAAATGGCGATTTAATATAACCTTCCTGACAATTCAACCAATCTCTATTTTAACGCCCTCATTTAGGCTGATACCATATATTTAAATTTTCCCTATATGTAGTATAATGATTTAGTATGTGAGATGGGGAACCCGTATAACAGACAGAAATTTCACTGGTGTGTAACAACCAGTAAGTTAGTGGTGTTAGTGGCTGACTTACCAACCAGTAAGTTAGTAAGTCAGTGATGTTAGTGGTGTGTAACACCAACTAACATCAACAACAATAATTATAACAACAATACCAAAAATTCCTATTAGAATTCAAGTTTCAAACATGCGTTAATTATATATTGCAGAAATTAAAAATTAAATGGCGATTTAATATAACCTTCCTGACAATTCAACCAATCTCTATTTTAACGCCCTCATTTAGGCTGATACCATATATTTAAATTTTCCCTATATGTAGTATAATGATTTAGTATGTGAGATGGGGAACCCGTATAACAGACAGAAATTTCACTGGTGTGTAACAACCAGTAAGTTAGTGGTGTTAGTGGCTGACTTACCAACCAGTAAGTTAGTAAGTCAGTGATGTTAGTGGTGTGTAACACCAACTAACATCAACAACAATAATTATAACAACAATACCAAAAATTCCTATTAGAATTCAAGTTTCAAACATGCGTTAATTATATATTGCAGAAATTAAAAATTAAATGGCGATTTAATATAACCTTCCTGACAATTCAACCAATCTCTATTTTAACGCCCTCATTTAGGCTGATACCATATATTTAAATTTTCCCTATATGTAGTATAATGATTTAGTATGTGAGATGGGGAACCCGTATAACAGACAGAAATTTCACTGGTGTGTAACAACCAGTAAGTTAGTGGTGTTAGTGGCTGACTTACCAACCAGTAAGTTAGTAAGTCAGTGATGTTAGTGGTGTGTAACACCAACTAACATCAACAACAATAATTATAACAACAATACCAAAAATTCCTATTAGAATTCAAGTTTCAAACATGCGTTAATTATATATTGCAGAAATTAAAAATTAAATGGCGATTTAATATAACCTTCCTGACAATTCAACCAATCTCTATTTTAACGCCCTCATTTAGGCTGATACCATATATTTAAATTTTCCCTATATGTAGTATAATGATTTAGTATGTGAGATGGGGAACCCGTATAACAGACAGAAATTTCACTGGTGTGTAACAACCAGTAAGTTAGTGGTGTTAGTGGCTGACTTACCAACCAGTAAGTTAGTAAGTCAGTGATGTTAGTGGTGTGTAACACCAACTAACATCAACAACAATAATTATAACAACAATACCAAAAATTCCTATTAGAATTCAAGTTTCAAACATGCGTTAATTATATATTGCAGAAATTAAAAATTAAATGGCGATTTAATATAACCTTCCTGACAATTCAACCAATCTCTATTTTAACGCCCTCATTTAGGCTGATACCATATATTTAAATTTTCCCTATATGTAGTATAATGATTTAGTATGTGAGATGGGGAACCCGTATAACAGACAGAAATTTCACTGGTGTGTAACAACCAGTAAGTTAGTGGTGTTAGTGGCTGACTTACTAACCAGTAAGTTAGTAAGTCAGTGATGTTAGTGGTGTGTAACACCAACTAACATCAACAACAATAATTATAACAACAATACCAAAAATTCCTATTAGAATTCAAGTTTCTAACATGCGTTAATTATATATTGCAGAAATTATAAATTAAATGGCGATTTAGAATAACCTTCCTGACAATTCAACCAATCTCTATTTTAACGCCCTCATTTAGGCTGATACCATATATTTAAATTTTCCCTATATGTAGTATAATGATTTAGTATGTGAGATGGGGAACCCGTATAACAGACAGAAATTTCACTGGTGTGTAACAACCAGTAAGTTAGTGGTGTTAGTGGCTGACTTACTAACCAGTAAGTTAGTAAGTCAGTGATGTTAGTGGTGTGTAACACCAACTAACATCAACAACAATAATTATAACAACAATACCGAAAATTCCTATTAGAATTCAAGTTTCTAACATGAGTTAATTATATATTGCAGAAATTATAAATTAAATGGCGATTTAGAATAACCTTCCTGACAATTCAACCAATCTCTATTTTAACGCCCCCATTTAGGCTGATACCATATATTTAAATTTTCCTTATATGTAGTATAATGATTTAGTATGTGAGATGGGGAACCCGTATAACAGACAGAAATTTCACTAGTGTGTAATCTCAGGAGATACCGTATATTTATTTGTGCCAAGAATACGAAAACCCTCTTTAGAAATTCGCGAAAATTTGGGCTTTCTACTAACTCAAGCCGGTAGCTTTAGCGACAACATTTGCCATCTGCGAGACCGCTGGAATGTTGTGTGGGTAACGAAGCATTCATTCCGAAATGGTGAT
Source organism: Parasteatoda tepidariorum (assembly GCF_982258835.1). NCBI lineage: Eukaryota > Metazoa > Arthropoda > Arachnida > Araneae > Theridiidae > Parasteatoda > Parasteatoda tepidariorum. Next base: position 65,748,918 of record NC_141760.1, on the reverse strand, counting down.
GGAGAGTTGCTTTAAAATGTGACCAAGCCAACAGCGGTGCCCATTACCGGAAACGGTGATTCGGGAACTAAATGTTAACTATGTTGAAAGATTCTGAGCGAGTTATTGAAATTAGAATGAGGGTTGAGAGGAGAGTTATCATGCATCAACTGTTGCATTTTCATCTATCCACAAGTTTGAAAAAGGAATTGTAATGTTAAAAAAAATGTTATTTTAGTCGGGGTTTGAGAGAAAATATTCAAAAGATATTTTTTTTATGACTTAAAAAAGAAGTATTTTGTACTAACGTTCAAAAAAAGAAAAATATTCAATTTTTTTTTTATATAAGCATTTAATTAAAATTAACTTTCAACGTTTTTAGAGCCTTAACATAAGTTATTACGCAAAAAAGTAATTATCTATATATTATTTTATTAAAAATAAAATTAAAGGAATATAAATATTTTTTTCCAAAATTACATTAATTTTAATTAACTAGTGGGCCGCGCCCCCTGCTCGCTAACGCTCACCAACCCCCGAAAATTACAACGCAATCTTATATGGTTTGCCTCGCTCGCTACTAACTTAGGTACATTGCGAATGCACAAAATTCTAAGAATTCAAAATAATAATTCAAATCCATATAACAACTTTTTTTAAAAAAAAATTACATCTTCATTAACTAAGTCAATTTCTACTAACAATACTAAGACAATACTAAGTCAATTTCTAGTAAATACTAAGTCAATAAATTTGAATTCAAATAAATGACATGTAATTCGTTAAACCTATTAGAAATGTGCTATAGTATAAAATCTTAAAGCGTAACAGCACGATTGAGACTCATTTTTCAATGAATAACTGATAACAATAATAAAACAAATAAATTCGTGATATAAATCAAAAATCGTCAAATAAATTCGTAATATATAAATTCGTGAAAAAAAGCGCTCTATCGACAAACACTACTCACTTCTGCCTTGCTTAATAGTATGGGATTGCCGCAGCTGACAATGCTCTTCCTGGTTATTCCAGTTTCCGTTTTTAAAAACGTTATATGCTGAGCCACCTCAGCTTGATTTGGCATGTGACATTATTAGCGGCAATCATTGGTCGATTTTCAAGCGTTGCTATTCGCGGAGTTGTAATGAGGCTTTTTTTTGTCGCCGTGTAAGAGAAATATATATATAGATTAAAAAAAAAAACTTTTTATTTTTGTCAGATTTAAAATGAAAAACGTAAATCACATCCTTTTCTAAGGACTGGGGGAACTACGGTAGTGATAGAAGTTGATAACAAAAGTTGCAGTCCAGGCAATAGAGGATGTTACCTGGAAAAAATTCGCGGGAGTTTTTATGTTTTGCAATCTTATGCTTTTAAAGCTACTGAACACAAATCTGCATTTTGCAAAAAAATTTTTTTTCCTGAAAATTTGTTTTTTTTTTCTCCAGGAAAAACCGGAAAAATCCTGTATTTTGCACACAAGAAACAGAATTTCTGATCGTAAAGTTGAAAACTAGAGAAAATTTCCTACCAATTCTCTACCTACAATGAGTTCGTAGGGTAACAAATCAAAGAATTATGAGTATGGAAATAATGGTTATAACATTGGAATGATATCTCTCTCACTACTTCAGAGGAGAAAACTAGAGGAGAATAATTTATAGAGGTTTAAAATTTATATATTTCTATTCCTTCAAGGGAGAACTCCCCCATTATTCATAAATTTTTCTAAACCTTCTCCAAAATTATATTTTTTTTGTTCCGAATTTTTCCTTTTCTGATTTATTCCTTGCTCCTGAGAAAAGGATTTACCTTCCACAACTTTCGAATAACCATGATTTTCTTAAGAACTCTCCTAAACCACGATTTTTTGTCTTCCTTTTTTTTAATTTGCAAGTAAATCAAGTATGGAGTGTGAGATTTTTCCTCAATTTTATATTTGTTCTAAGTAACAAAAATCGCCCCCTCTCCCCGAGTGTCTCAGCCCTTAAAATCAAAATTTTTAAGGGTTTTTCTCGTTTAATATTTAATGATATTTTTTTAAAGTTTTTTTAAAACTTTTTAAGCAAACCAAATTTAGAATATGATGCTAATCAAAAGTTTATGTGAACAAAAATAACTACTTAATAAAGTTTAGCATGTTTAGTACAAAGCTGATCCCCCTTTCTGATAATAATATACAAAGTTTCTTCTGGGTGGATTACACATTTTAGATTTATTTTCTTTGGCTGAATGTCAGTTAATTTTCAGTTTAATAAAAATGACGTTATTCAAAAGTATTATTTATTTTTTATAAAAATCCGAAGTTAAAGGTTACTAGCAACGAAACAAAACTATTCTCTCTGAGGTACTATAAGAAAATTTAAAGAACTAAGCAATGGAACTATAAACTAGTTAAATTCTGTGTCTTGTACATACGTCAAGTTTATTAGATTATAATCTTTCAATGTTACCATTTTTACTGTTTTCTATACTATCCATATTATTTCCGATTTTCAGCTTTAAAAAAAAAGCACATTGCAAAAAGAAGAGGGAGACAGGAATGGGTATTTACACATTTCCCCCGATATTGAATTCACATGCGATGAATGTTACAGCAAGAATGATAGTTGCTTTACAAAATGACGATACCATTGATCTTTGATTGCGTATTCAAGAAACGTGAGAATGAAATTTAAGGCATATTTATTATCTGTATGCATTTATCTGTACAATTTTAAAACGTGAATGTCCTTGAAAAATTAATCGCAGAGGGCAAATAATTATTGTAATCAGCCTAAGATTCCTTGCACACTATTTATCATCAGAAACGGGTAATTTTTATACTAAACTTAGCAAATAAGACTTTTTATCTTCAAAAATTTTTTAATTTTGGAGATATTTTTTTTGTAAGTTTTATTCGAATCGAAATGTTGAGAGTCATAATCTAAATTTTGATTGCTTAAAAATTAAAAAAAAAACATCAACCCATCATTAAATATTATTAAATTCCTTTAAGAACTTTTGATTTTATGGGATGAGATACTTGAGGGATTCGTTTTGCTACTTAGAGAAAATAAAAAATCGAGAAAAAAATTCACATTGCAAAATTTATTTACATGCACATTAAAAAAAAGAGGGAACAAAAATAGTGGTTTAAGGAATGTTTCAACAAAATTACCCGTTATTCGGAGGGAGTTAAGGAGAGGTGAGAGACCTTCCCTAGAAATGGAAATAAATTGATAGGAGGGAGGGGAAACTTATATGTGTCTTGTTAGGTGTCTAAATTGAGTCAAAATTTAGGAAGATATTAAAAAAATAAATAAAAAAGGGAAACACCCTTTAAAAATTATGATTTTGGATAAAATTAAGAAATTGGGTTGGGGGAGCTCGTCCTTCAGAGGGTAGAAATATTTTTAAATATAGAACAGATGCCTCAAGAAAATTTTTTTTTACAAATTTTAAACCTCTATGAATTATTATCCACTAGGTTTCGCTGAAGAAACATCATTCCAATGCTATGGTCCTTATTCTCATACTCATAATTTTTCGATTTATTACCCTACTGACATATTTCAGATATATAATTGTAGAAATGTAGGGGAAAAATAATAGGGGTAAATATTGTGAGAACAAAATTTTTTCTCTTGTTATTAAATACACCATCGGATTTTTTTATATTTTAAACCATACAAAGATTTTCTCAGGGTTTTTCAAAAGATTTTCTCAAGGTTTTTCAAAAGATTTTCTCAAGGTTTTTCTAAGGAAAAGACATATTTCCCGGAAATCTTTGAGTAACATATTTGCGGTTCTGTATCCAACCCCCCCCCCAAAAAAAAACATAAGTGTACAAACAAATAAAAACTTCCTCCAATTTTTCAACGTAACGTCCGTTTTTTAGCTCTGTTATCTGTGTGCCCATTATGTGCCCTACGATTTTCGTTTTTGTCCTGAGAAAAGTAAAATTATTTTCTCCTTTGTCGTTCATTTAGAAAACGAAGTTATAGATAAATTTTATTTGTAGTTATTTTATTATTTGTAATCATTTGTAGTTAATTTTATAATTACGGTGAATGAAACTTGTATTGTAACCCAGCACAGATCTGCAGTCAAAATTTAAGCAAAGTAGCTAGTTGGAGAGTGGTCAAAATTTTAATTGACGTTAAATTCCTTTCTCGATAATACTGAGATAAACACTATCTTTAACGGTCAAGAAATGGTTGCATATTTTATTGCCATCTAGCAAAGCGCTCCAGTCAAGATTTAAGCACATTTTCTAGCCTAAAAGAGTGTCGAAAATTTGATTGGTGGCAAATTCTTTTTGGCGTTAACAATAGAATTAACTCTTCCTATATCAGCCAGAACACTTATCATTATCATCTGCCATGATGCTCCAATAGACAGAAAGTGTTTGGAATTTTGATTGCAATATTCTACATTTTCAGATACAAAACGAGTTATTGAAAGCGCACTAATAAAATATACTGACATATGACGTAGTATAAATTTAAAGTGAAAACGTATGCTGTTTTTTAGAGAAAACCCCTGATACATTAAAAGAACTTAGAAAAAAACTAATAGTGCTAGTAAATGAATTTAAAAGACAGAAGATCTTTTCAATACTCTAAGATAGAACCATTATCAACCTGAAGACGCAAAATGAAATCAATCGAGGTTCAATAGCAATTTGAACAATAACAAAAATTTATAGATAAGGGAAAACAAAACACATTAAAACAATCTCCAAAATATCGTAACAAAAAGTGAATTCGGGTAATCTAAAGAGTTTAATTTAAACTCATAAAGGATCTTCAAGTACTTATATAAATCACTTAAAAAGGAGCTGACGGAATTACCAAGAGCTAGATCAATCTTACGATAGCAACTATCATTAAACTGATCAAAAACTACTTTTAAGTATAGACAGCTCTAAACATAATCGGGTAAAATGTACAAGGCACACTTGCTCAACTTGAATAAGCAACTCATTACCTTTATTTTTTGAGTAAGCTGGAATTTTTGCTATTTCATTTTAAGACAATCAAGAGCGCCATTTACAAGGATATGGTAAACAAAGATTTTGCAAATGGTAACAGTTAAGCGAGGAAAAATGAAGTTTAGTTGCAAAAGTTTACGTAAAAGAGGTGAAACTGGTTTACATTAAAATATATTTTCGAAACTCTTGTGAAAGCACTAAACAATAAAATTTGCAACATTTTATAAAATTATGCAAAAATATTAGTTAGTAGTGCAGTATCTACCAAATGATTTATGCCCATTTTATGCACGCGCGAAATATTAAAGCATTCATGAAGGAGCATTATAATTTTTTTTAAAAATGTCAATGTAAAAGTTTTATTTATGTAAATATTTACAAGCTCTTTTTACTTTGGTAAAAAATGGGAAGGGATAGGGAAACAGACTTCAGTTTTAACTACGGCAAGTAGACGATTTGAGAATATAGTAAAGAGATAGAAATAACCATCATTGATTGCTAATACAGCCATAAAGTCAAAGCGGTTTCACAAGCTGTTTGATGCAAGATTTAATTTCCCTTGCATTAGCATTTTTCAGACATATAAAAAAATAAACTAAAATTGCTGTCTGACACTGTCTGGTAAAGATCATTTTCGTAAGGAAAGGAATCAGCATCGCAAACGTGTTTCTATATGCGGCTGGCTACGTGTCCCAAGGGCTCATCACAAATATTTCGAAATAACTTGAAGATATAAATGTATATGATGGTATATTTCTTATATTGCTCAGAATTTTCTGATTATAGATGAATGATTTTATTTTCGGTCTAACTCGTTGTCGTAATTGATGTAACAATAGATTGAACTTTTTTTAGTCTAGTACAAGAATAAGCAATTACGAAATTCCAGAAAATAGAATTTCATCGGAAAAAATATTGCAAAAAATTGTAAACAAAAATCTTGGTTAGGATTAAATGAGATTGGTTTGATTAATGAAAATACTTTCTGTACATAAGGCCTATTTATTTTTTGTATGGCAAACCCAAAACTATTACCTTGAAAGAAAACAAAACCACATCAAATCCGAAATTTAGATGCCGAAAATGAAATGAATATGATCAAGGTTGCAGTTAAAAATGAGTTGGTAAATAATAACAAAGAGAGGATAAACAGTTATAGATTATTAAGGGTTCACTATTACTAAAGCTCCATAATCATTAAAGCTGGAAACTAACTGGAATATTTAAGTTATGTATAGGCCAGTTGTTATGCGTTTCAATTCTGATTTTTATTTATTTTTATTTTAACTGCTTTGGTAATGTCTGAATTTGACAGCCATGATGGTTTAGGAGATAAAGCGTTCGTCTTCCAATGAGGTGAACCGGGTTTGAATCCCAGCGATGGCTGGTCGATGCGAATTCCGCATCTGACTTGCACCGACCACAGTGTTGACGTAAAATATCCTCAGTGGTAGACGTATCATGGGTTAGAATCTTCTTGCTGCTAGGCTAACCGTGGGAGGTTTTTGCGGTTTTCCTCTCCATGTAAGCCATAGGCGGATTAGTTCCATCAAAAAGTCCACCACGAAGGCAAATTTCTCTCATTACTTGGTTCAGAAGTTCTGTCTTCTAGATTGGGTTCAAAACTACAAGGTTACGGAGTTGAATCTTAGTAGTTTTAAACCCATAAAATTGGGTCGGCTGTTCAACGATGGTTATAAAAAAGAAATAAATAAAATCCTAAGTGTTGTCCATTACCGGGGAGGTGCATGTCGGCTGATAGGCCAAAAAACATGACCTGAAATAGTGTGTTTTTGTGGTTTCTTTTATTTCTTAAACAACACTCTGTACTGAAAAAAGTGTAAATTCAAAAAATGCAGATCGGTTAATCTTGGATAAATTGAGTACTTTGTGTTTTGTTTCAAATATGCTTACTTGACCAATTGTGAAAGTAGACCTAAATTGGCAATTTTTTTAATATATTCTATTTTTTGTTTAAAACTAATGCTGAAATAAAGCAAAATCATTTTCGTTACTCTATTGTTGGAATAACAGCTACTTTCTTAATGTCATGACGAGTACTTTTTTTGTTAAAGAGTATGTCATAATTTAACTATCTTTACACCACTCAACTATTCTGAGGTAAACAAGAATGAAAAAACTTAATAAGGAAAAAAGGTTTTCGAATATTAATGTACTTAATGAATATTTTTGAGAAACAACGAATTGTAACTGATTATGTATGAAACTTTAAAATTGGGGAATTCTAGGGCATTAGATACTGTAAATTTGTCCTAATTATATTTCCGTCAACCAGGAAGTTTTAGCTCTATTCAATATTTAAATTGGTTATGAAGTAACATGTAAGTTACAAAATATCTTTAAAATTTTGTCAGCACTTAAAAACATCACAAGATTTATCAATTCTTTAATATAGATCATTGAATTATTTAAATATCGTAGTGGTAGTCGATAGCAGTTCAAGTCAAATGTTAAATTATTAAAGTTGTAACCGCTTTAAATATTTGAGAAAAAATTCTTATTGAAGTCCAAAAGTGGTCAAGTCTGTAATTGTTTTTTTTAAAAATGAAGTTAATTTTTGGAGAAAAAAAATTATGCTTAAAAGATGTAGCAAAGAAAATTCCAATGTATAATATTTTTTTTTTCTTTTTCAATCGCTTAATTAAATCTTCCACATTTATACAAAAAATTTCCTCACTTCTAATTACAATATTTCACCATCCTTAATTGTATTTTCGATTGCAGTTTATGTATTATGCTTATTATGTATTATGTTATGTTTATTATTGTATCGTAGTTTACGATAAAATTGTGTAAGTAAATTCTTATTTTCCTAAATGTTTCGATATCACTTACAAACGAGCAGAGAGCTTTTCTGTGACAAAGTATTAGATAAATTGTCCCCGGAAGTTTGAATTTTACTTAAGAATGAAATGGAAATAGTTTTGTTAAATAAAAAAAATACTTGCTCCTTTGCTTTTTAATAATGAAATGTTAAATTTTGCAAAATGCTGGCAGATGAAGTTGTTGGAAGGTTTACTCCTTAAGCCACAGAAAAGATCACAGGGGAAAATTATGCAGGTCAAAAATAAAACCAATTTAGATTAATATGAATTTATTTTATGAGTAAAAAATACAAAAGAAATGCGGAAAAAATGAATAGGTATAAGGAAAATAACATACCATGCAAATTATTACATCAAGTTTAGTTAATTATTACATCATTATTAATCCAAACCATCTGTGTACAGTTTTGAGAATACTATTAATATTATTGTTCTATTTTACTGTATTATTCCATTCTTATCAGATCCCTTACATATGAAAAGAAGCATAGGAATAAACACAATTTTGTTTTAATTAACAGCATTTTTATTAACATTACACTAATTTGGCGAAAAAAAAGAACATAACTTACGCTAAAAACTTTATTTTTATTTAATTTCTCTCCTTTAATTTGATTGTGATAATTTTTTTATTATTGACGTTTATTTGTTTTAAATTAGTTCACAGGAAACATAAGAGATGGCGCAGCTGTCACGGTAACCGATCGCAAGGCCGAAATTAGAAGTAAGTTGAAAAATTATTTCTTAGAGAAAAATAATAAATTTTGCTAAAAGCGTTTTTCAAGGTAAATACGAAGATAAATATGTTTGTTATATTTTATTTAAAATCGACTAACTTTACGAAATAGGATTTTTATGATAAAATTGTACATATTTTTTAAAAACTGACAGACAAGTGAACCTAAAATAATAATATTACTTCATTTAACTACTAATAATATTTTTGAATAACTGAATAAGACAATAAATTGTTTTATGAATTTAATTTTTTTAATTATATAATTATTTTTAATTGTCTAGTTTTCCTAACATTCTCGATTGAGTTTTGAAATTAATACTTTATATTTAATAATTAGAATAAATGGATCAAAGAAATAATTTTAAGACATATTTATAACTTCAAAATGTAATTAATCTAAGAAGTAAATGTTAGGTTACAATAATTGAAAACACAAAAAAAAAAAAAAAAAAAAAACGAATGCTTAATAAAATAAAATATAAGACTTATTAAAATTATTATATTTATAAATTTTTTTGAGCTATGTATTTTGGCATTTGTACTTCATTCAGTATTGATATCTAAATGAAAATCAGAAAATAGATTTTGCTTCTAGTATAAGGACATAAATTTAGAGGAATCACGAAACGAAATTTGGTTTCAAAATTATTTAATATGATTAAAAAAAGGAAACGGAAAGGTTGAATTAACTATAAGAGAGTAAAAGTAATTAGAATTAAAATAACAAATTATGCATTTGATTTTACTCAAAATTTGAAACAAAATTTCTTCACTTCAAAAAATAATTTGGTTGTAGTTCGAGTTTGGTTCAGTAATTTAATCTTGATCTGTAGTATATTTAACTCCATATTCACAATATATCCTAAAAAAAGCAATCAAACTTTACAGGAAGTCTTACTTTACTCTTTTGAATTAATAGCAGAACATGACTATTTCTTTTTTTACGTCTTTCCTCTTTAATGTATTATTCCATATTATTCTATTGAATACAACTTGACGAGTCCTTAGAGCAGGGATGGCGAACCAATGGCACGCGTGCCCTGTATGGCACGCGACACAATATTTTGGGCACGTCACCGATCACAATTGTTATTGCACTATGAATTTTTACTCAAATGTTATTACACTATGAAGCATATGTAACAATTAAATTAAAATTCACAAAAAGCAAACAAAATAAGCAATTATTAATAAAAAAATTAACAATTAATGCTAAAAAAACAATTAATAACCATAAAAAACAAGCTAACAATAAATAACTAGCAAAAAAATCAACAGTCCTGCTTAAACTAATATCTTACAACCTAATATAAGTTATTTGTCATCTAATCTGCTACAACGGAAGACCCATTGATGTTGCTTTAAGTTGAATTACGCCTATAACTGAGACATTGAAAAAAAAATTTTTTTTTTCAATGTAAATAAAGAGTTTTGAGTTGATAGTATCTAGTATTACTATTTTCCCAATAATCATGAAGTCAAAATTATTTGACGGCACGTCTGTGACTTCATTAAAATTTTTTTTAGAAAAAATGGCACGTTGGTGTATAAAGGTTCGCCTCCCCTGCCTTAGAGAATTTAAACATTTACGTAACAAATTAGTGCTTCGATATATAAAGTGCATACAAAAGTACACAACAACTGTTGCTACTTGCAAATTAATTTTTCCCCATCGAAAATAAATCCTTACATTGAAAAGTAAGTCGAAAGATAATGTAAAAAAAAAAAAAAAAATGAAATTAATAGAAGCGAATTGTTTGCAATCTTCTACCGGAAGTTGAAACAGCTTCTGCAAATACTGCCTCGTACTGCTTAGAACACGAAACGCGGCCGCTTTTAAAGTAAATTAAATAATTTCAATAATATTTTTTTTCTAAATTTAAAAAAATAGCTTGTTAACATATGCATATAAACAACGTTCCCTTCTCTGTACACAAAATTGTACAGTTTTTCTTTAGAAGTGGAAAAGATAAGAAAGAATATGCATTATTTTAAGAATCTATGAAAAAGAATCTGTATGTCATTATTTTAAGAATCTTAAACCTACATAATGTTATTCGGACGAACTTTAATCTTGAAAATTGATCTAGTAATACCATGTCAAGTATTGGCATCTTTTTCCATCTGTGAATTATAGAAGACTGACGTAGAGAATTTTTAAATATTTCAAAAACTTATAATATAATTATTTACCAAAAATGAAATACTAGGTTTACGGAGGATGATCTTTAAACGGTAAAAGTGAGAAGAAATAGAAATTGTTTTAATTGGTATTGGAATTATTATAAATTCCAATTCCAATTAATAATAAAATACATATAATAAAATTAGACCGATCAAAAATATCGTTACTGGTTGAGGATTTGTTATGGAGCATTAACTTCCATGGCTTTCTTGGTGTGCAACTAGCTGTTTTCGGAATACTTTATTTAAGGCTATTTTTCTTAAAATTTTTAATACGAAGGCCAAAATTTTAAAACTTATTAACTATTGCTTTTTGATTGTTGATTACTTAGAAATCTACTTTTGCTATCAGGAATCAATTTTTTTGAGGACTTTCTTGATGTTGACTGCCTTGGCAGCACTTTTCTGTAGTTCCTTAACATTTTATAACTACGGCCGAAATTTTAAAAGTTATTAAATGTTATTCTGCTCTTGATGTTTATTTAGGACTTACTTACTTAAATTTATTATTTTTGTTACCAGGAATCTATTGTTTATTGATTGTTTTGTGCTTATTACTTAGGAATCTACTTCCCCCCTTAGGAATTTACTTTTTAGATATCTTCTTTGGTGCGCTATTGGCTGCTTCGGGATCACTTTACTTTATTTTATTTAAGTCTCTTTTTCTTGACACTTTTAAAATGACGACCGAAATTTTTTAAATTTATTAATTGTTGTTTTTTGATTGTTTACTACTTAAAAATCCATTCTTTTGTCCTCTGGAAACTACTTTTTAGTGACTTCCTTAGGGTGAAACTGGCTATTTCAAAACTAATTTACTTAGGAATCTAGTTTTGTTTAATTATTTGATTTTGGTTTCAGATTGTTATTTTGTGTAAGTTAATCACTTCAAAATAAACTTTTGAAAGAACGATTTCTTTTGAAAACATTTGTTTTAAATACGTAATTAAGAAACTTCACAAAGCTTTAAGGTAAGTTTATTGAAACTAAAATGTCAGTTAAAAATCTGAACAACGTAAACTTTTATTTGAAATTAATGTTTGCTACCTTATGGCAAAATCAAACTAATTGTCCGTTTGATTTTGAACCACTTCATCCTGTAATCAAGTTTTAAAAGTACGATGGTTTAATTGAACATCATGTTAAGGATACTGGTTGATTGGTTGGAATTTATTGACACAAGAGCCAGAAATGGCTATACTGTGCCAGGCACTAGATTAAAATTGATCTCGAGGTCAAACTAATGTATTTTTTCTCTCTCTTAAAGTAGAGATTTAGTTAGTTAGCTAGTTTATTAAGAATTATTGGCACTAAAGCCATTTTCGGCCATACCGCACCTATAACTTCTTAAAGTAGAGAATAAAGTCCTATAGTATTGACGAATTTTAAAAAGTTGTGATGCATAGGGTCACCATGAAAAGATTGAAGATTGACCTAGGCTGCCAAAAAGTTTGTTTTTCAAGCATTTGAATAGTCTACAGTCGGTAAAAATACGTTTAATGGTGAAAACAATTTGGCATTGTGAATGAATAATGTTAAGGCTGCAGTAAAATAGAGCACCATTATGGTTCAATATTCTCCACGATTTATGACAATCATAAATACTTAATATTATCTCTCTTAAACTTTTAACAGTACCAATCTAAAAGCAAGCTTCACGAACTGATACTTTAAGTGTGTTGATCCTTTCGAAATTAATTTTCGAAAAACAAAACTGATTTTTAAATACATGTCTAGAAAACAACAAACATCACAAAGTTTTTTTGACAAGTTGAAGGAAAATTAAAACAGCAGTTAAATATCTGAACCACCACAACTTTTATCAGGAATTAAATGCAATTGTCTTAAAAGAACTCTAACTTTAAAGTTATAACCGTAGTCAGAATACCCTTTAGGACAACTCTGTAAAAAACGGGACAAGCTGAAAATATTTTCCGATCTAAGGGAGAGATAAAAAGAAAATGCACATTTTTAATGTGTTACACATGCGGGGGAATCTAAACAATTTCCCGGAATCTCCTGTTATTCCACACAGCCAGATATCACAACATAAACATGCGGGAAAGAAGGGACGAAAACACAAGCATTTATATTCCTGCGAAGTTTATCTCGGAAAGCCAGAACCGTGTAATAATACTTCATACCTTAGATATTATCATATAATCTTCGCGTTCTTTGAGCCGTTGGTGTGGGATATTTTCTGTGCTCGGCTTTTCTTGTTTTGTAGGAGAGAAATGTTAATGTTTACTTTACTGTGCATTTTGGCTTCATGATGGCTTACTGTTAGGAATAGAAAGCTTGAAATTGGTTATTTCTAACACATATGGTTGGGTGTTTTTGAGGAATTTCTTTTGGCAACGAAACATTTATTTTTACTGATCACTTATTTTATCTACACTGTTAGAATTTTCATTCTAAAACTACGGTAAAATAGCCGATCATCCATTCAACCGTAAAGTTTACGGTAAAGAACATTTTTTACCTTTACGATTTTAACAACTAGTATGACTTTCACAACTAGTATGGTTAAAAAACTATGAATACAAAATTGTACGCTTTCAACCATTTGCAACTAGCATGGTTTCAAAACAGTGAGAAAGAAATTTAACTGGACACTGGAGCAAGGTTATTGTTGTGTTTTATCAAATGAATCATGAAATGAGGTAAAAAAAATTAGCTGGACATTGGAGCTAGGCTTTTTGTTAAGTAATGGGCATTTGAGTTTGGTTGTGCTTGAGTTGTGTTTTATCAAATGAACCGTGGAATGTGGTTAAATTGGTTTATTTTTCTATTTCACATATCGTAAGAGATGAGAAATGCCAGACTTTTTTTTGTGTTAAGCAGCTTTATGGTGCTGTCAACTATACGTGAATGAGAGTATCGTATTCTAATAGTCCAGGGTCACAATTTGGGGAGGACAGGAAACTGGAAACTCTTGTACATCGTGTTGAAGCGAATGGAGGAAATATTGTGGTGCCAACGCTGTGACTCAAACGAGACTGACAGATTACCCATCTGGGCTATAATATCTATCCAGTTACTAGGAACTAAGTGGCTTCATTAGATGGGACTAGTTAGTACGATAAAATTCTGGTTGTTTAAAGTTTCAGGTGAAAGTAGCTAATAAACGATTTTTCTCACCGTTAGCAATTTGAATGACATCTTATTTATGGTTATTTGACTGTTTTATTTGAATATGATAAGATAGCAATTAAATAAATTGCTATTTAATCATTTTTCCCGAAATATTTCTTAGAGTGTATGTAACGTTTTGTAAAGTTTCAATAGATAATAAAAATCATAACTTTTATTGTTTTCAACTAATTTTGCGTTATATTAAATTTATAGAAATCGTTTATCATACCTCCATCCTTGCTTAACTGCATATCGGATAATCAAATAACCGGTTTATACAAATAAAATTTAGTGGAACCGAATTATTATTTAATAGGAAAGCAATATTAAATTTCCTCGCTTAAAGGCTTATTTATGGTTGTTGCCCCCCATTTAAAATTGCGTAAAGAAGAGTTTTTTTTTCCTAAAAAATCTGCTTTAATAGCTAGAATGTTTTGCGTTTTTTTATTTAAGAAGGGACTTCCTATAAGGACTTCCTATCCATTTCAACCATAGCTGCTAATTCTTAAACATTCCAGGAGATGCTCTAAGAATTAGGAGTTATATCATAAAAAAGAGTGGAGTGCGGTTACCCTTCTAATGACACACTTCGTCATTTAGAATGTGGGAAGGAAAGAACTAGAGAAATGCTGAGTTAAATTTGTGTCAAAACAGTATTTCTACAAAAGAAAATAAGTAGCTCAGCACGTATATAATAATTTTCAGTTTATTTTTCATAAATTTAAATGTCATTAATATTTTATTATATTAACACTAACAGCTCTAGTTATTGTTCATTTGTCATTAAAATGACTTTGCATCAAAACATTGTTCTACGTATTTCATACCGTATCAATTTGAAACTCTGTAAAAACATGCCATTTATGATGGACTAATGAACTCCCTTTATAATCGAATGACTCGCTTATTTGAATACAGTTGTCTTAAACCATTGGTATTAGTTTAAGCGGGGCAGACCAACTTTCAGATTTTTTTAAAAAACAAACAATCTAGTTTTTAACTAGTTTACATAAAACGTTGTGGGACAGAAAAATTTGAACACAAACTTTAATCAAAAAGAGTCATTAGAATTGTCGTACATGTTCCATAAAAAGAATTTTTAAATGATTTATTAAAAACAAAATGGTTTAAGAGATAAAAAGTACTATATTACTGGTTTATGCTGTCAAAAATAAGAAGGGCAGTTTCTATCCCAGTACTCTTGAAAGGGTTAAAGAATATATGCATTTGGCAATTATGTTTTTGAGTGATACTTAAATTTTTTTCGGAGATTTTTTTCGTTTATATATTTATAATTATTATTTAAAAAAATACGCATTTTAATTAGATATGTTGATGAGAGCTTCGTTGAATGCTCTATATATATCAATTTGAAATATTTTTATTGAGTTAAAATTGAGCAAAAACAGTTAATTTAATTCTTTCATAAATTCTACTTAAATGAAGAACACCATCCCAAAAGTTAATTAAATTCAAAACTTATAATAGAAAAATAGCTTCTAAAAATGTTTTCAAAATCATATTATTAGACGAAGAAAAATAAGTTCAATGTGAAAGCTAAGTCAGGAAAACTAGCAAACTAAAAATCATATGAATATCAATCTTTTTTGTGTTGCTATACATATCTTGTTATTAACTTTTGCTTTCTCAATTAATAATCTGCTCTTCACTTTTTTAAATATCTGAAAATAAAAGCAAGGATCCTGTTTTACAGAACATCATGAAACTCAAATATAATATCTTATCAGCAATCCAAAGTAATCAACAAGTTTCAACTTGTATTAGGCATCTCCTTTCACTAAGATATTTATTTCATTTGAAGTTTTTATCAATTAAAAGACAGTTTTTTTTCCTTCATTTATGTGAAAATTAAATAAAAAAAAATCTTCTTAAAACATTATACGCAATATGCATAGAACAATGCAGTAACATTTGGTGTTTTATTAATTTTGGTTTAAAAAGTAAGATACAAGTATTTTATCTATTGGGTAAGAAAAATTTGTTATTGAATTAATTCTGTACAAAGTTATAGATTAACAACTAGGAGGAAGATATTAATTCAAAAAAAAAAAAAGGTTAATAAACGTTTCTTTTATTTAACTATATTTTACTGTCTGTTTTACAACATCCAAATATCTTTCCATTTATTTAATTAATTTAGAAGAGAAGTTAACCCATACGATATTAAAAATATGTTCTCCAATTAATCCATAAAAGGAAGACCTGCAAGTACTTGGCGCAGGACGATTGTAAACGAATTGAAAACAATAGGAAAAACATGGAGAGAGGCAGGATATCTGGTCACAAATAGAGTGAGATGGAAAACTGGGATAGAAACCTTATGCTTCAATTCGGACAGGAAAGGAATATGCATGTTAATTAATCTATCATTAATTCTTTCTTTGTAGCCATCCTCGGAAGTACAGTAAAAGATGTATTTGAAGAAGTATATACTCTTTTATTATAATGCTATAAAAGACCATGAGTTAAGTAACGTATATTAAAATTCCTTCCCAACTGAATAATAAAATGAATAAAATTAGTATATCTCTTAAGACAAATATTTAATTAAAGATTCTTAAAAGAAACAACTTGATTAAGCAATTCCGAAAAATTCAAATTGGTGCGAAAATAAACCAATATTGGTAATAAATAATAAACTCCGTCAACACGAATGAGCAACGCGATCCAGAAAAAAGAACAAAAATGCGATGAGTCGAAAGAAGCACTTCCTTAGCGATTCAATTAATTGAAAAGTATATAGGGCGTAAGTTACATGCATCTGAGGCAGCATTTAATCCCGCGGAGTAACAATTCTGTAAACAGGCTCCGAGTGGAAGAAAAGTAAAATGTATGTAAGCAATCAGAATCTGAGCATCTTTTGCAGAAAAGGATTTCTGTAACTGACATAGAAAATGAGTAATGCATTATTAATGGAGCGAGAAATAAGGGCTACAGAACCCTTTTGCAGAATAATGGAAGATTTTCAACTGTTGGGTTGTGAAAATTCTGCAACAGCTTCCAATATTCAGCGTTCATTCGAAAGGAGGGGGGTGGAACGATGGAGATTGGAGTAAGCGATGCATCCTGGCAGATGCAAACGAGGCTAATCAAGTCCCCTGGTGTTGTTAGCAAACTAGAACGCTGCGTTAGAATGATTAATACTTTCTTTGTCTTATATCCTCCAGAGCTGCGATTTAAAGTGAATAGAAGTTATTGAAGAATCGTTTTCATTGCACATTACGAAGATGAATACTTTTTTTTGTAGCACTCATGGGTTCTTCTTTGGGATTTTCCTCTTAAACATTTTCTCAAAGCGATATCAGTTTGATATATTTCATTATTTTCTTTTATTTAATTTTAAACGAATTTTGGTGCATTCAACTAATGTTGATGGTCGTATATTTCTTATCTAGATAATGACAAGAGGATAAAAAAAAGATATGCTGGACCACACAGAAGCTTTTCAAATATCAAAGGTAAAGTAAATGCTATAAATTTATCCCCATAAAACATGAAATCAATAAAATAGTACACAGTAAAATAGGTACACTAAAAATTATTACCTTATTAAAAATTTCAAGATTTATACCTTTCTCTGAGACATTTGTGCTGGAGTTTTTCCCCCCTCCTAATAAGCAGGAAATAGAACTTAAAGACTTGTTTTTTTTACAAAAACTCCTTTGTAGCAATCGATTATGTTTCCAAAAAGATTTCAATTAAAAAAACTAAAATTTTTCTTCAAGCATTTGGTAAGAAAATTCTAAAGATTTGTTGAGTTAGTAGTTACAAATCGCTTATCCAAAAACATCAAAATTCTCTTTTCTTTAAGCTTTTTTAGTTCGTGAAGTAAAATATAAAAATAAATTAAACAAAATTTCAATAAGTTAGAAAAATATAAGATAATAAAAAAAAGATACTGAAAAGCTCTATTCATAATAAACTACCGTTTAAAATATTTATACTAAATATTTGGGTTAAAATTTTGTATTTTTCTGACATATAAACAACAGCAAAAATAAAATCTGAAGACTTGATTTTTTTAACGTTTTTCAACAATGATCAAAAGGTTATGTTTCAGAACAAAATTAAATTAAAAAAGTTTCAAGATAAGAGTGCGAATCAGAGTTTAATCAGAGAAAGTCTTGTTCAATTAGCATTCATAAAAGGCTAGGAAAAAAAACGATAAAATTCTACCTTAATTTTTAATCTTTTCTATAAACTTTGCGAAGTTACTTTCGTTGATCTCTTAGTTGGGCTTATAGCACATTCATGAAACTTAATACTATAGAATAAAAGATAAAAAGAAGAAAATAAAGACAAAAATAAACCACATGAGAAAATAATTCAATAAATAATAAAAAACATATAAAATAGTCAATATGAGCTAAGTTTTTTTTAAAAAATGTAAACTGCAACGCGAAAAATATTCTAACTTTCCAGAAATATTTATGCTAGAGTTTTTTTCACATAATAGCGGAAATAATTTTTACACATCTGGCAAGTCTTGATAATGGGCACCAATTTTTGAAGTGCTTGAAACATGCCAACTGTTACGTATTCATATTTCATATTTGTTTCATATTAATATTTTATATTTGTTGATTTTTTAAGTGACTGAAGTTTCCAGTAGGCCTAACTATTACTTTCTTTTAAAGACATTTTCACTGTAATAAAAAGGTCATGTCTTGAAAGATTTAAACCAAGAAAAAGTTTCAAGAAATAAAATGTAATTTTTTCTTAGCATTTAGTCAGAAAAATTCTTAAGTCTTGTTGAATCAGTAATTACAAAACGAAAGAGCAAAATTGTCGAAACACTCATGGCAGTTCCATGAAGCTCAAAATGATTAAAATAAAAAAATTACAAGAGAATAAGAAAAAAAAATACAATAAATTAAAAAAATACGTAAAATAATCATTACCAGACATTAACACGCTAAAAATATTCAGATGAAATATTTCTATTAGAATTCTTATTTTTCTCTGATATGAAACATAAGTAAAGATAAAGCCTCAAGACTTAAATTTTCTGGAAGATTCTTTTACAGCAATCAAAACATTATGCTTCTATAAAGGTTCAAACTAAAAAACTCTCCAAGAGCATAGTTTAAAGTTTTTTTTCCTGGTATTTAGTCAGAAAAATTCTTAAGTCTTCTTGAATCAGCATTCACAAAACGAAAGCGCAAAAGCGACAAAACTCTCTCCTAATCTCTAAGCTTTTCGATCAATTACCCGTAGTTGCCTTCTGTTGATCTTCTGGTTGTGCTTATGGCACATCCATGAAGCTTAAAGAAGACTAAAATAAAAGATAAAAATAAATGATATGAGGGCAGGGAAATACATAACAAAACTGTAGCTAGAGCTGCTCCGAGAAAGCAAAATCGATTGGATTCGATAGAACACCCTTGTGCTAAACGTTACTAAGGTTCGCTAAGAATATCACCCTTTTCGCAATACGATGGAAGTCAAATAAGTGGAAAAAAGGCATAGGGTGGTCACGAGACCAACAAGCGACCAATTGGAAAAGAGGATTGCCTTTCATAATCAGCCACAGAGTTGTTGTATTTTTGGCTCCGAACTTTTTTTTTTCTATCAATGAGTCCCTGAGGGCATAGAAACGAACGAACGGTAAGAGGAGTTTGCAGAAGTTGATAGATAGATTGTAGAACAAAGAAAAGTAAGAACAAAAGAATCAAAATAAAGCGTCAGAGGCGCAAATAATAGTTAAAGAGCAAAGTGTTTTTGTTAAAGCCCGACAACTATAATGATGACCGTATGGGGAGTGGGTGAAGGGGTGGAGTGGAATTTGGATTGTTTCGATATAGTTGGAGGATATATATTTCATGGTGGATTTGAACTGTTTAAAGTATTCGATAGAATTTAATTAAAATTCGATTTCTTTGCTTTTAACTTTAGTTAATTAAAAATGTTTCATTTTTATTTTGTTGGTTGTGTTGCTGATTGTTTTTGAGGAGAAGAGGAGAAAGTAAAAACGAAAAGAAGGTATTAAAAAAAAGGTACATTTGTTTCATATCTTAATTTCACGATTCATGTGATTTTTAAAATTGATTTTTTTTTTGCAACTAAACTTAATAAATCGTGATTAAAGTTGCTGCGGAATTAAATTAAATCTACTGTATTGCGTCGTCATAATGTCTGAATGTGAATTGTTAAAATAGAGTTTTAGGGGTCACCATAACGAAAGATGAAGAAAATTGAGGAATTTTGTTTTTGAAATTGAAGAATTTTTTCAATATTTTGAAGCGTCTTTTTTTTGAACATGAAATACTCAAATTTTAAAAAATTGAGCTGGACTTTTCATTAATGAGCGTCGAAGTTTTAATAGCGAGTAAAATCTTTATATAAATTTATTGGATTTTTCTATTTCTGAATTTTTTCGTACTTTTAAATTGCTTCAAAATGTGAGTTTTTATTCTATTTGCCATATTTGTTTGATTTTAAAAAAAATGAACGACAATTTTACTCGCCAACTTAACTTTTTAAAGTGGAAATGACAACAAAACTGAAGTAATGCCATAGCGTTCTTTTCTGGAATTATTTTGAAAAATTAGGTTAATTTAATCATTTTTAGTGATATAAAAAATTTGTTTAACGAAATTCTTCTTTGAAATTGTGGAATAGAATACTATTAAAAATTCAATCTGTTTCGAGTCTGGTTACAATATTTTAAGCACTAAAATTTATCAATAAGTCATTTTTTTATCTTGTAAAATTATAAATTGGTATCCATGAAGTGTGGTATTAAAAATATAGAAATTGGTTGTGATTGTTAGATTGATAGTACAGAGCGATTCTGTACAACCTATACAAACTTGGAGGTGACTAAACATTTATTAACACATTTATAAAACATTTATTTTGTAACAACGGTTACAAATCTGGAAGAAGACTTAACATAAGGATTAAGAACTGCATAGTATCCCCATGTTTGGGAGGCATCTGATGCCACTAGGCTCTCCTCACCATTATGAACTGGTAGTTCGTGCGCATTAGAAAAAAAAGACGCTTTTGTTTGTCTGAATTATCTTGATTTCATGATACTCATACGTTTTCTAATAATTATTCTCAAAAATGGCGTTCAAATAGGCTCCCTAAATTACTATTTTACACAACCTAATTACTTGGCGTCCAACCTGTCAAGCTCGCCAAGTTTCTCACCAAATCATTAAATTACGATAAAACAACTATTTATGGGCCTACTTGAGTACGACATTTTACAACGACAAAATAAATATAAAATTAACAAAAAATTAAGACAATTTAGACAAATAAAATTAACGTTTCAAATGCGATCAAACGGCCAGTTCATAATGGAGAAGTCCTCTTGTGACCTACGGACATGGACATTTCCGGATTACATTTCCGGATCCTACATTTCCGGACATGGGCTGTTGCGAAATTCTTTTTTTTCCCAATGCCCTCCCAGATTGACATCCGTCAATTCAGGCATATTAGGGCAGATTTGTTGGCCACTCTTTCAGGGGCGTCATATTATATGGGCCAACGTTGCTCCCACAGTAAGGACAGATAGAACAGAGAATGAAAGAACATAAATGCCTTGTCCGGGATTCAAATCCTGAACTTTTCCGATGCAAGGCCAGTTTCATGACCCCTACACAGTTCAGTAGACGTTACGAAATTCTTAGTCCTTACGATGTGCCTCCATGTTAGTAACCGTTTACAAAATCTCCCTAGATAAGATTACCCTGTATCATTCCCAATGTCAGAAGTGGCTCTCTTGCGTTTAAATTAAATTATACGAAGTACCCATGATAACTAATCGACGGCTGTTGAGAATAAAGACTGCTAGGTTCCCGCAAGCATGCACTGACTGTTCTTTATTTTTAGAACACAAAAATTCGAGTAGGCCTTGATTCCCACATTGGATCTGAATGAGACTGGATCATTCCATTTATTTCAAAGGTGTGGAAAGTAGAATTTACTGCGCATCATTTCGGCGCAGGAACTATACAGTGAATCCGATTGCAATATTTTCTTTGAAGACACATAAGCTCCTATTCTTTCTGCAAGCAGATTTTTAAAATTAAAACTATGGCGCCATTTACCAATTTGGATTTATATATACATTAACTTATACATTTCTAATAAGTTTTAAATTAATCGGATGTTTTTAAAAATAATATTTTTTACACTCTGATTACATTTTTTTAAATCGTAACTGATTTCATATAGTGTCTGAAATATTTTTTATATCTCTTTATGTATTTTCATGAAGTTGAGGTAAGAAAATCTAAGTAAAATCTAGAAAGATTAATCATAGTATAGAATTGCCCTGCCCGGGATACCCTACACTGACGTTTTTTTTAAGGTCAAGGGCCACTGCCCGGTATACATATGCCCGGTATACCCTACTCTGATGTTTTTTTTAAGGTCAAGGGCCACTGCCCGGTATACATTTGCCCGGTATACTCTACACTGATGTTTTTTTAAGGTCAAGGGCCACTGCCCGGTATACATTTGCCCGGTATACCCTACACTGATGTTTTTTTAAGGTCAAGGGCCACTGCCCGGTATACATATGCCCGGTATACCCTACACTGATGTTTCTTCTAATCTATCGTCAGTAAGTATTAAAATATCGAATGAATGTAATTATATCCACGAATAAATTAATATCAAATCGGATGTAATAAATATTTCTGACATTCGCCAAAGCGACTAGGTGATTGTCAACATTCACCGGTGAAAGTCAACAACCACCGTTTTCCGTCATTCACAGTAACATGCACATCATTCACATAATAACCTCATCAGGACGTTTATTTCATACTTTGCCTAGATAACATCTGACATTATATATAATGCCTAGGCAATGTGTGAAATATAAATCATTTCATACTTTGCCGGATATCATACTTTGTCGGTAACAGATATAAATTGATTTAAAAAAAAAGCATAAGTACAACACTTTAAAAAAATGCTACGAAAAATACCACACCCCTATTTTAAGTCAAACAATACTTGCCATACATATTATTGAAAATACTACGTATGAAAGTAAATTCCGACGCATGCGCAGTAAATTCTACTTTCCCCACCTTTAAAATAAATGGAATGATCCAGTCTCATTCAGATCCAATGTAGGAATCAAGGGCTAGTAAAAATTCGTTTTTCTTTTTCTGTTATGCTTTATGTTTAATAAATACTTGTGTTCCGTCTTCTATATTTCAGTCTAATAACCGAGTTCAGCCTTAATATATGGTGCCGAAACCCTGGACAGACTCATAACTCTGCGATCATCGATTACCTTGTCAGAATTTTGAAAAGCTTTTAGTATTTCAAGGTTACGCGCAGAAGAGACTTTTTCCTTATTAACTTTGGAAACAATAACTGCGTCTATTGTTTCCAAATACTAAAATTCTCAGACGTGATCCTCGATAACAAGGTACCAAATTTTCTGTACTAATGTTGTAAACTGAAGAAGCGGAAGCAAATGCTATGCTAGTAAATAAACTGTCTCCAGAGATCATCCAAACATTATAGGCATTAGCACATGAGTCGCAGAAAGTCAAATAAGGGATTGAGTATGTACTATTGTCCAATAAAACTCGGCCCCTATTAGAATTTCCATAGGTAAGTCATTTAAACAGTCTGATGGATCAGCAAGTTGCAAATTTTGATTATGGGCAAAAGAAGAGACAGGTTGTGGAGCAGAGGGATGCGAGGTATAGGTGTTTGAATTTTAAAACGCTTGACTGAATATTCATTTTGGAGTTGTTCCAAATGCTTGATAAACCGAATTTAACTCTTCGTCTTGGCTCTGCGTCTAAATTAAACAATATTAAGTACTCATGATAAATAATCAATGGCCTTAAAATGATCCACAGACTAAAAATGATTTATTGGTAAATTTGTCCCAAATTTTGTATCCGATTGCTTTGTACCGTTTATCACAGGTGATTTAGGTTTGTAATATCTCCGCTGTCTTTATTTAAATGATACACCTAACATTATGTAATGCATGATGCATCAATTAAATTCTTAAAGTTTCATTTTTGGGCAAAGTACAAAATAGATATTTTTACTTTTTTTCTTCTATTAATTGCTTGAAACTGATATGAATGGAAATAATTTTACAAGAGAATTTAGCATTGAAGTACAATTTTATATTGATTTGATAATTCAAGCAATAGTTATAACAATGTCAGAAATGTATTAAATAACTCATTAAAGTAGCGGATAGCATTAGTGAACGCATTGCTTTTAGTAGGGGTGATTACCAGTACATTTGCGTCTCTAGTGAAAGGCTATCGGGCATACACAGCTCTAATGGCAAGAATTTAAAATTACCAGTAAAAGAATAATTACTAGCGGACACTTAATTGCATGGGAAGAAATAAAGAGTTGTGAGTTATCGATAGATAATATACCTAAAACAAAGCCAACACAGCGTTATAAAAACTAAATTTTAAGCAAACTGGCTACATCTGAATCACCAAAAAGACCGTTAGAATTTAATATAAACCTGTAACCGAAACTAGAGAAATGTGTGAATACTTGTGGTTAGAGAAATGTGTGTATACTTGTGGTTAGAGAAATGTGTGAATACTTGTGGTTCGAGAAATGTGTGAATACTTGTGGTTAGAGAAATGCGTGTATACTTGTGGTTAGAGAAATGTGTGAATATTTGTGGTTAGAGAAATGTGTGAATACTTGTGGTTAGAAAAATAAAAGTAGCTTAAAGACAAATTGAGTTAAAATTAGATTTTGATGTCTTAATAGTCGCGACATTGCATGAATGAGTTAAACACTTGTATTGAGTTAAAAAGCTTGCAGTTACATTGATTGTTAAGAAAGGAATAAAATAATTTACATTCGAGTTTTATAAGATGTTACAGAAATTAAATAATTGCTTTAATTTAATTAAAATAGAATTAAGAATGATTAAAAAATTAAATTTATGAAAATAAAAAAAATTTAAAATCTAGAAAATATTCAATGCCTAAAATGGTATAACACAATTCATTCCTTAATGTGTATTGAATATACATATTTTAGGATAGAGGATCAAAGACCTGGCTATAAACTATATTTACCATTAAACGTTGGAGTCCAGAAATAACTTTCAATACCAGAGAAAATATTCGATTCTGCGGAATTGTATAAAAAGAGTATGAATGGAAAAGATTTTATTGCATGAACTTTATCTTATTTCTTGTCAATAACACGACTGAATATTCCGGTCTGAATGATGTAAAAATGAAGGAAAAAAAAAAGCAAAATAATCTCGACCCTCGTCAAATATATATCAGAAAACGAAACGAGTTATGCGTACAGCTCCCCCTGATAAAAGAGTTGAAATTCTTTTGCAACATTTTTTTTCTTTAGACATGAAATAGGAACCCGTGGGAGAAGTTTTACTATATTTTTTTATGTGGTCTTACGGAATTTTGGATTTTGAGGTTGAAGTTATTTTGGGAATACGTTCTACGCACAGAATGAATAACTAGGTATAGATAAATATTTGAATTCTCTCTGAACTTTCTCAGCCTTTCTTAGAGATGGCCGTTTCCAAAGCTAGCTTACCTTAGCATATTATTCTCCTTTTTTTAAAAATCTTTTTTTTCCTGCACCGTAGACATTTTTGCTGTATTACTCAAATTTATACATTCGAGTTGAGTTGAATGTAAAATTTAATAACATAATAGCAATAAGCGGCTATACTGCGCTAAAACGGCATTAGGTAGAGAAAGACAGTGAACAATGAAAGAAAATTTACTTATTTCCCCACCTCTACTTAATTATGCATGCATAAAAGTACAATTGATTGTGCTGCTCCTTAGCGTGGATAATTAGATAATTAGAAGTAAACACTCTTTTAATTAACAAGTACAATTCATTAATAATTTACAACATTAAATTTAATTTCGAGTTAGAATATAAAAGTTGCGTCGTAATACATCACTAGCTGATGAGGAATCAAAAGTGAAACGTCTCGAGCGAGAAGAGGGAAAGTCCCGACTCGATTGCGCATGCGTGAGATGATAGTTCGTAAACATAACCTTCAGCATCTAAATACACCATATTAATGCACATTTTTAATCATATATTTTCCTCGTTTGAATAAAGTTTTGTTGATTTCCAAACAATGTCTTGACACTTGAAAAATTGCAAAAATAAAACCTTTATATATATTTCATTGTGCCCCGTGTGCAGAGATAAAATGAAACACTAAAAATAGTGCACGAGAAAATTCGATTTACTTCAGAAATGGACTATTTTATAATTCAATTATTTACCTGAGTATTTTTATCAATCTTTTACTTGAAAACGCTATATAAACAGAAGAATTAAAAAAAAAATACATAGTATTCATTCAGAAATAGAAAAAAGTCTATTATAATAGTTGTAAGAGCGTATAAATATAATAAAAAATTTATGAAAGCAAAATGCTTTAGATACACGTACGAAAGAATGCATAATTTTTATTTTAAATTTATTCTGGCGCAGTACTCATGCAATATTTTCTGCTATACTTTCGTGAAATGCGATTAAAAAAATAGAGCTAAATTTAAATCATACACGGAGAAAAAATTTTTTGCTGATATTATTGTACTGTATGGTAATTAAATTTCTGGTGCAAAATATTCTATATTTAAATCATTCATTTGGTAATTTTTCCGTTCATATTGTATCGGTTTAAACGAAGTTTTAGTTTTCAAAATTATACTATCTGTGGTAATAATTTCAAAATTATTACCACGCATTTAGTTTAAAGTACAAAAACTAAAAAAGTAAATTTAAGCGAATGATAGGTCTAAGATATGATGATAAAAATTATCTCATTGCCAAATTTTGTCATTAGTATAAAACCATATTTTAATGTAACCATATTTCTATCTAAATACAAATCATATTCAATAGGCTTCCTTTCCACAAAAATTAATTAAAATAAATATGTTATTATGCTACTTGGTATAATTATTTAATATGGTATTATCATCTGGAATAGTTATTAATTTAACATAAATATTTATAGCCGGTGCAATCAGAATAAATTATTCATAGTTACCAATTTTTTATTTAAAAATTCAAGGGGAAAGTTTAACAATCAACCCCTTACTCTGTGTAACTTAAATTTGTAAACTAATATATTGATTTCAGAGTCCATTTCAGTTTTAGTGAAATATATTCATTGCAAATTGTTTGATCTTATTTTATTAAAATTTGAAGTTTTGTGAGTAAAACTTCATGAAATAACATTTTTAATCCATGTGAGGAAATTTTCCGTATCATTATTAAACTAAATATCGTAAAAATAATATATCATTATGAAACATTTCTTTGTTTGAAATAAAAATATATCGACAAAATACAAAATTCGGACAAAATTGGCCAAATTGTTTCTGAGTAGTTTAAATAAACTTAATTATATTTAAACTTTATAATAATTCTTTTGAGAAACATTAAACACAATGAACGAAAAATGTTCCTTTCATCAATACATTACTTCAAACTATACAATAATATTTAAAAATTGTTTATTAGTATTTATATATTTGTATATTTATGCAATAATGGAGAGAATGCTGATGTCTATTCTAAATATTTCGATTCGTTAACGAAAGTAAGAGCTCATTGAATTCTTAAAATAGAATCAACGAAGTTTGATCGATTAAACTTAACATGCACAGCAATGAAAGATATTTTTCGAAAAAATGCACGAGTTGCAGCATCTTAAAATTCAGGAAACGTCTCACGAGATATATATTTCCTTAGAAGAAAATACTTGGAAATATAAGTTCGTCATTTGGCGAATTGAATTTCCATCTGGCAATTTATCATATTCCGTCTCTAAGTTTTTCATTGGGCATTTTTCAAAAAATTGTGTTTTGAAATGTTGATAAGATTTTTTTTATTTTATAAAAACTTATAAGATAGATAAGATCACAGCGTATTTTCAGTAACTAGAATGAAATAAAAGATAAATAATTTGAAAATTTTCTGTTTAGGTTTCATATGTTTTCTCTTTATATTTATAACTATATTGCACAATTTCTATTTTTGTGTTATTTAAAAATTTAAAAAAGCTATTTTGAAAAAAATTATTAGTGCTGCATTAGTTATATCAGAAAAGGAATAATTCGTTTTCATTAATGTAAACTCATTTTCTCCTTTTTGTGTGATTTTTTATTTTTCAGAAATATATTTTTTCAGTTTTTGAAACGAAGATATATTTTTATAGGTATTTTATTATAAGGTCATAACTAATCTGTTTTTACTGCTATATGCTTAATCTGTTCTTACTGCTATAAGCATATAAGAACAGATTAAGCATATTGTGCCAGACGTCAACTGTATTATTGAATATACTTTCGTAAGCAAATCAAACAGTTCAACAAACGGAGTCTGATGAAAAAGAAACAAAACAAAAACGGATGAAAGGAAACATTTATCAATGCAATACCCACTTATACTTTTTACTTAAGAGTTACAATTGCTAATAAATTCTAGAGATGCTTTTGTTTTCATACACTTTTACTTCTTCATACCTGGCAGAAGAAGAAAGACGAGCACCCTTAGGCCTACACTTTCCGAGTTTATTTATGCTGAAGATAACTAATTCGAGAGTATTGAATTGAGATCACGTCCGTGTAATCATAGGCCTCAGCTGTCAAAAAAACTTTTTATATACGATACCATGGGCCGTTTTACCACTTAACGATCGGTTAATTTTTCAAAAAAAAAAAAAAAAAAACGGTCATAAAAGTGCCTATTTTGACAAATACACGTATTTGATTAGTGCTGACATCTAGTTTAAAATGAACTAACTATCCACAATTACCTTAAAAAAATATTCTGGTACTGCCATCTGGTGTGTGAAATGAGAAATAAAATGTTTTCCGGTTAAAAGAAATGAATTAGTTTTATTCTTATTGCAGCGTTACTACTGATCATTCCAGCCCGGAAATTTCACGGGAGCGAGAAATAGAGGGCCAAACCTCACCCCGTCATTTTCATGGGAGCGAGAAGGAAGGAGTTAAGGGAGAATCGTGCGATCACATATATTGATCACACATATTGGTTCTGAAGGGGTTAAGCTTGCGAACAAATCTAAATTCCTATAATTAAAGGAGAATGCTTACACAAAATTCACCAAACCATAATGTGAAACCATAATGTTTGTGAATTATTTTCATTTCCGAAAACATCAATTTGGGTGAACTTACTAGGATATTCTCAGTAGATTGTTTATAATCAAGAACGAAATCGTCTTAGTTTGTTGGTTGTTTTGCACGCTGCTATACATCTAATATATATTTCACCGTTACAAAATGCATGATGCATATTTTTTAATTGTAGAATAAGGATAATAATAATACTTGGCAATTGCGTGAAGTGATTTTATAATATATAATTTCTATTCACTTCCATTCTGTTCAGCGTAATTCGAGTACGTTTCAATATTCTTTCTGTTCTATGTGTACGTTTGAATTGAAAAGTGATTTTATTTTAAGAATTAATGTTTGATGCATCTTAAACTAACTGTTCTTTCTTTAAATTATATCGTAAAAATAACATTACTGACTATGTGAACAATATTTAGTGCTACTGAGCCCTAAAATAAAGGACAACAACTACCTTGCACAAAGAGTAGTGAAAAGGAAAGTTCCTGGTATTTCACAGCGCTAAACACCATGGAAATTTCTGTGGTGTTTCACTATATTACTTTTGGTGTAAAGTAGCGAGCACTAATTTGAATGGTAAGTTACACAAAAATTTCATGTAGTTAAGGCGGACCTGTTTTGACTGAAAAACAGTCCGTTTTTTTGAGGAATTAATTTGTTTTTCCTTTCATAATTTTTAGAATCGTTCAAACGGATTTTGCTCGCCAACGGCTTATGAGAGTTGGGGATAACTAAACTATTTAAAAATCTATATTTCCTTTGTTTACATCTTTTTTTGAAAATCATTACAGAGAAAGATATGTTAGTCTATATGTAACATAGGTAATATTTTATAATATTTTAAATTTGGAGAGTGGCACATTACGAGAGTTCCTTACAGGTGGATTAATTAAGAAAAGGTGCAGAACTTGATAGAACAATAAAAATTTCATTTTATTTCAAGATTACATAAATTAATTTTATAATAATTTGTATTACTTTTTTTCAAAAATGAATGCCTTTATAAATGCCTCCACGAAATCTCTATACAGTTTGAACGAATTTGCAAAAAGAAATGAGATTAAAAATAAAGAGAACAGTCTAATTCAAACTAATACGTCCCGGAGAACTTTTTAAATGTTGCTTAACTACAAATCAAAGAATTGAAATTGATTACTGAACTATCAATATTGCATGTTTAAACAATAGGCACACTTTCAAACATTTATGATGTAATTCGTAGTAAGATTAAAACAGTAAATATTAAGAAAACTTACTTTTGTGATTGATTTTAAAAATGACGTCAGAATTTCTAGAAAAGTTGTGCTTTTTCAGATGTAGGAAAATCGATAAGTTCATACTGCACTAAGTGATAAATTGAAGATCCAATTAATATTAAAATGATGTTTATTTAAGTATCGGGAAATTTTTCATCATTTCTAAAACAAGACATTTCCATCCGTTTAGACGATTTTCTACATGATGAAATCAGAGCTAATTAAACTGCATGGTATGCTTTTGGCTAAAGTAATGATTCAAATTCCTTTACTTTCTTATCCCGTAACGGTAATCCACATTTCTAAACAAATACTCTAATTTTTTCCATACACTTCTCCACAAAAACTCTGCTTAAATCAGGTAACTCATAAACAGTTCAAAAAATGTCCTCTGCTTTTTTTTCCATCTCGTTGTACTGCACTTTGTTATTAATTAAGATTGCCTTTGGTTTTGATGACTCTTTACATGAGATTAAATTTCGACAAATAAAAAGAATAGTTACAATTTGAAATACTGTAATGCTTTTACCCATAGCATTTTTTGCCCATCCCATTTCCCCTAAAAATGAAAATTATAAGACCGTAACAAACTTACGCTGTTCTGAACTTTTTATTTAATTTTGCCATTATTTAAAAATATTTTTTCCTTATGTGGCACAGAAACTCTAGTATTTCTCGACCTATTGCACACTATAGTTATTTTTTTTTCGGTTGTCTTTAAGTAGTGTTAAAAAATTAGTTATACGTTAAGATTTAGATTCCTTTTGATAGGTTGTTTTATGTCATAAATCAGAATAATTAAGTATAGTTTGCTATACATTGTCTATTAATGTATTAAAACATGTCGATCATAAAAATTAAAACAAAAAAGCAACATTGTGATAAATACAAAGGTAAAATTGATTAAATAACAATCATGATTATAATAAAGCAAAGGATTAGTTTTCGATTTATTATTTTTGTTCTGATATAATTTGTTAATAATGCTGCAAATACAAAATTTTTTAAGCTGCTAGCTTTGCTGTCACGATCTAACCCAGAAACAAAATATGCTCCATTTAAGATGGGAGTGTAGGAAAAAAAAATGATGTACTCTATAAAGATATAATTCAATACAATCATTGGTGCTATTTAGATAAGATTGCAATTGGATTATGAAACAAAACAGCTTTCATATGATTCCATAGCGTAGATAAAGATCAGGTGATCTTAATGGCTAAGGTTTCAAAAAGTGAATATTGATTAAAGCATTATTTACATCCAAAACTACTTTTTTTCTTATGCCATATCAAGTCAATATTTTTTTAACGTCATATTTGAAATACTCAGTTCAAATATCAGGTCATTCTGACAAGCAGCTTTTTTTAAAAAGCTCTTTGAATATCGAGCTTTAATTACAATTTTCTGCAAAGCAAAATTGTGCGAGATAATTTGGAATGGTAACTACTTTAAATGCTGTTTAAAGAATGAAACAAAGAGAAAACTTAATGATAAATAATAAAGCGAATGAAATTTTGTAGAGGAAATTGCTTTTTAAGAATGAATATTGTAAATGAGCTCCGAAGCTCTTTTGATCAATCCAGAACGTTCCCTCAT
This sequence comes from Parasteatoda tepidariorum, assembly GCF_982258835.1. Lineage (NCBI taxonomy): Eukaryota > Metazoa > Arthropoda > Arachnida > Araneae > Theridiidae > Parasteatoda > Parasteatoda tepidariorum. Next base: position 65,717,035 of record NC_141760.1, on the reverse strand, counting down.
TAAAACATCAGCTTTTTCGTCACTTTTTTACGGAATTCTGCAATTACGAATATACACTTAACTCAACCTTGAACAAGTTAAAAAGCTGAAACACGGTATCTCTCTTAAACTTTTCACTCCTTAAGAAACGGGAAAGTGCTGAAGTCGGTGAAATTTTACCGCCTTCTTAATTCGCTGAGTTATAGGAAGAACTTTTGCTTAGAGAAGGTTTTTCATGGTAAAAAAAAAAGTGACTCTGTTCTACCTTTACAAAATCGTTTGAGCTTGAATGAAAGCGAAAAGAAACATTGGCATCATTAAGTTTTATACAAATAAATTGCCCAACAGATTTTATTTCGCATTATAAATTGCTGATGAGATAAAATTTTAAAATTGTTATTATAAGGAATTTTTTGCTTTTTCTTGTCAGTTATTTTTATCGTCATCTTGATATGCGGATTAATTATAGAGAAGGAAAAAGGGCTTCAAATTATTTCACTTTGTTTTGTGCCGAAATTGTTTTCTTTTTTTTTTGTTTGAAATTTCCTTTTTTAGTTTTAATGAGAAAAAGTTACTACAAATGAATATACTCTTTTGAATGGTTGCTTTAGAAAAATGTGTGGCAATGCATGAAAGTAATATAATAATTTAAAAAAAAAATGATACGAAAATTTGTTTGTAAGGGCATTTTCTATGAATATTTAAAACAAATTTATGTAAAATTGAAAATGGAATCTTAGTGTTAGTACTTGAAGCTTTAAGCGCATACGTAAAGTTAGTAGAGTTGACCGTTTTTTATACAGTCAGCGCTCCCTTCTTTGAGAAAGAGGGTTAATGCCAGTAAATGTAACAAACTTAAGCAAAACTTGGTCGAGTTGACAGTCGGATTGTATAGTTAACACTTTTTTTTGTTGAGAAAAAAGGCTTATGTAACTGATTATATTTTTATTAATTGTTTTATTTTTTTGATTTTACTTTTTACAAAAAATTCTAATGAAAAAATGCTAGAATAAAATCTGAATTGATAAAATTAATAATTTTTTTAGTCAAATTCATATTGAACTGAAACTTTTTCAAAACCGGATTTAATATTTGGTCAAACCAAAATAATTTATTTTGATTCGTAGTTAGGTTTCAAACAACTTCCTATTGTGGAAGTCTTTATATAAAGCTGCCTAATTCAATTTGGGGGCTTATTACCTTTTCCATGGTGGCTGCAGTATCAGATTACGGGCAGTATCAGGTATGTCCGGGCTTAAAATCAGCTGGCTAAAAAGAATATCTCTTTAACACTCCCTCTACATCGGTGACTACGAACTTACATCTCTCTCACTTCTCAGGCAACACAGCACTAATTCAATATTTTGTCGCAGTTCACATTGATTTGGCAAATAAACCATTTAAGTCACAAGTTAACTTTAACACCGGCATTGAACACAACTTATATAAGTCAAATGTTAATTTACAAACAGTTTCCATATATTTCAAGAAAAAAAAATTACTAGCAGACCTTGTATTTTTATGGTCATGATTACTTTACGACCATAAATTTATTTTTATGGCCAGTGAATGGAAAATTTTTTGTCGGTATCTGACGGTGGAATTTTTCAGAAGGCAAACGAAAATCTATACTTTTGATTTTTATGGTGCAAAATCTGTTGTTTACATTTAGTTTACAAATGGTTAATAATAAGCAGTATGCGCATATTTTGATCTTTTCTAAGTTAACTTTCATTAAGCATATACTTTCAATTTACAAAAAAAAAAAAAAAAAAAAAAAAAAAAAATCCGATAACTGACGATTTTATAAGCATCATCAATAGTTTATTTTTCTATCGGGTGTTGCTTTTTATGTAGCTATATAGCTATTCTATCGGGTATAGTATATAGCTATTTCCATAAAAAATATTGACAGATTTACATATTACAGCTGATCTGTTTGTTTAGTCGTACATATAGTACATAGTGATTGATCAGATTTTATGGCTTAATCTACTTCTTAAAGATAAAAAAAAGTGAAAAAATAAACACTTCTAAAAAAAAGTGAGTATTATGAAGTAAATAATTTCCCTTCACAACAATTATAAATGCTTATTTGCGGAAGGAAATTTCTTGCGAGTTATATATTTTAAATTTACTTGCAATTTTAAAATCTAATAATTGAACGCTTCAATAATTTTCGAGAAAAATAGGTTTAAAAATGTATTATTTTTTATACCCTATTTTACCCCGATAGCAGGTAACCTACGGCAAACGTTGTATTTTTCTTTTTTGTTTGGTTGACGTAGAACAGTTGACCAATTAATCTTTTTTTAAACTTGGTAGAAATATTAGAATACCAAGCTTGTTTCATTAAAAATGAATAAAAACAGGTTAATTTTTTAGCTTTTACTGTAAACATAGTTTTTGCCTTTTTTTCATCATAGCTTTGACCAAGTTTTCAAATGCTATGTTGAAAACCTTATGATAAAGCCAACCTTCACTTTTAAAGTGTTACAGAAAGTATAGAAAAAACCTGCGTAAACGAACTTTGTTTCAGTGATGGTCATGAAATCTAAAATAAAGTAATATTGAGAAGGTGAATTTATCCCCGTATTGAGAATGCTTTCTACTATTGATTTGCTAATGATGATTCATCCCCGATTTCAGAAGGTTTTTCTAGTTTTGTTTTGCATTCAGCCTTGATATAAAATGGTTGTTTATGCAAGCTTAGTGCTAACCTTATAGCACTTGAGTTGGCATAGTTAAATTTAACATTGTTTCAAATTTTGAGTGGTTTATTCACGAATCAACTTTTATCTTGTTGGACTTTGTAATAAAGATTGTTGCTGACATTAAGACCAACATTATTTGGAAGGTTCAAGTAGCATTCGAGTAACGATCCGTAAGCATTAATTCATTCTCATGTCATCGAATGGAGTTTAATGTAGAAAAAAGATTGTCAAACTAAAAGAGATCTTTGCCTGTTCTTGTTGAATTTCTGAAGTAACTATATAGACTGTGAATGAGAATAATTTGACAAAATATATCCCATAATCATATTTATATTAATTGAAATAGTTATGAGGTTGAATAGTTATGTTGATTGATGCTTTTCTAGAGTTGTAGCTATTTATACTTTTTAATTTCATCAAAAAAGCATTAATGTACTACTTTTTATCATTTTTATCATTCTACAACTTACAGTAAATTCACCTTAGGATTCTGAATTTCTTACAGTAGTTTAACATAAGTATTGTCATTGTTTAAATAAAAACAGTTCTGGGGAACAACTTTAAAAAATAAAAAATAACGAAAAAACCATGATTATAAATAGATACCATGACGTCTTGCACGCATAATAAAAGTCATGAAAATCCTCTTAATGGCTTAAAGCTACTTTCAATGGGCAGGAAAATATGCTTTTTTTAAAAAAAAAATAATATTGATTCAAAAAAAGTAAAAACTTACAATTATTTTTTTAAATTAAAAGAAAAAAATTTTTGGGTTTTTAAAATTTTTTTTTTGACCAAATTATATATATATAAATTTTAAAAACTTTTTTTGAGTATTATCTTAATCTTGAAGTTAAATTGATAAGAATAGAAAAGGTCATGACGTGTATTTTTTTTAAAAAAAAAAGTAAAAAAAAAAAAAAATGAAAATCGAAAAAACCTCTAGACCTCTTAAGATGCGTTATTTTTGTTGGTTACAACATCATTGGAAGTTTTTATCTAATCAAATTATTTATACACACTAGCATATTATTCTCAAGTATCGATGGGTTCATGATATTTTAAGTTACAATATTAAACACAAAAGCGCACTTACTTTGAATAAGTTTATCCTTTTTGATGGATTTGGATGCGAGAACGCTACAAATACCAGAAAAGAAGAATACAAGAACAAATACGAGATATTAATGAGACTACGCATCAAAAATATTGCTTATAAATATAATTTACATGTGAAGCAGAATAATTTAGCAAGCTCAGGCGACTTTCTATTGCTGTAGATTTCTTTTTAACTTCTCATAAATCTTTTTCTGAACTTTGAAGAAATAAAATATTTTTTATCAAGAAAAAATTCAACATGCTAAAATATCAGCTTCACGTTAAATGCTTTTTAATGGTTTTCCAATTTTCCATGCAATGGCAGGGATAGTCAACTTAAAAGATTTTTGTTCACATTGAATTTTTATATCTGATATGGGTACGAACGTTGATAGTTTTAAACTTTGTTGTTGCTTGCCCAAGGTTAACAAAATACATGAAATTCTAGTAATTCTATCTAGCCAATAAGGCAATGTGATATACGATAAAAAACACTAATAATTTTTTAGAAATGAGGGAAATTTTGTTTCTAAAGAAAATTATGTTGTAAATTATGCTACTTAAAATCATCACAAACATATTTAAAAATAAAATAAAACCATTGAATAAATTTACGTTTTTTTATATAAAAAATGTCCTTGTTAAATCAGAGAAGTTAGAGATGCAATAGATCAATAATAATAAATTTACTGATTGGCCAAGCTTCTGATTAGGAAACAAGATATTTTTTGAACCAAAAATCGAAGAAAAAAAGAATTAATTAAAAAAATTTCATTTTTTTTGTCTATTTTCAGAATAATGGTTCTTAATATTATAGCTCGAACACATAATATAACTAAGTGTTGACGTTAGGGTTAAGTATGGAACACAGTTTTTTAATAAATTTGTTTTTAGAATATTTAGTGTTATTTTAATGAATAAGCAGGTAGAGAAAACAAAAATAGGCATTGAAATTTTTTTTATTTCAGACTGCTTATAGAAGAGTAAAAAGAAATAAAGTCATTCAAGTTTCAAAAAGAAATTACGGTAAAATGTAAGTTTTTTTTACTATTAGCTTCAATTAATTCTACTTAATACCATTAAAAAAGCAAACATTTTGTCTAAAATTAAAGTAAATCCAATTTTGCCTTTTAACCCATCTGAAATCACGTTAAAACTAAAACATTTAATATAATTTGCATTCTTGATTTTTTTCATGGATTTTTATTTATTTACTTGTTTATTTTTTTTGTTGATATCAAGTGTTTCTAAATGTTCCTTAACATGTTTTCCGCTAAGTTTACAAAATATTTTTTTTAAACAGAAGTAAAAATACGGTAGTCTTAAACTAAGTTGTATAATATTATACAAACTAGAGAACTTAAATTTATTAATGTTAAATGATACTTTTAATACTTTTCTTCAGAACAATGAAAAGCTTAAAAGCAACAGTGGTAAAAGTTCGTTAATTGAAATTATTTAAAAAAGCACTAGAGTTCTGTGATTCATGCCATAAAATATAAATTTTAAATTTAATATTTAGATCTAAAATCACGTTTCTCTGCTTTTTTAACTACTGAATTGCCATAAAAATATCCACTTTCTCTCTATATATCACAGAAAGATAATTGTCTTGCCATTTCATGGCCTTTTATTGGACTGAAAAAATCATATGATGTTTTCATTTTTCTGCTTTTTTAACTACTGAATCGGCATAAAAATATGCACTTTCTCTCTGTATATCATAAAAAGATTATTGTATTGCCATTCCATGCACTCTTATTGGATAGAAAAATCATATGATGTAATCAAGGGATTTTGTCCAATAAGAGGGCAGAGAAGAGAATATATAAACATTAAAAAAATATAAGAACAAATATAAGATTAAATATTAAAAGAATAAGTAAATATGAGAATAGAGAAGATTCAGATATATTTGGTTCTAATTAGCAAGCAATCATTAAAAATTTTAAAGGTATTTAAACTAATTAAACTATTACATGTAATTATTTATCTCTTACTTAACGGTATTAACTCATAATATTTATTGAACATCCCTTTTTAGTACTATTCTCTGTCATTGTTATGATTTTAATTTTGATTATTATTTAAAATTACAGACTTGAAACTGAAAGAAGTGTACCTTAATGCATTATGAAGGAACTTTTTGATATTGTCCTGCAGGAGGGAATCTTCCCACTTATAATTAATTATCTTTAACTAGAAAAGAAAGATATTTATGGATATAGATATTTAACAGATATTTATGGCTCTTACATTTAACAGTTGTTTCATAAGTGTATTTAATTAGATACAATAATATAGAAGTGGAGATGACGTAGAGTAACACTCTACAAATTTCAACAATATTCCATTTAAATAATAAACAAATCCTTACATTTAATATGCGCATATTTGCAATCTCGGTATGGATGATACGTCATATGAGGATATCTGAGGATAGAACCAAAGACCTCTGACTTTATTCTTCAGTGTCTTTGCCATTTGGCTACTCTGACACATTTTGTGTCAATAGTCATTTATTACGTAAAATTTTCTGATAAACATATTCAGTTACCTTTTTAAACGGTAAGTAATTTATACATTTTTTATAAAAAACTGTTACATAAAAACTTTTTTATAAAACTGTGTCCAGAAAATATATGCACTCAAGAGAATAACTTTTAACTGAGAATGTTCTTTTAACTGACACTTTTAATTTATTGCAGCTTTAATGTTTTATCACCTTGCATGATTTTCGCCCGCCATGTTCATGGGCTGTTGCCATGTCTGATATGTATTTAATGTATTTTATGTTTGTACTGTTCTCTGGATTTTTTTGATTTTAATAAACATTTACTCGTATGCCATAAATAAGGGCGGGTCGGGTAAATTTTTTTCCATGCACTAAAGAGAATGAAAACAAAGAACAATTATTTGAAATTGGGCAGTATCATTAGGAATTAACTTTTTCTAATTCTGCTAAATAATTTTTATTATGAAAACCACTTTCATAGCTGCCGATTTTTCAATTTATTATAGTAGTTCTTTGTATTGGTAGCGATACAGTGAATGATTTTGTAATAGTAAGGAGTTATTTTAACTTTGGAAACAATTAATATGTTTAATGAATATTGTTTGGAATATATTTTATATTTATGAAAATTATTATTGAATTATTATTACAAATTAAAATTTTCAAATAGTACAATGATATTAAGGATTTACTTTTCCACCTACTGCTAAGTAATCTCTTTTATGAAAATCACCTACATAGCTGCCGATTTTTCACTTTCTTGTTGAGGTTCTTTGTAGTGGTAGCGATACAATGTTATTTTAACTTTGAAAACAATCAATATTTTCAAAGAATACTGCTAGGAATATATTTCATATTTACGAAAATTATTTAATTATTACTACAAATTGAAAATTTAAAATTGAACCGTGATAGTAAGGATTAACTTTTCCCACTGCTGCTAATAAATCTCTTAGAAAAAAAACCCATCTTCATAGCTATTATTTCTCTTACTTTCTTCAGATTCTTTGTGGAAGTAACGATAGAAAAATGATTTTATAACAGCCACTGAAATATTTTAAACTTTGTAAACTCTTAATAATTTACGTATAATGGTGGACAAAATCACCTGAAATCAACTTTTATCTGAAAGAAGGTACCTTTAGAGAAAGTTTCCCACCTTTTTCAAACAAAGATAAAAATATTAATGTATTTTGTTAATATTTTGTTAATTTTGTTAATCTTTAAAAATAGAAAAAGAAATCTTCGAAAAACAGAAGATTCGGTGGATCTACGCTTAAAGAGTTTTTATACTACAAAACTAGAAACAATGTGATCCTAATTTTATGGAACCAAAATCTTTGTTAAAGAAATAAATGTCTTAAAAATATTTTAAATACATCATTTTTATTTTTTTGTTTAATGCTAGAAAAAAAAAATGCTAATAATCATCGGGTTTGTTGAGTAAAGAATGTAGAAGATAGAAGAAGATTACCACAAATTTTGATACTTCATTTTGCAAATTTTGTTTGTTTGACGTGCACAATTTATGTACCACGATTTTAAAAGATTTATATAATTTTTTAAACTTCAAACTTAAATATTGATTCTATTTCATCCAAACGTTTAGAAATTTCTCGGAAAAAATGGTTAAATAACTATTTAATTACTATTTTGCCATATTCAAACAAAACAGTCAAATAACTATAAATAAGATGGTATTCAAACTGTTAACTGTGCGAAAAACCGTTTATTTACTGCTTCCAACTAATATGGTTAAACAACCAGAATTTTATCGCACCAACTTTATCCATCTAATGAAACCACTTAGTTCCTTTCAGCTGGGTACATATTATAGCCAAGAGGGTTAATCTGTCAATTTAATGACTGACAGAACGGGGGTTAAAGTTCCAGTAGTTTCTTGTACACCCCAAATTGTGACCCTGGAGTATTAGAATAATATACTATCATTAACGCATGTATGGTAGTAGTGCAGAGCTGCTAAACTCAAAAAGTTTAGTATTTCCTATAATTTATGATAGATGCACCACCAAATAAACTAATTAAACCACATTCCACGCTCCATTTGATAAAACACAACTCAACCACAACTTAACTCAGATGTCCATTACTTAACAAATAATAACTCCAATGTCCAGCTAAATTTCTTTTTTACTGTTTTGAAACTATGCTAGTTGTAATTGGTTAAAAAACCGTATAGTTTTGTATTCATTGTTTCTAACTTTAGCCTTAAACTTTACTGTTAGGACAGACTGATGCCGGTTATTTTAGAATGAAAATTTTAACAGTGTATTATTTCAACTAGAAATCCTCTTATTTCCTGCTGAAGTTTCTTGGTTTGTTCGATCATATTATCAGCAAAGTAAATTTATTTATTATAAACATTTTGAAAGCAACCAAATACGTCCAGTATTATGAAAAAAAATTATGCATTTTGTGTTTTACTTTTAAATGAAAAAACAAATCCGGTTGAATAAGGGAAAACTTTTTCAAATGGATTAAGATAAGTGTGAAGAAAAATGATGATTTCCTTACAATTGAGACTTAGATTAACGGAATCACCCACCATTATAGTGAATCACCCAGCGGATCTAAAGAATTTAAGTTTGATGATCTGCTGTGCTAAATGATGATTGAGCCGTAAAAAATATTGCTTTGGATAATAGAAATCATTTAACGCCAAAAAACTTTTGTGAAGTATGTTCAAATGAAAGCTTTTGTGTGAAGAACTTCAATATAATATCACTTAAAGAAATACATAAGGAGAAAGTATTCTTCAAATAAAATCATGGATTCTTTTGCAAAAAATAATTTAATTTTGAAATTTCGCTTTTTATATGCGCTTTTTTAATATAGAAATATACATCAAACTCTAAAATTTCTGTTAATGATTAATGTATTTTAGACAATTTGTTTTTTAGAAATAATTTACGATTTTGGAGGTGACGAAAAAAATGTATTACGCAAGCTTAAATGAGTACAAAATAAAATAATGGAATTTCCTTCTTCTGATATAAAATATATTCAGCTAATTTTTAATTAAATTGCAGTTATTTTTTTGCCTCACAAACGAATAAAACCTGTAACATAAAACAAATCAATAACTTTTTACTTTTATTGCAGTTTTTGCATACGCACTGTAAAAAATTTCTGTAAAAATACAGAGACAAGGATAAGAATCTCGATTAAATTAAGTAAATGTTCTTTTTCAGAAACATATAACAGGGTTTCTCGTTAACAGAGCAGAAAATATTGATATTCTCCTGTGCATTTAAGTTTGATGATCTTGACTTTTTCTGAGTATTGTAAATTTTTCATACGTAACGAGAGTCGTTGCCTACTAAGGTTTCGACCGGAGTTCGATTCCTCATGCTGGGTTTTTAATTTGATTGCGACTTCTTCGATTTTGTTTCAGTAGTTCGGATTCAATTCTTCTGTATTATCACTGGCTGCTTCAGAGTCGATGATGTCTAAAAGCTGATTAGTAATAACCAATACAAAAGCTTGCTAGTTTCACCTTCTTTACAAAGTTGATTACAAACTTTTTATTTTTATTTCTTTATAATTTTACATAGTATACTCGATAAATGAATTTCAGTAGGTTTTCGTGCATTTCATAGTGTATTATAAAAATACTAAGACATTGAAAATTTTTCTATGGAATTAAAGTAATATATTTTACACTATGAACATAATATTTTTACTAAATCTAGAGTGTGATAAAATGATGTGTTCATTAGGAGCGCATTAGGTATTTTTTAACGTATTTTTAACTTTAACATTTAATTTACAATAGTTTAATTCTACTAAACTGCAAATAAAGTCTTAAAAAATATTTTTTGAACATGTTTTTTTTTTAACTTCAATTAAAATTTTATTTTAGCCTTTTGTTAGACAAAAGTATGTTTTTGTTTACCGAAAAAAGTAGCTTAATATCGTTTGTACTAGGAAAATGAGAAGAGTTTTAATTATGAGGAAAATATTTCAGTACTTTTTCCCGAAGAAGTTTCAATTCTCGTAATGAATAATTTTTTTGAAATCTAAATTATTAGATTTAATGATCTAGTTTGAAGATAAATTTTTTGTGCACTACTTTCGCTCAAAAAAATTTTTTCAATTAGTTTTTTTAAAACTGAAAAAAATTAAATAAAAAAGGGAGTTTTAATTTAAAAACATCTTTTGTAATGAATGTTTGGCGAGAATTATTCCTTTCTTTTTAAAACCTTATAAGGTATAATTAATTTTATGAAAATCTGATATTTACCAAAAAAGAGGTTTAATGTAAAAAGTTATTATTTTAAAATAAAATTGTATTTTACATTAAAATGTTTCCGAATTAAATTAATCGATTTCTTACTGATTTTTGATGGTATCATAAAAAAGGCTAATAATGCGCTTTATACCTTATAAGGAATTCTGTGGCTCATGACCCACACTTGAAGCATGAAATTAGTATACAATAATTACAGAAATATTGTTTTATGCCGGAAATACATTAGTATTAAATGTAAATATTTAAAAGAAATTTTATTCATATTAATAAAAGAACCTGTATGAAATTTTATAATTTTTACTTTTGTCTCCGCTATGCAATGATCTTTGATAATTTACTTGACTTTTTTTCTGACTTCATCTGATCAATAATACTAATTTCACGTGCAATTATTTTTGTGTTGGAAAGTTTTTAATAAATTAAAAAAGAAGATTTAAGAAATTAGTTTCAGAAGTATATTTAAGTTATAAATAAGGATATAACAATTTCAACCTAGCTATAATAAGTTAGTTAGTAGGGAGTTATTGGCTCAAGAGCCAGCCTAGCTATAGTAAAATTACTTAATATTCATTGTATAATTTTTGTAGCATATTTTTACCCATGGTTCTACCTTTTCCCATGAGGGTAGTTAATGGTCTTTTCTGCCTAAAAATTAAATCTTTAATTGCTTATTTCATTATAAAATTTGGACTGTGACGATTTTAAAACCATTTAAATTTTTTTATAGCAGCATTAGAAATATTTTCATACTTTTTTTAAAAAAAACTCTTGCGACTATTCTTATTCAATACTATTTGTTCTTTTTGACAGCTCTTTCTACAGAAAAATAGAATATTTTGTATAAAACCAATGTTGTAATACAATTGAAATTTGGTAGACGTATTTATGCAGACGTATTAAATTAATATACTTTAAATATAAAAAGAATTTTCACGCAAAAATCGATTCAAAAAACTTTTATCATTAAACCTAAATCATTTTGTGTTTTATTTTCAAAAATGTTCGCGCGATATGTAAAAACAATATTTATTAAAGAAAAGAATGTAATCAATGTTTTAAAAAGACCATCGTTAAATCAATGAAAAAAGTAAACAAAAATTTTAAACTGGCTCGTATCACCAATTTTTAGAAATGAAACTCTTTTATATAAGGAATACTGCTCTGAAAAAAAAGTATAGCCAGAACTACTAGAATTTAATAAAAATTTACAGTGTTACAGTTTACAGTTTTATGGGAACACCCGAAAGCTCGGTAATTTTTTTCGAAGCGCTTTGGTAATGACTTTGGTAAAAGTAACAATAAAATATGGTTTTACAATATGCGATGAAATTTGATAAGTGTGATAAAATTTGGTCATTTTATCATGATACTCGAGCATGGCATAAAAAAACTATTTATTCGGATAAATTTGCCTTTCAGTTCAGTATTTTTAACTAAATGAGTGGTAATAGGAACTCTAATTTTGAAATCCCAAATTTCCGGTAAGACAGTACCATATGACCGGTTTAAAAAGAATGAATGGTTTAAGTACCGTATATTTTGGTTTTATTAACCAGAATCATGGTTCTTTTAATCATAAATGTTATTATCACACAGTACGCAAATTTAACCATACCATAATTTTTTCCTCCGTGTGTTGCTTGACACCTAATCCTAAATGTGACAAAAATGTGCATACATTTAAAATATGTCCTTATGTACAATTTTGTGGTTGATAATTAGTACTAGAAAGTATAGCTTTCTCTGTTCTATCAAATGATGACTGAATTTTAATAGATAAAAGTATTCATATATAAATGAATTAATAGTAGCTTAGGATGTTTAATTTTCTTCATATTCCACAAATGTTTTCTTAAAAAAAATTAAAACAAGGAGTTTTGTTTCGTTATTTTGGTTTTTTAAGTGCCACTCTGGGGTTTTAAAAAAAAATCCTTTTTCTTTCTTTTTTTTATTAAAAGATGGCATAATACCTTAAAATGATATACCTTAAGGTTTATAATTAGGAAATGTATTACTAAAAGTACTAAAGTTCTTGAACATTGAATTTTTTTGACATTTCGTAGTCCACTGCGTGCGTCTAGAAATATTCGAAACCGTTTTTATTAAAGTTACATTTTTCATGTGTCAAAAAACAATTAAACTAATCCTCTTTGATTTCAAAATCAAACAAAAATTACTTTTCTTTTAGAAAATTCAATTATTTATGCAAGTTTAGTATTTTTGCTATTCGTATATGTAATCGAAAAATATTTCATTTTTAATACTAGTTTTTTTATATTCAATATTTCTTTTTTTTTTAAAATCAAATACTAAAACCTCAGTTGTTCGTAGTTTGGGACTTACATTCCTAAAGAAAATAAGGATTTTATTAACGAAAAACTGTTTAGTTGTGTAATTTTGTTGTATATTAGAGTAATATGCATATTTTCAATTATGTTAACTCTTTGAAAAATTAACTTTTGCTGTTGATTAGTTTTATATTATATTTCATGACGTTGAACAGTCGATCAGATTCTGAGCTTACGACTATCAATGTTCACCTCCGTAGCTTTGTAATTTCGAACCCATTTCAGAAGTCCAAATTCGATCCAATTCGATATTATTCAATAATATTCGATCCAAGAGGAAACTCTTGGATCGAATATTAGGGCAAATTAGCCTTCTTGGATGATGTTTTGAGGGAACTAACCCGTTTTTGAGTTAAATGGAGAGGAAAACCATGAAAACTTCTCATGTTTAACCAGACGACAAATGGATTCATACCCATGATCCTTCTACCAATGTTTACATAGATGTCTGGTCCCGCAGAGGACTGATCTTTAAGACACGGTTCCCACCAGATCACCGAAGTCAAGCATCACTGGCTGCGGTCAGTGTGAGGGTGGGTGACCACTTGGATCAGTCTGCGTAGGTACCGAGGGTGTGCGGTATTGGACCTCGTTGAACTGTTCTACCGTAAAGTGCTCGACTTCACGTGCAGGTCATCGGGCTACCGAAGCAGGGGTGCCATCCCCTCTGCAGAGGATCAAAATTGTGATGGCATGTCTTCGAATCAACCTCAGGGATGTTTCCCAGACCGTCGCCAATAGCCCATTGTGCAGCTCCAGTGCGACGTAAATGAACTACAACTACAACAGCATATATGTCTGCATTATTGTCAGTACGAGCCAGAAGCAGAATTCGCATTAACCAGCCGCCTCTGGTACTCTAACCTGGATTACCTCTGGCAACGTTCTATCCCATGAGTCATAGTGGCCAATAAATGACGTTTTTTAAAATTTCGATTTCTCTCTGCAGAAATTTCCAAAATATGCTCACTCGATAGATAGTCTGAACTACATAATAAAAAATAAAGTTTTCATAAAAAGGAGCTAAAATCCTGAGATACCTTTCTGCAAATCCTGATATCTCATGACGAATGAGGAAAGGCGGTATTTTTCAACCGAAAGTAAATGGCCACGATTAGCATAATCAATGTTTCTTAATTCATTTCTTTTTCTGAGAAAAAAAAGGGCAAAAACCACGATCCGATTTAATTGAGCGTAAGCATGGTTGATGAGAGAGGCTCCCTTCCAATTTGCATGCGGAATTCGGATCATTTCATGTGCTTCCATATTTTGCATTACCGGGATAAGACATGGAAGTTTATATCAGAAACCAGAGAAGAAAATCTAAAATAATCATAACAATAAATGCTTTCAAATTATTTTAGAGCCATTTTTTCAAAAATCTTTCTTTTTTGAGGTAACCAATTTGTTTTTCGTATTAGAATAATGATTTGTAATGTGTAAGAGAAACATAATAAAAGAAATATGGGTTAGTGTACGCATTTGGAATTAAATGAAGTAAAAATTATTATCTCGTGTATGAATAGAAATGGAATTTTTTTTTTTGAAATTACCAAAACTAAAAATTGAAGAATAAGTTTTGAATAAAAATACATTCCTCGTTGCATTTAAAAACAAGTCAGGTAATTGTGCTTTAGCAAATTTTTTCCTACAAATGCTTTAAAACCTCAAAGATTCCTATTATTAATAAGGCATATTGCAAAAAAGTATTAAGATTCAATATAAGGGATATGTTTAAGCTTAAGTCCTATGTATGAGTTTTTTTGTAACTCAATTAGAATTTTATAATTGTCCTTGAACAAAAGACTCAATTATGGGTTTACGACTACTAATGTTCAAATCCGTAGCCTTGTAACTTTGAACCCAATCCAGAAGACAAGAGAACTCCTGGATCAAGTAGTGGGAGAAATTTGCTTTCGTGGAGGAGTTTTTGATGGAACTAACCAGTATTTGATGCCCATGAAGAGGAAAACCTCTCATGGTTAGCCTGAATGCAAGGGAACTCTAACCAATGATCCGTCCACCCCTGTGGATATTTTTACGTCACTGTGGTCGGTGCGAGCCTGGTGCGGGATTCGTATAGACCAGCTATCACTGGGATTTGAACCCGATTGGTCAGGAACTCGAGGATAGTCAGGAGAGCGTTCTAAAGTTTAGACCCCTCAATGTTAAGTTTTCTTTCTTGTGCATTTCGCCATATTTCCGAGAACTTTTTGAGAGAATCGAAAATTTTTTGCACACAAAGATAAAATTCATTTATACAAAGATAATTCACAAAAAATAACTCTTAATTATTTATCATTTCTATTATTAACATTATTATTTATTTGAAAATGTTCATAAAATTTCGAATATCAGGGAAAATAAATTTTTACAACTTTAGAAAGAAAGCAATTTTATATAGCAAAATTCAATGAATTTAGTTGCCTCACCTGAGAAATCACATTTTAAATATCTGTCTCTTTTAAAATGAGCAAGAAATGTTCGTTTTGTGGTTGGCATTAAAGGTGTGAAATTTATACCCGGGACCGTAAATGCAAACTATTGTACTTTTCTACTCTCGATTTTAAGGTTAGTAACAGTAATAAGTCTAAATGCTTTTACGATTGAAATCAATTTTAAACGAAACATTTATTTTTGAATTTGATCTAAACTATTTAATTTATCTTACTTATAACGACTTAGATATTATTTGAATATCGTAATACTTTAATCTCAGCATTTTATATGTTAAACCGCGTCCGAGACAATTATTGCAAAAAAGTAGATTATCGTAGTTTTCGCTCAATAGCGATTCCAATAAGAAGAAACACATTTACTGGGAATCAAGATAGTTAATGTGTAACGAGGAGGGGAAGACTTCGAAAATGTACAATTTGCTCTGCAATATTTATTTCCATTATTTATAAAGAACTTAAATATTGAAATGAAGGTAAAATCCTAGAACAGCCCTCGTCTTGGCGACTTTTTGAAATCTCGCCAAGTTGGCGATTATTACTGGGATCAACGCTGCTTTTTGATTATTAAAAAAAAAACAATTAGAATTATTACAAATTTAATAAAATACTTTTTAATAGAATTAAAAATAATTTACCTTTACTCTGATGTCTTATCTTTTGACCGGTACAGCACATAAAAATTTTTAAAAAATGAAATAACGCAAATAAATGAAATAACGGTTAAAAAATGAAGTTATAATGATGATTCTAAAATCAAGAGATCAGAAGCATAAATAGTGAAAAATAAACCTTTTTATCTCATTTCTTACGAAATCTAATTTTCGCGTAGGTATACATATCAAATAACCAATCAGGTTTAAGAATTTTGGTGGTGTGATCGGACGTTCAAAATAATCTCCCCGAAATATTTTCCGGAAACCTAGTTTGGTGAGATTTCAAAAACTTGCTTGGCGAGATTTAAAAAAATTGCCACCGGTTGTGATATTCTAGGATCCATCCGAAATGAATAGCTTATAAATTTTTTTAATACGCAAAAAAGTGTTGTGGAAGATGAAAGTAATCTTTGTTTTTCCTCAATATCAATTCCTGAAACACTTTTACAGTGGTTCGAGCTCCACAAATTTTTTAAATTGCGCAATATGCTATACAATATTTATCTTGATAAGAAAAAACTCGAGCATTGAATTGTAGAGACATTAAATTTTTCATATTTTGAATAATGCACAAAATAAGTATTGTCAAAAATGAAGGTATTCTTTGTTTTCTTTCAACATCGAGTTTTCAAAGGAGAAACACTTTTACAGGAGATCTGAGATTTCTGCAATTGTATTCCGCGGTGCAAATATATATATTTCAATAGATATTTATATACATTTATATACATTCAATACATATTTTAATAATATCACATATATTTATAATATCATATATATTTTATCTATGGTATATATATTTTTTAAAAACGGTGTTTTCGTGTAAACATTTTTTTTCCATCCAAATAATTTCAAAAGATAATGTGATTCTCTGCTTTAGAAAAATAAGAGAATTTAGGAGACAGTTGTCATTTAAATTAGAATTTTTCAATGATCAATTGCTTTTTTTAAAATTTCAAGCCATGTATTTGAATTTCTATTTCAAGCTTGGATTGAAAGTTACAAGAATAAGCTTAATTAGAAAATTAAGGAAATTATATATTAATTTAAAGGTCATTTGAAAATCCTTTTTAACTTAAAATAAAGAAATCTTTATTTTAAATCCTTCTTCGTATTATGCTATACATCCAAAAATTTTGATTAAACAGCATTAATTTTAGGATACGAAATATTTCTATAGATTGGGTAAATTGTTATGAAACAAGACAATAGATAAAAAAAACAAACTTTTGCACAAAATGACTTAAATTCATTTTTTTAAGCATTTCATTGTATTTGGACTTCTTTTAAAGTAAGCTTTATAAAAATTTGTGACAACCAAATAATATTTTAGGTTAAGTATACATCTTGAATACATTATAAAAATACTTCTTATCTAAAAAATTATTTCACAAAATTATTTACTTTATAAAACAAAGCTCTTATATAGTAAAATATTATATGAGAGTTTACACAGTAGCGCAAGGTTCGTATTTCAGTTTTTTTCGCATAATATTATTATCCTCACATCAAAGTTTTGTTTTTTAAACATTTATGCGAAGATTACAAAAGTAAAGATGCTTTTAGTAAAACAATAACGAAAATCGAAAACTTTTAAACTTTGTTCTTTGAATGTCCAGTATTCCAAGCATTTTGTACCTCAGTGATTTATTTCTTTTCCCATTTTCCGACAAAAATATTTCATTAATACTTTGCCTTTAAAATGTATTCTTAAAAATAAAGCGTTGAATTTTATTTTAAAATCAATACAATCTATCGAATGGTGATAGCTAATAAAATGAATTGTAAAATAAAGCTTGAAAGGGTTTAGTACTCTTCCATAGTTCTGAATTTATTCTCTATACATTCTTTTCAAACTATTAATCATCATGTCGAACTCTGAAACGGAGGGTTAAGGATCCTCGTTCGCCTTTAACCCTGTTTCCACTGATTTATGATTTTGGATATAGAAACAAGGTGTGCAAGTTTCTTCCTAGGTTATACACCAAATGGTTGATGGAATAAGGATATGATAAATGAATTAAATTAATCATATGCATTTAATATCTGTGTATTGGCTAGACATATTTTAGCTATATATTCCTAAGCTTTAAGTATTATATTTTAACTAAATTTCAACCAAACCTGTTCACATTAAATTAGTAATCTGCAACTACTATTTTGAGAGCATTTATAATTGTTTTTTCATCATTGACTCTTATATTTCGAACATGTTTAACTCAAAATACTAGGTAATTTGAACTAATATTAATTCGTCTGGAATTTTCTATTGATATTAATAGTAAAATTCTTATCTATGATTAAAACGTGCCGCCAATTTTTTGGTTAAATTGACGGTAAACTCAACTCTCTTATTTAAGGTATTGAAATTTTTTCCGCTCCAATTTTTAAGAAACTACACATGAAAAATTGAGGAAAAAATTCCGGATGAGAATAATGAAGATTCAATTATGAAGTTTTTGAAGTATTAATGATTAATAATGTAAGGGCTTGGATGAACCTTGACCTATGGACCGTAGGACCTATTGCGAGGGTGGGTTATGTCATCCCGAATGACCTTTAAAGGGTGGGATGGTTTTTCGAATAAATTGTTTTATACTTTAAGAACCATTTTATATTTTAAGAACCTAATTTTTGAGAGTTAAAAAAAAAAATAATTTATAATTTTTAAAAATATTTAATTTTCTGATTTTTCAAGAATCTTAATAATTAAATAAAGTTCAAACATTAGTTTTTCAACATAAATTAAAAAATTTTTTTTTGAAAAATTCAGCATTTTATTAGAACATTAAATAGTTGCTAGTTAGTTTTGAGTTTTCGCTCAAGAGCCAAATATGGCTATATTGCACCGATTAATTAGTTTTTATTAGACAGTTTGGCTGTTAGTTAAAAACTAGTAAATCTGCCACTTTTTTTTAAAAAAAGAAACTCATCACGTATTATTTTTATATGACAGATTGTTCAGAGAAATTTTACTAGCATATTTAAGATTCGAAATAAAGAAAAAGCGAACAACTTGACAAATATAGAACTCACTCGGGAAAACAGAGATAAGTGACGATTATTAGAGTTGGGAAATTTTTTCTGAAAAGACAAATTACTTGTGAGTGAAACGATGAAATTAGAAAGCGAATTTTGGTTTTTGATGAATAGTATCAAACAGGTACCTGGACCAAATAGTTTTTTTCAAATTAAAGACCAGCGTAAAATTTGAATCCATTAGTTTCTGATGCACAAAAGTTTAAAATTTCTTGCGCACTAGATCACAAACACTTAAAGAATATCGAAGAGAATTGGAAAAATTGAATTTATTTAATAAATTATTAGTTTTGTTCGTTGTTTCAGTATTAAACAGCTTGAGATTTTGATGTTGTTGATAATTATAATACCTTCTTGGGCACTCACATCCTTTTTTTAGAAAAATTTTTACCATTAAATTTACGTTTATAATCCCAAAAAATTAACGTAAATATAACTATGCAACAAAGCGTCACTTTTTCGTTAATAAAACGTTTTTAAAAAACGGTCAAAAAATGGGTAAAATGTACACGTTAAAATAACGTATTTTTAGTACGTATTTTTAACGAAATATTTAAGGGGAAAATTTATAACGTTAAAATACCGTCATTTTAACGTATACGTTTCAACGAATGAAGAAATGGTGAAAATTATCACGTGAAATTGACGTAATTTTAACGTTAAGTTCAAAACCTTTTACTGAACGAACGTATTTTTAACGTTTATTTGCCCCTTCATGCCGCATGGGTAGTACTAACATACAGGTTGTAGAATCAAATAGCTTCTTTAAAATTAAAGACTAATGTAGAGTCTGGATTTATAGTTTCCGGTAAGCAAATGTTGAAATTGCCCGTGCATTTTACAATCGCTGTTGGGAAATTCCGAGCAGAATTGGAACAGCCAAACCTATTCGCAATTCAATTTTCTTCCAGTGTTTAGCATTGATCAATAACGGAAAACAGGAAAACCCTTAAAAATGACGTTGTCTAGAGCAGCTGTTGCAGAAAATCCTTCCACCTCCTTGTTTAACGCACAGTTATATAGGAAATAAAATCCCAAGTGCAACCTGTTTGTGTTGCTCGCTAGAAAAATATTTACCACCTACGCACGCTCGACCTCTTTAAGATCCTCTTCTCCTGTGAGGAAAAGGCGACGACAGAGGTTTTCTATCGCCTAACCTCACCAACGGAAGTGTAAAGGCATCCGGGAGTTTTGAAACCCACAACAAAACTTTGAATTTCTTATTATGCGAAATCTTTCATTATTTAGAGGAAAAAGACTATTTTTGCAGCGTCTTTAAAAATATATTTCCGTCTATCGTTCATTGTTTGTGCGAAGCCTTCTCGCGCTGTGTCGATAATTGGTTTTTGGAGAGTGCTTTGCTTTGGAAGTTTGAGAGGGATCCTTAGATTGGGGTTGTTAGAAAGAAAGAGTGGAAAAATATTGAACATTTCCTGAAAAATTGGATTCCCATCCGGCTGAAAGAAACTTTTTTCGAAAACGTGCTTTGTTATTATAGGTAAAATACAGTTTAATTTCTCTTATCGATCAAATAGATAGTTTTCTTTTATATTTTAAACTATAAGGCAGATATATAGTTTAAATTATCTTATTTAACTTTAAGAATAACATAAAATTTTAGTGACTTAATATTTAAAAGATTTTTTGACGTATGTTTAAAAAATTTATTAACTATAACCAAAACATCATAGTTGAAATTCTATATTAAACTATCGATGATAGTTAAAATATATTTATTAAAACTTATTAGTTGCCATAATTTACTTACTACAGGGAAAAAAGAATTTTATGTATGATACATTTAAGCAGTATATTCTGTAATCATCACCTTTTTTATTATTATACTTACAAAAATAAAGAAAACTATATGCACAATAAGGATTGAAAATTAATATTCAGAGAGGAAAAAAAAACAATGTGTATCAAAATTCAATGAATCATTATCGAGACAAGTAGGATTAAAGACACAAACAGTTTAATTGCTTAAAGAAAAATGTATTTCATTCAATCAGTTTTTCACCCCTTTTACACGCCCTCCATTAAAAGATTTGAAGCATTAATTTAGTTAAATAAATTTATATATTATTTTTTATATGTTATTATTTTTTATATGTTATTATTTTTTATATGTTCAGGAGATAAATTTAGTGAGATAGATGTAAAAAAATGACCATATGTTATTTTTTAGATATTTATTCACATCTAAGATATGCCCACTATTTGCCATTTACTTAGCAGATAGTAAAATACACTCTATAACAAAAAAATCGACGCACCAAGAAGGAGTTATCCGATTGAAACGAGAATTGGTGGATAGGAAGACAATGTACTGAATAGTAAATGATTAAAATTTCAAAACAATTGAATAATTTATTGCAGAGTTACAGTAACAAGTTCAATAAGGTGTAAACCCTCCTCTAGCCTGGATACAAGCTGACACGCCTTCCCATCATATCCCAGACATGCTCGATGGGAGATATATCTGGTGATATGACAGGCAAAGGAAGAGTTTGACAAGACAGTTCATTTCAACACGTGCCGTATGTGGTCTGGCATTGTCCTGCTGAAAAACCAGCCCAGAACGCTGCAAAGGGAACTGCAGCAAAACAGATCTTGGGATGTCGTCGACGTACCGCTGTACAGTAAGTGTACCTCTAATGACGACCAAAGGGGTTCGGCTGTCAAAGGAAATGGCACCCCATACCATAATGCCTTGTTGAGGGCCGGTGTGGCGTGCAATAGTGAAGGCAGGATCCTCCCTCTGCCCTGTTCGTCTCCAAACACGTCTTCGATGATCGTCAGGACACAGTTGGAAGCGGGATTCGTCGCTAAAGACTATACGTCCCCAGTCGGCATCATTCCAGCCTGATCTGTTCAGAACATTCATGCATACGAAATTTCAAAGCAATCGGATGATTGCTTCTTGGTGCGTCAATTTTTTTGTTATAGAGTGTATCTGTCACTATTACCATGATAAAATATTTACTTAAATATTATAAAGAAATGAACATAAAAAAAAATTGTTAAGTAAAGGAAAAACTGATAAAGTTTCAGCCACATTAATTTAAAAAAGAAGTTTCTTTTTTTTCTGAATTTTAAATTTATATACATCTTAAAAACATCGAATATTTAAGAAATTTTAAAATATTCAAGAAAAAAAAACGTTTGGAAAGTACTATAAATCTGCTTAAATATCAATTTAAAACATAGTTTTTATGTTTTTAATATAGTGAGAATGCATATAACTTCAAGTAATATTAATTCTAAATAAAAGATTTCACTTTGTTTAAGTAATATTAAATATTTTCTATTGTTCGAACATATTAGTAAGATTTTAGCTCCACAATCTTATTTTCCTTAAGCCATTTGACAGTTGAAAATAAAATCATTGTTCCTTCGAAGACAAGCTAGATGCAATTGTGACAGGCCTTTTATGATATCTGTATGAAACCCAACTAATTGTACACGTGAACGGAAAGTTTTGAAATTGAATTACCCATGAAGTTAATAACTGCAGCAGCATTTTTAATTGAATATGTACCTAAATTAATTTAGCAATAAAAATAAAAATAATTAGTTTTCGGTCATTAGATTAAAGTTCGAAGACAGGAATGCCATTTAATCAGCACATCCCAATTGGTCATGGAATTGAATTATTGACTTTATTATCAAATTATGTCTAAGACTTATGCGATTTGTTAAGTAGTTTAAATTTTTTTTTGTTAAATAGAACTTTAACACTGTATTACAGAAATTTATATATTACTCTCTGTTCTAGTTGCAGTCTTGAGGCAGAATATTTAAATTGAAGATCATGGATTGGATAATAAGCTGAGGCAAAAGGTGTGACTCAAGGCTATGTTTTAACCATATTTTTACGAAGTGCAGTAGAGCTCTGATTATCCACGGAATCTGGTGGTAAGGGTACAGCAGATAATAAAAATCGCCAATAATCCAAAAAAAAAACTCAAAATATAAGGTGGAAACATAAAAAATAATTTTAAAATGTATTCACACATGCCTATATATCTTTAACGTACACCAGAAAGCCTTGTTTTTCACTGAAACAACGAATGGTAAATTAAAAATAGTACATACATACTTTCTAAAGGTTTCATACATAAAATTTCATGCATAAAAGTATTTAATTACACTTTAAAAAAACTCCAGTCACCTAGGATAATCCTCTAGTTGATAATTGTGGCTCTAGTTGACAATCTAGTTGATAATTGTGGCTCTATTGTGCTTGAAAACCAAGCATCCAGTTTTCAACTATCCACCTTCTCCAAAAAGGCCAGTTCAAAAAGTTTTACTAGACATAAGATGGAGCAACTTGAACCTAATTTACGTAACTATTGCTGTAAACACAACTAAACTGAAATACAAAAACATTTAACAATCAAAATACATCAGATCATCCAGACATGCGCATCACCTTAGAAATAAGATGCGCACTGACTGCCATCCAAAAAAACGAGAAGTTAGCAGTTCATGAGTTCGGTCGGAAAGATCACTCTTTGAGATAAATGAATTGTTACTTTTCCCCTTTCAACATCTAGAATGAGCATAGCGTTTTAACAAGGTCCTCCGAAAAAGACCCGTGATGGGTCAGGAGTTGAAATACTCTCTTGCCAATCAGCCCAGGTTCAAATAGCGGTGATGGCTTATAAATTTGTGTTTTGCTCCCGGGTCGCAGCAATCACAATTTTGACGAGAAATTTATTTGTTAGAGTCACCTTGCGGCAGGGAAACCATGAAAGATTTTCAAGATTTTCCCCTCGTATGTGGATAATTGTATCATTCAAAAAGTTAAAGTTTTTTCATTCAAAAAGTCCTCTATAAAAGCGAGTTTGTCCCACTGATTTCTTATAGTGTGGAATGAATTTAAAATTGCAATATTGCAGAATTGTACATCTTGCTCGCAAATCTAATATGGAATGACTGTTTAACGCCAGTAATAAAATATGATAACGAAAGCTTCATAAGAAACTAAGTTGGTTTAAGAAAATACATGAATATAATATAATCTTTTTAAGTCACAATGACCAAGAAATATAAAGCTACTTTTCTTGGAAGAAATGTGGTTCGCATTTCGCCATGTGGTTTGCATTTTTTTGTTGTTGTTTCGCATTCCACCAAATTACATTTTATGACAGTCCACGTTTTTACATGCTATTTTGCTGGATATCTCTAAGGACAGGAGTTACGTGCCTTTCCACACGTATAGATTTATACATATATCCTTGGATTGGATTGAATGAAGGGTATAAATACATAGGAGCCTGAACTGTTTGAATGCGAAAACATTAGAGATGATGTAAAATGGTCTTTATAAGATAGAGAAATTATGAAGTGTTATTAACTAATTCTAAAATAAAAATTAAAAAATAAAGAAAACAAAAAGAAAAAAGGAAAAGATTATTAGAGTGCTCCAATATCGAATAACCTGTGCTTTGTGTAAAGGAAGACTTCTAAGGAGTGATAAATACTTATAAATGGGAAATTTTTTCACAATAAAATAAATATTGAAGTTATGAATTAAATTTAATTTTGTGTCAGCTATAAAGGCAACTTAGCTCTAATTATTGACTCAGGGGTTTCCTAGTTTTCTCGGTTCTGTTCAAAATTACAAGGGTACTATGAGTTAAATGCTTATTTCTTGAAATTCGCTTTATTAATATTCGGTGTTTGACAGCAGATACTAAAATATACTTTTAAACCCGTTTTGTATTTAGAAAAAAACTTTTTTTTTCCATTTCCATTTGTAACACTTATATTCATTCACACTCTTTCAATTTTTACTTATTAAGATTCCAAATAGTTTCGGATTGCGAAGTTTAATTTTAAACTGCAAAATAAACCAATTCATCTTGAAGTTAATTACAGCTCTCAAACGTAATCATACAAACTGTATCGATTCTCATCAACAAATCTCATTAATCACTCATCTAATTCCTAACTCTACAATTTACTGTCAGATATATGCCACAGCTCTAACTTCAACCAATCAACCATACCCTCACCCACCAAATCAGATGTGCATTTAGCGGTATAAAACAATACTTTAAACATACTTAATTGAAATCTGATTGAAGAATCTAGTGACTACCTATTAAGTACCCAGGCTGTCACATCTATCTAAATTAATTTATCATTTTCTACTCCACTAGAGCAATATTATGGTAAAAAAATTATCTACTTTCTACAATTAGCAGCTTTTTTTGCCCCCTCCCTAATTTTCTTATTTTACCCCATTTCCTTGGAGCAGCCGTTGCCTCTTTAATGAGGAATATTACAAGAGTCCAATTTACTGCCAAACGGGACTACATGGTGCCTTGTTCTCCAGTAAAAGGGGTTGGCCCACCGGGTGCATGATTGATCACTCTCAAAAGCTGATCAATAAGCAAGCGGTGAAGAAAAGAACGCATCAGTAAAATTGGAAATCGCACTGTTAAGCTAGCTGGCCCTAGTATTATACAAAAGTATGCACATGGCGGCAGGCAGCTAGAAGGTTGCGTTGTCGTTTGGTTCGTGATTGATTAGTTTAATTGATGCCTCCCGCAATATGGTCGCTGCATGTATAGGGTGGTGGAGGTTGAAGGCTTGAGTGTTTGCTTTAAAATTTAGGCACAAAGTGGCTTTATTTAAAGTATTAATTTTAGGGAAATGCATAAATTGATGGCGTTTTTATATTTGTTTGTGCAAGGTTTTGTGGATATTGTTTCTTTTTTATTCCTAAGATTCTCTTCAATAATAATTCAAACTAAGAGAAAATAATGTTTACATGGATTGAATTTTTCTCACTCCCCCCCCCCCCCCGATGATAAGAAAAAAACTATATTTTGGATATTTAGGAGGATTAGTGAAGTATACAATGACTGGCAAGATTGTTTTGACTGTAAATAAATAAAGCTTGTTTAAATTATTCTGCTATTTCTGAAAAATATTCGTTATTTTATAATGATTGTAAATAGTTAAAGCTTGTATGAGTTATTTTGCTATTCTCATTATTTGAAAATATTTGTTTTTCTTTGTTAATAATCAGGACTCGGAGGACTTTGATTATATATATATATATATATATATATATATATATATATATATATATATATATATATATATATATATATATATATATATATATATATATATATATATATATATATATATATATATATATATATATATATATATATATATATATATATATATATATATATATATATATATATATATATATATATATATATATATATATATATATATATATATATATATATATATATATATATATATATATATATATATATATATATGTGTGTGTGTTCCAAAATGCAGAGAAAACAAGGGAAAAATTACAGAACAATAAAAAAAGGGGAAAAACAATAATAAAAAAAACAATAACAAAAATCCGGAAATTTTTTTTCTTCTTAAAAATCCGGAAAATAAAAGATGTAATCTTTTTATCAGTTCACACGATTATATCCGCAAAACAGAATGCTTTCTAATGTTGCATTAATATAGCCAAAGCAAAATATATCTATACAATAGTGTGAGAAGCACTCAAAAAATTTTACAAAAAAATTACAACAAATAAAATAGAACTCAATAAGTAAAAATATCACGTAAAAACAGAAATAAAACATGAAATGAAAACTATAAGGCGAATAGCGAATTCAAATGAACTTACGTGAACGGAAAATTTATCAAGAATGATCTAAAATATTTTCGTAACAAGATTGCAAAAAATGAAAACAAAAGCGCAATTTAGCTAAAAGCGTAACTAGGGGAGTTTTGCATTAAAGTGCGCTCTTGCTGCATTACTGAAGTGCGTTTGATTTGTTACTTACCAAGGATGGGCCCGAAAATGGATGTGCGCAAGGTAATATTATACTGGATAATTTAAAGAAATTGACAATAAATAATTTCTGAAAATAAATATTTATTTAAGAAAAAAAAATATATAAAATAGAAAAGAGAGAGAAACATGAATTGCCAGTTTTCCACATAATTTTAGCTAAGATTTGCCCGAAAAGAATTTGCACATGGAAAAATTATATAAATAAACAAAGAAATTTTTTAGTAAATAATTTCAGCCATGGATTTGCCCGAAATGGATTTGAACATGGAAAAAATCCTTGATATAAAAAACTATTGAGTTAATCTTATATTATTGTGGATATATTTACTAAAAATTTTCTTTGTTAATTTATATAAATTTTCCATGTGCAAATCCATTTCGTGCAAATCCGTGGCAAAAGTTGTTTACTAAAAAATTTTTTTGTTAATTTTTTCCATGTGCAAATTTATTTTGGGCAAACCCATGGCTGAAATTACTTACTAAAAAATTTCTTTGTTAATTTATATAATTTTTTCATGTCCAATCATGTGCACACCCAAGGGGATTGCCAAATCTATCTAACCAGAGAGGTTAGATGGATTTCGTTAGAAATTCAATATTTAGGAGAAGTGTGCATGATAGAACAATATGTAAAAGAGTTTTGCTTCTCCTAGAGTTGAGTTAAGTTGAATGTAGCGTTTAATGGCACGTGATTTAAAGGAGGATATGCTGTGAAAAACACAAACTCACTTCGAGATAAATTCTACAGATTCCTCTCCATCGCTAAAAATCGCTAAACATGAAGTTTCGGTCTTGAAAATGAAAACAGAGTCATATGCAGGAATGTCAACTTCTCTGCTTTCTTCAAATGTTTTAATAAATTGGTAGCGAATTAAGGAGCAAAACTTGTATCATGAGGATAATTAAGAATCACCACGAGATAACTGCCATAAAGATGCATTTCATATGATACTTTGAATTTTTGCTATGTAGCGGTGAATAAAATACTTAGAATAAAAAACACTAAACTAAATATAACTTAAATTTCATTATCACTCAAAAAAAGTATTTTTTTTTTACAAAGCGGAGCAAGTTGGCATCTGTGCATATGGATAATTCTGGAGATTCAATATCCCTTCAATTTTCTAGCTTTCGTATACATGTTTTCGGTGTACACATACCAACAAGAGGCGCTTTCGTATTTACGATTCAAGCTACTCAAATCTTCATATTATTTTAAACTATATCGCTCATGGGCTGCAATAGCCGCACAACTCAAAAAATCATGCTTCGAGATAAGTGGTTTTAAAGTTTTCATCGCTAAACAAAATGCATGAGAAATGCTTTAGTTTGCTTAAACAAAGATTACCTTCAGGTTGAATTGTGTGTTGTGCTAGTATTGCTGCTGAAAGAATATGTATTTTCATATTTACACATGTTCTTAGTCCAAAACGCGTGTTTTTGTAGTTGTGCCACTATTTCAGTCCATGAGCGATATAATCACAAGTTAAGTAAATTTTTACATTATTGCAAACTATGAAATTGTGAATAATAAAATTTAAAATTTCAACATCGTGCTTGAGCAATTACGATTACATCCTAAATTATACGCTCTATTACAGAGATGAGGAATTTAATATTAAGAAATTGCGCATATTAGAACAAATTGAAAAAAAGTTTTGTACCCTCCGCGATAAATTCTACAGAGTCTTCTCCACTCCTAAAAAAAATCGCTCAACACGACGTTTTGCTCATGAAAATGGAACCACTCATACGGATAATTCCGGAGATTCAGTGCCCCCTTCATATCTTAAACTTAAGATCCCCCCCTACAGCAGATTTTTTTTTATCCGTACCCACTTTCTAGCCTTCGTATGCACGCTGTCGATGCATGCATATCAAGAAGAAGGGACGCGTTCGTCTTTAAGATTCAAGTCGAGAAGCTCTTTTTCGAATAAGCGGCAAGGCAGGAAGGCAAAGCGTGTTGTACAGAGGAAGTTATAGTGGAGGAAGGGGGGGATAGTAAGAAGAGACAAGGCTAGGAATAAATTCGACTCGCATCCTTTCTTTGGATCAAAGGAATTCCGATACTTTGGACTGGTGAGGGCACGCTTATAATGCGGCTATCAGCTGAAATGGAAATTCTTTTAGAATTCACATTTATAGATAGATAGATATGAGGAAAAGAAGGATCTGCATATTAATGTGTTTTGAGACTGAAATATATCGGATGAGGACTGAAACAGTTGAAAAGCAAAGTTTTTCAGGAAAAAGCATTTATCGTAAAATGTGTATAATATTTACAATGGAAAAATTCTATTTTCTGAAATAATATTATTGATATAAATATTTATATTTGTCAAAATTATCATTTTTTATTACCGTTGTAGAACAACTCGTCCATGTGTCTTGTTCAATCTCGTGAAGTTTTAGTTTCGAACTTTATTCGAAAGAAAATTTTTGAGCTCATTATTGGGACAGTCTTGCCTCTGCGCAGAACATTTTACATGAAACTAACCCATTTTTATGTTACGAGAAGGAAATCATTAAGATCTCATATCGTTGGATCAACACATTGAATCTATTTTTAAGTTGAAACAAACGAGTCAAAAATGACTATATTGTTCCTAACCTAAACAACTGTGAACACAAACAAACATAACAAAGCAGCGTAATTTTGTTCTGGTAACAAATTAAATGGTGTAAAAAGCCTAGTATGATCCAAAAATAAAGGATGGGAACAATCAAAATTAAAGGTAAAAAGTATCATTACCATACATTGGAATCAGGTTGCCCGGGAGTAAAGAGTTCAATGTCTTGACGAATGTTAGGACGGTAAATGAACATTAGTCTATGGTCCATATACCTCCATGCATAGTAAAAACTTTTAGTGTATCTCAAGGCTAAAAATAGGGTAAACTACTTTCTCACCAGTGTGGTGTAATGAAACACCATACGTAACTAACTCTTGAATCGTGGTGTTTCAATACACAAGAATGTTCTTTTACACTACTCGGTGTAAAGTAGCAGCCACCATTTCTGTTATTCAGAAAGACTAAAATTTATAACTGCAATAAAATATGACACACATAAGAGTCAGTAAACTCAGTTTTACGAATCTAGAATCACTAATTTAGGATCACTAATTATTCTTAAAATAAAATTACTTTTTTTAATAAAGCATGCACACAGCACTAGACTTAGTAAAACCAAAACGGATAGAAATTAAATAATATAAAATTATTTAACATAATTGACAGATTTATGTAAGTCTCCTTATGATAACATAATTATCTTTATTACGCAACCAACTAAAAATGCATATTCCTTTTCATAATAGTTTACTGCTGAGGAATGTGGAGGCAAAATTAAACTTTCGCCTTCTATAGAGTGTAAACGAGAAATGCAGATCATCCGACAGTTTCCAAATATGCGTTGAAATTGGTGAAAATAATTCGCGTATGGAGTGAATGCATCTAATGTTGGTGTAAGCTTTCTTATATATATATATTTTTTTTTTGGAGCTTAGATTTTAATACACTCTTTAAAGTGTGTTTGAACAATCGATTCGGTATTGACACGAAACAACAAGTATTTTTGGAGGTTTTGAACATTGAATTTGGATAGGTATAATGTCACATTTACACAAAGTTGTAAAAGCTCTTCCACAACAGCCAGTTGTTGGCCTAATGGTTTATGGTTAAATCTCCAAAGTTTTGAGGTCATTTATGATACGCAAAGTGACAATCATTGTGTTATTTGATAATCAAATTGAATAAAATTGGTTCGATGAAAGAATAAGTCCAGTTTAAAT
Organism: Parasteatoda tepidariorum; assembly: GCF_982258835.1. Taxonomy (NCBI): domain Eukaryota; kingdom Metazoa; phylum Arthropoda; class Arachnida; order Araneae; family Theridiidae; genus Parasteatoda; species Parasteatoda tepidariorum. Next base: position 65,686,303 of record NC_141760.1, on the reverse strand, counting down.
TTTTTTTAAAAATAAATTTCATTGTTAATTAAAAAAAAGTAGTTTGGTTGTTGTGTTTTTTGAACAATAGAAAAAAAGGCACAAAATACATGTATTATGATTAACTAAACAATTTTCCTCATGAATGTTAAAAATTCATTCAAAAAATAATTTCATCCAAAACAAAAATTAACGAAATAAATAAAGATAGAATTATAATAAAACAAATATTTTAACAATCGCTCCAATGAATTTTAAGTAAGGAATTTTGCTTTTTAATTAAGTAAAGATCCATCGTATTAAAATATATGTAACATTTGTTTTTATTTTTGTTTTTATCTGTTCAACGTTTTATTGCTGAAGTTCTTTGTTAAAAACCGTAAAGCATAATGTTTATTGAAGAAGAATATTTTTACACATCTTTTCTGTTTATCGGCAGTTGTATTATAAAAGCGTTGAACACTAAAATGTACAAATTTGTATAAAATGCATTCATTTATATAATGAGTAAAAGTGTTTTACTACTTTATGCACTGAATATATTATTTTAAGATAGAAGATGTATAAAAATAATCTTAAATGTTTAAAAGGAAGAACCACTTATGAATTATCAAGAGCTAAAATTGAATTAAAAAGGAAGAAAAATGTCGGATAGACCTTTCTTGATTTTTATAGTACATAAATTTTTTCATCAAACACTCACTGTGATAATTAAATTTTAATGTATTCAGCAGGAAATGTTTTTTATTCAGTTAATATTTTAGGCGGCAATTCTGTTTAATTTTATTCGAAAAAATCTGTTTTTTATCTAGAAAAGTTGGTTTCAAGAAACACTTTAGATTTTTACTTATTCAGAGCCGCGAGCAAGATAAAATATCCAGAGACTATTAACAAGTAAGATATATTAAAAAAAATTAAAAATAAGCGTGAAACTAAGTCTCATTACTTGTTTTTTTTTGTTGAAATTAAATCTTAAATTGTTTAAGTATTTTAAATGTGGATAAATTAAAATGTGTTTTCATTAAATTCGGTTAAAATGGCTTTCATTCTCTTCGCAATTTAACATTGAAGTTTTCTGTTTCAAAATTGATAGTTAAAAGGCGTGGTTAAAATTTTTGAAGCTATATATTTTTTTAATAGAGAATATTATTTGTACTTTGAAATTGATATTCAGAATTCACAAAGGTTTTCTCGTTTTTTGAAAGAATTTTTTTCTGAAAAATTCCCGAAGCGAACATTTTATAGAATTGGGGAAACTGCAAAATAGAGAGCAAAGTTTGCTGACCACTGATTCAATTCGTGAGCGGTGCAATTTATGAGCCCTTGCTTTAAAATAAATATATTTATATGACTGTTTTTTTATTGAAGAACTGTTGAGATTATAACTTAAAAACACAAAGCTTCAAAGTTTTCTTTATACTCCATTTATTTTCCAATAAAGTAAGTTTGGAAGATTCTGAAAATATTCAGAATTCACGAAAGTTTCTTCATTTCTTGAGAAAATTGTTTCTCGAAAAATTCTCGAATCGAACATTTCATCAAATTGGAGAAACTGTAAAATACAGAGAAAAATTAGCTGACCACTGATTCAATTCGTGAGAGGTGCAATTTATGAGCCCTTACTTTAAAATAAACATATTTATATGACTGTTTCTTATTGAGGAATTTTTGAGATTATAACTTAAAAACACAAAGCTCCGAAGTTTTTTTTTCATCCTCTATTTATTTTCCAATAAAGTAAGTTCGGAAGATTCTGAAAATATTCAGAATTCACGAAAGTTTCCTCATGTTTCGAAAAAATTGTTTCTTGAAAAATTCTCGAAGTGAACATTTTATCAAACTGGGGAAACTGCAAAATACAGAGAAAAGTTTGCTGACCACTGATTCAATTCATGAGAGGGGCAATTTCTGAGCCCTTACTTTAAAATAAACATATTTATATGACAGTTTTTTGATTGAAGAATTTTTAAGATTATATCTCAAAAACACAAAACCTCAAAGCATTTTTTCTCCATTTATCTTCTAATGAAGTAAGTTCGAAAAATTCTTACTTGAAGATGGTTCATAAAAGTAAATGCATAAATGAAATCACCACATTTTAAGTGTGAAATCAAACAAAAAACAGTTACATCGAAAACTATATTGAAAGAAATTGTTTTTGCTTTGTAATGAAATTGATATTCAGAATTCACGAAAGTTTCTTCGTTTTTTGACAAATTGTTTCCTGAAAAATTCTCGGAATGAATATTCCATCAAATCGGGGAAACTGCTATCTCCGAGGAAGCTAATTTGATCAAATGCATAAGGCTTAATGCTATAAATCGATGCATTTAAAAACATTTGATTAGATAAGATATTAAAAATAAAAGGAGCACGAACAAAAGAGTCCTCAACTACCACCACGATTTGAATCTGGGAAAGCTGTTTGACAGGTTCGTGAATTACTGAGGATATACAATACTGAGGATTTTAAATTAATGTAAAGAAATGCTGGAGACAGCGCGTAACGCATTCAGATGACATAGTAAGTGCAAAAGCAGTTTGGAGTTCCGTTAAGAATCACGTGATTTTGTGACGAAATGGTCATCGAAAATGGGGAAATAAGCTCCAAGAATTGCTGAATCGACAAACACAACAGTTTTATTTAAGTGTGTCTCCTATTGTTTTCGTAGTCAATTATTCGCTTGTTTTTTTATCAGTCGTTTTTTTATAAGTCGTTTTTTATAAGTCATTCAAAATGTCGCAAACTATTATATTACTATTTTTTTCAAGCTGGTAAGCAGTTGATCCCTCCATATTGTAAATATAGTACTGTTCAGAAGTCTGTATAAAAAGTATCATAAATAGGTTACTATTTTTTTAATTTATTTAAAAGAACATGTTTTAAATTGCTGTTATTTATAAGAAATCAAATGTTTAATTTCTACCGTTAGAAATGACCAACAGAAATTTTATTTTAAAATAAAATAACACAATTTCTGAAAACTTTCAAAATATCTTAACAATTTCGAGACTCAAAACTTTTCTTAGAAATTTCTAATCTCGTAAAAATACAATGCATACCAATTTTTTAATTTGATTTTGCAAATTCGTACATGGAAACTGCTTTATAGTAGAGCAGGTTATAATTTTTTTATTGATTTAAACGAAAATGTTTTAAATTAATGTTATTCATAAGAAATCAAATGTTTAATTTCTACCGTTAGAAATAACCTACAGAAATTTTATTTTAAAATAAAATAACACAATTTCTGAAAACTTTGATCACCCTTTTTCAAAATATAACAATTTCGAAACGCAAAACTTTCTATCGAAATTTCTAATCTCCTAGTGATACAATGCATACCAACTTTTTAATTTGATTTTGCAAATTCGTACATCGAAACTATTTTAACTAGAGCAGTAAATAGCATGACTCATTGGGTAAAACATATTTTTTTCTAAATTAAATAGAATGAGAGGTTTAATGGCACAGGTCCAAAAATATACGGACTGTGCCAAACTATACATTTTAAGACAAGAGGTAAAGCACACAAATTTATCTTCATAAAAAGCATTTTGTCTTAAATCAATATCAGCTAAAATTAACATGTAATTGATATGAATTTTTTATTTAATGAAATTTTTCTGATTAAGGTTAAAATATTTGAGATTTTATAAGAAAACAACAGATTCCTCCTATTTCAATGAGAATGGGGTGACAAAATTAGAACCCAGAAAGATTGTGATCCGAACAAAAGTGTTTTATGTTTATTAGGTAAAAATGATCGCTTAGTCTTAAAAGACTAGAGTTGCTAAGCATTTATAAATTTTATCTCAAATGTATAAAAATCTAATGGTTCTCTTGAAAACACAATACGATAATTTTCGTTCATATCTGAGAAACAAAAGGCGGATAAAAGCAAAAACCTCGCTATTCTTAATTATTAAATACTTATTGGATGTCTTAAAATGATCAACGATTCGAAAAATCAATTTGAAAAAAGAAAGAAATACGCGATTTGTTGCTTTTATTTGGAAAACGAGGGATGAAATGTGATTCTAAGTTAGTAAATAGATGGTGCTACTGACTAAGATGCAAAACAATGTTTCAAAATAACCACGATATGTAACAACATGATTCATGCACATAATTCAATTGGATCTACTTCCTACGTTACAGCGTCATCTATTGACGAACTTAGCGACTAGAAACTAATTTAGAAGCTTGGTTGGATTAATACTTTGTTTTCTGAGCAGAACATACATACATAATCATGTATTTCTACTTCTTTCCCTGTTTCTTGAATAGACTGTTTCGTTAAAAAAACGTTGGACATTTATAATACATCCTAACTTTACTCAAAACTACAACTTAAAAGATACCAAAACAAAAAAATTGACATTGTTAGCAATCCTTTTGAGAGAATGGTTCCAGATTTCCTTTGTTAAACAGTTTTCTATAAATAGGCTTGATATTTTATTCCTTAATGTTTGATTAGAAAAATGTATTTAAATATTTTATATTCCTTATTTTCTTTATAAATGCATATTTCATGCAAGCTACTTATCATTGGAGCTAAATTCCTAAAATAGGTTTAAAGAGAATGATTTAAATTTCTCTAACTAAAGTTTGTAGTAGTAGTAGAAGTTGATAATACATAATATCGTTAGGTTTTTAACAATACTATCAAGCTCTCTAATTTTAAACTAAATAAAACAGTTTTACAGAAAATGATTTAAATTTATCGTACTAAAAATTGCTTTAATAAAAGAAATTAATAATGAATTTTTTTAAAATCAATTCTATCAAACAATTTTTTCATTAAACTCCTTTTAATAAAACAATAATATTTTATTGAGTATGATAGTATCCTTCAAATATATAAGAGGTTTTAAACAAATTATCAAACCAATTATAATAAATTAGTAAGAGAAATTGATAGCTGCATTATTTTATCAATTGATAATACAGTTATTAATTTCTCAATCTAAATAAAATCTATCAATCAGAACAGAATAGTTTTAATGAATTTTTTTTACAAAGAATTGTTTTATAGGGAGAATAATGTTATCAAAATCTCAATCAATCCTATTGAACAATCTTTTCTCTAACCCGATCTATCAAGTAGTAGCATTTAATTTATAAATGCATTATCAATTAAATATTGGTTGTTCCCTCTATACTTTAAAAATTGAAAAAAGAGATTTCAGAAGAGTAATTGAAAGAGGAATTGATAGCTGTATTATCAATTTCTCTATCTGAATAAATTCTATCAATCTAAACAGAATAGTTTTAATGAATTTTGATTTTACAAAGAATTGTTTCATAGCGAGAATAATATTATCAAAATCTCAATCAATCCTATCGAACAATCTTTTCTCTAACCCGACCTATCAAATAATAATATAATAGTAACAGTAATATTAACAGCAATATTTAATTTATAAATGCATATTCAATTAAATATCGGTTGTTTTTTCTATACTTTAAAAATTGAAAAAAAGAGATTTCAATAGTTTATTTTCCTTATTTTTTATATAAATATGTCTTTTATGTTAGCTCCCTGCCATTTCTTCAAAATTCCTAAAATAGTTTTACAGAAATGACTTAAAATTCTCTTACTAAAGTTTGTTTTAGAAATCGATTTTATAGAGTGTTGGATAATCGATACTAAAGAAACAGAATGAGTTTTCAGGAACTCTAATGCTCAAAACAGTTTCGAAAAATGAATAAATAAATTTTTTCCCCTTCCAAAAAAAAGGACAAGCAGGAAGAGAATATTACAGAAAACGGTTTTCAAGCCTTTCTTTCTTTTTTTCCTAGAGAATGGTATTCTGAAACTGCCAATCCATACAGAACGCAGAACCAAGATATAGAATGAAGACAAATTGCTTATTGGCTAGCAACCACGACATGAATGATACTAAGAAAATAAATTTAGAGTAAAAGAATAGGAAGAAAGAGAAGGAATGCTTCGATGAAAAGGAGAGAGCAAATAAACTAAGAGTAGGTTGAAACGAAACTAAAAAAGAATTACTTGGATTTTCAAAGTGGGAAAATAATAACTGACTGAATACCAGTAAAAACAAAATCGAAGTCTTCAACGGAAACGGATTGCTGGGCCCACTGTGCCACTCATTAAGACTCAATAATGCCAACTAATAGCTTTCAGAGGATTGAATGATGCCAGAGGGGAAATAGATTTTTTAGGTGTTATTTGTAAATATGTCCTTCCAAACCACGAAAATATCAATTTGAGAATAACACGAGGCTTATAGTCTTGTTATGTTTCTTATGGGACTTAAATTTAATGATTTTCTTTTATTTTGTTGAAGCAATTTATTTGAAGGAAAGGGTATTAAGATACATTTGAGTTAGATTAGATGGTCGTTATCTTTTTCAATTTATCGTGTTCTAACATCAAAGCTAGAAAAATACGAGCCGTACGCAATTTTTTTTTTAAATGTTGATTTTTAAAACAAATAAATAATCAAATAACCACGACTTGGATGATACTAAGAAAATAAATTTAGAATCCAAGAATAGGAAGAAAGAGAAAGAATGTTCTTATGAAAAGGAGAGGCAAATAAACTAAGAGTAGGTTGAAACGAAACTAAAAAAAGAATCGCTTGGATGTTCAAAGTGAGAAAATAATAACTGACGGAATATCAGTAAAAACAGAATCAATGCCTTCAACAGAAACGGATTGCTGGGCCCACTGTGCCACTCATTAAGACTCTATAATGCCAACTAATAGCTTTCAAAGGATTGAATGATGCCTGGGGGAAATAGTTTTTTCTGTGTTATTTGTAAATGTGTCCTTCCAAGCCACGAAAATATCAATTTGAAAATAACACGAGGCTTTTGTACTGTTTTGTTCTTCAAGGGACTTATATTTGATGTTTTTTTTAAAATTTTGTTGAAGCAATTTATTTAAAAGAAAAATTTTCAAGATGCATTTGAGTTAGGTTAGAAAACGTTCCGTTTCTTTTTCAATTTATCATGCTCTAACATTAAAGCTATAAAAATGCATGTCGTATACGATTTTTCTTAAACGTTAATCTTTAAAACAAATAAGCAATCCAATTAAAATTTTAAAAAGCAGTTTGAAGTGACTTTTGGTTAACCGGTAGATATTTGGAGTTTAAAACTTTTGATTATGGTCAAGGAACTGAGATTCGAGAGCTGTGTATATTTTGTGAAGGGTTCGAATTTCGACAACTTGTGGATAAAAGTAGCGTCAAAAATTAGAATCGAATTGAATCTACGGTTGTATGACACTAGGTCCAAATGAGGACATGCTGCGTCAAACAATAGTCAATATCGGTCAAGAGGATAAATGCATATAACACTTTTCCCTAAAATACTTTAAGAATTGATAAAATGGTATAGGAAAAATCATAGATCAATTAAATCAGCTGAAATAAGTCAATACAATAAAATTATATCGTAGGTAAAATGGTGCTAAAGTAAGAATATACTTATAAAAGTGAATAAAATCATGAATAAAAAAAAAAACAATTATATAGAATTTAAAATATTGTTCGTAAAAAAATCATCCAGCAAATCCTGCATTAAATAGAGCTCCAGATAAAAGTATATTGGTTAAAAAAAAGGGTAGATGGTTAAAATGTGAGGATGGTGACTAAAATGTTGCTAGTTTTCAGTTTGTGAGGAGGTTCCTTAAACAGCAAATGAGGATGAGCCAGTGGAATAAATGGTTGATTCTTTGAAAACATGACAATTCGAAACAAAAAATTTCCAAAAATTAAAGTCTTCAAAATAATCAAAATTTTTTTTGCTTAATTGTTTAGTTACATTTATTGATATCTTACAGACAGCAGTGTAGTTTATTGACACTTGCTCAAGAAAAAAAAAAAATAGAAATTCTCCAAATTTTGAATGCCAGGAAAATGACATATTAGCTTAGAAGCTAAAAAAACAGTCATTTTAAGCTAATAAAAAACTCAACTTAAGCCTTTGCGTTAGATGGAACAGGAAATGCTTAAATTAATCCACTGTAGAAAGAATAAGAAATGTTTTTGTTGCTGATATGTATACAGAGTAAAATTGTGTATAATGAACAATCATTAAATAAATAAATAACTATGATTACATTCAAGCATATTACAATCTTACATAAACTTGGTATTAGGTTAAAATTTGCTTTCGATCTTTACATTATACTGTTTGAAAAATTTTCTTTATTCATGCAATAAGACATGTTCAGTTGGGATGGTAATCCAATCAATCTATTAACATAAGATATTGATTGCTGGCGCTATCTACTGTGGTTATAAATCACTAAATAAAAGTAGCCAGGAAAATGACTGATTTTCATGTGAGAAACAAGTTATTAGCAGAAAAAATTATTTTCCGCAAAGTTTTTGTAAATAATACCCTCTGTATATATTCTAAAAACGCTTACAACGGTTGAGATAAAAAAAATTAGATATAGAAAAATTTATGGGATGTTTTGAAGCTAGTTATTATTGGAAATATTGTTTGTGACGTACCAGGAAAATGACATTTTGAAATTCAATAAAATTTTTTAAATATACAAAACAGTCAATGCTAGTACAAGGTCATTTTAAAACGCTAACAGCAAAGCTACTTATTAAAATTTAAAAGAAAATTCCTTTAATAATATAGTATTAGATATTGGAGCAAGAGACTGTAAATTGTAATATTTTGTGAGAATCACCAATATGCTATTCGTAGATGGGAAAGCTTGATATTCTGCATCGCGTATTTATCACAGAATATTTGAGATTATAACTTAACAACACAAATCTTCAAAGTTTTTTTTTTCTCCATGTATTTTCCAATAAAGTAAGTTCTGAAGATTCTAACTGCAATATGGTTCACAAAAGTATATACATAAATGCTAAATTTTAAGCATGAAAACGAACGAAAAACAGTTATAGAACTTTTTGTGTTAGATTAAGTTATAGTTTTTAAACTGATAAGTATCAAAAATTGATTAAAGCAACAATTAAACCCCTTTTTTTATTTTGTGAAGTATATTATTATAGTTATTTTTTAAAATATGGGTAAAAATATAATTTCGATAAATAATTTATTAGTTTTATTTTAAATATTATTTTATAGTTAAATTTTTAAAGTGTTCTAACACTTTATACTTTTAAATAGTTTTGAAAAACAAATTAGGAACCTGTCAATTGTGTAAAAGTTATTGTCACTGAATTAAAATGATTTCAATTACTAAAACCATAATGGAAAATAAAATAGGGTATATTTAAGACATATTTTATAAAAATACATTTAGAATAAAAAGTATTATTCAGATAAAGTGGTATTTAATTTATCCTACAATTTTACATATTTAATTACAAACAGATTATAATTTGGTAAAAAAAGTAAAGGTTTCAAATCCTTAATGAGTTTGAATGCAGAAAAATATTTTAATATTCCGTAGAAAGATGAGGTGAATAACACCACAACGTATATTTTTAAGCATTATAGGAAATAATAATTTATAATCAACTTGTTCCTACTATTCGTTTTATTATTTATATAAACTATGTTTTTCGTAGGCACATTTTTGGGTTTAAAGTAATAGAACAACGTTCTTTCCTGTTATTTCCGTAGATTGAGTCTATATGTAAAATTCGTATACATTCTAATATTGTAAAATTCGAAATAACATTAACTGCAAACTAACTCATAGTGTAAAGGATTTGAGTTAATATTAACAGTAATACCACTCATACTATTCCTGGAAATAAATTACTGTTTGAAAAATCAATTAAAGAATGCGGTCTCAGAAAGTTCTAACAGTAAATGTAAAATTTTTAAACACTGGCACTGCTGAATGCAAAGAAGCATAACAAAACAATGCAAAACATAACGAAACCGATTAAACTATGTCTTTTGTTACTTGTTCTGCATTCACACTGAAAATGATTCCCGGATTTTTGTTATTTTTGTCCTCTGACATCACAACGCTGTTGATGAAAATGATGATTATTTTGAATAATACATCGTCTTATAGTTTTTCAAAGTCAGGAACGCCACCTATGGACGAATTTTGCAACTTATTTTTATACTTAGTAATAGTTATTTTCTGGTTTCCTAAGCAAGATGAAGCATTTTCAAATCTACAATAATTTTCGGGAATTCCAATATCTTATATTTTGCATAGACAAATTATGATTTTCCAAGCATTTAAATAATCTTTTTTTTTTCAAGAATGAAAAAAATCTGTTTTGAAAATTATATTTTTGTCATGCAAAATTTTCCAATTTTTATGAAAAAGAAAAAAAAAAGTAATCCTTTAGGCCTAAAATTTAATATACAATTATTTATTATGCCTTTTAAAGGCAATACAGCTTGAATAACTTTTATTAATTTCGAGAAAATGAATTAAAAATTTGCGATCATAAAAAAAAAACGTAATTCATTCACATTTAACAGTGTTTTAAAAGAAAACACCTCTTAGACATGCATGAATAACTTCCCCGCTAACCTTAAAACAACACTTTTTCTAGGAAAAAAAAGAAAGTGAAATATCGCGTACTAGTTTCTTAAAATGAAAACTTAATTTTAAAAATAAATTGTAGCTTTAGAAAAACATTTTTAAATATTTAAATATTTATGCTGAAGTATTTTCCTGAATACTAAATTTTCTTGAGTAAGCTCTTTTTTGAAATTCGAGCGCTGTGGATTATTTTTAATAGACACTTGATCCTGAAAATAGCGTTTAGGCGAATCGGAAGCAATTAATAGATTTTTTTTTGCTCTATTTAAGAACGAAAAAATCACGTTGTCGCAATAACTCTCAATTTAAAGTGGATAATTGAGTGCTTATACTTTACCTTGTCATTCTTTTCAAGGAACTAAAAAGTGTATCCCTACTTATTCGGTAGCTTGATCTAATTTTGGGAGCATGAATTAGATAATTAGTTACTAAAATTTCGTTTTTATTTAGTGTGTAAGGACTCTAATGTATTTTAACTTTCAAATATTTAATTAGAAAGTTATTTTCAAAGTAATATTGAAAGGAAATATTTACATTTCGTTTAAAAAAATGGGGAAATAAGAAAAACTTTGACTTAATAGGTTAGAATTGCTTTTTATTTTGTTTCAAGAGGCATTGATAACTTCTTTATTTTTCCAGCGTCGTATATTCTTTTTTTGTTTTTTATCGGTACTAAGTTTAGCATGTTTATGGTTCTATTTTGAATACCTTTAACGTGATCAAAGCACAAAAATGTTCAAAATTTCGAGAATTTTTGAAAAAAGTACAATTACTTTCGCTTCAATATTTATCACAATTTAGAAACAATGCACTTCTTTTTAAAAACTATTTCAACTCAAGAAACTCAAAACTATTTAAACTATTAAAACTATTTAACTTCAACTTTAAAAACTATTTAAACTCAAAAATCAACACGTATTTTTTTTTCGTAAATAAAATTAATGTTTAAGCACAGATAAATTCCTTTTGCTGATAGAGAAGAAGGCATGATATTTAGAGATGATTCTGATGGAAGATATGCATTTTTAGAGAGCAAAATTGAACATGAAGCATGAAAATAAAGTAACAAGTAGAAAAAATTAAGGTTTATTCCGATAATACTATCTAATTTAACATCGTATATAAGGCAGCAGAAAATGTACACAATATTATGGTTTAAATTTAAAATGTTTCCCTTTTGCGATTAAATGTAAAGCTTAATAGATAGATACGATATCTATTAATTTATTATCCACATAATTATATTGTTGTAACGATGGTTGATGAAAATACTATATCAAGTAAAAGGAAAGATATATAAACTGATAATAAACTATCCTAATACAGTAATATGGTTTTACGAAAGCAAATTTCTAACTTATTTTAATTTTGAATTCAAATGTTTCTTTTTTGTGATTCAACTTAAATTTAAAGTTTAATAAATAGATAAGATATCTATTATAATTTATTATCTACATAATTATATTGTTGTAAAGATGTTTGATAAAAATACTATATCAAGTAAAAGGAAAAATTATATTAACTGATAATAAACTATCAAAATAAAGTAATATGGTTTTACGAAAGTATCTAAAATTCCTAACTTATTTGGATTTTGAATTCACTGTTCAAGAAATCTTATAAATCGTGCTTAACATTTATCCTTCACAAAGAAATTTATTGTTTCTTAGAAAGTAGGGCATAAGAAACTATGTGTTACAAAACATTTTGTATTTTATCTAGCATGAGATTACGGTAATCAATTTGATTTATAAGAATTGTGTTGCAGTTGCTCTTAATACAGCTATTCATACTAACACTCTGAAAAAAAAGAATGATCAAAACTACCAGAATACGGTAAAGTTTACTGTGTTTCCAGCTCCGTGGAAACACCAAAAATCTCTAATTTTTACCGAAGCGTTTAGGTAATGCGATATTGGTTAAATTAACAATAAAATATGGTTTTATAATATGTGATAAATTTTGGTAAATGCCATAAAATCTGGTAATTTTATCTTGATATCTTAACTCAAAAACCATTTATTTGGATAAGTTTACTATACTATATTTTGTAAAACTGAAATTTCCGGTAAAATTTTATCACGTGAATAGAAAAATTTCACAGGGAATGGTTCAAATATCGTATATTTTGGTTTTCCTTACCAAAATTATGTTTTTTTTTCATTTTTAAAAATTTTTTTAAATCATAATGTTATTAACACACAATATGGATTTTACAGTAATTTTTTTTCTCCGTGCTGCAGAAAGTGAAGCAGAGACGGTATGATGAGTTACTTTATAATTTCAATAAGATGGAGTGAAGTAAGTTATTATAGATCTGCAGGAATTTTTCTGCTATTAATAATTCCAAATTTCTTTGGACATTTGGAGGATTAGGAAAACTGTATTATTCTTTCGCATGAGGCAGTTGTCTAACAGTACGCTTTATTGTTAAGTCTCAAATTATGAAAGTTAAATTCTTGATCTACTTCTCAATTGCCACATTTATTTAACGTTTTAGAAATTATTAAGTATTATGCTATAAATGCAAATGCTCACTACATATTTTAATAGTTATTTTTTGATATACCTTTTCTCTATTTAACTAATAGTACGCTTATGTGAACAAATGACTGTATGAGGTGCCGAGGTGGCCAAAGGGATAGAGCGTTCGCTTTCCAGTGAGGTGAATTGGGTTCGAATCCCAGTGGTGACTGGTTGATAGGAATTCTGCTTTCAGATAGCAGCAATCACAGTGCTAACATAAAATATACTCAGGGGTTGACAGATTAATAGTCAGGGTCCCCTTGCAGTCGGGCTAACCGTGGGAGGTTTTTGTGGTTTGCCTTTCCATGTAACTCAAATGAGAATTAGTTCCATCAAAAAGACTTTTGCAAAGACTAGCTTGTCCTAATGCTTGATCTAGAAGTATTCCTTGTCTTCTGTGTTGGGTTTAAAATTACAAGGCTGCAGAATTGAGAATTGATAGTCGTAAACACAGAATTGGGTCGGTTGCTTAACGCCGGCTATAAAAATAAAGTAAAAGGACTGTATCAGGCTATTATGGACGCATGATTGTAGGGCTATTTAGGATACGTTATTATGAGATTTCTGTGATAATAATGGGGAAAAACAACTGAAATATCAATTATGAGATCATTTTTTTTTATAAATTAGAATATATTCGTATAGTATTCAACTTATAAAAATTTTCTCTACATTTTAGGGTTTTAATTATAAAATTTAACAAAGTTTTGTGCAGTGAACAATTTAGGGAAATCTAAAGCTTTAAAACATTTGTTTTTTTTATTCATAAATTGATTATCTTTCAACTTTATTGATTTTTTTAAGGAATATGTAAAATGTGTAGGTACTTCTAAAACCTCTCATCTGACATTTAATATTGATTTTCCCACCTACTTCACAAAACAAAAAAAAATCTGCTATATTAATTTTAAAACTAAATAAATATTAAAAATGAATGAGATTATCTTTGAAATAGTTTTTTACATAGCTGATTTACTGTTAAATTCTCAATTATAAATTAATATTTGTAAGAATTTAAATATGATTAAAATAAACATTGCTTATTCAATAACACAACGATATTGATAAAAAATTAGTATAATTGAAGCTATTGTTCTTTGCATACATTTAAAAATTTTCAGATTGGCAATTGTTTGTTAAAACCCTTTTATCGCGAATTTTGAAAGTTTTGGAATAAATGAATAATGAAATATTTACCTTACTTCAAGACTGAATACTTAATAGAGCGACTCTTTTATTTATTAGAAGTTATTTCTCCGAAGTTTAGAGGCAAGCAAGGACTAAATCTATTGCAAAAAATAAAGAAAATGAAAGGACGAAATATTACTTGGGTACTTTTGATTTGTGTGCTATTGTGGTATTGAACTATTACTGCAAAGGACAGTGGTTATTTTTCCTGTGACAGTTTGAAATCCCCCTATCTGCATATCGATGGGTACTTTAAAGTCAGTTATGTAAAGGTGGTCTGTGCATGTGATGAAAAAATTTGATGACTGTTGGTATTACTATTTCGTTAAAAAAGTTGAATACTGCATCATTAGTTGAAGAAGATGTTGATTGATGTGCTTCCAATTATTTATTGCTTTATTCTAGAGAAATACAGGCCAGAAATTAAATTTAAACATCATAAACTGCTTAAATGAAGAATCAAATTATGATTAATAATAAAAATATTTTTTTGTTGAAATTATGGAGTTCCGAATTAAAAAGTTTTGATTTTTATGTACATATGATTTATTAAATATAAAAAATTTTGAAAATGCCCCGGATGGTCTGGCTGCAGGGTTAAGCACCCACAGGACACATCCGTTCTTTTAGAAATCAAAAATGCGAGTGTCTTGTATACGTTGGAATAGTTTTTGCAAAGGTAAGCTAAGGAATCCATTCTTCTCATTGGCTTTTAATTGCTTTAATTTAATGCCAAGGCTCATTTTCTTAGCCTTAGGCATTCAAAAGTGTTGGCGGAAAAGGAAATGGGAGAAATAATAGCAAATTTTAATGAAATTAAAACATTAGCAACCATATAATGATTTTCGAATTCTATGTTAATATGTTAGGCAGATGAGGGAAACTCTAAAAATAGATCTTATTCTGTACTCTATTCAAGATTACGGTATTAAAAGATTACCGATTTAATTGATGATTTTTATTTACTGAGAAAAGGATTAAATAAGATAATAATTTAGTTTTTAAATGTTAGGAAATATGTTATGTATATTTCAGCATGACAGTACGCAATGCCGACCACATTGCCACCATCATGCTATTAGTCTTAAAATTGTGGAGCTTTACCTCTACTACCATTTTTACTGTACTCTAGTAGAGACGAAACTCTAAAAAACTTTTTAAGTTGGTTCTGAAATAAGAGCTAAGGTTAAAAAATATTGCCTCAAAATCCGTAACATAGATAAGGTGTTTATAGATAATTAAAAAATAAAGTAAAATAAAAAGAACAAAAGCTTTAAGTGTTAAGTTTTGTTCAAACATCCGGAGAAAAAATAGTTAATCTATCTATCTCTCTATACAGATTTAGACAAAAAAAAAATAGATACAAAAACTTTTATTAACTGTCATTTTAGCTAATTTGAAAAAGGCAACATTAAGAGCAAACGACGTGTAAAAGCCGACATTACAGTTATTTAGGATCGGCGAGATTTGTTGCAATTACGTATTTTGACTTCCCATTTTCTTGTTTCTGGACTTCAACCCTCTAAAATCTGTAACTGTAACGTTGTTCGGTCCGAAGGTTGCCAAATATAATTACCTAAGTTACATAATCATAAGTACATTAAGATTAATTTAGTTTCCTTCGCTTTAGATTTATGCAAGGTCATTATTAGGTAGAAACTACAAGGGAGATTAAAAATGAAGCCCAGCGGCTGCTGCTTCAGAGAGCTGCAAGCGAGTTCTTCTTCATTATTGCTTGGTAACTTAATACAAAAGAGGGACTTGTTGATACAATGTTGGGTTCAAGATTATGGATATAATTATAATCTGATTTTTGATATTACAAGATTTATTGTAGGGCTCTAGGTTGTGAAAGTTAAAATTAATTAGTTGAATTACTGAATTGCATTGAATTATATTTTTAAAAGTAGTCAGTTTTATTTAATGATTTTAAGTTTTTGGTGACCTGAAAAATATCAGGAAGGTTTCGGAATCTAGGTACAAGAATATTATCTTCTTCAGAAAAAGAAAAGAAATCCCGTTTTTAATTTTTTTTACCATAATTTAACACGGGTTTTGCTATACCAATGTACCCTGTTGATCTTTATTTTATTTTTTTTTATTTCCTAAAACAGACTTAGTTTGTAGCACCGTTTGCTTTGCTGATTGAGTATGCAGTATCATTTGAATATACAATACAATGTATATCCATCATTTAAAAGAAGTTAAATAACTTTTGGATTATACATATTTTAACTTTTTTTTGGTCGTAGAGAGGAGGGGGGGGGACTCATGTGATTTTTATTATACATATTTTTACTTTTTTTCGGTTGCAGAGAGGAGGGCGGATTTTATGATTTTTACTATACATATTTTAACTTTTTTTCGGTTGAAAAGAGGAGGGCGGCTCATGTGATTCTTATTATTCACATCTTAACTTTTTTTCGGTTGAAGAGAGGAGGGCGGCTCATGTGATTCTTATTATTCATATCTTAACTTTTTTTCAGTTGTAGAGAGGAGAGCGGCTCATGTGATTTTTATTATACATATTTTAACTTTTTTTCGGTTGAAGAGAGGAGGGCGGCTCATGTGATTCTTATTATTCATATCTTAACTTTTTTCAGTTGTAGAGAGGAGAGCGGCTCATGTGATTTTTATTATACATATTTAAACTTTTTTTCGGTTGAAGGGAGGAGGGCGGCTCATGTGATTCTTATTATTCATATCTCAACTTTTTTTCAGTTGTAGAGAGGAGAGCAGCTCATGTGATTCTTACTATACATATTTTAACTTTTTTTCGGTTGAAGAGAGAGGGCGGCTCTTACTTGTATAATGTTCTATAATGTATAAATGTGAGTTAAAATTATTTTCTGAGATTTAGTTTTTGAAATTTCGAATAGATAGTAAAGAAAAATAATTTAAAATTTAAAATTGCGTTAAAATAATTTTCCAAGTAACTAACTACTAAGTATCCGATGTAATATTTTTCTTGCCAACAGGAAATTTTTAAATTAAAAAATACTATTACGAAGTATAAATCTTTATTCGGATAGTGATGAGTAATAGTAAATTTGTAGTAAAGGCATCAGCATGGTATCAGTAAATTTAAATTAATGTTCCGCCTATTCATTTTACGTCAAAACACGCAACTTTTGTAAAATTTAGACAAAATTCAAATAAATCCTACAAATTTTTTTTATAACATAATGACTTTAGAATCGGTGCACCTGTTTTACATCATTAAGTAGAAGTAATTATCGTTAATCACGTCTCTTTTTTATTTTTCCGTCTTTGCACATAACTTGAATTTTCCCTAATTGGATATGCATAGTTTACGATAAACACATTCTTTAAAATTAGGATTTTATGAGAATGTGATCCCTAAAGTTCAATCTAAAACCGTGAGAAAATAAGCAATTATAATAAAAAAAAAAGTGAAAATGCAACTCACATCAGACGGAGGTAAAATTATCGTACTCAATGAAGGGCATTTCTGGTATTAAAAGCAAAACAATATGATATTTAAGCCATTCATTAGACAATTTTGTCCGACCATATGACAAAGTCTTACCGGAAATTCAGATTTCTGAAATTATAATTCTTATTACCACAAATTTAATACAAAATACAAAACTGAAAGTGAATTGTACCGGATAAATAGTTTTTATGCCATGTTCTAAGATATAATGATAAAATCACCAAATTTTATCCTATATAATGAAACCATATTTTATTACTAATTTTATTATAATCATTACCAAAGTGCTTCGGTAATAATTACTGAGCTTTTTGGTTATCCTATGGAGCCGGAAACAAGGTAAATTTTACCATATTCTATTAGTTTTGACCATACATTTTTTTACAGTGCAATACTTTTTTCATATTTATTTAAATTACTGTACAATATTTCAAGTTGGAACATATTATTATTTTAACAAATAAATAGTTCATTCGATTGAGCAAAATGTCTGTGGATAGAAGTTTTAACAGAATATAACTTAAACTAAATGCTTCTCTAGAAAAATGTATCATGATTGTAATGTATAAAAAATCATTAATGATGTAACTGATTTATTAGGTATGTTAATAAATTGAGTATTCATATAAATGAATATTTTTAATTGTGTTTAATGTGTAAAAACCGTTGTATATATGAATGGCTTATTTTCATTGATTTAAAAATTTCAATGATTTACTTAAAATTAATTAGTTAAATGGTGAATTTAGTTTATAAAATAACGTAAGTGATTTATTAAACACTTTTTAATTATGTTAAACAATCAAGTAGATATGACAATAAATTGTTTTAATTCGCCTCCAAGCGCAAGAAGTTACTGAATAGATAAATGAAATTCATAAACTGGTTTAAAAATTCTTAAACTGACTCTTTTGTTTTTAAAAAAGTAAACGAAAATTAAAATATCCCTATAAATTGAATTAGTGTGATTCCATGGCAGAGAAGCATTATTTTAGGAATACAAAAAAATTATTTCATGTTTTTACATTTAGTACCAAACTATCAAGCATAGATGCATCCAAAAAATATGCAATTTTATTTCACACATCACGTGACGTCAAATCGCTGTTTTATGTGCTTAAGAAATCCACTGTAGTCTGGGCATGTTTCTTTTTCAAACTAATAGATTCTTTTGTTCTAAATGATTTAAAAATATAAATGAGTTATTTAAAATATACATGATGTTATATAGCAATATAAAGACAAAAAAAACTACATATTTTTAAAAAAGGAAATTCCCAATACGAGAGATCTATAATACTTCTGCTCGAAATATCTAATGCAATTGAACAAAATCCAATGCACTGGTATTGAAACGAAATTTCATTGGAATTCTGAAAAAAAAAAAAAAAAAAAACAAAATTGCAGAAATTATTTTTTTTGTGACAAATATATTATTTGATTTTATGCACTGCGGACAGGAAAAAACCCATGGAATTACCCATTCATGTGCTTAAGAGACGCACAGTTGTGTGTAGATGTTTCATTTTCAAGCTTATAGATTCATTGGTTTAAATTAATTTAAAATTATAAATGAGCTGTATAAATTATACATAATGCTTCGTAATAACAAAAAAAAATTTACAATTTTATAAAAAAAGGAAAAAACTTTCATTTAGAAAGGTATAAAATTCTTCTGTTCAAAGTATCTAATGCAATGGAGCAAAATCCGATACATTGGTATTCAAAGAAAATTTCATTAGAATTCTCAAAACATTAAACCCTTAGAAAAATTTGCCCTAGAGAAACCTATAGTAATTTGCAACAACCTATGGTTACCATAGAAATTTCTTTGGTAACATAAAATACGTCTATGGTAACCATAGAGATCTGAATGGTATTTATATGGCACAACACCATAAGCATATGGCAACCATAGAAATTTGTATGGTAGTATACCATAGGCTTATGGCAACCATTGAGATTTGTATGGCATTTATATGGTCCGACAACAGTGGCTTATTGCTGTTATAGTTCCTGCTATTTTCTTCCAAAATTCTAACTTTGGAAGAAAATATCAGAAATTCTTTTTTTTTTTTGACAAATATATATTTTAATTTCATCCACCGGGGACTTGATAGAACCATGGAATCACCACTTCATGTGCCCACAGTAATTTGTACATATTTCGCTTTCAAATTTATATATTCATTTGCTCCAATAAACTTGAAAATATAAATGAGTTTTATAAACTATGCACGATGCTTTTAAATAACAAAAAAAAATTACAATTTTGTGAAAAAAAGAAAAAAAAAACTTTCAATGAAATAGGCCTAAAATACTTCTGTTCGAAGTATCTAATGCAATAGGGCAAAATCCAATACACGGGTATTCAAAGAAAATTTCATTGGAATTCTCAAAAACAGGAAATATTGGAAGAAAATTGCAGAAATAGACGAGAAGTTATGCAAAAATACCTATCTTTCTAAGAGAATTGCTTCGGATTGAAGCCAGAGGAAAATCGGTTTTCGATTCTCATGCAGACAATGAACTGTTTTAAATGCAGATGTTTGAATCCTATCACTTCCTTTTCCTCTTGTATAATATAACTTTAGAAAATGCATTATGTATAAGTCTCCTTCATTCGTCATTTTCGTGTAAATAAACCCATTCAATGTGTTTGAGTGTGATGATGAGCCTCTATGGTTCATCTTTCAGCGGTGGAGTCAGAAAATTTGTTGATTCAGGCTCTTCATAGGCATATATTTATGAGAAAAATGAAGTATTTTTTGGAAATAAAATCATGACCGGAATTTTTGTAAATGAAAGGAAAAGTTGATTTAATTTAAAATAGATTTTCGTTTCATTTTTATAAGTAAAGCTATATATTTTCAAATATGAAAGGAATTTTATGCTATGATAGCAAGTAAGCACTATACAAATAAAGAAATATCCTACTTCGGTAGAATTATAAAATAAATTATTTGACCAGAGCGGAAAAATATTATTATGGAAAAAATATATTATATACATGTGTTTGATAATATTATAATTTTAACTACATTATAATTTTTAACACCGATATTAAAGCAGTTGCATCACAAATGCTCTCAATTTCCAGAACTCTTTTCAATTGAAATTGGGTTCATGCATCAGAAAAATGTAGTACAATGTACCTTAAATTGAAAAATTAGCGACACTCAAACTTAATAAATTTTCTCTGTTTTTGGCAATAATGATTTCTGAAAAATTGCTTTGAGTGCACATTTTGTCAAATACAGGGCGTTACTAACTCCACCAAATAACGATATACTTTGTCCTATGTATAATGAAGCAAAACCATCTAGGAAGTATTTACAAAGGTACACTCATGAATATACTATAGTTTTGATTCGATAAAAAAGAACCTCCCTCAGTGTCCAAACACAAAATGACAGTAGAAAAATAACCAAACGCACACATGTGCAATGTGGTTTAACCAGTAAGAGAAGAGGAACAAGTTTGAAAAGGATAATAAAAGAAGGGAGATAAGAAACAGGCGTTGGAGGGTTAGGAAGGAACGCCAGGGTGCAAATATAGAAATTAACTTAGAATAGATTTCCAAATATTGGAAAAAGGACAGGATTCTAGAAAGAACATATTTGTTTGCTCTTTATCCACGTTGTTTGGCATAATTACTCTCACTTGTTTGAAAATAAGAATTTCGTCAAAAATATTACGCTATTTAACGTTTAATACGATTGATCAAGTAAAGTAAAAAAAAAATTATAGTAAAATGATTTCAAGTCGTCATCAGGAAACGAGCCCAAGAAATCTCTTGAGGAACAAAAGTCTAATTCCTGTACAGTGCACCAGAGAAAATGAGAAGGGAAAAAAAGCAAAAAAAAAAAAAAAAAAAAAAAAAACGGAGCACTATGAATAATTTTTTTATCAAATGAACGGATATTCACGTTCTAGAACTCAATCATAATGGTTCAAGGGGGGGGGAGGAGGAACTGAAATATGTTCATTAATAAGTGCAGACGATATATTAAGTTGCATTATTAGACTCAAAAACGTACTTTCTCAGAATAAACATGCCTATTTTTTCAACGCTTTAGGATTTTTGAACTCCCAAAATGTAGCCACAAATGTTATTTTACTGTTTGCGTATTTCGCTGTATATCAAGAAATTTTTAAGTGAATTGTAAATTTTTACTCACAATTATAAAGTTCGTTTATCCAAAGATAATTCCATGCAAAAAACAACTTTTAGTTAATAATTGTCATTTTTTATTATATTGTTTAAGAATGGGAGAAAAAATTTTGAATTGTAAGGCATACAATTTTCTTTGTTGCATCTTTTAAAAAATGTAATTTCACATAAACAAATGCAATTATTTAAAATTTTATTTCAATTTGCAAATGAATAGTATTTTCGCCATACAGCTCAAAGAGTGCTTTTTCGTTTTATTGAATTGTGATGGTGTTCTTGCGAGATGAACTTAGTATAATTTTTTTTTACCTTTTATCATTGCTCGCACACAATTTTGTTATAGTGAGCAATCACGTTAAAATGAATTACCGTAAACCGGGGCGAGTCAACCCATCCAGGGGCGAGTTTACCCATTTTAGTTTTATTTAATTTTCACTATTTTAAATTGCGAATAAAATTTTTTTTACCGACGGAGGACTTAGTTCAGACTCTAAGGAAGATGGCGCTGTAGTAGTGTGATCCGTTTTTATTTATTTGGTGTCTTTTTAACCGACCTGTTCAAACGTCTTTTGAGAGATTTGTATTGAAAATCAGCAAACTTTTAGTTGGTGCTCCGTAAGTATATTATTATTATTACTATTTTCACTTTGGTTAAGTGATAAACTTATCTAAGACTAAGATTACATTAATTTTATATGAAAAAAACCCAAAAAGAATGTAAGTTTTGCTGTTGTAAACAAAAAGCCAGAATTCGCGAGGCGAGTCTACCCATTCGTATTTAGTTTTAATAAAGCATAATAATATAATTTAGAACTTTGTTTACATTAAAATTAAGTCATTTTAAATGAATTTGAGTATATTATTTTAATTCTGCATTGATAAATTTATCATTAATAAGAAAATTTATAGGTTAAATATAAATGTAAATATAAAATATGTTTATTTTACCTATTTTTTAAATTTTTATATTACAAAATTAACTTTTTTTATTTAATGCAAGTTAAATAAATTATTATTTATTATTACAGATGGTTCGAAATTATATTCGCAAAACAAATGGATTTAAATGTTACAAAAAAATGTCATGATTTTGTTAATAATCTCTAACTATTATTATTTATTAATTATTTAATTGTAAATTTATATTAATTTTAATTTATTTTTATCAACAATAATCAGAAAAAAATGTTATTTTATAATGTTAATGATTATAAAAAGAAAACTGTGATCAAAATGTGATAATCGATCAAGTACTCAATTTGTGTTATTTTCTGAATAAAAAAATGGAATATATAATAAAGTTATGAATTTTACTTTCTAAATATCCTATATAGTAACTAAAATAACAATTTAATAGTAAAATTTGATTATTTACAATGTTAACATTCATTTTAGTAGAATGGGTAGACTCGCCCCATACGAGAGATTTGTCAGCAGTTCTATAAAAATATACAGTAACAGCGTAACTGTTAATATTTTCTAAAATCGATTTCACAGCTTTAAAGAGGGATAAATAGCGATTCCGAAACACCTATTAAAAGCCTTTTTTCTTTACTATTTACAAAAGTTTGACCACTTGAAAGTTGACAAACTGAAAAAATGGGTAGACTCGCCCCGGTTTATGGTACGTTCTAAATGTCACACAAAAACTTTTATTTGGGACATTTCGCTCACTTTTAGTTAGTCACTTTTCAGTTGTACCGAGTAACATATTCTTTGAAATTTCATTACTTACTTTAAGTTTTACTTTTTTTTTCTAATAAAAATAAGAATAACCTAAAAAAGCTTTGAAAAATTAAATTATGATTTAATTAATTATAACTAAAAATGTGTGACACTTAAAAGAACACACTATTAAGAAGACTGCTAATATCTAGTACATGTTACAGCTTGTTAAGCACTGAAGCAAGTTAAATTTTTTCATGTGTACTAAAAATAATGAATTTTTACTCAAATTGCCTCAGGTGCTTATTTTTTAAAAAACATAAAAACAAACAAACAAAGGAACACAGTTATGTTATTGGATTGGAGTTGGAAATGTTGTGTAGATTATTTTAAATTTTTTTTCCGGGAATCTTTCAAATGATGAAGGTAATTTTTCTTCGTATCAGTTTCATACTGAGAAAAACAAGTATAATTAAATTCATCGGAATATGATTAAATTTACCACATTTTTGAATGTATGGATTCTTAAAAAGCTCGGTAATTTTTACCGAAGTGTTGATAATGAGTTTGGTAAAATTAAGAATAAAATGTTCTGTAGGTATGGTTTACCGGAAATATTTGTTTTCAAAATTATAGTTCTTACTGTCTTTTATTTAGTAAAAAAATACAAAACTGAAAAGCAAATTCAACGTAACTAATGGTTTTTATACCATGCTGTAAAGTATGATGATAAAATTACCAATTTTTATCAGATTGACAATTTTTTATCAGAGATTATTGAGCCATATTTTACTGCTAACTTTACCAAAATCATTAGAAAAACGTTTCCCCAAAAATTAACAAGCTATTTGGGGATCCCATTGAACTAGAAACCCGGCAAATTTTATCATATTCTCGTAGTTTTGACCTTACTTTTTCTCTCGCTGCGATATGTAGGAAGATGTTTGCGCATGCGCTGATAACTTTTATAGCGTTAATGTTACGGTTAATAGTAATGCTAAGTAGAATCTCTCTCGAATAATTCTTTGCGTGCGTTATAGTTATTCATAACTGTGAAGTTAAGCTATTTCCATTTATCTTCCCTAAATTAGCATAATATTGCTCCAATTTATCTATAAGGTAATAAAGCACTCTAAGCGGAAATCACCATAATGTTTAGAAGATGTGAAGAGTTTATGATTTAATTTTTCTGCTAGATTATAATAACTAAAGTTTTGTTACAAGTTAAATATATATATATATATATATATATATATATATATATATATATATATATATATATATATATATATATATATATATATATATCTATTTTGCCCAATTTTATTTCGTCGATAAATGTACGGTTGCAAAGATTATTATTTTATTGCTTCAAATTTGAGTGTTATATGTATTTTTAACAACAAATATTGTTGCTATTAAATGATTGTTATTAAATAATAGAATTCGCTATAAGTATATAAATATGTAATAAATAAAATAATTTTGTGATAAAAATGATAAACGAGGTTTATTTATTGTCAATACATTGGTCATTTTCATTTACACCTGAAAAAACAGTCAAAAAACACAATTTTTGTAACTGGGCGGGGCTACCCGACACATTTTGAAAAGAGCTGAAAAAAATATTTTTTTACATTTCTATTTTTTTAAGTTAAAACATTCTTTTTTTGGTTTATTCTTTTTGCATTAATAGATGATAAAACCTTGGCCAAGGATAAAACAATACAAACATACACAAATATTGATTATTACTCTATTATACAGAAATATAAGCAATACTCCTTAAGTGGGCGGGGCTACCCGACTCTCCCCTATATATATATATATATATATATATACATAGAAGCTTGAAAAAATACCCTCAAAATATTTTCAAAATATATTTTATTTCAGTTCTTTTTGTCACAGTAAGCGTTAAAATTGAAATTTTGCAGAAGTTCTTTTGTTTCTTTTAAAAATTGCTCTTTAATTTGAATTTTATTAGAGTTTTTGGATCCATTATAATATTAAAGCTTATAATTCCCTCTATAAATTTTTATTCTTTTTGTGTGAGAATTAAAAACACTCAAATAAAATTTAAAAGCAAAAATGTGTTTCCCAAAATATGTTTTTTTCTTGACAAAAGATAGAATACATACATGCTTTATAATTGATTTTTAAAACCTTTTCCACAAGGAGTTCTGTTTGGTATATGTTTAAAAACGCTTTCCACTGTAATTTATTTGACTGTGTGAAACTATCTCCTAGACTTTCAAGCTTTTCTTGAAAAAGAATTTGAACTAACTGAATAAAAAGTAATTGTCCCTATTGTTCTTCAAAAAGTTTTCTTTAAAAGCTTATAATCTCTGCTTTATTTCGTTGATCATAGTTTACTGCTGCGCGTAATAATAGGTTTTGCTAGCTTTTAAATTTTTAAAACTGAAATAATTGGTTCTTTTTCTCCTTTATACGGCCTTAAAGTATCCAAAAAAAATCCTTTTGTGCTTTACACCAGCAAACATTTTATATATATATACATTTTTTTGGAAATTATAGTTTATTTCATTTTTTAAGGATATATAATTTGATAAAACCGTACTATCGTTGAAGTTGCTGGATAATAAAATCCCTGCTTAGCTGCACTAATGTGAAAAATTTTTCATTCAGTTTTGAAATGTATAATTAGAGTTTGAAATAGGAAGGAAATATTAGATATTTGAGAAAAATTTATTTTTCTTTAGTTTTTAAACCCTGAAATAAACATTTTCGAAAAACAGCAATCTAGCATTTTTTAAAAAAATTGCAAACGACGGAAATTTTATTGATTGAGTTAGGTGATTAATTGCAATACGCATATGTTAAATAAAAGCTTGATACAAAGATCTTTAAAAATTAAGTTTTAAAAACTAAAATGTAAATTTGAAAATATCTATTATAGAATTACGTTTCAGTATTAATATATTTCAAATTAAATTGATTTTAATTCAATACATATTCCACATAAATTTATAATTCAAAATTTATTTTGAATTAAGAATATATTATTATTTGATAATTTATTACATTTGAAGTAAAGTTAATATTTTTCAATAATAGATTCAGCAATTGCTTAAACTGTCATGAATTCAAGTTTAAAATTATTAACTTTTGTTTTACTGGAAAAAATCGAAATGTATGAAAAAAATCATTTAAATTTGAAATAATGCAAAACTTAAAGAAAAAAATTCTAATCGTATTAAACAAAGCGATCTTATAATATTAAATAAAGTATTAAAAATATTTCTTAGATGTAAATAAATATAATTATAAATATTAGTCTTCGCTACATTTTCTTTTAGATATAATGTAAATAAATTTCGGGGAATTTATAAACAACTTATGTTATATTTATAGATTTCAAAAATAATTTAATATCTAAAACAATAGTAATAAATAAATAAATAATAAATAAATAGATTAAAAATAATAAATAAATAAGTAATAAATAAATAAATAATAAATAAATAAATAAATAAATATCTAAATAAGTAATTAAATAACAATAAATAAATAAATAAATAATAATAATTATAAAAACAAATTTATGTCAGATTATGATGCATTTTTAATTGCATCCTATAAAAAGAGATGTGAGTTGTAATGGATTAATAAATAATAATAATTATAAAAACAAATTTATGTCAGATTATGATGCATTTTAATTGCATACTATAAAAAGAGATGTGAGTTGTAATGAATTAATCTATAATAATAAAAGGAAAACTTCGTGTGTGTGCCTCTCTTATAACTACAGAACCGTTTGTCCTATCATTTAGGACAGTTGATAAAAAAGAAAATTTCAACCTTCGATCCTAAAATTCGTTCAAAAATTTTAATTAGATTGTTCAAGAGAGATATTTGAAAAATGAAATTTTGTCATTGCCTTAGAGACAATGGTATTGATATAAATGAGACGATTTTAATTGTATCGAATGTAAGGTTGAATGTAGGGTTTGCCCTAAGTGAAGGAATCGACATGTTGGGTCAAACAGATGGTTTTAAAATATTTTAAAAGATAAAGTAAAATGCGCATATTAAATCAGATAAAATGATGAATACTCTAATAACAGTGCAAGTGTAAAAGCAATTATAAGAAGATAAAATTAAACAAAAATCATAAGCACTATAAAACAACAATTATACACAATTCAAGGTTGCAGTGCACGTAAAAATGTTTGGATTATGGTTTTCAGCTAACAGGTATTTTATTCCATGAGGAGAAAAGTTTTGTGAATTTGAACTATGCTAACCTGTAATGAGGCTGATAATGAGAGTTAAGTAGATGATAATGAATTTGAAGTTAAAATTGCAACATCACCTTTGAGGATGACTTTAAATGACGGGATCAAGAATAGTTACGTAAATTAAAAGTGTTTGATGGCGTTAAATCAGCTTCCTGCAGAGCAAACAGTGCAATTTGATTTTCGAAATAATATACTTAATATTCGAAAGCTTATTCCGTATACCACGACTACTCCATAAGATAAAATAGATGCACATTATTAAGTAGATGGAGATAATTGTATTTTAATGTCAAGAGTAGTAGGTCAGTCGAATAGAAATTAATTGTCGAAAGGGAGAAGGGGCAATTCTATGTTAAAATTCATTTTCTTCAGAACGACAGAAACGAATTAATTACTATACTGCTTATACTTTAGGTATTTTTTCACCCTGAGATTTTCTAGGCTTTATACTTTAGAGTAGTTTTGTTGTTGCAAGCTGCTTAGAAAAAGGTCTGGGTTTTTCAGAGTTATCAGTTTTAGATATTTTTGTTAGAGGAGGTGATGTTGTACTATATATGAAGTTACCGGCGCATTTAGATTAAACGGTGGTTTTTGAACTGTAGTCTGAAACTGATGATAGGAGGTAGAAGACATTTGCGTACTGGCAGAGCGAAGTGAGGTCTTGTTTTCACAGCCGAATGAGACACGCTCCAGCGGGTATAACGGGCCGTGACTATTCGGTGGACTTCATCGGAAATCAAGTTTTGCAATACTTGACACTTTGTATCTCTTTCTCTCGGGACCATTTTGGACAAACCCTGGAGTACTCAGCGTGAGCATCCTCAACACAAAGGGGTGAAAGGAGGAAAAGAGCTCCATCATGGTCTGAGCTAGAGCACCGAGCACACGTCTTGCTTCGACAGGATGCTTTAAGGGTCCAAAGTTTTGGCAAGGAAAACACCTCAATGGGTTGAGTACATGGCAGTTGTGTCAGGGAATCTTAAAAGATAGTAGTTTCAGTGTGCTATAAGTAATGATCGAATGTTCGTGGAGATAGATTTACCATCCCTCCTAATTTGGATCCTATGCACTGCTGCAACGTGTTGGGATTTTGTTCTTTTAATTTTTCCACAGTTACTTTCTCTACATCGAGGTATTCAGAGTGTCTGATGTGACTCCTCGAGAAGTGTTGAGATTCTTATAAGGCGATATGTAACTGTGAAGGAGAAGATATTGATGCAGTTGGCAGGATAGTAGCTTGTTTTTCGGAGACCTCAACTAAAAGGTCACCAAAGCGTAACATTCTCCCAAGAAAGAAAGCAGAGTATTGTGATTCAAAAATGGCAGATTTTGGTAAAAGAAGCGTCAGATACTTCCGCGCTCACTAGCGTAATGATGAAGGATTGAGTGTAATCAAACTGTAAGAAGTTTGTTTCACTGTTCATACTTCGGAGTACGGAACTGAACACCCTGACATTTTAAGCCCCAGAAAAAATCATCACTACCACGACCAGAGGCACCATCCACAACGGAGTCCAATTTAAAGATATACAAGTAACGAAAAGGTACTGACACCAATCAGTAATTTAAACAGCAATGTTGACCAATAGCCCGCGAGTCACCTGTGACGCAGCTCTCGCCGTTAACAAGATTCCTAGTAGTTGACCTTAGAATACACATAATGTTCGTGACTAGCTGATTGATGCATACAGGCCAATATGCAACTCTTGTTTACCAGAAGCTGGAAATAAAATAGCGTATTATGTCACCAGGACACCCCTCGACCATAAGGAACCCCTTTTCCAGGGCCCCACGTCTCTACATACGATGAACACGTGGGCTGTTTCTTCCCATCAGAGTTGTAATCGAACTTTGGCGAAAAGCCCTCAAAGGTAAATTTGGCAACGACGTTGAGGGGGAAGAGAAAGGGGGAAAGCAGGAGTAAAATGATAGAAAAACGGAAGGATCATCGGGACACACGTGACTCCCAGTGCTTTTCTAGTAAAGGTAAATACCTTGAGGGCACAGAAGACCTGAAAGATAGCGTTGTAATATTTTCCTGCTTATAGCTTTCATTAATCAGAAAAGGAGCTGATAGAACTTTTGGATATTTAATTGTTTTTTGTTCAATACTCTAGATAAACTCTTCGAAATGAACATGATAGACAGGCGCACTACGTCACTAAATTCGTATATTTTAAGTAATCTGAAACAGCGTGTTTATTTTTTTATAATTATCCTCTTAAAACGTAAATCTGTAAGCGCAAATGATTAATTAGCGGTATTTGAAATAGAAAAAAAGTCATGGCCTGAAAACCAACGTATGGAATAGTTAGTGGAAAACGTTAATGGAGAAATCTTAGGTAATGAAAAACATGCATTGAAAGCAAAATTAACCGAGAAAAATTACTAAACCATTTAGGAGAAGCATAATACATCGCCATACTATTATTGATGCTTCATTAGTTTTCGTGAAAGGTACTAATTGGAATAAAAACACAAATTACATACTAAAGAGAAAAAAATAATAGAAAAATGACACCAATTTGTTTATGAGAAATTTCCGCACTATTTTTAATGCGAATGATGCTCAAATAATTTTGGTAATAGGTACTAACTGAAATAAAAGAAATAAACTATGAACTAAAAAGCAGAATTAATGGAGAAATCATATTGATTCTTTTAGGAAAAACAAACAAACAAACAAAAACACCCCATTAAGGCAATTTTTAAGGCAAATGATGCTTAGTTTAGTTTGGTTATAGGTACAAAATCCATAATAATAAAATGAAGAGTTGATCTGCTTGAGTGTCTGTCTCTCTAAAAACTCTAGTACCGTTTCTTCTGTCATCCAAAAAATACAGACAGTGAGTAAAAGGGGCAATTTTAGCATCCAAACCTAAAAAATCGTCCAAAAATTTCAATTAAATCACTCAGATGAGGCATAAAAAAAGGAATTTCGTCATTGGTTTTGAACTTGCGCCATTGATATAAATGAAACTGTAGACGATTTTAAAGATAGCGACAGTGATGCTTATTTGCTTATAGTTCTCATTAATCAAAAAAGAAGTTTATTGAGCACTTCTTAGTTATTTAATTATTTTTTATTTGTTCATTTAGATCAACTTAATAATCAACGTAAGCTTGGTAGCATAGACAGACTACATCACCAAATTAGTAGTCCTTAAATAATACAAAGCCATGCCTTTTGTTTTAAAATAATTATGCTTTTGAAGCGCATTTCTATAAAACTAAATAATTTAAAAGCAATGACATTTAAAATAAAAAAAAAGTTATGAACTGAAAAGCAAAATTAATGGAAAAATAGTACTAAATTGTTTAAGAGTAAGGTAAAGAAATTACCATACTATTATTGATGTCTATGAAACTTGATTAATATTATTAAAAAACACAAATTAGAATAAAAAATAAAATCTGTACTAAAAAGGAAATTAGTAGAGAAATGATAATAATTCATGTAGGAGAATCGTAGTAAATCGTATTAATGCCTATGAGACTTAAATATTTTTTGTAATAGGCCCATTTGTTCTTATGGTAATTCGTACAATTTTAATAAATGCGAAATATACCAGTGTAGGTACTTACTAATACTGCTGTAATACTGTTCAGTTTTAATTTAGATAATGTAAAAAAAAGGTGTTTTACTTTGTTCGAAAGGGATAAGCACCAGAGAAAATCACTTAGTTGTGGTGAATTTTGATCATCATGAGTTGGTTTCGAGCAATAACATCTATCCAAAACATACTAAATACAGTTAATCATTATTTTGATGGGATGAGTTACTAAAAACTTATTTTTCTCAAATAATAACAGTAAATAAATAAATAAATGAAATTACTCTTACTTACTTATTAACTGTGTGAATAAATGCTTTTCAGTTTTGTGCAAGATTTCTTAATGATGTTCATCAGTACAGATTTATTGATTGTTTTTTTTAATTAATCCTACGCAAAGAACTGGTATTCTGATAATAGGCAATAAAAACAATGATATCCTGAATAAAGTCCTCACAATTTAGCAATAATTGCTAAAGCTAGATTTTTAAATATTTTGAAAGTAGAACTATGTCTAAAAAGTTATTTTATGGACAAAATGCATATTCTGCCCCAAATATGTTTTTCTGCATAAAAATTAAGATGTTTACAAATGGTTCAATCATATAATGTTGAAATGTTTCATATGGTGTTTCGCAAATATGTCTTTAAACAGAATTGCTATTTTGATAAGCATAACTACTTTGAGATTAAGATTTATTGATTATCTGTTTACATAATTTCAGAAACCATACTTTAATTTACTTCACTTTGTCATTTTCATTTTTACCTTTTATTAAGTTTTTCGTAGTTTGATATGAGCTTACACCTCCACAGCAAAGATCTAAAAAGCATAATTCCACAAATTCTGACATCATGTTTCAAGTATATTTATCGTATAATCTCAAGTTTAGGACATCATACACGAAGAAAAAAAAATCTGAAAAATTACAATACTTGTATAGTAAAGGCAATGATGAAGAAATGATAATTCTGGCAGTTAAAACCAAAATTTACAGTATTTAATCGATTTATTAGGTAATTGTTTTGTTCTTTCTGATAACAATTTACCGGAAATTCTTTTTTAATAAATTACAGTCCTTATTACTAAAATATTAATAAGAATATAAATTTGAAAATTAAATTTAATCGAAGAAATGATTTTCCCGCCATGCTCTTAGGTACCATAATAAAATTACCAAAATATTCTTTAGAACTATTTTTCATTTGGACATTTATTTGGTAATTTTAATCTTTGATGTCTAAGTTTTTTTATGAAATAGAATAGTAATAGCCCTTAAAATCTGTTTGCACTTCTATGATTTCTTTAAAATGGTGGTTTTATTTGAATGGTTAATAGGAGTTAGATAACAGTTATAACGGGAAAATGGTCCTAATTTATTCTTTAAAGTGTTTTAAAGATAATTAACTCAGATAGATCAAGCTATGGTGCCTGTTTTATGCATCTTTTATGGGGGTAATGAGATTTATTTATTCATTCACTTACATATGTATTTTCCTTTGTAAATACAAATATCGTATAAACTCTCTTTTTAATTTGAAAAAAAAAAAAAAAAAACAGAAAACACACGTTTGAGAAAGACTGTAAGAATATAAATCTATTATTAAATATTTAAGTTATGTTATATTTAATCTTAGGTCTTCGAACCACTAAGTCTGAGCTCTAGGATGTGAAAATCCGATCCTTACATCAAAAGGTATATGGTTGTTTACTTTTCTTATCCATGGAACAGTCTGAAAGCACGTGCTGTCAATCTGTAAACACAATTTGTTGTGCTGACAACTGATTCACTTTCGTTTTGATACCTGTAGCTCAAAGTTACCATGAGTTGGAAAGAAAGAAATATTTATTATGACCAAAGTCAAAATGATTTATTTATTTTTGAACCAAATTTCTAACAGTTGTGAGATTGAATAAGCAAATACATATTAAACTCGGAAAAATAGCTTTATATACATCG
Organism: Parasteatoda tepidariorum; assembly: GCF_982258835.1. Taxonomy (NCBI): domain Eukaryota; kingdom Metazoa; phylum Arthropoda; class Arachnida; order Araneae; family Theridiidae; genus Parasteatoda; species Parasteatoda tepidariorum. Next base: position 65,653,050 of record NC_141760.1, on the reverse strand, counting down.
TTAGGAGTTGAATAAATTTAATAATAAAATTTAAATTTATCGGTTAGTAGTCAGGCATTCCAGCTAAACTTTGATTAGTGCTTAACCTCTTGATAATCATTTAAGTTTTAAAAATTATTCTGTACTGATGATTAGATCTTTCGAAAGAGTGTAAAGTTATCGCATGAGGAATGTTATTCTATGCAGATTGACAAGAAAATGAAATTATATTTTTTCGAATATTTTAGAGATTACGTAAAATAAATAATTTAAAATATATTAACTAAATATTTTTAGTGTATCATCCAGTAAATTCTAAAAATAAATTTGTATTCTCAAAGTTTATGTCATACTTAAAAGTAAGAATAAATTTTTAATCCCTTTTTTCAATGATAAAAATTTTACTAGTTTTCATGAGAAATACACAAATTGTATTTATAATAGTATTATCTTATTTATTCCTTTCCTTAATGCCCTTGCTATAGAAATATTAATGAAAAATGGTATTTTATTTTAAACATAATTAGTCTTTAAAAATAATAATATTTCTAATCTGCTAAGTTTACCATGTTAAATAAATATTGATAATTTTTCAATAATTATTTTAACTAAAAGCTTTGTGGCTTTTCTAAATAAAATACGGATAGCTTGCAGCTTAATGTTTATCATAAAAATAATTTAAATATTAAAAAAAAATTATCTTTAAATCTAATTAAAAAAAAGAGGTTAAATACTTAACTACTGCACAAGAAATCACAACGATTTTAAAATAATTAAATTATAAAATTTATAAATTTTTGTTTCTTTTCGTCAACTTAAAATGAAAATATGACAGTTAATTTATGTGGAGAGATAAATCATGAATATTTAATTTAAATTTTTATTTACATTTTTGTGCATGTTAAGACCAGAAACAATTTTATAAGTAATTTTTTATGTCTGCACAAATATTTATTCTTTTCTGAAGAATGTCATTTACTTTATTTGTATAACAATTATTTCCAGTTTCTTCATACTTCAAATTTAAGAAAGAGTATTGTCACAGTACAGGTTGTTTTTAGTTGGTTTATATTAATACAGAACATATGAAAAAAATATTTATAATATTATTAAAAAAATGTTTGAACTAATAACAAAAATAAATAAGCACAAAATATTTTATATTTATATTTTTATTTTAAGCTTTGTAAGTTAATTTCAGTTTCATTTTGGAGCATTAGTCAAACGTAGCAGACAAACAATTTACATGTGCTACATTCGTTTATTGAACTTTATTTAATATACATTTTGTTGCAATCATATTTTATTATGCTTCAGTGTTTTATAGTATCAATAATCATTGTTGTGTATTGTTCAGAACTTCTACTTTTTTATTTTGAAGTTTTTATTGTTTTATTTAAATGTTTATTTCCTTCATTTATTGATTCATTTTTATTTATTAATTTTAATATTTATACAGATTAATGATGTGTATTATTAATATTTCGCTTGAATGTATAATTTTTTAAGTACGTTAATGAGCAATTTTATTTTTGATTTTAATACTGTTAAATTTGACCTTCAAAATATTCATGAATTCTAAAACATTTTTTTTTTTATAATTTGAAGATAGAATTCTATTTTTAGATTAAGAAATTTTTGAGTTTTGGGATTATTATCATCAGTTATTAATATAATTTAGTTTTGAAGTATAATTTTAAACTTATTACTGAATGATTATATTTTTAATAAAAAGATAGTTAAAATTTTTTAACAATAGTATTTTGTTATAATTAAAAATAAATTTCTATTTATATTTTTGAATTTTGAAATTTAAGAGGTAATCTATAGGACCGGAAAAAGTTCTCTTTTCTTCTTAAAATGAAGTGGAATAAAAAAAAAGCACGCTTTTGCTTCGGTCCTGCATCCTGTGAGGCAAGCGATCGGTGTAAGGCGATCTCTGATTGGCTAAGAGAGTCGGCGCAACCCAGCTGGAGGGAGAAGAAAGAAGGTTCAATAATCAGGGATCTTCATCATCCTCACAGATTATTTGCTTTTTTATCCATTGAAAGGACCACATCAGCGAAGGGAGTGTTGTACGGAATTTTTTCCATAAGAAAAACCCAGTATCCCCTGGTTAAGTATTCCCCATTTACCGTTCTTAGGAGAGAGGAGGTAGTGATCCAGTGTGGGGTGGAATAGAAGGGAGTCTATGCGCGAGCGCCCCCATGAGTCGAACAAAGGAACCAACGAAAGAGTGTGTGGGGTGAGGCTGGAATGTTCCTGCCGGGGTGCTGGACGTTTGTCGCATCGCAGCATCCTTCTCCATCTCGTCCACCTTTCGTCTTCAAGATCACCGCTGGAAGAGATAAAAGCGGCACATCGCCACCAGCCTCCCCGGCATCCCGGTTATCCACACACGCCCTCCCCTTACGGATGATCCGAACTCTCAGTTATCCGGACTAATCATCTTTATTTTACCAACGTGCACAAAAGTCACACTCACCCTTTCCCCCCGGTTCCCTTCTTTAAATGGTGCTACAGGAAATCCCAAACCTCTCAACTCACTCTCTTGACGAAAAGTTCGAGTAATGATTCATAAAAAATAAGAAAAGAAGAGCTTTTATATTTAATACTTGGTTTCTATTCTTTCTGGGATACCAATGAATTGCGGTCTATGCCTTTAAAGTGGTAAGTTTGAAAAAAGACTTTTTATTTAAAGATTGTGTCAGGAGCTTAACCTAAGCAGTGAAATATTAGTATTTCTATAGACATTTTTATAAAGAGTATCGATTTGTTATCATACATTGAAAAAAATTCGAATACTATTATAAAAATATTAAAGGCATTTTGAACTGTACATTGAAGAAGAAGCACGTGTATTTAATGAAGAATATGAAAATTCGAGAATTCTAAATCAAAAGTTTGACATTGCTTAAAGGTTTTTGATTTGATTCTGAAAAAATCAGTTTATTTCTCTATTTTTGAACACAATATTGTTGATTTTCAATTTTGAAATCTGTTGGCTTTAAAATAAATTATATACATTTTGTAGAAAAAATGGAATGCCATGTTTTTCAGAGAAAAATAAAAAGACTTTCAAGGTTTGATTCTATAATCAAAAAACAGTTTGGCGGATTTTTAAAATTCAAGGATGATCAAACTGCTCACTTTCGACGAAAGCTAGTGTAAATTAAATTTTGATTTCATATTGATAAATGTGTTAACTTATCGGATAATCGAGAAAATTTCATATCATGTTGAATTACAACCTGACAGTTCCTTCATTATTATTTAAAAGAGAAAAAAAATCACTTTGGCGAATATAAATGATTAAAGAATTTAAATGTTTATTATTATTCGAAATGTTTCAAAGAATTGGAAAAACAGTGAGACAATTTTTGTTCACAATTATTTGTCCAAATGATCCAGTCCAGGACATAATATTTCGATCAGTTTTGTTAGTTAAAGTTGAACATTGAGTTATAAAAATGCTTATTGGTGTTACAAGATATATTAAAAACTAAGATAATAATTCAAACTGGAATAGACAGAGGTGAGAGCAAGATCAATTGGAAATCAAGACGTCGTGGCATGTCTGGTTATCGCGCTTTATTTTATTTCGTTCACTCTACGAGCCATGAACATTAAAAACAAGTCCTCCCTGGTTGTTGCAGTGTTTATCTGCTTTGGCATGATAACAGGTGAGTGTTAAAATACATTATTCTATAAATGCTGACATGAATATTAATACTCACGAGTTTTAAATTAGTTACATAATTATTCAGTTTCATGGATATAGGAATTACTGACATAAATATTCACATAAATACATTAACTCTAAATAATTGTGACTAGATAAGTAAAAAGTTTGATATTTTGACATTCAAAGAATGTATTTTAAATTTAAAAGTTTACGCTTGATCTGTCAAAATCTATTTTAAAAGATATTTAATTGAACTGAATGTAGGGTTTAATGGCACAAGATCCAAAAGAGGACCTGCTGTGACAAACAACACGTTTCAACTTGCCAATAAGAGAAGTGCATACTTTCTTAATTTTCTTAAAAAAACATTCATAAAATGGTAAAAATACAATCAACGGTAATAGTGAAATGAATTCAGTTCAAATTAAAAATATACTAAAATTTTTTGAAAAAGTAGCATAACTTAAACATTATTAATATTTTTAATTATAATTCTTGCTGCATTATTAGCAATTTTAATATCTTCAATTGATTTGAAATTCGATAAAAAGAAAAAAATAATACGAAAACCAATGTTTGCGAGTTAAGGGTTCTTGCGCTGTCTTCCATAGTTTTGGTCAGACAACTACTAATTTTAAAACAAAAATATAGTTAATGCGTGCTATATTGAAACTTATCAAAGAGCTATATTTAGAGTAATATTTTAGACGAAGAAGTAATGCTTTAGCCTTTTTCGTCCAAAAAGTTTACAAAAAAGATGAACTACTTTAAATGAATTATTTGTAATTAAGAATTGCAGTTAGCAAATGTAAGAAAATTATTCAATGGTTTTTATCCATAAATTATTCCGTACAATATTTACCTTTTGTTTTTATACTTATGTTTTTCTCTTTATTATAAGTAAAGAAAAATCTGTTTCTAAAGTCTAAAAATAGATTGTCTCAATTTTCTGTAAGCTTAAACAAATATCAACACTGTTTATTTTTAAAATATCATCATTACACTTTGCTAATTGTAAAGCTTGGTTAAAGTTATTATTATTTTTTGAAAATTAGGTTAAACTAATTTTATAATGTATCGCAACATCTGGTAGGTGTTTAAAAAAACAATTTTGTAGCTGGAAAACAGCTTTACTTAAATATTTAATAGAATTGGTATTGTATAAGCATGAATGACAGACATAGCTTGTTTTTATTCCGATAATAAGCTCATAGACTAAGCAAAAGGGGGCTGCAAATTTCTTTTTCTTTACCAAAATGAATGGCATAGAATTCCTAATCTCTGGATTTATAAAGCATCCCGCTGGAATACTTGTTAACTACCTACTTCAGTATATTTTTATTAATGATTATATTTTTCATATTTGAATTCCTTTAAGAATTATCGTCTTCATGGTCCTGTATGGCTTAGTTTAGTTGGTTAAGTTTGAAGATAATGAGTATAAAAAAAGTATTTACAAATGTGAGAAAAATTCTTGTAATAAATTGATTATGATGTAATAAATTCAGTTCAAAAGTAAGAAGACCAATTTGCATTAATTTCACTATTAAAGAAAATAAACTTAATTTTCGTATTAAAGTATGCGTTTAAAATTGGATAATGCGCATGCGCATGGATGAAAGTTGAACATGAAATGTTACTCGGGGCATTATAAGGTTATTTTTGAAAATTTAGCCACATTCCTTTCTCATGTTATTTAAATAACTATAATAAGCATAAAAATTTGATGGGCAATACTTAACGAAAAAAAAAAACATTCAGCGTTATTTGGAAATGGTGAAAAGAAAAAAATTATTTATTTAAATTTGTAAATTTGACGTCTTTAAATTTATTTGAAAGAATTGACGATTCTGTGAATTTATTACCTAAATTGTTGTTATTTAAACCGAGAAAAATGTTTCATAATAAAAAAGTGCATATTTATAAAAAAATGAACTATAAAATGTTCTAGCACTGAATATTATATTTTTTCATTACATGCTACAGTAATAATAATAATGAAAATATTATCAACAATTTCCTCTTAACTTAAAAATTAAATATTTATGTACAGTATAACAAATATAAAGTGGTAAAATCACGTAAATTTTAATGAATAGAAACAGATTATTAATTATAATTTTTTGAATCCTTATGAATATCCTGAATTTTTAACTTATCATTCAAATCATATAGAAACTAATTTGACTTTTCTTATTGTGCTTATGTAATAAGACAACAAGATTTATTGGTATAAAAATAAAATACCGCATCCTGAAATGTTTTATAGTTTATTTTAATAGATAACCTTTTATAGTTCGAAAATAGTTTTGCTTTCACTCATTATAAGTTAGCTGATAATAAAAAAAATTATCATATTAATTATTAATTTACAAATAGACGCAATTCCTAACAGAAAATAAGCATTTAAATATTTATTATGTCTAAATATATGCCATTTTTATAATTACTATTTAGCTAACTTTTGCTTTTGAATAAAATGATGTGTAAAATATAAAAGAATAAATATTGAATGGGATGTACATAGAAATCTTTTATTTTCCCTTTTTTTAAATTCTTCGAAACAAATGTTTTTACTTTTGCTTAAATGTATTATACAGATAAGATAATCGTCCCAAATCGCTGCAAAAAAGTTTTTATATGAATGTATTTGTTGTTGAAAACGTTTTTGAAAACTAACTAATGTAATAAATTTTTTTCTTATTAAGTGATACAGCTTTTTCTAAAAATCATTTTTCAAAGTTTTGATTTTGGACTTTAGTTTCTTTTAATAAATAATTACACTAAGACTTCTTAAGTTGACAAATTGTAAACTCTAGCTTTTATCGTTTCACTTATATTCTGTTTATTTTCAAATAATGGGTCAAATTATATTATAACATTAAAAACTAATTGTGGTGAAAGATTTTGTTTTCATTGATTTCTATCTGACTGACTGAAAGTAATTTGAATTTAAATGGTCAAGAGTTTTCAAAACTCATATGGTAATTATTATTTGTTTTACTTTTTAGATTTATAAAACTTTATTCTTTGATGCCTTTGTTTATTTAGCGAAAATAAATTTTATTAAAAACTACGATCATTAAAATAAATAAATGTAATAAAAAATACTGAAACTAATGCAAAGGAATTACAGTACATGATAATTATAAAATTATATAATTAATTATTTTAAAAATTAATGGAGAGAAAAATATAATATTATTGACTCACATGAACTCATACTAATTATTAGTAAATAATATAACTCAATACCTATCGATAATAATAACTATCGATAATAATTCAGTCTAACGAAAAAATTATTTAATTTGTTGAGGTTCTAAAATAATTTCATATAAGGTGTAAAACTATTTTAGGGAAACCTGTGTTAGTTTACCATTTCTGGGGCGACAATTTGTTGGTCTACATAGACAAGAGATCAAATTACATCCTAATTAATTTAATAGTTTTTCCAAATTTAGTGCTCTTTATGAATAATTTAGAAAAGTGATCAATTTAAAAAGTTCGTGAACTTAACAGGTTTTACTGTAATGGTAAAGATGATGTCAGTGTGCCGAAATGTAGGCACTTTTTGAATGCGCGTTATTTGTTGAATTTTAAATTCAATACTCCAATCCAAAGTTTTTACTTACGTAAGGGAATATTTGGGCTTCATATTTTTGCCAAAATACCCAATTATTTCACCAAAAAACTGTTGATTATTTTTGCAATTAAAATTGAATATTTTTTTAAACGCATGTGAGTTTAATGGACTGTTATAACGTATTTGACATTAGAACCAAAATTTAAAGTTTTAACTAAAATAAAAATATCTATTCTATGAATTAAATAAAATTTTAAATACAATTTAAAATATTTCAGGTTGATAATAAGTAATTGTGTGTGTTGAACAATTTTTTAAAAATAAAAAGTTTTCGTAAAAAAAAATTATTTCAAGTTTAATAACTAGAATAGATAAATTTAATTAGTTAAATCTTATTCCATTGTCAGGTATTTTGGCAAAATAGTGCACCCCAAGGGAATCATAATAAAACATTAATAAAACAGAGTCTATTATCTGGAATTAAAGTACATTTTTTTAAAGAGGGAATATTTTAGCAACTATCCACTTGTACTTTTTAAAAATTGGTATGAAGCATTAAAAAAAATTGATGTTAAAATTAAAACGTGTCTGCGAATTGTTACGGTTAGTGATTTTTCAGTGCTCTATTACATAATGTTAATTAACATGTGATCAGGTAAATTATCTATTTTTAGTACCTTAATGATCTTATAATTTACTAATAAGTATTCAAAGACAAAAATTTCGAATTTTATTGTGAAAAGTAATTTTTTTTAAAATAACTATTTCCATTCATTTGTGCGGATCTAAATGCATTGACTGTTGAATAACTAAATATTCGAATGCTCTAAATATCTACAAATCGATAGTATGCATTTCCAATTCCTCAGTTTTTACTCTAAAAATGAAAAAGGTCTCAACATTTACCCCCTTCTCGAAGACTTGAGTTGGTAAAAATATTTATCAGTGTCTTTTGTTACTAATGATAAAAGGAATGAACTTTCTTCTAGATCTTCTAAAGCCTTGAAATTTGAGTTCAATGGGAGTGATAATTTTGTAAAAATTAGTCTAAAAGAGATTGTTTTAAGAAATATTTAATAGATTATGATTTAGAATTTTTAAAATTTTTATTAAAAGTATTTTTTCTGAAAAAGAAACGAAAAAGAATACTTGAAAAGAGATTTTTTTCTTAATATCCTTACTTAACTTGTCCTTAAGATTATAAGCACATTTCCTTTTTGAAACGAAGAATAACATTTAAAAAAATAAAATAATAATGCAACTAAAATTATTAAAGCGAAACAATCTAAAATCTAAGCAATCAATGCCCTCCCGCTTCTTCAGCGGGCGACGGTGAAACTTCATTACAATTTTTAAGATTAGCTAATTAGAACTTTACTAATGTTGTGCGTAAGTTTTTATTCCAAATTTATTAAGATATTCTTCCAGATGTTTTCTTTCATGTCTAACCATAGTATCACGCAATCAAGTGTCAGAAGTGCTTACATGAATAAATGGGATTCAGGTAAACACATTACTAAAATTTGAGAAAATTTGCCCAATTTTTGGTTAAATATTCTAATGATTTCAATTTTAATAATACGAAATTGGAATGTTTCTTTTTAATACTCTGTTACTTATTATTTGAACAATTAACAGTTTTGAATAAAAATTCTGTTTTGCTTTAGACATTATTATATTAAATTTATTGAATGTTGATATATATATAAGATTTATTGAGTGTTGAACTTCGTGGTCCCAATTTATCGCCTAAATGTTATTACGTACTCCATGTAGCAATATTAAACGATTAAATAAACTAAGAGGGAATTAAAACTGAAAGGAGAATAAAAAAAATTAATTTAAGAACAGAAAATCATTGGAAAGCTTCAAGGTAATAGAGAAAATATATATTGGATTAAGCAAAAAGGGGACAAATGTGTTACTCAAAAATTCTTAAATCTTAGCATGGTCATAACAAAGATATCCCTTTTTGCTCTGCAACTAAATATGTGATGCTGAACTATGGAGTGGTGAAAAATAATTTATATTTTACGTTAAACTGTATTAAAATTCAAGCAGAGTGTGTAGAAAGAATAAAAAGCTAGTTAATTTTTATTTGTCTTTATTCACTAAATACATTTTACATATGGCACTTAGTGGGATTGAGACAACATATGACAAGCCCTAATTCTTACATAAGAGAACTTTTTTTCATTTTTTTCCATTATATCTAAGATAAGAATCTTATAAGTTTCAGAAATTTATTACAGATTACAGCATTATGCACATCTGGATAAATGCGTAAAATTTTTTAAAGATAGCAGCAAATACAAATCTACTCTAAGAAAAGCGAATATAAATATAAATCTACTCTACTCTACACTACTAAGAAGCAAATCTAAATCTACTCTACATTTTCGATTATATATTGGATAAGTTCCTTATAAGTTTCTAAAATTTGTTACAGATAACAGCAAGTACACATCTAGATAAATACTTTACATTCTTCTGGAATTTCTAATGGAGAACAGCACAATGCAAATCTGCATGGAACGAAAATGCATGGTCAAAACTACCAAAATATGGTAAAATTGATGTTTCTGGCTCTATAGAAACATCAAAAGTTTCAATAATTTGTACCGATGCATTTTGGTAGTTACATTGGTAATAACAACATTAAAATAGGGCTTCATAATATGTGATAAAATTTGGTAAATGCGGAAAAAATAGATAATTTTATTACGATATTTTAGAGCATGACATAAAAACCATTTATTGTTTTGGAATTTCTAATATATAATAGCACAATGCACTACTAGATTAGTACTATACAATTTTGTGGAATAGCGGCAGAAACTTTTCATTGCCTGAAGGAAAATTGCAAGATTTTTCTTCATAAATGCTTTCAAAATGTGGCTTATCATTATATTACTTCAAACTCTTCAAAATTTGTAATGAAGAATTGTGTATCTGGAAAATTGTAGTTTTTGTTTTAACTTGATAGTAAAAACAAATAATAGCCGAGAACAAAATTTTTACTGTCGTTTTCTATTTATAGAATAAGTTTTTTCCTTTTAATCTAACATTTAAGAAGTAAATAGCATTTATTTAGACTCATCGTGGAAGAAAGTAGTTAAAAAATTCATTAGGAAATGTTTCTTAAAAACGTGATATCAAAAACATAGTAAAAAAGCAATATAAGCCGTAAATTCGTATACTTAAAAGAACATAAAAACTTAATTAATTTTTATTTGCCTATGAAATCTAACTTTGATCATAAAAAACGTTATTTCGTAGAATTTCTAATCGTCGAATAAGTTAATTTGACTGCCTATGTACGTTTAAATTTCTGGTTTAATAATTTATTTATTTGGTTGTTTGTAGCATAAATGGTTTATCAACATAATGGGGCACGCATTAAAAATTAAATTATACTATACCCACTAAAATTCTCTTGATTCCTGCGGCTTTAATCATAAATAATAGACTTAGATAATGTTTTATTTTATTATTTTAGGTTTTTAATTAATAAGGTATTTTAGATTTCTGCATTAAGAATGAATACCAATTGTATCAATAGTAAATATTTTTCATCATAACTTTCTTTTATAAAATATTAGAACGTAAGCAGTGCATCTCAATATAGATTATATTTTGGAATGAACTATTAGTAAAGAAGTATTGCTTACTTTAATGTAAAAATAGTTGTGATTTGTCGCAAGTATGATAATATAATTTAAATTATAAAATATTAATATCCAATTGTTCAATAAAAGTTTAATTGATAGAAAGATTTAAATTTTGAATATTAGTAAGCATGAAATTTAATTACTCGTTATTAATCACAGAATAATAAGAGTAAACTAACTAATCCAACTTAGTATCTTTTATGATAACTATATTTCTTTTGCATATTATGTATATTCTTCTTGACCCCTTTTTTCAAATTTAAAGTAAAATGTTTAAACTGTTTAAATTTATGCAGCATTTTTTGATGAAGATAATTTCATATCCATTTTTCCATTTCCATTTTATTCAGTTCTATTAAACTATGGATTTAATTATTTTAAAGTTTTTTTAAAGATAATAAATAAAAAAAATATTCAGTAAATAAAATATTTAAAGCATATAAAAACATTTCAAAGTTTACTCTTGTCAAACTTTATAGTAATTTGGTATTTAGTTAAATTAGAGAGACCTAATTTTTTTTGTTTTTTATTGATTATTTTATGAAAATATATTTCTTAAAAATGTATAATTTGATTATTTTTTATGCATAAATAAGCCTTGTTTTATTTAAACTTATATTTAAATGGTTTTTAAAGGAAGCTAAATTAAATATTTTAAACTTAACTTTAAATACACAAAAAATGTTAAAACAGCTATTTTTTAAATAGGAAGTAATGTTCGATCTAGGTTTGAAGTGCAATTTGCGAACTTTGAACTTTAAAGTGTAATGTGCTTCAAATTGTTATTTGCTTTATTGTTAAGTTAGAGGAAAATATTTTTAAACGATATGCATGATATATATTTCTATCATTCATATTTTTCACTGTTTTTCGTTAATTATTCTTTGAAAAACAAATTCTTTATTAAGTATTTGAATAAATATGTTAATAAAAAGTGTTATGATGCATTTAGTAGTAACACGGAAAAGAATAGAAAAGAAAATTTTAACTTATAGAGTTGAAATGTTTCTTTCCTATTTCATATGAAGTTCAAGAAAAATTACATTTATTTTAAATGGTGCAAATGTTAAGAAGATACTGAATACAGCAAAAAAGCTTATCTATTTTTGAAAGCACAATTTTATGTAATAAATATGTTGTAAGTTTTAAGCTATAACTAAATGTATAGTATTTTTAAAAATTTGTTAAAAAATAAGTTTTTTTTAGCTTATATAAAAAATTGCATTTGGGCTACAGTATTATATATTTCTGGCTAAAATTAAGAAATCAGAGGGTGTATTGAATTGTATTATTTCCTGGAAACACCGAAAAAGCAGTGGGTGTGTTAAAATTGAGTGCTATTGTAAATGAAATATATTTTATTTGTTCAATTTTTTTCAAGCAATAATACATATATGAAGTTCATATTTTGCTCTTATTTCATTTTTTAAAAATTTTTCTTAATATATTTCCTAAGCGATTTTTTAGTTTGACACATAATCGATGGTAATTTATGTTACTGTAATCTATGTAATTCCAGACTATGTTATGTATGATTTGGATAACATACCTACATATCCAAATATACTTACATACTTTGGATAACATACCTACATGATAGATAATGAAGTACACTGTAAATATTACGGTAAAAGTACCAGCACTCAAGGTGCTGGTACTTTTTTCCTTTTTACCTGAACCTGTTTCCTAACAAAAAATCTGATGTACCGCAATTTTTCAAGTTACATTTGCTGTAAAAATCACTGAATCACTTTAATTAAATAAATAGTTCTGTAACAATTACAGTAAAATATTTTACAGTAAAGTGAATGTTTAGGATGATGCATCCAAAGTGCCAGTACTTATACCGCAATTTGATCCTGAATTTTTACAGTGTATGAGATTTGAGGCGATCTTGGAACAATGTGTTTTATATTCCAATTAGGTTCATACTATTATCGGTTTCATTTTGTATTACTCATTATTAATTTAGGTGCGATTCAGAACATTCATTAATTCCATTAAGTATGAACATAAGAGATTAAAAAAAGGGTTCCCTTGAAATCATATTACCTAGTTTATATGCTTTTTCAAAAGCTGTATAGTTCCGATTTTTTTCTAGAAACTGATTTTCGTAGTACACCGGAATCACTTCGCGATTTTCGTAAGTTCTTTGTTATGAGTAACAATTTTGAAAAATATATTTCTTGTAATAAATTCCAATTTTGTTTTTTAATTTTTGCATTTGAATGTGGTCAAAAAATTGTTAATATTCTACTGTACACTTATTTCAAGAGTGATCGTGCAACTTTACTTAAATTCTAGTGTTAAAATTGAGAATCTAATACAAATTATTCTTTTTGACCGAAAATGTTCTACGCTGTTATTGAACAAATTTAGTATTTTGAACAAATTTATCGATATTAGTTATGAAAAAACCATTAATCAAAATCAGACTGTTAATTGTTTCTTCCTAAAATAAAGGGAATTGAAATTACGATGCCAATCTTCGAAGTGTGCCAAGCGTTTGTCCAAAATTTTAGTGTTCTCTTCAGATAAGATAATCTCATCGGGAGTATTGATGGAATAATGTCCTTTAGTTTCAGATTCTTTCATAACACTGACATACTTCTTAGCAATTGGAAAATGTATTTTGCATTTACCAGATAGTAGCTTGTCGAAAAACATTTCTTGCCAAAAATCATCAACTGTACATCTCATATAGCTGCTGCTAAAAAATAAAATTTCTTTCAAGACTTTTTCGTTAGAATTCAGCAGAATTTGTCTATATCCTTCTCCCAAGAAACGTGCAAACTTTAAAATTGTATCTTTTGGGTTTGCTGTTAGTGATTCATAGGTAATAAACAGAGCATCACTGCGCCATCTGCATTTGCCCCAACCAGAAGTAAAATGATCAAAATAATCACCATAACCGATTTCTCCTTTAACAAACCGATTTCTCCTTTAAATTTAAAAAGTCATCGAAAGTGCCATGCGTGAAAAAGTAAGCAGGTAACATCTTTGTGTGTTTGTAGTACGATATAACGCAATCTGAAAAATGTCTTGCGACGTAAATATATCCCACGTTGAAAATACTTCAGTCTTCCAGGAGGGATATACGTCTTGATACAACGAGGATTTTGGACATAGCTCAAACTTTCAATTCCAACCATCTCCAAAAGTGGAATCGAAGTGAAGTATTCGTCTGCGGAATATAATTGCTGTCCGTTGCTCAAAATAAGATGAACTATTTGAGAAACGAAAGAGGCACCACACTTGGGGTAACTTGACACAATAATGTCGCTGTCTTCTGGCAAGTACTCCATGGCTGAACGTACTATGTCGGGATCGAAAAAAAGAGGAACTCGTAGTCCATTTACAGTTTGATATTCTGGCTTTCTAGCCATTGTTGTGTTCCTTTTCAGACACTTTTCTGGAAACTAAAAATAAATACATTAAATATATTTAAGTGGTAAATTGTAACAAAACAGAAAAAAAGTCATAAATGAGAAAAATAATGTCAATGAATTACAAAAATTGTCTTAGAACCAGAGTTTGATCTAATTAATGTGAGTGAAATTTTATATTAAGTTTAAATCATCTAGGACAGGGCCTAGATGATTAGAACTCAGAATAAAGTCCCTCCGCCGTGAACCGATCGACGTTTGATAATTTTTCCTCGACCCGCTGAGGAGGGGGAGGGAGGCGTTGATTGTTTACATTTCAGACTGTTTTGATTTAATAACTTTAATTGTATTTAAACATGCAGTCAAAATAAAATACAATTACATGGTATCGGTATGGCTTTAGGCGACGAGTTAGCTCCGGGTGAACCTCTCGTCCATGGAAAGTTGTACTAACTCGAGTGAATTATACCACAGTAGACAAAATGGAAATAATTTGAAGTTTGTAAGGCGGTTCGGTACTATTTGATCTGCACACCGCCTATCTAGGCTGGATATATATATATATATATATATATATATATATATATATATATATATATATATATATATATATATATATATATATATATATGTATATATATATATATATATATATATATATATATATATATATATATATATATATATATATATATATATATATATATATATATATTTATTTATTTATTATTTTTTTTTGAATATTAGGTTGTAATCCGTGTTTTACACACTTTAAAGTTTTCTGTTTGTTTCTTTTTAATCTAACTGAATTCGTTAGTTTCATTTTGTCGTAGCAAATATTTAATAGAGTATTTATAAAGCGTTAGTAAGACTTTCATTCACTCTAATTTGAGTGTTAGAACTAGTAAAATCTGTTAAGCATTTCTTGAAATTAAAATTAATTGTTTAGTTTAATCAAATGGCTTTTATACTATATCTATCTGGCAAATAAAGTAAACACATTACTTAAAATAATGTTACTAATAATAAAATTGCAAGCTTTTGAGAATTTAATAAATGCAATAATCAAAAATTATTTGTGCATTCAACTAAAGTTTTTTTGTACATTTTTGTTATTCTAAAAACTTATTAAAACGTTCTTTAGTAATTTGTTAGGCTTTTGCTCCATATTCACCCAATTAATTTCAACTTCAAAGGCACGCACTTACCTTTTAGATTTTTTTCTCGTTTTTAATGCGTTATGGATACTTATCCTTCATACGTAAATATCATTTACATGTAATCCATATAACGAATTAAAAGGTCGTAAGTACAACTAATATTTTTAATAATAATAGTTTTTATAATAAATATTTAGTTTTGAAATAATACTATAATTTTAACTTTGAAAAAGTTAAAGTTTCCTCCATCTTAATATTTCGATCTTTCTTGGCTTTCATGTTTGTGAATTTTAAATTTTCTTATTTCGGATTCGGTTTATCAAACTCGGGTTGAATTTTAGATTATCTACTTGAAAATAAAATTGAGATTTCACACTTAGGATGAAATTTCTGATCTAAATGTAAATAAAAACACAAATTATTAAAAATTAAAAAAAAAACAATCAGCAAAAGATATCTAAATAAATAAATATAAATTAAATGAGACGAAAGTATAATTAATTTTTTTATTAAATATTAAAAGAACCTATTAAAATACAAAGTAAGTAAGGCAAAAGTATAATTCAATTTACAAATCCCTGAAAGAAATTTAAAACCAAGTGTTTGAAATTAGTAATATACAAATGTTTATGTAATAAGCAACCATTGTAGTTCACAATTGGTCAATCATCTGTTATATTTCAGACTGATATATATTGAGTAACTCTGCAAAGCTCAAAAAATGAAGTACCCTACAGTGATTGGGTTAACAATTGATATCAATTTTCATGAAATAATTCCAAATAGCAGAGCCTTCTATCCATACTCTGTCTTTGAAGTATTTTTCCAGTTTTTCAATGTTTTCTTCAGATAGAGTAATATCATCGGGAACATCGTTCAAGAAATGACCTTTACTTTCAGCTTCCTTCACCATCCTGGCATACTTATCAGCAACAGGAAAGTGTAAGTCGCATTTACCGGCTAGAAGCTTCTCTAAAAACATTTCCCGCCAAAAATCATCAACTGTACTTTTCATGAAACTGCTGTTGAGAAATAAGATATCTTTTAAGACTTTTTCCCCGCATCTTTTTAGATTCCGAACATGTTTTTCTCCTAAGAAACCAGCTATCTGCAAAATTGCATCTTTTAAGCTTAATGTGAGCGATTCATACGTAATGAACAAAACATTGTCATACCATCTTTTACTGTAACCAGAACTGAAATGGGAAATATAGTCACCATAACAGACTTCTCCTTTGATGAATAAACTTACAAATTCGTCAATAGTTCCATCCGTAAACAAATAAACAGGAAACATCCTTATATGCCTGTAGTAGGATACGACACACTCTGAAAAATGCCTTGCAACATAAATATATTTGGAGTGTTTTTTATACTCGATTCTATCTAGTGGCAAGTAAGTTTTTAAACAGCGTGGACTTGGCAAATTGTGTACAGTTTCTGTTCCCATTAACTCTAAAATTGGAACGGATGAGAAAAATTCGTCCGTAGAATAGCATTGCTGTCCATTTTTCAAAATGAGTTGAACAATTTGAGAGACAAAAGATGCACCACATTTAGGAAAACTCGACACAATAATGTCGTCATCTCCTGGTAAATATTCCATGGCGGTACGTACGATTTTTGGATCATAAAAAAGAGGGACTGGTAATCCATCAATAGTTTGATATAGTGGCATTTTAATCAGGATTTCGTGATTTTTTAAGATATGTAGTTTTGTCCGGAAACCAGTATAATAGAGGAAAAGTTTTCAAATACCTGAAAAGAAGTTTGAACAAAAAAGTAAATTAAAAGCAATCTGATAAGGAAACTGAATAGAATATTACAACATTAATGCACTGTAAAAATAACAGCTCTTTTGCGCTGAATTTGAATATTTTTTCGATTTTATTTTTGCAATTACGCTCAATATTACGCAAAAAAAGAACTATTTCTCAAATTCAACACCTGACTTGTATCCAATAAAAGTTTCAGATAGGAGAGTGGAATATTTGCTTAAGTGTGAAAATCAATTAGTATATTGTTTTCTTAATATTAAAAAAAAATGATTAATTGTGCATAATATCTGTCATGTGGCAACCACATTGGGGCCTCGATTCTGGAAATCATATCGAATGATAGAAATATGATGATTTCGCTGTATAAAGAGCAATTTAGGCATATAGGTTATTTGGTTTTCGTATCAAAACTTCAGTATTCTTTCAGTGCACCGTAAAAAAATTCGGGATCAAATTACAGTATACAGACCTGCCAACTACTACGATTTTTGAAAAATATTTTATAGAGTGGCCGATATTTAAAACCAAATCTTTCACAATTTTTCTTAATTTTGCAAACATTTTAAAAGCCTCACCTGGAAAGAGCTAGAACAAAGTGGCGTTGCATTTGAACTTTTAAATAATTTATGTGCAGTGGTGTGGAAAATAAGTTTAAGTCAATAAAATAATACATTAAAACACAAACATAGCAACCATTAGAATGAGTTTTGAAGTGGTTACCCTGAGTATAACTTATCGGTACTTTGTGTACATCATTTGTAAAATATTATACTATAATTTTTACA
The DNA here is from genome assembly GCF_982258835.1 of Parasteatoda tepidariorum. Lineage (NCBI taxonomy): Eukaryota > Metazoa > Arthropoda > Arachnida > Araneae > Theridiidae > Parasteatoda > Parasteatoda tepidariorum. Next base: position 65,635,020 of record NC_141760.1, on the reverse strand, counting down.
ATAATATTTATTTAATCAAAAAGATTTAGTGATTTTAGGGTAATTATTTCTATAAAAATTACGGTAAATTAAATTTTTTGTTCCTTAACATGTGTCGGTAAAAATGAATTATACGGCAAAAAGTACCGTCTCCCTGAGTTCCGGTACTTTTAAACTTTTCATTTGCCCATAAATCTTTCTTAATTTTTTTTTATATCTTTTCCTTTTCTTTCATATTTTATTAAGATACTTCAAAGTATTCACATAAATTTTTAAAAAAAATATTTAAAATTGTGCTTTGGTAAAACTTATATGATTCGTTGTTGCTTTTGCTTAAGATTTTTTTTTTCAGTAATAGCAAAAAAAAATATTAAATTCTTTGCTTAACAAGTGTGAACTGAAATACACTACTGGCTATTAAAATTGCTACACCAGGAAGGAATGCAAATAACAGAATGATATTTATTGCTCACATCCATTATAGTTGGAAGAACAGATGATTACATTTTCAAGATATTTGGATGTCCTGAGGAATCAGTACTCAGAGCAGCCTCCCCTGGCAGCAATAACAGCAGTTATTCTCCTGGGCATCGAGTCGAAAAGAGATTGGATAGCGTGAACGGGTACAGAATTCCATGCAGATTCAACATTATGCCACCATTCATTGACTGTAGTGACTGAAGAGTGATGGCATGCCAGTCGTTTGGCAACCATTGCTTAGACGTTTTCAATCGGTGAGAAATCAGGAGAATGTGCTGGCCAGGGCAACAGGCGAACCTTCATGGCGTTTCATATGACCGTAATGAACCCATCGATTCCATATTCTGTTAACAGTCATGAGATATCGACCAACACGAAAAGTAACACTTCGGTATGATAAATCGCACTTCCGGTAGGCCACAATTCAACCTCGATCAAACTCAGGTACGTGCTGGTAGGCATTTTTCCTTTACACGAGGCATAACTGAACATAACTGAAACTTCTTTTACCCAAGAACAATGCTCAAATTCAATTTCTGTATGAGAAACTTACAGTCAAATCTCTTATTTTATACACATTGTAGGTATCGCTACCGCCACCTGCTTTACATGAATGCGCTGATAAGCAAATCATTTGCATACCACAGCATGCTTTAGCCGTTCTGCAAATTTCACGTTCGTGGTGTGTCGCCTTCCTGGTGAAGCAATTTTAACAGCCAGTAGTGTATTTTTTTCATAGATCATATTTCAATATTTTACTAGCTAGCAAATGAAACACATTAACTTATTAATATCTTATTGGAATAAATTAAAAAATCGTAATATAATTACGTTTACATATTTTTCATCATTACTTGCAACATTTTAGGTCAGCCCAGTTTGTGCTCAAACGGATCCTCAATACCTAAAAATTGTATATTATCCTATAATGATATTGCTTACCATATAATACTAAATTGCTTAGACTTTAAAATGGTGATTTCAGAAAGTAAGAGTTAAAAAAACGCACCATTCTAGCATAAGTTGGAATAAAAAAAAATTGGGTTGTTTTTGTTTATATCATCAAAATAGATTTTGATTTCTTTTAACGACAGGTGCTGATGAGCCTGCCGTACGCACATGAAAAATGCTGATATTGAAAATTATAATATTGCATTTATGGAAATGTTTATTTCTTTACTTAGAATAATAACATTTAAAACGAAACGTTTCTACAAAGGAAAAGTTTTGTTATGAACAATTTTCTGGCGCTCTTTTTGGAAAATAGGAGTTAAAAAAAGGGTGTCATTTTATCATAAGTTGGCATATAAAACAGTTTCAAGTTCTTAGGTTTTTGGGTAGGAGTTTGCTCATATTAGAGTAATGAATTTTATTTGCTAACTTAGTGCTGCTGGACCGACGGTACAGCTTTAAAAAAAATGATGATAATAATAATAAATGTTTTTGTAAGAACATTCTTCTGACGATGTTCTGGTAAAATTAGAATTTAAACTCACAAGAAAGTTAGGAGTTTAAAAAGAGCGTGCCATTCTAGAAGCAGTAGGCGTATGGGACGTTCTACGTAATATGGTCTACGTAATAAATTACGTAATAACCTCATACTTAATAAAGTTCTACGAATATGGTAGCCTTCTGAGTATATAATCAAAGTAAACTTAATTTAAAACAGATGTTTCTGGACCAACAGAAGCAGAGAATTAAAAAAAGGTTTAAATAAAAAGTATCCTTTTTTTTATATTGCTTTGCATAAATTATTTTTTAATGTTCATTCGATGCAAGAAAAAGTATTTTTTCAGAATTCTGATTTATTCCATTAATTTTCTCAAAAAAGTCTAAAAAAAATGAGTTTTTTATCGCATGATTGGCCTCATTCCTTTTTAAGAATTCCTTTTTAAGAATATTTAATAAAGCTAATTATAATTGTAATAATTAAAATTCAGGATAGAGTTATAATGTAAGTTCAAAAATTTAAATAGCAGGAAAATCTAGCATGAAAATTGTTCAATAAAGTAATTTAGAATTGAATTTTATACATAAGAAAAAATACCCCTAAAATGTGCGCTTTAATCTCATATGATATGAATTTTTATGGATAATTTAGAAAGTACCATTAAAAGAGGACTGTGTACTTGCCATTAAAAATCCTTTTGAATTTATCTGCAAATCACTAAAAGTTTATTAGCAAGAACGAAATTACCCATTAAAAGATTTTTTAATAAAACTTTCAAACTAATTTTAGAGATTTGAAAATTTCCGTAACATATGTTGAGATGTCACTCAAAAGAATTAGGCTTATCGACAGTGAAGGTAGAAAGCTGTGCCAAAAATTTTTCTCATAAGCTGAAATCCAATTTTGCTAAAAGAAGTTAATCGTTAACGAAATTTACTTATGAAAATATTATGTTTAATCAAAACATGATTATCTAAGAAAACATTTTTCTTTGTCGTTCTTTGAACAATGTCTGGATAATGAAGAAGTTTGTTTTCTTCTAAATATATTTAAATTCTTCTAAACAAATTAAATTCTTCTAAATAAACTTAAATATCTTTTTCGAATTCTTTACAACAATAATTCCTTATAATTTTTTTTAAAGTCACACAAGTTTACAGTAATAAGTGAGTTTCGTAAATGCATTAATTTACGTAACGAAAAGTTTCCATGGAGTTTTGATAAAGTTAGTTTAATAACTTGATATTTAGTTTTTTTTCCTAACTTAGATTTACATAGAATAATAAATTTGCTACCTAATACACTTGCCATTGTCTGTTTAAAGGCAAATAAATACATAATTATTTTCATCAGCCTCTCCCGAAAATATTCTGTTGAAAGCAAAATATTAATGGTCTTTGAGAAACCGAAAGAAGCTATATTGCGGCAGATATGAATGTTATTATTTAAAGTAGTTCCTTTACACTGCGCATGCGAGTAAAACTAATAATTTTTTTTCTTCTGAATTTTGTTGAGAATAATATTCAGTAATTTATGAAAAACTACGATTTGAATATCTTGAAAATTTAACAAATTTCGAGCAATTTTCTAAGCTTTTGAAAATTTTGAAAGAAAGCTGTGAATGATTGGCTTCTTCCGCAAATTTCATTTAGTATCATAAAACGAAATTTAATAAATGAATAAAACCCTTTAATAATTGTCCGGACAACGAAACGTGATGGTATAAGAAAACAAAACGTAAGGCAAAAATTTTTTTAAAAAAAAATCTTCATATCTCCATTAATATCAAAGATAGGTTTATGAAATTTCGTGCAATTATTGCATATGAAAACCGAAATAATCGATTCAAGTTACAAACTTATTGCTATATTTTATAGCTGAAGGCGTTCAAAAACATTCTTTTTTGTTCGTAATTTCGTACCAGTCTTCAAACTTATGAAAACTTTAAAGTATACTGATAAGTATAGGAAATATAATGCCTTAAATTTATAAAATAATCCTTTAATTATTTTATGAGAAAATTGAATAAAAAAATGCCAAAAACTGTAAGTGTCTCTACCTTTATTGTAGGGTAAGGAACTTAATTACTCATTACAAAACATAATTGATTTTATGGATTTCTAAAAAAATAAATTTAAACTTTATATATGCCATACATTTACAGAAAAAATCTAAATAATGTAAGAAAAGATATCCGAATATAGATAAAAATAATTGAAGAAATCTTGCAATTTTTAGAAGTTATGTTTCTTTAAAACACAAAACTGAACTCGGGAAGTAAACAATCTATTCAAAAACTCCAACGAAAACAGTTTTAAATATTGTATATACAGAAACCAAATTATGCTTAATAGCATTAGTTTAGGATTTAAGGCAAAAGTGAAAAATAATTTATTCAAAATGAGCGAAATTACTTTAACAATTTGCGTGAGTTACTCTGAAAACATTAAAGCAAGTAAAGCCGTAATAAGGGAATTTAACTTAATTAAGCAAAGAATTCAGAAGAATTTGGATATTTATAGCTAATTTGATGCAGCAGTAATGTAGCATTTCAGTTAAAGAAATTAGAGCTTGCTAAATATTTATTCAAAGATTTAAATTTTTTTTATTGATAACTACACTGCGATCGTCATTTCTCTGCGAACTAACATTATAGAGATATATTTGATTATAGAAAAATTTTATTTCACAATTAAAATTAATTAAAAACATTGAATAAAAGAACTTTTTTTGAAATTTTTATTTCAATTTGCAGATTATTTTTGGTCCGAAATAATGATTAAAGTAATGAAAGAATAAATTTTTTAAACATTTAGTTCAACGGACACCTTCACGTTATGTAAATGTGAAGGATATAAACGTTATGTAACGTTGCGTTAATGTTTCATAATGTAATTTTAAATTGCGTAAACGGTTTAATTTTTAAATGTTACAGTGTATAACAAGTTTTTAAAGTAACTAAACCTTGTTTCTGATAGAGTGATTTATAGATCAATCAATGTACATGTAAATGTTTATGTTATTTAATTAGTTAGACATTTGTTTTTATTAATGATAATTTCTTAAAATCTATGCAACACTTGTTCGAATTTCTGAGCCATTTTTCTAGATTTTTACATTCAACACTAGTGAAATGACTTTTTGCATCAAAATAAAAATGGAAGAGTAACAAAAGAAAATATGTAAGAGAACGAAAAATTCTAAAAGCATAAAGTGAAATGTGAATGTGGTTCTTTCGAAAAGTCAAATCGTGACCATGCACGAAGAACGTTTTAAAATAGAAAAAGAAACATAGCTGTTTTTTTTATTTGAACACAATTTTTTTGACACCTTGAATCTTTTGACCTCAAATATGTATGCATTCTTTATTGTAGTGATTCAAAATTTAAGTATATTGGCTTTTTTTTTGTTGACTTTTGTGAAGTTGTTTTCTTTTCGTTTTCAACTTGTCAAAGAAGGTGCGGGCTTGTTAGCAAAAGGACTGCTATTATGGTGGATTATTCTGTGTTACGAATGAAAAAAAAAGATTATAACAGTAGTTTTGGGAACATGTGCTTAGGAAATATGTTTTATTTACAAAACTAAAACTATTATAGGTTATGCTGGTAAATTAAAATATTGTGAGATACACAGGCAATATTAAAATTTTTTTTTTTACTTTTGAAAGTTATGTTTTTTTTCATATCATGAAAGATTAAAAAAAGGAATATTCGTTAATTATATTTGAAAATAAAATTTCCATTTATGGACTTATTTAAAATTTCACAGCATTTTTCAAGGTAATAACTGATATTTTAACAATACTTTGCTTCTAAAAAAATTATTACCATTTATAACAATACTTTGTTACAAATTATGTCAATAGAACTATTTTGTGATATTCAACTTTAATGCCTCCAATCATCAATTACTCATTATTCAGTAATCATTTAAATTGTTATTTCCGTTCATAATCATTCTTAAGCATTTAAATTGTCGCTTTCAATTAATAGTATCATATATCATATGATACTGTTAATTTAAAACCCACATTTAAAAGTAATAGTATCTTTATCCGTTTATAAGGAAAGATTGTGATTGACTGTTTTTTAGAGCTTCCAGGTGAACCGTTAATCAAAATCATATAAAATGACAACTCCTTCACTTTTTCAAAACATACGGATTCAATTTCAAATTCAGACTATTCGTTTTAGGAATTTTAAGTTTATTGTTAGCCAAAATGGTGCAAAATGGCAAAATGTTCACTTATTTCAAACGATACTAATAATTTAAAATGCAGACGACTTTTTATTTTAAATTTTAAAGTAAATCATTTACCAAAATGGTATAAAATGGCAACTCCGCTAGTTTCAAACGATACGAATAATTTAAAATGCAAGCGACTTTTTTTTAAGAATTAAAGAAAATCGTTTATCAAAATAGTATAAAATGGTAACTCCGCTAGTTTCAAACGATACTAATAATTTTAAATGCTGGCAATGCATGTTTTAGAAAGATGAAGTCGAAAACTTCTGCTCGGTATAACAAACCCACGGGTATTTCTCCACGATAAAAGCAATCCGAGTCCAATCTCTCTCAGCAGTTATATCACTCATATGCTAGTGACATTATTATGGATTCCGGCATTCCATTAAGCGCTTATCGGATTCCTGTGTTCCGCTCGCGAGACATATAATTCAATATATCACGCGAAGATCACGTCAAAGTACGTTGGACGCCTTTCTGGATCACCGCACGCTTTCCTCGGAGTATGGCGCAACACAATGTGTAACGTTGATTTTCCAGATTTGGCTTTCTGCCTCTCTCCAATTAAATATTTTAGGCGGGAAGTTACGTCTAATCCTTTTCGAGCCCAAATGTGGTATAATATTGCTTCCTAAAATACCCAGACGAACATTGTAAATGAGACGGAGAATGGTGTACTTTATAGGGCTGTTGGCTACGTCATGATTTATTTGTTTAAATTTGCACCGAAAATGTTATTTAATAATGCGTACTTGAGAATTGTTTAATTATCTTAAGGTATAAAAATGCTCGTAAAGTGGTTAAGAAACCAGAGATTTTGCATATTTTTTGATGCAGTCGCTATTTTGTTGCAAAAAGAAATAAATAAAAACTTTATTTAAACTTTAGTTTTTATTTGAAGCAAACTGATATTAAAATAATTAACTAGTATTTAATTTTAACTACTGAATTAGTGTTTCATCAACATTTTATGAAAAATAATTTATTGAATCGAAAAATTAATAAGCAATTTTTACTATCGTAAATTGCAAGCGATAGTAAAAATTGTATTCGTATATTGTTTAAATTATTTTTCTAGAGATATGGGTCAAAATTTTAAGAGTCTCATCTTAAGCTTTAAATTAAACTTAATAAATGTATAATTATACTTAAATTGCTCATTTGAAAAAATGATCACATTTTAAGAAGTTTAATTCTTTAAATTGAATTCCATAAAGTGATTTTTACAAAAAGGTACGCACATTTGCAAAAATTTCCATGTACATATTCCTCGGTGTGATCAAATTTACTAAATATGGGTTTGAAAAAAGGATTTGTATCATATGTTAAAGTTTAATATGTTAAGTTTTATAAATTTGATAAAGCATTGCATATTGTGAAGCTCTCTTTGGGAATTGCAAGGAATTGAACTTGATTTATTTTGCTAATATGTGGTGATTTTTAATTTTACTATATAACTAGATTATCAATTATCGCTCAGAAGCAATGTTTTAACTGAATAACAAAACACAAATATAAATTATTTTTGTAATTAAAAAAAGGTAAAATGAATTACATTGAACATAATTTAATTTCTAAGACATGCTTTAATTCATATCATAAATTTTACGAATTTCATTCTATATATAAAGCGGAAGTGGGCTAGTAAATATTTCCCAAAAAATCTTTCTGTGCCCGTTACAATAAGAAAAAAGAAAATTTGTCAACATAGTTACAATATATACTTTTAATAAATACTTTTCCAAGTTTTTACGATAGTTTCGAAAAAAAAAAATTAATCTTACATCACAAGCTAGTTTTTTAAATACTTACAAAAATAAAAAAATTTGTCGACATAGTTATAATATATACTTTTAATAAATACTTTTCCAAGTTTTTACAATAATTTCTAAATAAAAAAAAATATTTAATCTTTCATCACAAACTAGTTTTTTAAATATTTGTAAAAATAAAATATATTTTAAAAACTAGATTCAGCAAAAGCAGAAAAACACCCATTTTTTGGTTAATTTAATACTAACTAGAGAGTCTTTTTGCCTTACTCTTCTAATATAAACTTTCATTAGTCAGAAATTTAGAGCAATTCTAATACACTTCATGATTTACATTTTAGGATAAAATAGAAGAGAATATTGCCTAAATACACGTCTATCGACGCATTATTCGGAGAAAGCTTATAAAAATGGAACAAGGATCTATAATAGAAAAACAAAATAAAAGAAACCGTCTATAAAAATCTCAATCGGTAGTTTATTTTCAACTGTAGTTGTAAACGGTGTAGTAAAATTTTGATTACGCCTTCAAGGTGAGGATTCGAATTCTTCAAAGTATTATCAACTAATAATAACTTACAAATCTTTTCCATAAAATCTGGATTGGCATTCACGTGTCAAAAGTGTCATGATGTTTTTATTTAAAATTCTAAGCAGTCATGATTAAAAATATTTCAGTTTTTTCTTTAGTCTTCTGACAACGTAATGATTAATTAATTAGTTTATAGTTCCTTTATTATTTTTGTTACTAAAAGTGTTGGAAAGTTATAATGATTTTTATGGTTTCAAACATTAAAAGTTTTTTTTAAAGCAAATTATGCATTAAAAAATAATATAAACAAAATATTTACATTTCCAAATTATACAGGTTCCTGAATACAAACACTTTATGACAAAATTATTTTTCGCAGATTTTTGGAAATACGCAAAAATTAATTTATCCTAAAGAATAGGGGAGAGTGGGGTCAATTGTAACAGGGTACGATTGTAACAGAGCAAAAACTTCGAGTGTTGGGTTCTAGATTTGGTTCCTATAGGTGGCGCGCAAGGTGTATTTAATAAATCTACGTGTACACCCCTGCTGGCAACCATTTTTATGTACTTTTGAAAGAGTTACATCACAAAAGATATTTTCACGATACGTAAGTACTTTTTTGGTATTAGAATATTATATTGTAACAAAGTAATTTTGTTTAAACAAATAAAAATAATTAACCGAATATGTAAGTGGACACCTTATTTAACATTTCAAAAAAAGATTAGTTTTGTCAATTAACTAGCATTGTTTTTAACAAATGAAGCTGAAATGGCGTCTTGGGGACGATTGTAACAATAGAGGGACAATTGTAACAGCTGAAAGTAAATAATCTTATGTTTACAAACCATTACTTAACTCTTTAAGAACCACCAGTAGTTTCCTATATCATTTATATTATGTTGCAAGTGCATTATTTTATTTGTCACCTTTCACAGCATAAATTAAAAATTTTAACCCCTTAAAGTTAAAAGTTTAACCCTTTATGTCTCTGCTCATTATTATTTTTACACCTAAAATATCACTACTATTTTGATCAATAAAAAATATATCACAACTATGATAATATGTATAATTAACTATGTTTTAGTTGAATTTATGAACTGTTACAATTGACCCCGTAAGTGGGGACAATTGTAACAAGTGCACGACTGTCAAAAATTGTTAGTAACCAGAATAATAACATTTAAAATAAGGTATTTATTATTTTTTTCTAGTAGAGGATAGTCTACTTTACTCGTCTGTCAATTAATACTAATAATATGTTGGATTTTTGTTAGTTAGAAATAGTTAAGTAAAAAATGTTACAATTGACCCCACTCAGTTATTTAAATGATCATATGTTTTATGTGCAGTTCTAATACTCCTCACACACATGTTCAAAATGTATTAAGGCAAGCTCAACCGTCAAGCACGCGGCATCTGGATCGCTTGTTATGCAATGAGACACTTGGCTTTTATTTTTATTACTGATTTATTTTTCCCAGGGAAGTACGGTCGCTTTAAACTCATTTTGTGTAAAATTTCATTTTTATGTTCAGAGTAACATTATCTTTTTTGCTATCTATTTATTTCGTGGATCTTAAAATTTGGTTTAAAATGATATAGACAACCACTGCACATAAATATAATAAATTGTATCTATGATTATCACACGATGAAGTGTTTTTGGCATCACTGACGTCTTAAAGCCCACAAAAAATAATTTAGTATGTTTCTACCAGCCACTTTAATACAATTTTCATGTTACTACTACTTAGAGGTTTGAACAATTTTTGGAGATCCTCAAATATAAAATTAAAAGCAAAAACAAATGCCTATAACACTACAACGCGTTCCATTCTTCTGTATGGTGCCGAATTCTGTAGTTCCCGGAAATCAGAAAAAGAATAACTTGAAGCTTTTCAAAATAGATGCTTAAAAATAATACTTAAAATCTTCCGCACCAATAGTATAACAGATATAGACCTTTTAACAAAAGTTAATATCCCATCTGTTAATGAAGAAATTTTAAAACGAAGGCATATACTAAGAACAGATAGAAACAAGCCCGGAAATGTTGCAAGCTTATGGGTGCCTGACGGAAAGAGAAAAGGAGGGAGACCGAGATTAATTGGGCAAAGATGCATTAAGGAAGATCTTAGTACAGCTGGATGGGAAGAAGCGAGTTGCCTGGCCATAGACAGGAGTCTGTGGAGAAAAAGACTCGACGCCTTTTGTGCCAGTTCGGCAATACGAGGATAAGTAAGTAAGTACTACTTATGAAAATCATGCTCAGGGAGATTAAAAATTGGCAATGTTCCACAAAACGCAAATACCAAGTTCCATTGACATCCGTTGACTAGAATATGTTTGTCAAAACAAGATAATTTGGACTATAACTACCATTTACATTCTAAATATATTTTACTAGTTGCATTCCCATTCCTTATATGGTGTGGAAAAAGTAAATATGCAATAAATCAGTAAAATAACACTTAAATCATGCGCAAAATTGAAAGAATGATTCAGTTCTTTTTTATTTATTTTGATTTGTCCTTCTTCGCGGCTTTACCCTATTAGATTGAGTGAAACTAGTTTTAAGTAGTTCATCCCTTTAAAACAAGGATTAACCGTATTCAGTGTCATTTTAAATGATTCTGTTCCTTGAGTTAGTAACCCACGAAAGTTAAAATTTACCACAATCATGTGATTTTGTTCGGTACTTATTACTTCCGAGGGGCAGTAAAAAATCCTTTTGAACAATATCTATTATAATATTGCGTAGAATTGATGCAAGTTTTAATAGCTACCTAATGTACTAACATGGGCATCTTTGTACGTAAATTAGTATATTTGCTATCGACTAAAACTGTATCAATTACCATAACACCAATAGTGCCAATTATCATTACATAATTAAGCATCATTGTAATCAATGATAGCTTGGAGATTTTTTACGTTTCTCTGTAACAAACTACTACCATGTTTCTCCCTTATTTCAGTTTTTAGTTCATAGTTCATTTTTTTAAATCGTTCAATATCCATTGCCAAAATTAATTAAGCACCATTTGAGTCAATCATAGTTAGGTGATTATTTATGTTTCTCCTAAGTGAAGTAATACCATTTTTTCACTTTATTTTTTTGCTCCAGTACAAATCTAATTTTTATTTTATATACTGCGTAGCTTATTTTGTTTTAAGCATAGCTATAAACAAAATAAACATGGGGTTTCAAATGACTTTAGGGATTCTAATTTGGTGATGTAGTCCTCTCAAGTTACAATATTAGCGTTGTTCATTGCATTTATTTTACACAATGACTGAATAATTAGTTATTAAAGGTCGTGCAATAAACTCCTTTTTTAATAATGAGAGTTATAAGCTAGCAAGTATCAGTGACATATTCAAAATATTTGAATAGAGAAATGTATAGTTTAATTTAAACCAATAGCTATTGCCAAAAAAATCTATTTTTCAAATATCTCTGTCAAACGATCGAATTGATATTTTTCAAGAAATGTAGGATTGAGGGCTAAAATAACTCCATTTACCAAATGTTAGTGAAAAAGGCTCTGAAGTTATAAGAAAGAAAAAAACAAATAGACGCATGCAAACGTTTCACATTATCATTATAGATTACAATTTTTCAACTCTTATTTAACCCTCTTAAGGCTAGAATATAAAATTTTTTTCTATTGTGGGTGCTTACGACATAAGAGGAACCCAATGTCCAAATTTCATGCTTCGAGATTCAGCAGTTTATGTTATGCGATAATGAATCAGTTAATCAATCTGGACATGTCATCTTATATGTATACACTGTAAAAAAGTCCACATCAAATTACTGTAAAAAGTACTGGCACCCAGAGTGCAGCATCCATAAAATCCCTTTTACCATACAATTTAATTTCACTGTAAAAGCTTCTACCGCAACTTTATTTAATTACAGAGATTTAATGATTTTGCAAAAAATATTACTGTAAGAAATACGTCACAATTTTTAGTATCATATTTTTTGTTCTATATCGTTTGTTCCAATTTATCGGCTTTCAGAATTCCATTACTTTTAATGGTACTTTGTTCCGAAATTTTTACAATTTTTTTCGGCTACGGAACCCTAAAAAGTAAACCTTTTTTTTTTTGACGGAACCCCAATTTAATAAATAAAGCAAATCAAGACGATTATGAATGTATTAATCAATAAGAGACTTCATTTTGAAAATATATAGTAAGGGGAAGGAAATTTTCCATGATAATTTTAAATTAGATTTTTTGTCCGACATTCGAAGTCCTGTACCTAATCTAGTTTTGAATTCGTTTTTGGTACTATATGTAAGATAAAAATGAATAAAATAAAGACTAAAAACTTGAAGTAAAAATCTTAAAATTCTAATGAACCTAAAAAATTGAAATAAAAAATCCTTAAAATAGAAACTAAAAAGAATAATCATAACGTATTTAGTTATTTTGTTTTAATTTGAAATAATAATACAATTTTTACAATTGCATGTCCATTTCATAGTTGATTTAATATGTTATGAGAAAAATTAAATTAGAAACAATGCCGTTTCTCTTTTGATAGCATTTTAATTTTATAAAGACAACCGAATGTTAAATAAATAATAATATCTAAATATATTTAAAGGTTTTAAAAATCATTACTGGTTAAAAAAAGTCTTAACTCTCGGAACGCCTTTTGGGAACCGCTGGTGTAGACATTACTTCATGTTTCAACTAATTTCTTTACATAACATTCATTTATTTTATTTATTAGCGAACACTTTTTTAACAATAAAAATAATGAATTTGGATAACTTAGTGAAAGTTCTACATAATTTTTTTTCTTGAGACCAACACTTACATGCGTGTGGATACTAAATTATACAGCTTTCGCCAACATACCACTTACATATATATGCACGAATACCCAATTGCACTATATTCAGTGTGAAAGATATCGGATGCAGTTTAGAGAAAGAATATCTCTCGTAAACTACAAAACCTGAGAGCATTGGCAAAAGAATGCTCTCTCGGCTTCAGCATTAGCCGAAGCAAGGTTAATGTTGCCTATAGCCTTTGGCGCTTAGTCGCCAATGCTAATGATCGGTCGTAAAGAACATCTGCGGTCTTTCTCTTTCTTCTTTGAATCTATATCTTTGCAAGACTGTTTCCCACCCATCCTTTTTATCATCCCCATTCCCCTAACTCCATGCAAGGATGGACGAAGCTAAATGCTTTCTGTGGCGCTCCACTTTAGGGATGCACTTTTCGAGAAGAAAATACATCTTCCATTGTTATTGATTCAAAATACATTTTTTTGAGTTTTTGGCTGCCGCCAATTCCTTTTAATGTTAAACGGACTCCCAACAAAGAATGGAATATGGCAATGCAATTTATTCTTTAAAAAAAAAACCCAACAAAATTATAAATTAAATTTATAATGTCTTCTTGCAACATTAACCTTCAATTTTGAGGAATTATTCGATCATTAAAATAGTAGGTGCAAGAATATAGGATAATAAAGTATAATTTAATTATTTCTTGGCACCTCCTTATTTCTTCATGAAAATAAAGAAAAGTCTTTTACTAAATGAAATTTTTGCTAACAAAGGAAACTGGGGAAGTGTGACTCGCCAATTTTGAAATAAACTAGTGGGATGTATGCCTTATGAGGAATAATTTTAGGGGGGCAACATTCGTTTAGGCTCATAGAAGGTCCTATGAGAGATAAAAAATAATTCAATATATAGAAAATTCGGTATTTTATTACTTCAATGCAGACTATTAGTTACTGTAATTATCTCCTACTCCAATTAATTTTGTGGTACTTTCACGTACTATAAAACGCATATTTATTGTCAAAATTGATTTCGAAAATTTATATATCTGTAGTATTTCAGAAAAACCTGTTAGGTTAATTAAAAAAAAAATAGGCATCAACTATTTTTAACCAAACTGATGGAATTTTTTGTGAGTATAGCTTATGTAACATCCAAAAATGCGATTTATAAAAAAGTAATTTTCTTTCATATTGTTAGATCTTGCAAAAAAATCTGAAATAATTTATGTGACTGCAAAAAATTAAATTGCATTTTTAAAAATATTTTCAAATTTTTTCGGCTGGAAATTTGAACTTAAGAAATGTTTAATATTTCAATTCGATTTTTTTCATAAAAGATCAACTGTACTGTATACACAAAATTTGAGGTGATTTGTCACATTAAGGTGGAAAATCCGTTGGTCCTGTGAATTGTTCAATATTTTGACGAAACATTGCTATTTTTATAATATTATTCATACAATTATTTTAATATCTGATATCCTAGCTAATTTTTGAAATATTTAACATTAAAAGTTGGCACCCTCCTATCTTGCAACATAGGTTAGAGTAGCGTCGACATGTAAAAAGAGACTACACGTTTTTGGTCCGCTCTATTCTATATGGCGGCGCTACTCTAACCTATGTTTCAAGATAGGAAGATGCCAACTTTTAATGTTAAATATTTCAAAAATTGGCTAAGATATCAGTAATAGAAATAATTGTATGAATAATATTATTAAAATAGCTATGTTTTGACAAAATATTGAACAATTCACAGGTATTGACATAGATATCAGCAGATTTTCCACCTTAAAGTGACAAATCACCTCAAATTTTGTGTTTACAGTACAGTTGATTCTTTATGAAAAAAATCGAATTGAAATATTAAACATTTTTCAAGTTCAAATTTCCCACCGAAAAAATTTGAAAATATTTTTAAAAATGCAATTTAATTTCATGCAATTACATAAATTATTTCAGATTTCTTTGCAAGATCTAACAATATGAAAAAAATTAATTTTTTATAAATCACACTAGTTTAATTAGGTTACTAGTAGAAATTATTACACTAGTTTATTTCAAAATTGGCGAATCACACTTCCCTAGCTCCCCTTGTAAGATATTTCATAGACACGCAATTACACTATGCTTTTCAAGAAACTAATTTTTTAAATAATATTGCTATTGTGACCAGATTATTCATTAAGTAAATAAAATTGCTTCTTAAATTATTTTCATAATTGAATATTTGAATTTTGTAATCGATAAAATTTAAATAATTAAACATCTGGATTTTAAAAACCTTACTAAACAAAATTCAACTTCTTTGGGGAAAATAGATGCTTTGATTGAATTGCTTTTTCATATCTGCTTTTTCATATCTGATTGCTTTTTCATTTGATTGATTTTTTATAAATTCATATCATTTCATATCTTATATAATTACAAAAATTGCAATCTATATCGCTGGAACCATAAAAACAATACAGAAACAAATTTTTGCTGTATGTTTTCATTAATGTAAAATTTTTGTATTTGGGTTTATTAATGGAATTTTTTAAAAGGCACAGTTTCCTTAATAACTTTATAAACGAAATTTATTACATTCTAAAAAAAGAATATGGTAGGAGAGACAAAAAGTGAAAAATGTACACTTTCTTTTGTGCGTAATATTATGGCACACAATTTTTTTTATATAATATGTAAACAACTACAGAATCTTTTAAAAAAATTTTTTACTTTATTCTAAGCAATTTTTAATAAACGCTTGATAAAAATCAATTTATTTTTAAAAAATTACTTTATATCTATAGATAAGTTTGCAAAAATGGGCGAGTATGAAAAGATTATAAAATGTTTATTGCATATCAAAAAAAAAAAATGTATATTTGTTATGTTACTAACCTAACAAATGCTCTCGCTTAACTCTTAATGCGCTTATTTATTGTTTTTTTTTTTTATAATAACAAATTATGTGCAGAGTGTATAACATTTTCTTAAATGGGAACAAAAAGCATGGATTTTTTCTTCTTTAAAGTTATGGATAAAAATGCTTCAGTTGTTTTATGAAGTAATTTATTTTACGCTATTCAACATTATTAAGGTGATGTTATCTATTACTATTAGTTTTAAGCTGTAGAACGGTTATACATTAACATTATCATTATAAACGAAGATTTCTGAAAAAGGAGATTTGAAGAGTTTATTCAATATTTATTTGCTTGCAGTTCTTAGAAAAAAAATGATTTAGAAAGCTTTCAGTTTAGAAAATAATGTTGTATTTCCTATGGAAACGTCGAAGAATTTGTTTCAAAATTTACATTTTTCTCGCACAAGAAACAATTATTTTAAGCTTCCCCAAAATATTTTAAAAAAAAAACATTAAACGGAAGAATACTTGATTTCGATTTGTTTATTCGAAAAACGATAAAATATTTCAAAATTCTGTAAAATGAAATTCAGTTTTTCCCATGGAGATACTAAATTTAAGGTTAAGTCCATCCTCAAAGTAAGGTCCCCAACTGTATATGCAAATGGAACAAACCTCAGAAATGCACATAAAAGGAACTATTTTCATATCACAAAGCAGTGTTTCTTCTAGAAAATATAAGTTTTATTCAATGGGATAAAACTTGAAAACCGCGCGCGGTTTATACAAGGAAGGGCAAAACCATCTATTGAAAGTTTAAACAATTTATCAGAATTGAAGCAGAGGAAGTGGCAAAGGCACACTTCTTCTTCTGTTTAGGAATACTTTTACGGGGATTGCGATTCTTTTTACTGTCAAATGTTCTCTACAAAAAATGTAAATGCAGTCCACGTTTTGAAGATGAAAAGAAAAAAGTTCTTCACTTGATTGGTTCAAAATCTCAGGCGAGATTTTTTTTTCATCTTCCGCCCCTTTTCTTCTTTTCTTCGAGTGCTTTGAAACAGAGAATACTATAATTTTACTTTTTTTTTCTTCTGTGAACATTTCTGATGATTTTTGCTTAAGATGTTTGAATTTTGAGGTATAGATTGAATAAAATATCCAGAAATCTGCACGCAGGGTTTAGGTAACTGCTTTTTCAATATGTTTGAATCTTATAGATTTAAACGTTATTGATTGATTTGAAAGCTTCGCGTTAAGAACGATAACCACTTTGTTTATAACATATTATTTATTTGAAAAATAGAGCATGTTATAAGCATCAATAATTTGAAAACTTTCATAAATTGATGTCTTTATTATGACTTTAGCAAATTAAAGGAAGCAAGCGTTACTTTGATTCTAGGGAAGATTATTTTTTTATTTTTATATTTGTCTAATTCTTCATTTTAAGTTTATTAGCCATGATGAAAAGAAGTTTCTTATTGCTTTACCCATTTTCATTTAAATGGAACAAGCTTCACAAACAAAATAAGAAAGCAATTTTTGGTTTACGTCTACTAATGTTCAACTCCGTTACCTTGTTTTGTGAAGCCAGTCCAAAAGAGAAGGGAATTCCAAGTATAGGGAGAAATATAGGGGGAACTCAAGTATAGAGAGAAATTTGCCTTCGTGGAGGACTGTTTGACGGAACTAAGCCACATTTGCGTTACACGGAGAGGGAAACCATCGAAACCTCCCACGGTTAGCCTGGCGGTAAGAGGACTCTAACTCATGATCAGTCTACCACTGAGGATATTTCACGTCAGTACTGTGGGTGGTGTAAGCCAGGTATGGAATTCGTATTCATCAGCCATCGCTGGGATTTGAACTCGGTTCACCTCATTGGAAGGCGAACGCTCTATCCCCTGAGCCACCAGAAATCTGAGAAATAGATTATCAACAAATTCTTGACATATTGACAAATTCTTGACATAAATATAATAGTAAAATAATCTGTGGAAAGAACATTTTTTATTAACTTAAAAAGGGATGCTATTTTGTTAGGTTGCAGATTTTAAAATAAAGGTCTTTAAGTATTGCTTCATAACTGGTGCTTTCCATGCCATTTTATTTACACTTTACACGAAGGTAAGGCAATATTCACTCTCTTATTCATATATTTTGAAAGCATCGAATATATCAATGAAAGCTGTTGGTTATAAGAAATTAAGCAAAGGAAAAAGTTAAATTTAGCAGAGTCCATCTCTTAGAGGATTGTTTCTTAATTTAGTTGATGAGGTACGGAATCCTCGTATTACGTATTACAAATTTAAGCAATAAAGTTTTGTTCAAAATTAAAAATAAAATTAAAAAATACCACTAAAACAAATTCCAGAGGAGTATGTATGCTGTATGCTCTTTGTGGCAGGCATACGAATTACATCTCTAATTGCACTAAATTGCATGCATTGTGAAAAATTCCGGATCAAATTACAGTGTAAAGTACTGGCATTTTTGGTCAATCATAGATGAAACTCATTTTTTTGTCAATAAAAATTACGACGTAGTTTTTACAGTAATATTTATGTTGGTAGAGTGATTCAGTAATTTTACAATAATTACTGCAAAAATAAAAATTACGGTGTATTAGTTTCTTCTTTCGTAACATGTGCGTTTGCTTTAAAAAGTACCAGAAAGTTCAGTTCTTGAAAGCCGTACTCTTAACTGGAATTCGATCCAGAATTTTTTACCGTGTGGTTTAATGAGTAATTTTTAATGCTGGGAGTAAGGCAGTTTTTACTTCAAATAATCTTTGGAAACCAATGATTGAGTTACTTTTTGCGGAAACGAGGTAAGTCCAGATTTGAAAATTGTTATTGTGTACCAAATGAAATTAAGATAAAAAAATAAATAAATAAACTTTACGATAAAATTCAAAAACATTGTTCAAACATTTTAAAAAATGTCTAGTTTTTTTCCGTTACGAGGAACAAATTTTATCATGTTTCAAGCGCCATGCACAGAATATAAATAAAAACGTGAAGCGAGCGTACGGAGAAAAAATTCTGGTTAAATTACCGTAATGAAATGCAGCGACATTTCTGTAAACCACCTTCCCATAATTCTGGAGTTAAAATCTAAAATATACTGTATTTAAACCATTAATTTGTTAATTTTTCCGGTAAGGTAATAACGGCTTAATGGGAATTCTAGCTTTCAAACTTATTGCTCCTATTATCATACATTTAGTTAAAAATACAAAACTGAAAAATAAATTTGATCAAATAACTAGTTTTTACTCCATGCTGCTCTAAGGCATCATGATAAAATTACCAAGCTTTACCATATTTACCAAATTTTATCACACATTATAATACCATGTTTTATAGTTAATTTTAGGAAATTCATAAACCCAAGTGATTTGGTAAAAATTATCGAGCTTTTGGTGTTCCCATAGAGTCAGAAACTATAAAAATATGGTAAATCTCATAATATACTGATAGTTTTGACCAGACCTTGACCAGAGCATGAAAATGTCTGAATTTATTTTTATTTTGCAGTTTAATGATTTCAAAAAGTATGAATATTCAATGAATATTTCAAAAAGTTCTTTACCATATCTTGCGATACAGCAAATATTGTAACTACAAAGGAGAAACAATTGAAATATTCTTGTTTTTAAAATATAACCTTTTAAAAATTTGTTTCGAAATGTCCCATTTTATTATTTTAAAATATAATATGATTAGTTTATAACTATTTATTTAGATAGCTAAAGGCACTATTTTTTGCAATCGGTACAGTATGGAAAAGTTATAGAGTAAACAAAATGAAAATAGGATGTGATTTTTTAAAATAAATAATTTGTTTTATTCGCTCAGAGTTTGAAGTCAAAAAAATTAATTTTTAAATTAATAAAACGCTATTTTCTAATAAAGTCAATTGTAATGTTGTTAGAACATCTGAAGAAATTAAATCAGTGCTTTTTTTCCTTAAAATCGAAATTAATGCGTTGCAATTATTTTTAATAATTGTGCGTAAGTTTTATGCATGCTATTACGTTTGTGTAAACTCCTAACTCATTAGCGTAAATTTAATTAAAAAATTTTTTGTACATTTTATTAGCATTGATGGAGCAGAAAAAAAATCCTTTTAATTATAAAAGTATTATACTGATTTTTTTGTACCCAATACACATTTTTCTCACCAATGTAAAAAAAGTTTTTCGTCGAAATTACAATTATAGCGATTCAAGCAATTTTTACTTTTTAAAGTATTTAATGATAATTTTTTTTTGCATTTTATTAGCATTGCACGTGCGGAAAAATGTGCCATATATTTTTTTTAATATCAAATATACATTTTTTTCTCACCACCACCTCAATATTAAAAAGAAAGGTATTTGGTGAAATTACAATTTATACCATAACATAAAAGTTATATTGTAATTATTTTTTTTACATATTTTTTTTACATTACGGAAAAATATGTCTTGTCTGGCCATAATGCTCTACTACTGCAATACACTTACTGAAAGAACCAACATAGAAGTACTTCTTTAGAAATAAATTCGTACAAAACTGAGCTACTTTTTCCTTCTTTTTTTTAAGAGTTCGAAACGATTTTACGTAGAAAAAGTTTTTTTTTCTCCAATCCTTTCTAAATAGAGGGGTGTTTCTACAGCACTATTTAATTTACCACACCCTTTCTTAAACGGAAGTCTAAAGCTAAGCAGGTGCTAAGTGGATAACATCATAGTCGCCCGCTTTAATCGTCTGGTGTCTTTGATTTCTTAATGGGTAAAAGAGAGTGTACTGGAGAAAGCGAGGATACAGGTTGCTACGGGAAACCGATATGACGTCACGGAGCCCACTTCTAAAAATACCTTTCCTCATTGAGATGAAATAATATTTTTGACTCACATGCTGGTCGATTGTAAAGGTAAGTTGGAAAGAAATACCTATAACAATGGCTCTGAATAGGTGTCAAAAGTCCTCATTTATAAAGTCTTCTCTGTTTTTCTGGAGAGTTCGCATTGTCGAGAAAAATGGAATTTTTTGAAATACTTTAATGGAATCCAGCAGAGTATTAGAGATTTTTAGAATGAGTTTTCCTTCATAAATTCGAGTTAGCCCATTAAAATTTTTTTATTGGATTAATTTTGGCATTATTACAGTTTGGTTAATTTGATGTGACTGTAATAATTAATTTGAAATTGTTAATATTTTTGAGCGCTCCTCTTTCTGTCAATATAAGCCGAATTATTTTATACTAATATATAATGTCTTAAAATAGATTTTACCCTGATCTGCCCCTCTCACCGACTGTGGTATTTCTTGTTTCGTTTTTCCTCCTTTTTCCCTCTCGGCTACTGTGGTTTTTCTAGTTTTGTTTCAACCGTTATTTTTCCATTTTTCATTGGAAACGTTTAGCAATATTTCAAATAACTTTTGCCTATTTTCAAGCACGTCTAGTAAGTCTTGAAAATGAATGCTTGATTTTGAGAGCTTGAACTCAATTATTATTTCCTACTTATATTTTTGAAGCATATGAAGTTTGTATTCAGGTAATATACTAACTTAATTCACATGTCTCAAGTAGATTGACTCTTGAGTATAATTTAAAGCAGCTGAATGTGGCCAGACAGGTCCAAACAAGGAGTAATAAGATTTGTAGGTTGATTGAACTCAAATTGGAATAAGAGCCAAATACGATTATATTGTGCATTAGGTTACTCATTTTTTTAAATAAAGAACACAATCCT
The DNA here is from genome assembly GCF_982258835.1 of Parasteatoda tepidariorum. NCBI lineage: Eukaryota > Metazoa > Arthropoda > Arachnida > Araneae > Theridiidae > Parasteatoda > Parasteatoda tepidariorum. The sequence continues at coordinate 65,613,140 of NC_141760.1, read as the reverse complement.
ATAATTTCAACATGTTTATGCAAGGCTTAATGCCTAAGAGCTGGGAATGTCTAAAGTCTTAGAGAGCTTTTGCTTCATTTCTGCAAAATTACTTTGTTCTTTGTAATTTCATGTGATACTCTTGATAAATAATTTTCTGTAGATTCACATGTTTTTAGAGTTTATAATGTGAAAAAGAGGTTAATATGCACTAATAAAATGCTTCCCCCTTAAGCCGAAAAACATGCTTATTCGAATTTAAGGTTAGTTAGCTTCTATGATTCAAGGTTGGAGCAGAGAAAGTACCCTCGCAAATTTGCATTAAATTGATTATGGTATAATATATGGTATAATAACAACTAGCATCCGTTATAAATATAATAGATAAATGAGAATCTATATCAAAAGCTATAATAGTGAATAATTGCTGTCTTAGAAGCACAATTGTTTTCGTAAGTTTGAAGGCTCTTGGAATTTGTGAAATAGTTATGGCAAATAATATTTTCTAAAGAAGACTATAAGTATTTTACGCATGTAATAAGCCTTTTCAATTTTTTAACTAACATGTTTTCCAGCTTAAAAAACTGTAACTCTACACATGCCATTCAACTCAAGATTTGGGAGTCCACGTAAGCTTATCTAGATATTTAATGCTTATATAGATGCGTATAAAATGCGATTCAACATTTTTTCCATTTAATTCTTGTTAAAGAATTGTTATAATACCAGTACAATAATCATTTAATGAATAAATTTGATTAAAAAAATTAAAACGATTCATAGAAAATTAAAAAAAAAAATTATGCCGTCATTTCCTAAAAAGCATTTGGAATTTTGAAACAATTAAAATGAGTGATTAGTTAAACTTTTTCTCTTTTCAGTAACATGAATATATTGGGACACATACAAACAAATCATGGGAATACAATTAATAGAACGTCGCAATTTTTGATCAGTCGATAAGATTTTTAGCTAATGGGTCAGTTTAAAGAATTAAAAACATATAATTCTGAGTGAAAACTAATTTAACTGCAATAAATTTTTTGACCGTATAAATTAGTTTAAGGTGCCTTCTTGTTCGAGCGATCTCGTCAATGCCCCTAATGGTCTATAGCGGGTTTAAATACCACCTTAATCCTTTCTGAAGTTCTGTTTCAATTAATGCAATCCATTCTTCAACTTTCTTTATAAAGTCTATTAAGCCAACTAATATTAAATATATAAAAACTAGTTTAACTACCATATTTCACATTGTGATTTTGATGCGTTTAAAGTATATTTCTTATAAATTTTTTTCAACTTTTAAGGTTTGAGTTATTTAGTGTTCAATTAAGCCATCTTACCAATAAAAGGATTGTCAATTATATCTCAGGAGCAATATTCATTACATGCAGAGTAACATAATAGAAGAATGTATGACCTTAGGGAGTGAGTTAATTGGCTTCACCTATCAGTATCTAACAGGGTTTCTCATTATTCACGTAAGTAACTTCCATCAGTACAAGTGAAATTCAATACTTGCTTAATAAAGAGCAATTAGACTTTTTTTTGTCGCGGGACTTTGTTGATCTGATCGTTTTTCCAATAAACGAGACAAGAAACTCTACACCAGTGAATGCGAATGAATGAAAGCTTCTGCCACGGAATCAGAAATCTTCTTCACTCAGAAAGAATCTTTTTATTTGGGATCCTTTCCAAATGCCCCTTCATTCATTCTTTCCTCGAGATAAAAGAGGAGGAAAAATTTCTCTGCAATTGTCGTCGCAAAGATTCAGTTCCTAATCCTCGCAGGGAGTACACGGGGGTTCCATGTCAAGCATTGCCGAAGATAAATGCTACCTTCTTTTCAAGTCCAAAGCTGGCTTCGCATATATGCATGAGAATATGCTTGAGCATTCTATTGCGCGGTGTACTCAGAAATTGGAGTTTTTAAAAAGGGAAAGTGGCGCAGAATTTCGATCTTGATAGTGTGCCATTCATCATGACGGTAAGAAACATGGCACGAAAGAATTGGTCCGATTTGCTTTTCCTAAATCGACGCCAAGCTTTATCGTTTCTCTCAATTGCCATTTTTTGGCACGTTTTTTTAAAAATATTTTTTAGGGGAAAATTTTATGCAGGCTTTTTTTTTTATCATTGTCACATAGAACTAGAACCCCAATTTATTCAAAAAAAATGACTCAGAAATATACATTTAATGACTACATGCAGCATCAAAATGCTATAATTCATTCCCTTTTTATTAGTTAGTTTCTAAGTATCAAAATACTACACCAGTATATTCTTTTTCTTTCAATGTTAAAACACAATTCGTGTTTTTTATGGTAAAGATGTAGAAAATATAATTTTCAGATATTCTTGCACAAAAAAGTTATTGACAATGATATTGAAAGTAGCTATCATTAAAATCATTGCTATTATAAAATAAAAAAGTTTTTACATTTATATGAATAATCAAAATATAAAATTGATTTTAATTTTTTTGAATATTTATGGTAATCTTATTACCAGTTAATCAATTTTAAGCACTATCAGCGTAGGACAACTAAAAGAACAAAAACTTTAGCATTCATATCAATTTTTACAGTTATATTTCAATAAGTGGTTTCGAATACTTAGATATTTTTTGATATTTATTGCAATTATATGCAAGGGAATTCTTAAATATTATTTCAGATAATCACATCAAAATGCTAAACTTTTTGTATGGTATTGAATAAATTAGTTTTTAAGATAGGTAATGAATAATATTTTTAAATAAAGCTTATATATATATATATATATATATATATATATATATATATATATATATATATATATATATATATATATATATATATATATATATATATATATATATATATATATATATATATATATATATATATATATATATATATATATATAAATGAAAGGAATTACTCATATACATCCACACATTAAATTCAAAATGTTTTCCCATCAAATCTTTATTGAATTTAATACTAACTAATTAAACTCAATAAAAGAAACAAAATCAAATTGTGTCATTGTGTGTGTAAAAAAGTAGATACTCAAAAATTTGGATATGAGATACATTTTATTCTGGTCTAAAATTTGAATCCTTTATCGAAATAAATTAAATTATTAATAGGATTTCAGAGAAACCAAATTGAAATTATATTAATTTAAAATGATATTTTCCTTCAGTCATTTTGAGTGTCTCATTACTTTCTGGAAAGCCTTTTTAAAAATTATAAAATAAGAGTTTCATAATTAAATGAAGTTTATTATCACTTTTAACGTTCTCAAATTATTTTCGTTCCATAAAAGAGTTTGGAAACTTATCTTTTTATTATGAAACTACATTTTTCAGAACTTTTAGACGTAAATATTTAATGAAAATAGTATGATAGAATATTATATTGCATAATTTAAACTTAAAGCTGCCAGACAAGTTTTTAAGAAGAATTTTAATAAGCACAATTATGCTCAAATTAAAACTTCTGTATAGAATATGTACTGTTCCAGGAAAATTTAATCCCATTAATTAAAATCAAGAATTATTTTGAAATGATTGATCAAAAGCCTCAGAAAGAATTGGTGTATTGAACATGCTCAGCTGTTTAATTTTTATGGAATGTAGAGTAGAAAATGAAATTAAATTTAAATTAAATAATAAAAAGCAATGGAACTCAAAGCTAGCAAAATATTAAATATTTCCTTTTCTAAATAACTACAATAATTGGAATAGTTATCGTACTTAAGTTAATTAAAAAGTCATGTCAAAGTTTTGAATAACGTATTTTTTATAAGTTCCCTTTGCTTAAAATCACTTTCGAGTCAATACAACACTTAACGATTATTATTACGCTCAAGTTGATGGATACTGTTCTTCTTTCTACATTCCATGATTTAAATATTTCAAAATCATTGTTTCATACCATTTAATAATAATTAAGACCATGTTATAATTTTTGCGAAGGAATGCTCTGAGTAATGAGAAGTTTAAAAGCTGCTTTAAAATTGCGAAAGGTTGGGAGTCAGTGATCATAAAATGTATATCATAAATTTGAAAGTAATAAAAGCAAAAATTATGACAGGGTTATGAGAAATATTTTGGATTTAAGACATACCGGTGCAATAAGCAGAGTATAATGATTCTTAAAGAACTAAACCGAAACTTTCAAATAAATGTAAGGATTTTACAGTATTTTAAAGTATTTTAAAATCTTCAGATCAACCATCTTTAGTCTTGACGCAAAACAGTAAACGCGTAATAAAAGTTCCTGCTATGGGACGTAACTAACATACAAATATTTTGTCGCATTTCTTGCTATTGAATAGCCACCTTACTAATCAGACTTGAATCCAATGGAATATCTAGTAGAAACGTATTCTATTGGATTCAAGTCTAATAAATAAAGTGGCCATTTTTGTGCTACACAGAAGTTAAATTAATATGCCCTGCACTATAGTAGAATGCCTTAAGCTCTGAGAGCTGGAGCAGACTACTGGTCAATAGTCCTTTTTTTCTCCATAAGAGTTAATCTAAGGAGCATAAAAATTTTCATAGTGAATTCGGTATCGTTGCGATATAAATATTTGTCAATAACTATGCCCCAGTTATTTCATGTAACTCAGCAAAAGTTAAAATATAAAATCGGAAATGGCACCAGCTAGGGTCAAAGCACATGGTGTAGAAACGCTTCAGGCATTCGCTCGAAAATACCAGGAGTGTTTTTGATATTTGCTTGATTGACTTTTATCTGCGGTTTTTAAGGTATCGCATTAAATAGTGATTTAAGGTAAAGGATTAAGGTAAAGAATGTGATTCTTAATCTGGGTATCTGGGGATTAAGCCGTAGAAAGTACAATACTCAAGGGCACTATCATACATAAGCAAGAGACCATCATGTGACCATGGAATGCTTGATTTAGGCAGAACACTTCACTTTTTGTCTGTTTTATATTAAGGTAGCGTACATTTCTAGCGATTTTTATCTATTTAAGTGCTTGTAGGCAAGTTATGACCCTTCGGAATAAGTCGGTCTAATTTTAGGAAACTCAGTATTTAGCGCCTTGCCTGGAAGTTGCACGAATTTCCCTATTTTAATTTGTCGTTTTCTGATACTTTTTTTCAATTTTCTCACGTTCTTGTAATTGATAAAAATAAAAATGTCTATTGGGCTTTCATTGGCGTGAAATTGAATAAACTCTTTCTATTTAAAATGCTGATCACCATTTGTTTATAATTAATTTCTCATATATATATATATATATATATATATATATATATATATATATATATATATATTCTTTATTTATAGTTTTCATCTTTTGTTAAGGAAACAGATTGACGTATGATATATTATAATACCAATTTTTGTCTCTATTCAATAGTTTTTTAATTTTATGCTCATCATGGGATGCAAAATTATTATTCAACTTAGAAACATTAATTAGTTTTAATTTAAAATGTTAGATCAAGAAATGCAAAGCTAATCAAAGTGTATATTACATAAAATGTAATTAATTTAACACTTTCACAAAATTCCAAAATACCGCGACTTAACAAACGTCAATTACTCTCCTTAAATGCTGTTAGTTATTTAAAACATAGTAAAATTAAAGACTTTATTTAGACATTTAAAAATGTAATGATATGCAAGACTCGTGAAATATTCCTTAAATTAAAATTTTTAAGTTTGCTTCAAACTGTTGGGGATTAAACTTGCATAATATTTAAAGCTGGTATTTCAGAAAATATCCCCACTCTACCCCACATTTTAGGCTTCTTTTTCTTAAACAAAAAAATGTTAAATGCCTTTATGTCAAAGTTCAAGACATAACCTAATTAAAACTATTTATGATCATTATGAGTATTTTCTATTTAATCATGCTTAAATTCTATTTCCTATTAATGTCTAGCACGATATTTTTCAAGTCGGGTTGCTTGTGTATTTTATGAATTGTATGCAGAGGCGAATTTGATAAACTTAATTCTGATCATTATTACTTTGCAACTTATTTTGAGCAACTTTACTTTGTGCTAACGTAAAAATCGAATCTCAGGAATATATTTCCCATTTTTGATAATTGGGTACTTGTTCTTCAAGAAGAAGATTACGGATACCCACACATGTGACCTATGACGTCAACGCCAGCTGATCGTTTATAAGTAAAATGCGTGTTAAAGTTGAGCTAAGTTTCTCTTCATAAGTTAGAATTTTAATTGACTTGAAGCTAATTAAATCACACATCAAATTCGTATTCGCCGTATCACACATCAAATTCGATGAAATATAATTTTTTCTCATTTACGTCTTTCAATTTAGATTTTTTATTTGTTTATGTATTTTATTGTATCCGTCACATATTTTGTGCTGTGTACCTGTCAACTTCGATGCATAATTAGTTTGCTTATGCTCTATATTACTTCGTGCCTGTTTTTGTGGTTAGTAAAAAAATGTATAGTGAAAGAATTTAAATCTTTGTGAAAGAATATAGAATGCGTCAATTAAGAGAATTGATACTTGACGGGCTTGGCTAACTTTAGATGTAATGAGAAAAAACAGTTACTAACGTAAACGAATGCCACGTTTCAGTAACCAATCAGAGTCGATTGATTGATTGAAGGGTTTAGTGGCACAAAGTCCAAAGGAAGACATGCTGCGCCAAACAATACCGTAAAAAAATTCAAAACCAAAGTACATACAAAATTTTAATTGTAGCACAATTATAACTGATAAAACAGTGCTAGTCCAATCAGGGTTGTCTAATTACTACACACTACGTCACTTGCAGATATCCCATTCAACAGTCTTTGAGCTGAATTAAATTTTTCTTCTTCTTTTCGAACAGCTATTTTGTAACGAAATAGAGTGAATTTTGTCGAAATGTGATCTTTCAAATATTTTATAACACAGCTATTTCACCGTGTTTTGTCTGAGAGCATTTTAAGTACCCAGATTTTTTATTTGTTTTCAAATTCTTTTGTAGCCGACCAGCCTGTGTAGGGGTTAGGGAACTCCCCTAGCATCAGAAAGGTTCTGGGTTCGAATCCCCGACAAGGCATGGATGTTTCTTCCTTCTCTGTACTGTCTGACCTTACTGCGGGAGCAACGTTGGCCTACCTAATATGGTGCCCCTGAAAGAGTGGCCACCAAATCTGCCCTTCAGATGCCTGTATGACCAAGGTCATTCAGGCATTGAAAAAAAATTCTTTTGCATCATATAATGGGTGGTAGAGATGTTAGTGCGCTCATTTGTCAAGCAGGTTTCAAAAGTTTGATTCCTGACAATGGCTGAATATTCATTCATCCACACGCTTTTTACTTTATGTTTCATTACTTAATTCTGTAAATCGATATGCAGTATTAAGCCATATGCTCTTGAGGAATTCTGTGTTTTAAGCAACTGATAGTACTTACTTTAATTTGACGGAATGTGGGCTCGGTGCATTTAACCGAAAGCTGCTTCCGAAGAAAAGTCCTCGAATTTTGAGTTTCAGTCTTTTAGAGTGTGTGCACATGGAATTTACTGATGGTTTTTATATTAACCTAAAAGTTACGCAGTTTGTAAAGCAGGTGTGTTAAGATTCATTGTTGAAATTTATGTAATTTTTATCTCAACATTTTTGTTTGTTTTGAAACTTTAAGGTTTACCGTGAAATATGTATACAAATTAGCTTGCTAAAAAGTGGAGTATTTTTTAAAAATAAATAAATATTCCAGCTTTTATAGCACTTTTGATATATTGAATGATACTTTAATTACTTGACAATACCAATCAAGCTCATTTTAAAAACAAGCTCTCTTAACAAAGGAAACAGAAAGTGTGACTTGAGGCTTCCATTCTTCTTGCAAAACCACTTTAGAGCAAATATAACAGCATTCATTGTTTGTTCTCACCTCAAGGTTCAAGAGGCAACCTAATTAAAATCATCAACGTCTTATTATGAGTCTCTCTGCTTTAATCATCGCCAAGTCATTGTTCCTTGTCAGCCAAGCCGCCAAAGCTTCCTTCTCACTTCCGTTTTTTTATTTTATTATTTTTTTTTATTTTTGTGTGATCTTTATTCATTATCCACCTCAGAAGAATCCATCAACTTTAATTCAAAAAGTAGATGGGAGAAAAGGAATTAGAAAGAAAAAAAAAATTCTGAAAAGGATGGAAAAAGTAAAAAAAAAAAAAAAATGGCGACAATTTGTCCTTTTTTCCCCCTCCCTTCTCTAGTATGAATGCATAACGTAATTATCGATTTTTTTGGCGATGCAGGGAAATTTGAGGAAGTTTCCGAAACGTCTTGATTGGAAATAAGAAGTGATGATGAGGAGCATGATGTCTTCTAATGAATTGGAATTTTTCTATCGATATTGTCATCGGCGTGAAATATGTTAATGAAGCTGTAAGCGAAAATTGGGAGGAGAACAAGTAACGTTTCACCATTAGTGTTACCATTAACCCTTATGCAGAAACATAAAAATTTCCAAGCTTTGGAATTACTAAACTTTTATTCAAAAAGATCTAAGTGAAGTCATTTTCTTGCACTCATTTTCCACACAAAGAAAAATCTTACAGCTTCAGTTAGATATAATGAAGTTAACTAATCAATGCTTTTCCTATAATTATAAAATTAATTATAGGTTGTTGAGATAACTCACTCTTTTTTTGTTTGCTTGGTACTCTACATTTTGACATCAACAGTTTAGTGAAGAAGTTTTTCAATGTATTTACCGTTGCGAAAAAAAATGTTTGTTGTGGCTCGGTGTTATCATAATTCATTACATCGATTTTAAATTTCGTTTTTTAAAAGGTTCAGTACTTGATACGTTAGTGATAGTAAAGCGATATTTTGAGTATTTTGTCAGCTAGTTAGGATTCATTATCGCAAAAGCCATGATATATTTTTTGGAAGGGTATTGGGAGCATAAATCGATGGCACAAAAGTTGGATGCGCCTATATGTTGAATTAAAATTGAAGAAAACTCTCTTGATTCGTGGTTTTATTGCTAAATACTGTAGCACTATTCTCTAGATTCGAGAAACTTTCTCATCAAATAACTCAAAGCTAAATATTTTTCAACTCTTTTGGTCCTAATAGGCATATACGTCCCATAGAGTATGTACAGTCTTTCCCGAGAGTAGAAATATCATTCCTTATCGGATATTTATTGGAGGCTTATTTTAGTATATTAACTTTAAATTAATAATTATTTTATAGTTAAATTTCAATCAAGCTAAATTCGGGTTTAAATGGTAAAGGGTTCACTTCATGTAGTTTAATCCCTTAGACCCTAGTTTTGAATTGGATTCAATGTCAAGTTTAATGGCAAACAGATTTTTTTTAAAAAACAAATGACTTTTTAATCTGTTTTAAAGCATATTAAAATGTAAAGTAAAATGCATAAATAAAATTGGGTAGAATGGTGAATGAACTATAATTTTGCAAAGCGTCATATATTTGATCACTTTAATAAGATTTGTTTTGTAGAAATTTGATTTTAAATTTTTAATAATCTGTGTTTGGTATGGTACAGAAAGAAATAAGAACTCAAACAAAAAATAGAAAGAATACGCAGAAAAAAATAGAACAGAAGAAAAAGTAATTAAATTTATGTGTAAAAATGTTTGAATTAATATTTTTGTATAAGCTTTGATTAAATTAATTTAAAAATATCAGTAACACAATTATTGAAGAAGAAACTTTAGAAGAAAAAATGTTCCTTTTGTATTAAAATTCGAAGTATTGAGAAAATGCTGCCAAAATGAATGGGAGGCATAATGAATAATATTGAGTAACCCAAAAAATTGGAAAAATCTTCTTCTTATACAACATTAATAAAAATGAAAATTGATTCAGAATTGCTGGAATCTGAAATTTATTAAGAATAAAAACTTGATAGACTCTCGGTCAGAAAATGTGAAGTAACTTTTTAATTACGTCATACGATTAGCAAATTACACGCAATATTCTGATATTAAAAATTTTTAAATTGCTTCAAAATTGAAATTTGATGAAATACTATGTGAACTAATGATATTATATTATTTATAAGCACGAATGAAGAACATGGGAAAAAAGTTCTGCTAAAATTACCGTTTTACATAGTAATGACATTTATGGTAAGCTAATTCATAATTCTGGTAAATAAAACAAAAATATACGATATTTAAACCATTCATTCGTTAGTTTTCCCGTTCATATAGTAACGGTTTTATTGTAATTCTGGCTTCCAAAATTGAATCGATGATTTCGAAAACCAGTCATCTCCACTTTTTTTCGAAATTGAGATTCTTGCATTTTTAAGTTTGGTTGGAATAGTTGCTAAGATAAAAAAAATCATGCCTGTCTGCTTTGTATAGTATATTTTGTGCTGTAAAAAAAGCTGTATATATATCAAGCTGCTACTTAACTATTCAATTTTTTTTCCTAATACAAGACGGAAAAGTAAATTTAACGGAACAAATAGTTTTTATGCATAATTATAAACTTTATCATATATTGTATCCAAATTTTATCATATATTATAAAACCATATTCTATGGTTAATTTTACCAAAATCATTACCAAAGCGCTTTGATAAAAATTACCGAGATTTTTGGTGTTCCCGTAGAGCCAGAAACACGATAATTATGACCATACCTTGCAATAATTATGCTATGCAATAATGCACCATGGAATAATTATGACGATTCTTGCAGTTTTCAACATATTTTTTTTCCAGCGTGGCAGAAAACATTTGTACATCAAGCAAAAACAATTCGTTATGAAACGTGATCATCTATCAAACGTTTCTACACGAGGAAATATTCATATTTTTTTTTTGTATCTATTCATCCGAATTTTCAATTTATCATTTTACTCACTTTTAGGTGTTTTTTTAGTTACTCTTGACGCAATTTTGAAATTATTGCACTTTCCTGTGATGTCAAGTAAATAGAATACCACTGCAATTTCAACGTCCATCAAGCTCAATAAAGGCGATATTTTTTCAGTCTCCACGAAATTTTAGTTAACGATGCACAAACTTCACCATAGATCTTTGTATCGTATTCTTGATAGAGACGAATTGCTCTTTTTGATTGCTTACTGCTTCAAGCATACCAAATTCTCGAATGCAAGAAGCCCTGGTGTAAATTTGATGCCGGTCGCTTGTTACTTTCCCGACGTTCCCTAGCGAGACAAAGAAAAAAACAGAAAGTTTTGCCATCTCATATTACTTTTGCTGTCATTTCTAGAATAGCAATCACAAGCCAAGTATTACTGTTTCTTTTTCTAAGGGTCAAAAGATAAAAGAAACTTGACTCAAAATACGTTCCGAAGCTGAAGTATGCTAAATCAAATAGATCTTGTCTTCAAGTATTTTTTTAAAAAAATGTTTTATAATACGCATTCGAACTATGCTGCTCTGGTAAAAGTATGTTATTTTTTTAAAATTATTGATTCGGATATTTATTTTCCAACTCTAAAACTCGAAAAAGTTCTAATTTCATTTTTTATTAGACTGATATGGGGATCCGCTCACAAACCTCCGCAATTGCTTCTCATTTATAATTGTTTATTTCTTCTTAAACGTCAATATTTTCAACAAAACTACAGAACATTTTGGTTTAAAAATATATACTTATTTTCGCTTTATGTGAGAACATTTTATTAATACGTTAATCATAAAAGAATGTACAATTATCACTGGATTTGAAGCTCGATTCTACTCAACTTGAAAAAAGTTTAAACCTTAGAATGCAGAATGTGTGAATCAATGAAAAGAATGAATGGAAATTATGAAGGAAATTGCTCTAATCACTCTTTATAAAGTTTTTTTTTAAATGTTACTTCAAAGGTTAAGATTTATTTCTGGTAACACATCTATTTTTTTTGTTTCTATTTTTGATTTACATTTTGATCTCGAGGGCGAAAAATATATTTTTTACAGCGATGGATAAATATTCAATATTTAAAGCAAAAAATATGGAGAAGAAAAATCACGAAAAAGTACTTAAATTTGCAATACCTTTTTAAGAAACAAAAATCACAAAAAAACTCTTTTTATAATTATAATACAAAATGGTTTTATTAGCACATTAAATTTCAACTCTGTAGTTGCTTTTCACTAGATAGTAGATCGACGAACACGGTTTTTTTTACTTCAAGTTTAACAGTTAGTAATTCTCGAGCTAACAATCGAATCGTAATTTATTTATTCCATTCAACTCCATGTACACTTTTCTACACATCTTAGTAATTTCAAGTTTCTAAATTTTATAGTGTTTTCATTAACGTTAAGTTGAGCACTTTAAACAGCGGCGTTGGGAATGCTCCTTAAGATTTTTTAATATAGAGAGAACTGTATGAATTTAACATATATTCGTTACATAAAAAGTGCCATAATATACACTACTGTCCATTAAAATTGCTACACTAGGAAGGCGACACACTACGAGCGTGAAATTTGAAGGACGGATAAGGCATGCTGTGGTATGCAAATGACTAGCTTATTAGTGCATTCAAGCAAAGCAGGTGAAAATTCTTTTGTTATGCCTCGTGTACGAAGGAGAAATACCAGCATGTGTCTGAGTTTTATCGAGGTCGAATTGTGGCTTACAGGGATTGCGATTTACTATACCGAGGTATTGCTGCTCTCGTTGGTCGAGATCCCATGACTGTTAGCAGAATATCGGATCAATGGGTTCATGACAGTCATATGGAACGCCGTGCAGGATCTCATCAGCCCCCCCATAACCAACAGCCGAGAAGGCATACATGTTATCCACATGGCCTTAAGGGATCGCACAACTACGTCACGAACACTGAGGCAAGAAATGGGGATCATTTGCAAGACAACAAATGTCTGCACGAACAGTTCAACGACGTTTGAAGCAACGTGGACTGTCAGCACGGAGACCATAGCTTCGGCTACCCTTGACGCTGCAGCACAGGAAGAAGCAGCTCCAATAGTGTGATAAACGACGAACCTGGATGCAGGAATGGCATGACATCGTCTTTTCAGACTAATCCAGTTTATATATACAGCATCATGATGGTTGCATCCGTATTTGGCGACATCATGGAGAATACCCATTGGCAGCTTGCATTCGACATCGTCATACTTGCCTATTACCTAGAGTAATGGTATGAGGTGCCATTGGATACACTTCTCCATCACCTCTTGTTCGCGTTGCCGGCACTTTGAACATCAGCCGTTACATTTCTGATGCCGTTACATTCTGAGCCAGTTGCTCTGCCTTATCCTCGACTCCTCCATAAAGCTACGTTTCAGCAGGACAATGCACTGCTGTATGTTGCCCGCACTGTCCTGATCTTCCTTGACACAGAACATGTTCTCCTGTTGCCCTGGGGAGCTCGTTCTTCTGATCTCTCACCATTTGAAAACGTCTGGTCAATGGTTGCCGAACGACAGGCATACCATCACTCTTCAGTCACTATGGTCGATGAATTGTGGCATAACGTTGAAGCTGCATGGAATGCTGTACCTGCCCATGCTATCCAATCTCTGTTCGACTCGATGCCCATTAGAATAACTGCTGTTATTGTTGCTAGGGGAGGCTGCTCTGAGTACTGATCCCTCAGGATCTATAATGTATTGTTCCTCCAACCCTAATGTATGTGCCCAATAAATATCATTCTGTTATTTGCATTCCTTCCTAGTGTAGCAATTTTAATAGCCTGTAGTGTATTTTGATTTCTTCTGAATTAAAAAGTTAATAATTCGAATGTTAAAAAGTGATTTAAAAAAATTGCTAAAGGAAAAAATCGTTTCACTCATCGGTTTAACTTTGATCTATTTTTTAGAATAACAAGCTAATCTATCGCAAAATTTTGCGAATTTTTCAAAATTGGGTAATTAATTTTGTTTTTCGCAGAAAGTATTATTGTTGAGTTTTTCTTCGTGAGAAAGATACAGCGAGTTTTGTAATTACTGATAAAATGGGATACGGGTCTTCTGCGCGGCCCAGGTGCCCACCTTTTGTTAAATAAAGTAAGTAAGTAATTACTGATAAATTAAATACACTTTTGTGAGCATAAATGACGTTATCTCAAAAGCTGCTTTTCTGTATTTGCAATAAAGATAACTTAATACTTTTCGATTAAATTTTCATTGAAAATATTAAGTTAAAAGGCTTCCATTGCACTTGACATTAATGTATTGCATTTCTACTTTTTATTAATGCAGTGTTAAATCATCATTTTCGGACATTTTTTGTTTAATATACCCTCATTTTATTGACATCCGCTCTAGTTAAGCTTTTAAATGTCTTAAAAAGTTAAATAAATTTAAGTATGAGCTCTTGAATTGCGAAACTAAAAATATTTAAATTTTCAAATCAAACATGATAAAAATTGATGGAACTATTTAGGATTTATCTGCTGTTTTAAGATACCTAAAAAAAGGGAAACTGGTATTTTGTTTCAAATAATTTGCTTTATTCATTCCACGAAATTCTTCCCAACATGTAAAATAATTTAAAGATAAATATTTCATGTGTTGCATTTCAAATTTAACATTAAAAGTAAACATTTAGTTTTTTTTCCAGATATTTACTGTTTTGCTTCGCCTAAAAAATACAAAAAATACCAAGGTTGTTTGTTTACTTTGGAATAAAAATAAATTTTTTAAATAGATTTTATAAGCAACTAAAGCCTATTTTTTAAATTACTCTTTCGACCAGGCTTCATTTATCTGTGCACATTTGAGCGAAATATATTTTATTTTATAACATTGGCTGAACAGCAGATCCAATTTTGGGGTTTACGACTACTAATGTTCAACTTCGTAGCCTTGTAATTTTGAACTCAATCCGGAAGACATGGGAACTCATGCATCAAGTATTGGGAGAAATTTACCTTCGTGGAGGACTTTTTCATGGAACTAATCTTAGATCTGCAAAAGAAACCTAAATGGCTAGTTACTTTTCTGTTTGTTTGATAAACGAGCTAACTGATAATATTCTGCAAAAATAATTAGTTATATATAACAAACATAATTGCTAGTAGGAAGGAAATATAATAAAGAATGTTATCATTATAATCATTAGAAAAAAAAACTCTTTTTATCAGGTAATTCATTATAGAAGCGCATACCATTTTATTTTATTTTATAACTGTTTCTGAACAGCTGACCCAATTTTGGGCTTACGACTACTAACGTTCAACTCCGTAGCCTTGTAGTTTTGAACCCAAACCAGAAGACAAGGAAACTCCTGGATCAAGCATTGGGGTACTTTGCCTCCTTCGAGAACTTTTTGATAGAACTAACCCGCATTTGCGTTACAAGGAGAGAAAAATTACGAAACTCTTACTCAGTTAGCCGGACTCCAAGGGGACTCTAACTGATGATCCGTCCTACGCTGAGGATGTTTTTACGTGAGCATTGTGGTCGGTGTAAGCAGGATGCGGTATTCGTATCGACCAGCCATCGCTGGGATTCGAACCAGGTTTATCTCACTGGTTTACCTCATTGAAAGATGAACTCTATATCTCCT
This sequence comes from Parasteatoda tepidariorum, assembly GCF_982258835.1. Classification (NCBI taxonomy): domain Eukaryota; kingdom Metazoa; phylum Arthropoda; class Arachnida; order Araneae; family Theridiidae; genus Parasteatoda; species Parasteatoda tepidariorum. Next base: position 65,597,675 of record NC_141760.1, on the reverse strand, counting down.
GAGCCGTGATAGCTCAGGAGATAGAGGCTCAGAAAAATCTATATATTAAAATTATATAACGAATTAAAGTAATATATTGGAGCTCATAATTGCAAAACAACAATTTGTAGCATAGAGGTACAAGACACAGCACTTTTAAACAATTTTTAGATGGGTTTTATCTTTATAGCAAAGCCTTAAAGATTGTAAAAAACGCTGTAAATCTAAGTAAAATAGAATATAAAGTGGGATGATGTCTAGTGTAGAAGGGACTTGGCAAAATTTCCTCTTAACTCAATGTATCAAACGTATTTTTTAGGTCCAGAGTCTCGATACAAGCCACAGTAAGGTGAAATATTTGCAGGTTGTTTACCAGCTACTTCTAAAAAAGGAAACAAAATAAAATTTAAAATATAACCCTGTACTTCTCAGAGTATGTCTGTTCTACAAGGCACTAAAACATTCATAGATAACTCTCGCTTCTTGAAAAAAGATTTTTCCCTTCTTACAAGACCTTCTGAGAAGAGTAAACACATTTACTGGGCTTTACTTTTTATTTTTTTCCCTTTTCTTTCACACACTTTCACTACTTTTCCCCTTCAAATGAGGATAAATCGCCGAAAGCAACAACTCTTTTTTTTGGCAGGAAAAAAAGTGCAGAAGGGAAAAATTATTTAGACCTTTCGGGGGCAGGTTGCAACTGAGACTAACTTCCTATATCTTTGTATAGGAGGTAAGAGGTAAATAAAACACCGACACCCATAAAACATTCCCAGAGAGGGGGTGTAATGTTTTCAGAGACATAGAACTGTACTTTCTTCTTTTCGAATAATAAATTATATTGGTATGCTTGAGTATTGAATGAAACTTGGACAAGTGGTCAGGAAATGCATTTCCTGTGCTGCCCAACACTTCTGGTCAAAGTTTTTCCCAAGAGTACACTTTGAGTTGCATATTTTATTGCATTATTGTGTCAAGTTGTGTTTTTCTCAAATGGATGGTTTGTAGCTACATCATTTATTGGTTTTGATAAAAGAGAAATCAGGAAAGAAATTTTACTGTATAGAAATGCTAAACACGTATTGAGCATATAAAAGACATCAAACTGAGTTTTCGACTGAAAATTTATAACTTTCGAGTTTTACATAACAGATTTCCGAATTCTGTTTATATATTTATTTTATTTATTCATTTATTTTATTTTTTAGAGGTAATATAAATATTTTATGGTGTAAATTTCACTGAATGTTTTTAATCTTCTCCGTTATAGTTTTCATGCAAAATTAAAATAATAAAAAATAAACAAATTTACATAACTATTAAAAAAATCTTTCTTTTTCCCTAAAATATTTCTGGTACTTTTAGAAAGATTAAAAAAAATTTTTTTTTTCAAGAAAAGTGTTAAAATTTTTTAAAAGAGTAGCATGAAAAAAAGCACTTATTTTCTAGTTATACCAGAACAAAATGAATAATAGAAAAATACTGTTTATTTTTCATCGAATCTGAAAAAAAAACTTTTCGTAATTTAAAATATTATTTATCCCAAATTTCAAATTAGAAAAAGAATCAAAGCTTTTGTTTTTCATTTCTAATCCAAAAGCAAAATATTTCAAAATTCAAAGTATCATTTATTTCAATTTTGATTACATTTAATAGAGCCTTTTTTACTAGCTATTAAAAAAGCATTAGAAAATTTTCATAATGGAAAATTGAGAAAGTTCATCTTTTAATACAAAAACTATTTCATTCCTAAAACGTTGTTTTGCTGTGTCATTAGAAGGCATGACACCATTCAATCTCACGTTTTATTTACAAAGATATGATGAACTGTGTTGTTAAGAATGTGATAAGATAAAAAAATATCTTTATTCTTAAGTTATGAAACGATGTCATTCTTAATATTTTTTTTTACCATAAAAGGTTGATATCTATGTGCGTTCAATTTTGAAACTGTAATTAAGAATAATATGAACCAAGTTATCAATATCATATAAATATGTATGGTATATTTTGTCTATATTCTATAAGCGATAACCGGAGCATTATTCATCCTTCCCATGAGATTTAAATTTAAACTTCTTTTCTTCTACAAAAGTTGTGTATTCTATAACTATTAAATATTGATTAACATATACATTGCGAAAAAAATTAGTTAAATTAACAGAAAAAAGTCTGCCAACTGGTGTGCAAGTATGAAACCGGTTATTTCCTAGAAAAACACTGTTTTTCAAAAACGGATGCCTCTTTTTTAAGCTGATAAGTACTGTTTTTTTTAACAAAAAAACTCTATAAAATAACTATGTCAGTATTGTAGTAGGTACGAGCAGCATTCTTGCGAACAGTTGACGATGGGATTCGAACCTGGGGTCACCTCATTGTAAGGCGGAAGTTTTGCCCCTGAATTATCGTAAATGTAGTTTCTCAGCATGAAAAGTCTTACTCATTGAAATACTATTTAAGAGTAAAAATGCTTAAAACATAGTGACTCTCTTCTAGTGACTTGAAAATAAAGTCGAATCGCACTTTTACTTATGCGATGTTCGAAACCACAGAGTAATTTCCGAAAGCTGAATCAGGAGAACATAATAATCACAAAATGATCTAAAAAAAAAGAAAGATAGAAATATTGAATGGTAGGGTAAAAAGATTGAATGGTAAGGTAGAAATATTGAATGGTATAAAAGTAGAAATATTGAGGGAAATACTGAATGGTAAAAAAAAAACTAGAGATTGAACTGACGGTTTTAATCTATTTGTGATTAGCATTAATATCAGAGAAAAACCGTTTTGTCAACAAAACAGCTTTAAACTGTAAAATATACAGAAAAAGTCAGTAAAATTAACGTGTCCGGTTTTCACCTCGTTTTTCGTATTTCACGTAACACAGAAAATATTCTATCACAAAGATACAAGAAAACATAACAGATCATCTCCCGCCCTTTGTTATCAAGTTATTACTGCCAAACTTTTTCGCCGGAGCGAATATCTTTTTCATCTGAGATTCCGATTAGTCTTTGAACTTAGCGAACAGCGCAGAAAGAACAACTTCCTAAAACTCTTCCCCGATACAGTCATTTCCTTTACTCTTACTGCTTAATGTTACCGATTAACCCTCCAGTGACGACAGAATGTGAGATATCCATATACCCGGTCCCTAATTCATCAAATATCTGATCAAAATGGGAAAGATCTGAGGGAGGTATTTGGAACACTCTTGATAAAAGTTGTCCCGCACACATCAGAAATGCGCTCTTCTCTTAATGGGTCTGCTTGCTTGCAGCTCGCAACGTGTGTAAAGGAAGAAACGGGTTCTGTTGCCATGGCAAAATTCCGACATGCAAATGGCAAATGCGGTAATTATGTTCTCACATCTGCAGCAGTTTCTTGATTTGTTGAGAGCTGTTGGGTAAAGAATACGAACTAATAGGGGTTCCTTTGGAGGATTGAGCAAAGCAATGGTAGAAGGCTAGTTCATTAGGAAAATTTTGATTTTCTCGAATTGTAATTATGCTAGAAGAAGCATATTTAGGAAAGAAATTTTATGATTTTTTGTTATTTGAGCAGGCATTTGTGAATATTTTATTACGCCTCGGGATGTTTTTGTTTAAATAATAAATTTGAAGCTTGAATAAATATTTTAAGAGGTAAATATTTTGTTAAACCATTTCTCCGTTTCCAAAATTTGAGAAAATAAATTTTTTTTTCAAAAATTTGTTTAACAGCTATTAAGTTAAAAATGAAATTTTCTGGTGATTAAATAAAAGGAAATCTTCGGAAGGTTATGAAAAAAAATTTAGTACAAGTGCTTTTTTAATAAACTAAGTTACTATGGTTGCTAGTGAAAAACAAAAATAGTTCTGATGAAAGAAATTAAAACTTTAGTCTTGTAATTAAATTTGCTTCTTAGCAAATTAAGTTGTTTGAATTTCATATTCCAAATTCTCATAAAAAGGCGTGCTAAATATTTGAGTTTCATGCAAAAATTGAGAAAAATTTTAAGCTAAATAAAATTTCTCATTTTTTGATAAAATTGCATTTTGATTGGAATGAATAAAAAATATCTTTTTGAACAGCACCTTTAGAATTGAAGTTAACATTACAAAATGTATTGCATGTAACAGATTTCAAGTAATATGTCTCAATTTTTAATAATTAAATGCGACACTAATTGTATTTAGTACTGTGAAAGTGATATCTCAAATGTTCAACCACAATGACGTTATGAAATTACGCAATACTAATGAAGCGCAATTTACAATAGTGTAACGGCTCAATAAATTTCATTCATTCAAATGTTAAAATTTTCTTTTTAAATTCTTGTTTTTCCTTATAAGGATTTTATAAGAGAAACTAGCTTTTAACTATAACTTATAAGAGAAAAAAGCATTTTAAAATACGCTTGTGAAATATTTTTATAAGAGTTTTTAAGTCGACTGCCTATGTCAGCTATCAATTACCAAGTTAAACTGGAATGATTAATGAAAAATCAAATAAATAGAACTTTGGCGAACAAAGAGTATCCTTTGGCCAAGAATAGAGCAATTAAATTTCATCTTTATAAGTTGGCACTAATCTAAATAAACGAAAAATCGGTCAAAACTACCAGAATATGTCCAAATTTACTGTTTATTTCCTCCGGAATTTTGTACAAAATAAAACAATTATTCAATTTCATCAAAACGTTGAAGAATAATTTGAAACAATATTATAATTTTATATATTACAATGTTGTTATGCATTAAAATAATGTTACATGAATGTTACATTAATGTTACATAAATGCTACATTAATGTTACATAATTCAAAACAATGCTGGTATACTCTGATGTCCAAAACCATTTTATTAAGAAACAAAAAGAAATATATATGTTTTAATATAAAACGTTGTTATCAAGATATTATTACATCAGCCTCTTAAAGGAACTCAAAACAAACAGAATAAAAGGTCAAAATCAATATAAATATCATAAAAAAATAATAATTAATAAACTCTCAAATCTTCTTTGAGGATTGAATAAAAAAGAGGGGGAAAAAACTCTAAAGTTTACCAAACCAATAAATGCGCTGAAAGGGAAACCAAACAATGCTATCTTCTTTCATTAACAATACACCGGGATAATCGATTTTTTTTTATATCGTTCTTCTTCTAAAAATATATCGATTTCTTATTTTCTGCTTTCAGCTTAAAGGTATAAATAGCGGATGGATTTAATTTTATTATCTAAGCTCTGAGGAAAAGAAACAAAATACACGAACTCATTTCTACCTTTTGGTTATGTTTTATTAACTCTACTCCATTCGTTTGCGTTTTTTTTTTCTTCTTCTCGTTTTTGAGATTTTTTCCCCGGCTATATTCTTACTCTTGAGAAGTATAGTTAATTTCAGCAGGGCCTTCAATTTGAGATTCATCGCTACTTAATACTTTTTTAAAAATCGAATTTCATTATAAGAACGTTTTTCTATAAAAAAAAATCCCTTCATCTGTTTTTTGTTTTCGGAGAAAAAAAAGCTAGTTTTTTTTCCCTTCTAAAGAGTAGGTTAAATGATTCGAACGAAAAAAAAGTGTCTTAAGAAATAAAAAAAAACTTTTACGCGTTTGTTTTATAATTCACTAGTTATAGGTGGATGATTTTTTAGTAAAATGAATCTAGAAAAATAATACTTTCTATTTTTTTATCAGACATATCTATATCTAATCGATTTTTTTTGGCGTAAAATTCCAATTTGAAAGGTATAATTACGCGGGACTATACGTTAATATGCTATTGTTATACACTTCTGATTTACTAAATTGCTTGACGAAGAAAAAATTATTATATTAACTTTGCTAGAAAAATAATATACATGCTTAAAACGAAACGCTGTCAGATCAAGAAAAAGTGTTTGGAAAGTTTAATATTGAATTGGTTAAAAATGCTTGAAATTTAAACTTGAATTGCATAATTAAGCGTTGCTGTAAAGTGATCTGCTATTTTGATAGACTGCAGAAAAATGCATTATACAAATTTAATTAAAATCAAACAAACTAATATACGAGCTCAAAATTAGACTTTGTCTGACCAAGAAAACAAAAAAATACAAAGCGCAGGTCTAAGAGTTAGGTAATACATTTAAAATACTTTGTTAAACTGCTAGAAAAATTTTGAAAAAACCTAAATGGAATTTGGATTTACAGTATGCTTAAAATTTAAATTAATTACGTTGTGGTATGATAAGAATATTCTAATAAGTTGAAAAAATACGTACTAGGGACAGTCGTAAATAGCTCAAAGTATGATAAAGTAAAGGTATCAGAATATATGCTTATTATTATTTTTTTTTTGAAAAACTTTTTTCCCGGAAAAAAGCTTTTTTCTCAGAAAAAAGTTACCTTTGATTTATATAAATTCTAAATTTCATTTCCATATGCGATATCGGTTTTGGAAATCAGCACAGAAAACCCAAAAATTGCACATGCATCTTTTTAAAAAATAATCTGTAACTCCAAGATCTTTTAATAACGTATTTGTCCATTTTAAAACTTTATTTAAACTTGTATTAAAGAAAAACAAGATTTAAAAGCGAATTTTTAACAATTTTTTAAATTTTTTTTTAAAAATAAACTAATTTTTTTTTTAAATCTCGTGTGACTTCTTATAAAAAAAAAATTGACTTAATTTTTACTGCAGACGTAGGTTCATGTAGTTTAAAAAGTTCTCTTTCAACCAGATAGTAAGCTAAGCGTACGATAGTTACATGCGTCAGAAACTAATAGTTAATCATATAAATTAATAATGGGAACTATAAAGGACATACAACTACGTGTAGTGCTATCTAGTTTCAAGAATTTTTTTTAAAACTATACATGCTTAAATTTAGAACTTGACTGTATGACCATCTCTTTCTTGTTTTGTTAATCAAGTGTTTGTAAATTATCTTTATATATAAGTAGAAAAGTAGTAAGACTGTATTACTACGTGTTTAATGTTAAAAAGCTAACATTAATTTATCGTAAAAATGATAATAATTTTCAATTTAATAAAAAATTACAAAACAAAATAAACATAAGTCTGATTTTTTTGCTTACCCGCCCTTCTGCCTACTATTGGTTGTTGATTGGTCATGTCTGATGATTAGCAAGCGTTTTCATTGGTTATTCGGTTATTATAAAGAGCAAAGTTAGGAAAAATAAAAAATAAATTTACCTTTATTGAAAGTGATAAAAAAAGACCATCAGGAGGAAAATAGTATCCAAAATACGTAACTAAATAAATAAATTGGCTGTAAGCTAAGCACCTGTCATGAAAGTTAAAGAAACATTACATATTATATCAGTTGCGAACGAAAACATAAGAGATAAATATTACTGCGGAAACTGGCCGCGGGTTTTTATTTACTGTTTTCCCGATAACGTTTTGTCTGATTCTCAGTTGTGCAAGTACGGTGACGTCACGCTCTGACGTCATGCTTCAGCTTTTCGGTAATTGTTACATCAGCTGGGTTATTGTTGCGTCCCCTTTAAACAGAAAATGTTGAAGAATAAAAATGATTTTATTGTTTATCAATATTTTCTATTAAAATGTTTTATTGAGAAACATGCTTTGAATAATAAACGATTGTCAATATAAAATGTTGTTCTGACAGAGACGAATGTACGAGTTTATCATAAAAAAATAATTGAAACTAAAATAATTAGATGTCATTTATGTTTATTTAATCAGTTAAAACATATTTGTAAGGGCTGTAAATATTTAAGTGGTACATTTTCTATTTAATGAAAAGTTTCAATAGATAAAGGTATTTAATTATCGCCAATTTTAAATTTAAATTCATTAATCCTAATTTCTGCTTACCTTTTTACAGGATGGTGCAATTCCATAAAAAATATACAAGCAAAGATTTTAATACAGTAAATGGAATAGTTTTGTTTTAGTTATTACTTCAGTTTCAATACACAAGAAGTGGTGTATTTAATTTTTTAGGAATTAATTGCTTTTCTTTTTAGAACATATCGAGAAAATAAATTTTTCTCGCTTTCTTTACTTCTTTCATATGAGTCGTCTCATTGTTAAGGTTCTCAAACAAGTGTTCTAACATTCAGACAAACGTTCAAGTATGTTAGGTAAAAACATCATTATTATAGTTATATTTATTTGCATTTGTCTAAAATAAGTGATGCGTAGTGCTTCGAAAGGGTACATTTTGTTCTGTAAACTTGAGCCTAAAATTTCATTGATACAAAAGTGGTAAAGGTGTAAAATACATCATTGCACTCACATTTCTACATTTTTGTTATACGGATATGTCAATTTTATTCGCATCCCTACTTTTTTTAATAGAGGTATATCATTTTATTATCATCATTATTTTTTGAGGGATTTTGCTCGCATCAAAACTTTCGTATAGAGATACAATACTTTAGTGTCAAAGCTAATTTTTAGAGGGATATGTCACTGCATTCACATCAAAACTTTTTTTCTATACTGTAAAACATTTCTGTACTAAAAAATACCGGCACCCTGAGGCCTGGTATTTTTTACTGTGAAATCCATTTTTACCAAAGTATTTTGCAGAACAAAAAATCTGATATACCGTAATTTTGATAGCGATAATTACCGTAAGATCACTGAATCACTGATTAAATAAATATTACGATAAAAATTATAATACAGTATTTTGCGGTAAAAATACGGTAAAATAGGTTTTGCAGATGATGCACCCAAAATGTTTGTACTTTATATCGAATTTGATCTGGAATATTTTCCAGCGTAAGAGTATATCGTTTTACTTACATTACTATTTTTTTGTTGGAATGTAACTTTACTTTTTACAGGGGTACATCACAATTCATTGGAAAAGTGTAAAGTTTGGCAAAATAATTTTAAATACTATATTTGTATAATATTTTAAGCACTGCTAATTAATGCTTTAAAAGCACATTAATGATTTAAAAAGCACTAGCATTATAATTTCGTAGTGTAGTCGACACTTTTAGTTAACAATGGATACAAGAACACGGATAGAGAGCTTTTGCATAGCGTGGGAAAGTTTAACGCAGGCGCTGTAAAATAGCGTGAAAGTAACGCTTTGCTAAATCTTTATAATAAGATTTTAATTAAGCAAGCACCGAGAGGGGGATATAGAAACTTAACTACTAAATTGATAACTACTAAATTGAGAAGAAAGCATTAGGCCTTGGGAAAAGTACTTATATCTTTCTGGACAATAATAAAATATTGGTAGATCTTTTTAACGTGGTACTGATCTCTTTATTATGCCACAAAAGTTTCTATACCTTCATATTTTCTAAGCTTATTAAATCAATAAAGTTCAACTGTTTCTGGGAAACACTTAAACTGATTGTGAGTTTGATATAATCTCTTTTAATAGATTAGGTTTAATATACAGGGTGTAAAAAAAGTTTGAAAATGGTCAAATGTCTCGAGAAATATACAACAGCTCAAAAAGTTGAAAGCAGTCACATATTTTACAAAAGCTGTCCAATGATACCAAACCCGATCTTTCATCCACCCTGGGGGGCTTAGTGGGGCAACTTTGAAATTTTAAATAAGAACCCCTATTTTTTATTGCAGATTCCGATTTTCCAGAAAAAAGTAACCCTATTTGAGTTGTAAGCTTATGCATTATGCTTTGCAGATTGTGTTGTAACTGGAAAAAGTTGAATTGGGTACAAGCTGTTTAAAATGGCAAATCTCGAGACTTCTAAAAAATGGCTTTCAAAAATATTGAACGTGTCTAGTTTCACTTTTTGATCTGATGTATATTTCTAGGGATATTTTTACCGTTTCTAAACTTTTCTTATCTAAAATTCTTCGACATAAATATTTTGAGAACATGGTGGAAATTTTTATTTGTAATTTTAATCATTATGTTTGTTATATTTAACACAAATCCGTCAAAGGAATGCATAACAGGAAAATTTCTGTTTATTTGACGGTATAGCGCGGTGAAATTGATGCATAAATCGATTATATTGACTCATCAAGCGATTTTAATCTAAACCTGAACTATGCGCCTTTCATCTTTTTAGAATACATTGACAGATGCGTCGCGAAATGGTCTAGAAGTGCTCAGATGCATCTTTTCAATGATTAATGATCGGTTCCCCATATTGAGCGACGACTTTTATTGCATCGGCTGTAACATTGGTCAAACCCAAATTTAAGAGTCTTTATTTTTTAAAAAATTCCCCATTTTTTTTCCTTTTTAAATTTTGAAGGAAGAGTTTAACCCGCTATCTGACTTTAGAGGGAGACCCATAAATCACTTTTATTTTTGGGCACATATCAAGTAAAGGAGTAAAAGCTTGAAAGAGGAATTCTGCTTGTTTGATGCATTTGTTGGTTGAAAAAAAAATGTTTTAATAAAATTAGTTAAGGAAATAAAGTGTAGGAAGCTTTTAGGAAATGAGAAAACATGTAATAAGAATTTGTCAATGAATATAATTGGCTTTGTCTTAAAAAACAAGAATTATGACCATATAGTTTATAGTTATTTTTATTATCTTCTTTGAAAGTCTTCAGATTTAAAACATTTTCGAAAGAATATATGTATCAAGGAAAAAAAATTAATTTCAGAGCAAAAAAAATTTGTGAATGCTAAGGTAAGATTTTTAATTTTTCTATTAAATTAAGAAAATTAACTCGAGTACTAAGTTTTGTACTAATTTTGTTAAAATGATAAGATAGAATTTTTATTTTCTGTAATTTTCTCTTGGGCAAGACTTAAGATTTCAAGAAAATTCTAAAGAAATATATTTATTGTAAAAAAAGAATTTAATTCCGGAATGAATCGATTCTGTATTGAGCTTCAATTTAGAGATAGAGGAGAATTTTGAGTTTAATTAAATTAAGAAAATCAATTTAAGTACTATATTATGTACGAATTTTTAAAAACAAATGATAAGATTTACGTATGACTATATTAATTTCTGTAAATCACTCATGTGAGATATATTTTTGTTATTAAAGAAACATAGTTTAATTTCTGCAGTTAAGTAAAACAATAATGTAGCTTATTTCCGAAATATTGAGATATGTATTTAAATTCACGTGGAAAGTTTATTGCATTAAATGCTTAGGGTTAATCAAATGGCAATGAGTCAAAGTGGATTTATGGTTCTTATTTTAATATTTGATTTTAGTTTTATTTACTGATAAAATAAGAAGAACCGAATGATGAAATTGAAAAATCACAAAAGAAGTCAATTATGAGTTAAATTTAACTCGACTACATTAGGCTAAGCGTGAAGAACACCACCGATTCTAGGCAAGTTGTTGAAATGGTATTGTAAACTAAGTGGGGAAAAAACGGGAAAAAATACAACCGGACGATCTCGGGATCATGGAATTCGCTTTTATCTTAAGGCAAAACCTTGAAGAGTTAGACATTGGGAGATTGTTTAGACCAGGGATGGGTAAACTTTTTTGGTCGAGGGCCAAAAATCAAGAAAAAAAAATGTTTGGTGGGCCAAGTCAGATCTTCAAAATTTAAGAAAGAAAAAAAAGCGATATACAAGTTTTAATTTAAATATTTAGTGGGATGAAGGAAATTGCGATTTCATTTCTAAAAGCTCCTTATATTAAGGTTCGAAGTGAGATGTGCTTATTTTAAGGAACATGGCTAAATCCTTTTCTGTTTGTCTACTTCTGAAATAATTTTTTCTAAGGTTCATAATTGAAAACTCTTGTTCACGTATATAAGATTAAGCTAACATAGCACTGATTTTCTGGGCGTGAAATTTTAAATTTTGGAAGCTAGCTTTTGGTAATGATTTGTCAAACTTAGGCATATTTAGAAACAACTGCTTCAGATGATTGTTAGATTGTCCGCTCTTTGGAGCATAAAATGCGCATTCTGCCAAATGTGAAGTACAATTTACCTATATTAGATTCCATAAGTCAGCTCCTCGAGAAAGACAAACGCTAGTTGGAGCCAATCTACGGCTATTCAATAAAGAACTTCTGTTTTCAACATTTTACCAATAGAAGCTGTCTGTGCTAACTATTTCCATCAATTTATGTATTGTAGAATAAAAATAGAGAAAGTAAAAATGTCATCAGTACTTTGTTAAAAAAAGAAAAACAGAAATAATTTTAAACATAGTCGACAATAAAATGGATGTATATTGTTTATATTTGCCGCTGATCGGCAAATAAAAATTCTATCCGCGGGCCGGTTAAAATCCTCCGGTGGGCCACAGTTGGCCCGCGGGCCGTAGTTTCCCCATCCCTGATTTAGACAGTCACTAAATCTTTCATCAAATATTGACATTTATTCTAGTATTGACGTTTAACTATAATATCTCGTAAAAATTTGCAACTTTAGTAACGAGTCTAGTTGAAATATACAATGTAAAAAATTATATTCAAAACAACAATAGAAAACAATTCTGGTACCCGAAATGAAAGAAATTTTAATTTTTTAACAAAATTCAAGTTCGAATGTTTATTTTTGAACTAAGTTTGTCTTTGTACTTAAAACCAAAATATAATTTGAAAACACAATTGTTGAAAGAAATTTATGGCTAAGTAGTTATTTTTTTTAACAAAACCCACTTATCATATCAATTAAGAAATAATTAGGCAAAAATATATTATCAGAGAAACATATTTTAAAATTCTTTAAAAAAATAAATAAGGAATAATTGCATGTAAGATACCTTAAACATAGAATAACGTGATTTGCTTTAACTTTATCTTAACACTTTATTAAACTGTTTCCTGAACAAGGATTGTTAGAGATTTATTGACTGCCTATATAATTTAATGACAGAGTGGAAAATTTCTATTTAGCGTAAAATTATCTTACAAAATAGTGATTTAAATTCAGTTAAGAAATTAAACCTGAACCGTCTGGACATTGGATTTAACGTGAGACTTAAGTTAATCTGAAGACGGTGAATCTATTTAAGAGGAAACAAAACAAAGAAGTTTAATTAGTTTATGATTAAATAATCTACAATAATATCTAAAAATTTATAAACTATATTATTTCAGTAGAAATTCAAAACATATGCAATACTTTTGCTGTTGAAACGCGCCAAGGATTTCTATTTCTATTTATTTCATGACTTAAGAAACAGTTTCAAACACACACACATATAAAAAAAAATGACTTTGTGATCTGAAAATGAAATGTTTAACAAACTGATTGATTTCAGTGACATAATACAGACAAATTAATTTCATGTTGAAGAACACAAATTTAGACTGTAAAAACTGTGGTGCAATATATCTTTAAATTTGATGTTGAACAACTCAGAAAATTAGTAGGTTAGTTAATAGCAGGTTTGGCTTTCACATACAATTTAAAGGATGTAAATAAATCTTAACTCTTACAATGGACAAAAGCTTTCGTGCATTTGCACCAAAACACCAATATTTGCAGTTTGGATAATGCCAGTAAGAAAACAAAACAAGGAGCAATTTAAAACGTAGCGGGACAGTTAATTTTTTAGCTTTTCTTAAGATAAAAATTATCGAACTTAGTATCATTCCATTCTATGTATCTATATTGCTGCCAATTCTATGTACCTATAATTTCCGTCGTTCTTTATTGCGATAATAAAGAACGGCGACAATAATGCGACAGGCAAGCTAAATAATTTAAAGTCTAATTTCGACTTATTAGAACACCCAAATGCACAGCAACCTGTCATTTAATTTAAAAGTATGAAACAAATAAAGTGAAATGAAAAGCGAAAATAGAAATAACATATCGAGTGCAGTGATACTTCACAGTTCAAACCAGTCGACAAAATGTCTATTGTCTAACCATGTGATCGGCGACAACCAATCAAAACCGGAAGCGGCACAAAGGTCGCAAGGAAAATAGTGACGCTATTTTACTAAACATTCTAGGGCCTAAGTGCTACTATAAATTTACAGAATTAAAAGTCTGCCTTTAAAATACTTATGATTGTTTGAAACTGTGTAATAAGGTTATTTATAATTTAATTTTTAGATCTGTGTGAAATGTATTAAATAAGTTTTAAATGCATAATTTCTATCTACTTTTGTCATTAATTCCTGTTTATCTGTTAAGCCCAGTTCCAAATCGAATTAAAAATGTGTCTGTGCTACGAGTATGTTTGATTTACAAACTAAGTGTAGTGTTTAAAAAAAAGTGTAGAACGCATCCAAAACTAATGATTTTTACTTAATCTTATATCGCAAAATAACTTTCTGACACTTACGTGTATTTTATCTTACTGTAATATTAAATGTTGATGCTACTAATTATCAGAAATGGTGGCGGCTACTTTACACTGAGTGTAAAAAGACATTGGCATAGTGAAACACTAGATTTAGGAATTGGACCCATTCATCGGTGTAAAATATTTTCCATCATTTGTGGAGTTACGATGCATTAAAATGTTTTGTAAGTTTTTTTTAACCCTTTCGAATCTCTTTCGCCAAGGAAAATAAAAAGCAACAGTTTAAGTGCCTTACATTTAAAGCAAAGCTACACTTTCAAACTGTATATGCCATCTTGCTGTAAAGAATCATCTGGGTTTTAAAACAGACGAATAACTAAAATATACGTCTATAAGCGTTTTGTGCCATTTTCAGAATAAATATAGAGGGCGCTGGGTAAAGAATAAGCTAAACTTGACTAAACAATCATAAGTAACGGTTGAAAACTCACATCAGTTTTGAAAATAGTATATTATTCGCATAATCAAAATTTCATGCGACTACAGAGCCTTCAAAAAACAACATTAATAGCCAAATACATGCAATTGGCTGGGTAGCTATTAAGGGTTAAAATAGTTTTTCGATATTTTTAACGGTATTTTAGACAATTTTAAAAATATTTGTAAATTTTGTCTTACAGTTTGCTTAACTTGTTTTTTTTCCCCCTTACACTACTCTAAATGAATAATTTTGTATAATGTGTATTTTGCAATAACTTACCTCTTTATTAACTCTCTTTTCTTGCTTAAAAGGTTGGTTTCGATTAGCTGCAGCTCTTAAATCTCTACTTGAGCTTTTATGTTAGATGATTATATATGTTGCAGTCGTCGTCTGACAGCTGCACGCAGAATTTATAGAGATTATTGACAAAGTTATAAATAATCCATCTAAATTTTTAAACACTGACTTGCTGGAATGCTCAAATATTTGATGCCTTGATCAGATGACAATGCAAGTTTTGGAATTTTTCTGACCACTACTTGAAGAATTTATTGTCAGAGAATTTATCGTTAATGAAAATGTGACACCTCTCTGATTCTTCAGACAGCTCAAATTTCAAATAGATCTTTGCGCCGTATAAGTATTTCAAGTAGTATTGTTTCTTAAATGGTAAAAGTAAAACGTGTCCATTTTTTACTAATCGAAATTTCCACCACTTTACATACAAATTAAATAGTTACAAAATTGAAAATTAAAAAAAATAAAACTAACTTTTGAAAAATATTCTTTTCATGTGGAATAAAAAACAAAAAAGTATCAACTAAAGCTGAAAAAAAAACGTAAGATTTATTATATTCGTAGTTAATTTTTAATACATAGAAAATTCCTTACATGCCTATGGAACATGATGTACGCCATCTTTTTCATTTGAGGTGTGACATAAAAATTTTTTTCTCTTTTTCATTCCATTTGAAAAAAAAAAGAATTTTTAAAATTATTTAATCTGATTTATAATTTCATATAAATAGTTCTGTCAGTTTTGCTCATGAAAATTTAAATATTTACTTGCACACAAATGATACAGTTATTAAACAAAACAAAAATATTCATATTGTGTTCATCAATATCATAAAATACTCAAAAATATTCATTCATAAAATATTCAGAATAAAATATTCATATCATCAGACCTATGCTATGTAATTCTCATTTTATAGCATTGATCTCAAAACATTACTTTATATATTTTAAGTCTTCAACTTTTTCTCATATTTGCATTACGGAAAAATGCATTTAAATTCCAAGCATTCAATTTAATAATAGATTTTGCTCTCAGCTTTAAAAAAAATCGAAGCAAGACTTCTTACTAAATATAAATTCCAGATTTAAGAAAGAAGCAAAATAATTTCTTTGCTAACAAAAGAAAGTATCTCTTTTAATCTTTAATATAATGAGATTCTTTCGAATAAACACAAGATATTTTATATGAATAGTATATTTATTATAATTAGATGGAGCAAGCAAATTTTTTTTCGTTGAAAGGTAGTTTGAACACGTTACACATTTCTTGAATACAGAAAAGAAAAATGTGCGTCTGGAAGTTTTCCAAACTAGGACAATTTTTCAATGGTGTAATACATTGCTAGCCTATTTTATTTTTGTTACGAGAATGAATATATATATTTATATTTTTTTTTGCTTTCTTCTAAAAGAGGAAAGCTATTTTTCCTCACTAAATTTTTAGATAACATATTGTATCTCAATCTTTTAAAGGAATTGAATTTTTTTACACAAAAACATTTATCAATTAAAATGCAAGCAAACGAGTACTTCTTAATTGAATGTACGGCAACGGTAAATTTAATTAAAATGGATTTTTTTAAAAGTTGTGCTTGTATGTTAGTCGTGGAAATTTTTTATGTAGTAATTAGATGAGATTGCTTCTTTGACTTATTTTTTTCCTTTATTTTGAAAAGATAATTTTTTAACACTTATTTATCTTGACTGATTAGTATTTGCACTTGGTGGAAGAAAAAGTTACAGTATAGTAAATTTTATTTTAAAACCAGTATTAGCGTTAGCGTTTTATGTTAGTTACTAATTGACTTGCTATAAGTGATATAAAAAAAACAATATCTTTTTTTAGAATTTTAAGGACATGAAAGCTTTTTTTAAAAAAAGCATGTTTTATACACATTTTACATTTATCAAAAATTTTGCATTTTAATTTTAAATTTTTTTTATTTATGAAAAGAAAACGTTGTATGAATCTTTATTAGTGATCGTAATTTAATTTGCAGCTTCAATACAAGCTTCTTGTGTTGAAAAAAGTTTTTTAGGAAAGTAAATGGCGAATAAATTAAAAAATTTTTTTAATGAGATGTATTACGTAAACATGAAATTAGTTAATAAAGTTTTTGAAAATTTCTTGGCATAAAATTTCTTAGCTCATTCTCAAGAAAAACTGTTTATTTTTTTAAAACTTTTTTGTTTATAAAAAGAAATATTACATGAATATTTATTTGTGATCGTAATTAAATTTGTGGCTTTGATGTTTGACAATTACTGATGGAAAAATGTTTTATAAAAATTAAATGATAAATAAATAAGAAAAAATCTCTGATGGGCAGCATCACCAAACCGTAATTTTACACAGTAATTTCTGAATAAAAACATATTTGAATTAAATTAATGTATTAAATATATTTGTTAAAATTAAATGTAGTTTATATTTCAATAATTGTAGTTTATATCATAATAATGCTGCTAAATCTCTATTTATTTTATTTTATTTCCCTTCAACTAGTTTGCGTAAAGGCATGATTAATTATTTCTCGGCAAAATGTGACTGAGAATTGAATCTTTCATAATAGTTCCCTTTAAACTATTTACTGTTTTGAAATAAATTAATGTAAGTTCAACTGAATCTGGGTTGTATGACTTTATTGGCACTTTAACATACTAATTATTACTCTTTAAACAAATTGAATTAAATATACTTTTGTGAATATTAAGCAAAATTATTCTTCTATTTGTGTATAACCTAATCAAAATTCATTTCAAATTTATGAAAAAAGAAAACAAAATCACCTCACATTCAAGAAAAAAAAGCACTGTTTCTAACATTCTATTTTTTCCTCATCTCCCATTTCAACTAGTAGGTAAGTAGCAGGTTCAGCGTTTTAAATACTAAATTAAAATTCTCTGAACAAAAGTAACGTAGACATTTTGATGTAAATTAAAAGGTTTAATCCCATGTCTATTTATTTACCTTCTCATGATTTATAGACCTAATATAAAATAGAAATTAAAATTAAGGAGATAATTTTAAAGATAAATGTTTTGGTAAATTTAGCCACTGTCATCATTCACCTTTTCTAAAATCACATAAAGTTTTGATGTGAAACAATTTTTCAATACCTATTTTTAAAACAAAAACTACCGCAACCTCCCCAGACTAGAATAAGAGCAGGATTTGTTGAATAATTTAATAAACTTTCTAATTATGATGAGCAAAACAATACTTCAATGTACTCAGATAATTTGAGAGAAAATGGCTCTTTCAGTTTAATTGAATCTTAGAGCTTACTTTCTTAGAATGCGAAATCTCTCACTCACTACGTTGTTTCTAGAATCCTCCAGAAGAACGTTCCAGTGTCCACTTTCGATTTTTCTACCACTGTTAACAAACAAAATTTTGCTCCTGACCATCTAAGACAGTTGACCTTGGAGGTAATCAACACTATTCCCCAAAATACCATCAAAAGTTTTAATGATGGCAATAAAATAACTGAACATACAGGCAGTGACATCTTTAAAGAGACCCCTTGGGGAAAATTCACACTCCGTAAACGTAACTTGGATCTCTGTTCTCTCAGAAGCAAATTTCTAGCAATCATATAGGGCTTTACGCTATATTGAGACTGTGATAAACAATGGATCTTATCAGACAGACGTAGCTCGCCACAACATCTCTGTAATTTGATCGTTGTAGGTAATAGAGTCAGTCTTACTACACAGAAATTACAGATTCTTTGTCAGCACCATGGTATACATTTTCAGTGCATCCCTTTCTTGTGGAGATCTTATGGGAACGAGATGGTGATCAAATATGCCACAGAGGGCTTCAATTATCTTTTTCCTCCTTCTACTGTTCTACTCCATTTGGAATTATACTCCATGAAAAAAAGTGCAACGAAAGATTGAATGGTTGGTGACCTCAGTCCATCACTGGTGTTTAGGTCGAAAGCAGGGTTGGACTCTTAACCTTGTTTGTGACCAAAGCTCTCTCACTGCCAGCTAGTGGCTAAAGTAAGAACCACTCCTTCAAAGACGGCGAGAAAATTTTCGCCATTTGACACAATCAAGAGTCTTGCGCAAAACACATACTGGAATGTTTGGGTCTCACTAAGGCGAAAATTAATTCAAATCTCCTCATTGTCATTGACGTTCTTCGAGACAACGGTCTTTTGGACCTGGTCTGACTTCGTCAGACTTTGGAGAACTAGTAACAAGAACAACGACTACAACAAAACAAAACCAAAATTAAATGTGGCGATCAATGGTATATGTTACAAAAAATGACATTCTTTGCAAATACATAGTTTGGATCTGATTGGAATGTAAAGTTAAATAAATTTGTGATTGTAATTACTTAAAATGCATTGAATAGTAAAAATAGTACATTGGTAAAAGGATAAATCGAAAAGCGTAAAGCAATAAAATAAAAAGTGTAAATACAATAAACAATTACACAAAATTTAATGTACCTGCAACGTATTAAAATAGTACAGAGTTACCTTTAAAAATCTTATAAGAAACACTAACCTACAAATGCTTCGCAATCTAAACATTTATATCTTAAGAGTTATACTTTTACAGAGGTGTGAAAAAAGACACTGCTTTATGCAAATTTATTAAAATTGAACAGTAATACATTTTATTTATAGATTTACTCTGTTTTTACAAATTGAAGTAAAAATGTTGTAAGTTAACGTAATTGAAAGTTATCATAAATTGTTGCGTTACTTAAAGGAAATATTTATATGATGTTATTATGAGATTATAAAGAAATAAAAAAATTCCATAGAAATGATTAGTTTTAATTTTTTAAATAGTGTCATATTTTTCACTTGATAAATTAAGTCTTTTGAAAATAATACAATGAATAATATTAATCATAACATATGCATTATTACCTTTTTGTAATTTTTGGCAAATTTATTTCATTGTAAGTGGGCAGATTTTTTTTAGTGAAAACTATGATTTACTTTCTTCAATAAGAAAGAATAAGAAAAAAACATGCTATAAATTTTTATTTTAAAGGTAGTAAATAAAGGTATACTAATCTTTCAACTTATTTAGCCTTAAACTTTTATTCATTGGATTATTAAAAATATTATTAAAAATGCAAATTTATTAAATCAAATAGAAAAAAGTCTCGGCATTAGGATTTGCAAATAAGTTTGTATTGACAATCTTTCTCTATCATCCAACTTTTTTCCAAGTATTTGAAATCTTCTCAATTTCAGAAGTTTTAGTCGTAGGTAAAATAATTCAATCGAGTACAATAAATATTTTAGTAGCTTCCAGCCTTTATCCAAAGATTAGTTCTTATTTTATTTCCAACTCATGATAGAAATTGAGGAGTCTTAAATCCTCTTCCCCCCATCAATTGCCATCCGAATGAAGATTTTCTTTTGGGAGACAGCGTCGCCAATAAAACACTACTAAAAAGAAATTCTCACGTCTTAAGCTTTAGGTCTATGTTTTCAAAGCTAAATGACTTACAGGACATTCAGAGAAAAAAAATGTGATGCCAACTGGAAAGTAGGGATTAAAGGTTACTAATGCTTCTCTGCCTTTCTCACCAGATGGGCCCTAGAGATTTACTTCTTCTACAGATAAGTGAGTGCAATTATAAGATGAATAAAGCAAAATGAACAAACACTTAGTGAGTAAAAGCATACACATTTCTATTTTCGTTCGTAAATGATTGGGATACGTAGTCAGTTTTGGGTTTGGTGGCAATTTATTAATCTTAAATTGCACTAATGGTTTTCATTGTTTAATATTTTCTACGAAATAAAAATTGGAATTAAAAATATTAGAGGATAAAGAAAATAGGTTTTCAATCTTATTTTAGAACACTAATCGATACCCTTCCGAAAACGACATATGGTGACTGTAGAGTAAAATGAAAGATGATATTGTAATACAAAAAATAAGCATAATTACGATAATTAAAATACTAAATTATTATATTCTTTATTCTTTTTATCAATAAATGTAACTCATTAGCATTTGTTTTATTCAGTAATCTTGGATTGTGACGGAAATCGGTTCTATTAATAGATTACTTTCAGCATTTGCGATAATCCATCTACATTGCATAAATGAAGCAATTGTATCCGGTTACTACAAAGTTTTCTCTTTATTAAAAATTCGTTGTTATTTCTAACCGTCAGCCCATTTTTAACACCTATGACAAAAATGGTCCTTGGAAAAAATTTATAGCAATTAATAATCATTGCATTGAAGATGTAAAAGAATTGCATTGAATATGTAAAAGAAAAAGTTTAAATAAAATCATGAAAATGAACGAAAATTTGGAGTTTACGATGCATACTTAGAAATTGTACAAAAATTGACAAAATATTTTTTTAAAATTTATCAAGTAAATTTCGTCATTCAGATATGCAAATTTGTTGCTCATGGAAGATGTATTAAAGCTGTCAAATGAATAAAAATTGAATTTACTTTTAAAATTCACAAGTATCAAAAGACGCAGGCATAAATTAATTCTACTCAAATTTACATAAATTCGAAAACTTTTACAAACACTTTTAATTTATAAGATTGCATTTAATCAAAATTTTTTTTCTTTTTTTCAGAAAAGCATGAAAAAGAATTAATCCTTTTTTATTTTTGCCTTGTTAGACAAGACTTCCCATTAAAATTCCGTAAATATACGAGCATCATTTCATGCTAATTCATTATTTTAATCAAATTCCATTTTTTCCTGAGCTAAGAATTTTTGATGTTAGCTAATGGAAAGTTATGATTTTACTTTTCTAATTTTTCTTCGAATTTCACATTAATGAAAAAGGAACAAAAAAATTTTAACGGTTTAGTTGCGTGAGTAAGAAGCAAATTAAGCAGGTTTATTTGTAAATTTTCAATTTTATTTCATATTTTTATTTTGAAATAATGAAAGAAAAAAATTTTATGCAAACCTTTGATGCATAATTATTGATAAAATTTTTGTTTTAGGCATATATTGCGTACTTACTACAAACTTGTATTGACTAATCACACAAAATGTTGCAATTATATTTTCATTTTCAAAGACTATTAGTAAACAAAAATTATCTATAAAGGTTTCTTAATATAAAATAGTAACTCATAAATCCACAGAAAAACCAACATATTAGGAATACGAATTTTTCAAGGTTTTTCAGAATGCTCAGCGAATCTATTTAAAAAAATATTTTGTTTTGAAACGAAAATTACTATTCCTCTCGAATTGTTATAATTTCGCATTGAGGCTCGCACCGACCATAGTGCTGATGTAAAATATCCTCAGTGGTAGACGGATCCTCGGTTTGAATCCCCCAGGCTAACCATGGGAGGTTTATGTGGTTTTCCTCTTCATGTAACGCAAATGCGAGTTAGTTCCATCGAAAAGCCCTCAACGAAGGCAAATTTCTCCTAATACTTTATCCAGAAGTTCTCATGTCTTCTGGATCTGGTTCAAAATTACAAGGCTACGGAGTTTTGTACTCTTAAACCCAAAATTGGGTTGGCTGTTCAGAGACCGTTATAAAGAAAAATAAAATAATATGCGCTTTTATAATAAATTACATGATGAAAATCGTATTTTTTTAGCGATTATGCTGATAATATTCTCTATTATATTTCCTTCATACCAGTAATAATGTTTCTATTTATTGTGTATAACAAATAATTATTTTTGCAGAATATTGTCAATTACATCGTTTATTAATCAAACGGAGAAGTAACTAGTCATTAAGTTTTTTTTTAAAGTTCAAGGATTATTGATATTGCAATCATGGGCATAATGATAAGAAAATCTTTTTCACTTCTACCTTACCCAAACCAGTTTACAACTCAAATTCAAAAATATTCTAATCATTTCTAATTCAACTTTAATTCAGATCGTTTCAATGTATTTTGTCTAAAAAATCGAAAAAGTATTACTTTTTCTCTCCCTGAAATTATGAAAATTTATCCCAAATCAGGAAAACAAAAATCTTAACCTTGGTCAAAACAATAAAAGTTTAAAAGTTTCGAAGGAAATGGTGAATTTCCTGATTTTTATTTATTATGTATAACTAATAATTATTTTTGCAGAATATTGTCAATTAGATTGTTTATTAATAAAACAGAAAAGTAACTAGCAATTAAGTTTTTTTTTTAGAGTTCGAGGATTATTGATATTGCCATCATGGACATAATGATAAGAAAATTTTTTTCACTACTACCTTACCCAAACCAGTTTACAACTCGAATTCAAAAATATTCTAATCATCTCTAATTCAACTGTAATTCAGATCGTTTCATTGTATTTTGTTTAAAAAATCGAAAAAGTATTATTCTTTCTCTCTCTGAAATTATGAAAATAAATCCCAAATCAGGAAAACAAAAATCTTAACCTTGGTCAAAAGAATAAAAGCTTAAAAGTTTCGAAGGAAATGGTGAAAAATTAATGCATGTATATTAAAAATAACTGTTGAAAACCCGATAAACAAATCAGCATAATAAAGCGCCGTTAGAGATATTAGAGCAATTAAGTTTATAATGGAAGAAAGGAGAAAATTGAATCACATTCCACTCTTACGAAAACTCTCCAAAGAGGCTTGATTTGTTTGCAACCACATTCAATCCGATTATTTCCGGTCTTTAAGAATTCATCATTAGCCAAAATAATGAGCCATTGATCCTTCGGTTGTGGCGCCTTTTAATCTCAAGGGTATGGACGCTTAAATTAATTTCGTTATAAATGAACCGAATTTAATTGAGGGTGGTTTGCATGACTTGGCGAAATTCGACATTTCAATAAAATCTCACAGTTAGAGGTCGTGGAAATAAAAGGAATGTGAAATTTTTTTTTACAAATAACACCAAATTTAGATTTATTCGTCGAATAAGAGAAATTGCGGGAAAATGTATAAGAAAGTTACTGGGTAATTGCTACGTTCATAAATATGTCGCTCTCTCTATTTACGTATAGTGGAGTAGTTTCCCTATTGTTCTTGGGTGATTTCTCTTTTTATAAATATAATAAATAGAGAAAACGCAATACGAATTAAACGAGCCGAATAAGAGAAATTGTATGAAAATACATAAAAAAAGGATTCCGTAATTGTTAACTAAGTTAGTACTGCAGTGGCGTACGCAGAATTTTTTCAAGGGGGGTGTTCATAATTTTCTGAAACTACTAAAAGAAATTCGAGTCTGTAATAAAGTACTATTATTTCCCTAATTTAGACAGGTAGAAAATTTTGACTTTTCATTTAGACAACATTGTTTAGTTAAATTTTGATTTGATTTTTTAAGTTTAAGAACATAATGTCATATGGGTGGAAAGAAACACTTTGAGGGCCACTTTCACATTCATCAGATTTCGTTATGCTAGAAACGTTTTCGTCAACGGAAGTATCACATTTCTGTACAACAGAAAAACTTACATCGGTACTAGATGCTGTCACCTCACTAATTTCAGGTCGTGATTTTTTCTCAAAATAATTAATATATATATATATATATATATATATATATATATATATATATATATATATATATATATATATATATATATATATATATATATATATATATATATATATATATATATATATATATATATATATATATATAATATTAATATATAATATATATATATATATATATATATATATCGAGCTGGAATGAATAACTTCGAGCACAGTATCTCCAATGGTACTGTTACTGATTTTTTCACTAGTCGAAATAGTGACGACGACGGGTTCTGCGATTGAATGAATTTTTTGTTAAGACAAAACAAAACAGATTTAGCGACAAGCTCCGAAAGACAAGCGGCAAAGATAACTCTTAGTCTGACTAACTAACTCCACTATACTCCGTTCACCCTTTTATATAATTTTTCACCGCATCTCCAAAATTCTCGAATTGTCTCTAAGACGACAGAACGTCTAGGATTCCGGAATCATCGCGTTAAGACCTCGCGAATGACAGCTAGTCTCGAAAACTATACTGGCAGGACAGAAAGGAACCAATCCGTAACAGTATCACGTGAATTTGGTTTCAAAAGTACAACCCTATTATAGTAAATGTTTTTTCAGTATTCTGAGAAATACCGTGAGAAAAAAAAAGTAGGCATAAGGCAAATAAAAATATATAGTCTTAAAAATTAATAGCTCGCATAATTTCTACTAAAATTTTTATTTTTGCCATTTTGTCTGAGCTCAAGGGGGGTGTTTAAACCCCTAAACCCCTCCCTTGCGTACGCCACTGAGTACTGGTGACATGGTAATTATTGTACTGGTAACAGTAATATGTATAAATGTAAACTTTCAGTTTTTTCAATATTAAATAAAATGTTTTAAAAAATTAATTAAAATTAAATTGAATTTTAGTTTAAATTCCGCAAGTTCCGAAAAGGGATATGCCGTGGCAAGAAGAAAAAAATTAAAACACGTGTTAAAGTACGAACTGAAAGTTTAGCATTATAAAATACAAATATATGAATATGATAAAGCGATGCATTGATGCATTCGCCGTTCATGCACCAAGTAATTCACTCTAATGTGAATAAAAACAGATAATAATAGTAAATACAATAAATACTATTGATTGGTGAATGCAATTAATTTCCCAAGAAAACTGTTAAGCTGTAAAAGCTGCGAAATTTGTTTCTCAAATGTTTATTAAAAAATATGTTTGTATATTTTTGTGTTTGTTATATGTATGCAGGTCTAAAATATTTCCAACTCTCAATTTATTATTGCCGAAAATTATCTTTTTCTTCAGATAACATATGTATTATTTTTTTTTTTGTAGAACAGATTTTATACAAACTAAAATCTTACAGTCAATATTAAAAACAAAAGAAAAATAATATTTCCTTCTCAAATATTTAAAAACCAATATAATAATTATGATTTTTAAGCTCAAAAATTCCATGAACACTTATTTGAGATGCTTAAGAGGTAACGTAATGTAATGTTGAAATTTTATTAGTCATAATACCAAAATTATAAATATTCGTTCGAAGGATACAATTATATAAACACATATTTCAGTGTAAATGAAATATAATTTACAGTAGGAGAAAATATTAAATTCATTTCGATATTTTCCTAGTTTAAGTATAGATTATTTAAATTTAAATCAACTTAATACTCATTGGGATTAAAGGTCCGGCAATGTAATTTATAGAGACAATTTAGCCATGAATCAAAATACCAGTCAAATTGTAAAAAACTAATAAGAATACTTTAATCATATTATTGTTCTATTTATAGATTTTTCGATGATTGAATACATTTGTAGTTTTTCTTAAGTATAGCACTTAAGCCAAAATGTTTTATTTATGGATGGATTTTGATCTGTAGTTAAATATATTTATACATTTGCTAGAACACAGTGTCCCAGTTTCTCAAGTAACTTTTGAAAAATTAAATTAATTAAAATGTTTGCATTAAATTAGTCCGATTAAAATATTTTTTTTCAAAATAGCTCTGTTTATTTGAAACTACCCTTGATATGGAACTCTTGGCATTGTTATCTTAGATCGAGCTTGCAAATTTAAATATTTGAAAACAACGCAGCAACAAACTTTAATTTCTTTTTATTTACAGATGAAGTAGATGACGTAAGCATTAACCATTCGATAACATTTAAATTAAAAAGTGCATAATAGAATTGTTTTAAATTAAATAAACTGAAAATTTTTTTTATTTTATTCGAACACGCACATATTTTACAATACATTATTATTTATCGAGCAAATTCCCTTTCATTTTACAAATAAAATAAGATAAAGGATAAATTAAAAAAAAAGCTGAGAAAAAAGTTTGAGTCAGAAAAATTTATTCCTGTATTTTATCTCGTACAACAGTTACCAGTTTTAAAACAATTTAAAAACTCTCTCAATATTTCGGCGTTATTTTGTTAAATTTATTTGAGTTATTTTCTCACAGTGATCGTCACTCTGTTGGGTTGAAAATTAGATTTTCTGAATTTCATTCTAGGGAAAAGCGTGTTTAAGCCTACCTAAATGCAATTAAATTTCAGAGCAACTCGTAACAGCTCAACTCAACTCAATAGATCTGACTTAGAGAAAGGCTAAGCAAAACACAACAAAGAAATATACTTTGCCTATTACTAGTTCCAGGGACGCAAATGGAAAACAGGGAAAATTTTCTCTGCTATCTGATATGGATAACGACTGAATCTGCTGCGACTAATTAAATTTTGAGACAGACATTTTCGTGAATAAATGTAATAGGCTGCGTTGTCGGTTAAACTTATTTTAAATTATTCACTACTATCGGTTATTTCAATGCGAGACGCTGTCTTACGGGCAGAATTTTTGAAGCCTTTAATTTCAAATAAGCTTTTAGGAATTAGTGGCTTTTGCAGCATTTTTCTTTTAAGCACGGTCATTTTATTTTTGTTTTGATGAATTTGGCAGAAAAAGATACTTTAAAGTATTTTACGAATATAATTGAGGGCTATATTATATTTATATTTTCTATAGTTTTTAAACAAGTGAGATTTTTTTTAGGAAGTTTTCAACGATAGTAAATGAGTAAATGTGTGAAGAGTAAATAGGCAATAAGTAAATGAGTGCATCAATAAAAATATTAATTTGTTTCTTTTATCATATTATATGGTCACTAAGAAAATATAAAATCTGTTATGTGCTTATAAAGAAATATTTAATAATTATTTCTTGCAGCAATTATACAGTTCTTGAATAATTGTATAATTATACTGTCCTTGCAGTAAGTATAGTAATTATATAGGCAGAATTTAAGAAGCCTTTAATTAAAACTCAGCTTTAGCAGTTAATAACATATTTGCAGCATATTTTTTAAGAAAAAACATAATCTTATTTCTTTAAAAAATGCAATTAATAATAAAATATGCTTTTGGGTAAACTTAAGGAATGCATTATTTAGATTAAAATAAACAAAAGAAGGTAACATATATATATATATATATATATATATATATATATATATATATATATAAAATAAGAAATTGATATTGATGCGAACTAAATGCATTGTTTTAGGTAAAAAGTAAAAACAAAAAGAGATATGCAGCTCCAAATAGTAGTTATTTTAATGCAAATCAATTTAAAAATAAATTTGTCTTAAATATTTTTTCTCCTTACTAAATAATTTAATTCAAGAATTTTCTTTATTTATTCCATTTTTTTAAACTTTTCTGTCGTACTTTTGTAGTTATTGCCTAGTTATTATTTGAATTCTACTCGTATTTTCCAATAAGTAATTTGAACTCTATATTTAATAAGTAATAATTAAGATAAAAATAAAGTGAAAAATAAATCTACCTTTAATAAAAGAAAAGTTTTAGTTTAAAATATTTTTAAATTAAAATTTAGGTATAGATAAAGATCATATATTTCAATTCTTTTTCTGCTTTAAACTAAGTTTGAAGAGGTAAAAGAAAAAGTTTAAATAAAAACGTGAATGAAAAATTTAAACTATGATAAACTAACCAATTTCATTGGACTCCTTTCATTAGATTCCTTTTTATCATAAAGAAGCTTTATTCATTTTACACTTTTGCGAACCCATAATAAATTATTTGAAAGTAGTGTTTTCGCGAATTTCTTGTAGCTGTTTATTCTAAAACTGCGAAATTTTTTGACAGGTTTAAAGTGCATTGTATAAAATATTTTTAGAAGTGTTTCAAAGTTTTGACTAATTAAGAAATTTATTTTTTTCAAGTTCGAGGAGAGATAGCGAATTTTTTCGTTAAATATGACAAATATTTTATACTTTTCGGAGCATAGAATGAGAATCGAATATCCTGCACCCTCATACATTAAGAAATAGTTCCCGAAGATTCATTAATGCAAACTCACAAAATTTCCAACTCTCATTCATAACTTCGAAGCTTGAAGTTTATACCCGTGATGATCACCTAGCGCCAAAAGTTCCATTACCGAATAATTTATCGCTTCATTAGTTGGCGAAATATTTGCCCCTGTCGCCAATTCATCACTTTCTGTTATTGTATAAAGTGCATGAAGCTTGGGGAATGAATCCTTATAAATCAGGTTGAAAGGTATTTATTTTATGCTTGATCGAAAGTAAGGTGATCTTTCTCACTGAGCTGGAGAAATTTAAAGCCAAAAACAGAAGTGATATTTAAGGAATTTTGTTATTTTCAGAATGCGAATGTAATTTATGGATTTACAAAATTATTAAATTATTTTTATTTTACAAAACTATTTATTAAAAGCAAATTTTTTTAGCCTCGATTAATGACTAAAAATATTGCTAAAATTTTTTGGCTGGATGTTCCTTTAAATATATTTTTTTAAATTTTGCACAATTCTTAGAAGTCTGGTGTATATTATCATTTCAGTTAATGTTAATTGAAAAGATAAATTATTCATTTACCATTATCGCTTAACTTTAATCTTTTTCACTTAAATTTTTTAAACTTACCCAAATTTTCATCATAAAAAAATAACGCATGAATGAATTGTTTCATCAATTGTATATTTCATACCGTCTGTAAATAAATAAATAAGAAATTTAATCAAAATTTTACGGTGACCACAGATGTCGTAGTGCTAATTTTAAATTTTTTTCAACTCACTTTATTGGCTTTACTTCTTCCTCTACAAAATTGCTTATAGATAGTGCGCCACACGTTAAAACACCATCACAAGCATTTGTTTACTCACCCACACGTTAAAACACCATTCACAAACATTTGTTTACTCACCGATTTTCAAAACATGGTCAAATTTATTAAGGTCCATTTGTTACGGCCGGACTAAGAGTGTCAAATCATATTTCTCTCTCACTTTTCATAATCCACGGAAGCTTTTTTTTTTATCAGCTTTGTATAGAAGAGAGTTTCACACTTCTCCAAGTTTCTGTCCTCAGGTTTTGCAGCAGTGTTAAGGATAAAAATTTTTGGAACCCTCATATTTTTTTTTTACTATTAACGTCAGGAGAATCAAGTGCTTTTCATAATGATAATTGAAGCTACCGAAAACACCTTGATCAAGAGAATTTATCACTGTGTTTTTTATTTATTTATTTTTTAAATTTAAAGTTTTGGTTAAGGTGTAGAATCGGAGGCCTATTTGGTGATGATTTTCGTAGTCCTTCTGAAGCAAAGTCGTAGTCTTGATGAAGTCGTAGTCTTGTAGTCTTTTCGTAGTCTTGATGAAGTCTTGCTGAAGCCCTATTTCTGATTATTTGATATTCTTTGCCGTCTTTAATTTCAATGACCTCACATTCGGGTCAGTACAACTTTTGCTTACCGTTAAGCGATTAGTTTTTGCTTTATTTTTACATGTATTGATTTATTTTCAAATCGCCAATTATAAAAGAGGTCCCCAATTGTAAACTATTACCCAAGTTTTATGTTTCTTAAATTATTATAGTGCGGATGATGCCGTGGACAAGTGGAACTGAAATTTATTTCGCAACAATTAGGTATCAAAAGACCCTTCACATTTTTAATCAATTAATAATTTGATGAAAGTTTATCAATTCTGAATTGTCTTCATTATTTATTAAAATATTTCATACTTACTATACATGCCAGTGGGTTTGTTTGATAAAAAAATATGACAGTGTCCGAAATTCGACCCTTATTCATTTTCGAATTAAATTTTCAGTTATCTTTTTCTCCCCATACCACAATCACATTCTTAATTTAACAAAAAATAGCGCTGAAGTATAATGATACATAGTTTTTGAAGTAACCTTATACCCCGAGTTATTCCATGAACCACTATTTACAAATAAAGAGTATCGCAAAATTTACTCAAGGTTGCATTTTGCTCCGTTTTTGCGATAAAATGTGGCCAACAAAAAGAAAAAAAAAGACTCCGGGATGACTGACAGTTCATATTAATTAATAATAGAGCACTACATAAAAGAACAATTTGTTTTCTACATTTTGAACATTATTTCGAGTAATGTTGAGTCGTGTAATTTTTCGTTTTGATTATGAGATCTCTTCCAGATCTGAGATGTTGCATTGTCCCAAATCATGCTATATAATGCCATAGAGTGGTTTTATTTATTTACTAGCCGCCTAAGGCGGCCAGCTGTCCGCCACGCTGAAGGTTTTCACAAATAAAGTTTTTTAAAACGTAGCAGGAATTCTGAAGATTAGTGGACAATTAAAGTGTTCCTGTCCTGCAATTTTGTCTTCATATCCAGTTCTGCTGCAGATGTGTTATAGCTCTTGAGGATGTTTGAAATTATATATCTACAACGCTTAAGGAAAAAAAAAACTAAAATGCTAAATACATGAAAAGAACACGAAAACGAATAAATTTTTTATGGTATCAATTTCTATTTCTATATAATTTTTTATGGTATCAAATTCTATTTCTATATCTGTTACGTCAAGCACTCAGGTATTATAATTTGATCTAGTTGTGCTTGTATAATTTTGATCTAGTTGCGCTTTCTACGTCATTTTGTTAACATCGTTTGGTTTGTTATTTAACATCGTTTGGTTTGTTATTTCTAAGTTAACTTTCAAAAAATTGGCTGGCATCAGCATTTTTATTCTTTAAGTTGCTTATTTTTTCTTTTGGAATTCGTTCCTTTTTAGCAAAATGTTTTTCAACCTAATCGAATTCTTTGCCGACTGTTCTCTGTATATATAAAGAAAATAAAGTAAATATTTTTAAAGTGTTGTGAAAAGAATTTTTAGTTGTACAAAGTACTACAATATCGCTACAAAAATTATCGTCTTCGCTTAAGAAAAAAAAAAAATAGAGAGTGGAAAGAAGAAGAAAAACTTATTATAACAATTATGAACAGCGACAAATATATCAAAGCGAAGCGTTCTATTTACGTATCGAATATGTTGCCACATTTTTAATACAAAAGTTAAACTTTTCTCCACTTTAATAAATGTAAACTAATGCGAACTTTACAATTAAATTATTAATTCCTTCGTATATCATTGGTTTAAGTTGTCGAAAATTAATATTTCAATTGTAAGGTTCGCATTAGCATGCATTTATAAGAGTGGGGAAAAGTATATGCATTTTTTAATAGTTTTTTGAATATGGCTCTTTGAAGACGAAAAAGCAGACGAAAAGCATAGACTTACAAAATGACTGATAACTAAATAACTAATCAAAATTTTTGAAAAAGAAAAAAAATACTTCTTCATTATGTCAAAACACAATTATGTGCCGAGTTTCGTGCCTGGGCGAGGCTTCTGGGGCGATATATTGTGATTACAGACAGACAGACACACACACAGCCGCTTTTATTATTATGTATAGATTATTAGTGTTTTTAGATTTTTCTGACAATTTCACAAAACCATACACACTTTAAAAGAGGAAAATTAGAACTTTAGAAAAGAAATTCAGCCACTTAAAGCAAAACAGTACATGGAAATTTAGACAAAACGTAGTGCGCATGTACCAACAAAACCATTAAGACCATTAAATCAATGTGATTTTCCATTTATAATCTTATTCTGCATACCTTAAAAATGAATAAGAGTAAATCCCAATTTTTAATTAAAAACTCGCGTTTTCTGTTAAATTTTTTTTTTGTGCATGAGTTTTGAAACATCTTGTAGTCGTGCATTATTTCTCAAAAGCAAATCTTTCTATGGATTAATTAGTCCATAGAAAGCTTTGTTTTTTATTTATGTGTACGAATTGAGAATTACCAAAGTCTTATTAGACTTTCACCGTCCTCAAAGACTGCAGCCAAAATAGCCATTAAACACTTAATTCACTATGCCTACATGAAGAAACCCTACTTTCTCAAAAGCTTAGTAGGCATATCCCAGTCGCACATTGGTCGCTATCAAGGGACCCCACATAAAAGTCGCCTTTACCCTTTCCCTCCTCGCATTACACCCGGATAAAAGGGTGGTAGCAACATTCGCAAGTTGGTGCTTTTATTGCTTCTCAGTGTCGTTGATGGCAACTCTGGGTAATTATTTTTAATGGGGAATTAACAAGCAAGATGACAGGGACGACTCGCATAAAATTTACTGGCATGGCTGCAGTAAAGTTTTTAGAAGAAGAG
Organism: Parasteatoda tepidariorum; assembly: GCF_982258835.1. Lineage (NCBI taxonomy): Eukaryota > Metazoa > Arthropoda > Arachnida > Araneae > Theridiidae > Parasteatoda > Parasteatoda tepidariorum. Next base: position 65,564,736 of record NC_141760.1, on the reverse strand, counting down.
GAGAAAATTATGTAATGGATAAATGGCGACCGTTTAGGGTGATGGAAGTCGTGTTTGGGTGCTGCGTTAATTTGGAAAAACAGTGTTCATTAAACCTGTGCGCCTTTTTTTATATCCTTTTAATGGAAAAGATACTTATTTACGTTGGATATCGACTCGCTTTTGTTAAACTGGAAGCCCGGTTTAATCACTTGCGTTTATCGACGTAAGGGTTTTATATTGTTCGGTTATTTATGCCTGATGACAAATTATTGTTTTTCTATCGAATTATTAAACTGTGTTTTTCATTGAATGACTTTTTATATTAGAGCTTAAAACTTTTTTTTAAAAAATTAATATAATGATTGCCGGAATATGAATTCAATTCAGCCTAATTATTATAGTCAATAAAATATTGCACATTTAAATAATTTTTATCTCATAATATAATAAAAAAATACTCCGAATTGTTATGCGTAAAAAATAATAAAATTTTACGTCTAAAATTACAATATTATATAAAAATCAGTATTCAAACCTTATAATAACTATAATTACTTATTAGGTCGTAAGATTTCTTTTTAAGGATGGTCAAATAAACTCAGATATTTTTTCAGGCATAAATTGGACATAAATTACTTCACTAAGTTTTTTAACGATGCATGCAGCAAGCGTTAATTGATATTGCAGTGTCTCTTATTTTTTAGCTAAAATCGATACCAGTTTTTCGCTATACCTAGAATAAAAACTGTTATGTTTGGCTTAAGTTCTTATTAATTAGAAAATACTTTAGTTTCTAAATAATTTAGAAATTATATAGAAAATATTTGAAAACAATTGTTGAAACAAATTTTTTAGATACTGACATACTACATTGATTTTTAAAAATATATAAATTTTTTAAATAAATTTGAAATGTTTGCATTTGGTTTTGAAATTTAAACTTATTTTACCATTAATGAGTTAATCGTTGTTACCCAATAACTAATAATTGACATACCAATATTTGTGACCTTTTATTACCCAAAAAAAGGGGTTCGTAGTTCCAAAAAAAAGGGGGACACTATTTTTTCTTAAGACTTAATTTTTCAACTGTATCAAGTTTGATTTGCTTTACGATAAAATTAAAACAAATCTTAATTTGAACATAAATGGCATCTTGGGTGTCGTGATATATCTCAGATCTGAAACTATGTCGTATTTGAAAACTATTCCATAGTTCAATCTTTTAGTTTTTGGGCGTTATTGCCACGGATTTTGAGATATGTTGAAAAAATATTGAAATAAACAAAATATTCATAGATAGAATGACCACTTGTGAACTTCTATGAGTAGGGGAGAGTGGGGTCAATAGTAAAATTTTTTACCTAACTATTTTTAACTAACAAAAAAATCAATATATTATTAGTATTAATTGACAAACGAGTAAAGTAGACTATCCTCTACTAGAAAAAAAATAAATACCTTATTTTAAATGTTATTATATTAGTTATTAACAATTTTTGACAGTCGTGCACTTGTTACAATTGTCCCCTCTTACGGGATCAATTGTAACAGTTCATAAATTCAACTAAAACATAGTTAATTATACATATTATCATAGTTGTGATATATTTTTTTACTGATCAAAATAGTAGTGATATTTTAGGAGCAAAAATAATAATGAGCAGAGACCTAAAAGGTTAAACTTTTAACTTTAAGGGATTAAAAATTTTAATTTATGCTGCGAAAGGCGACAAATAAAATAATGCACATGCAACATAATATAAATGATATAGGAAACTATTGGTGGTTCTTAAAGAGTTAAGTAATGGTTTGTAAACATAAGATTATTTATTTTCAGCTGTTACAGTCATCCCTTTACTTATTGTTACAATCGTACCCAAGACGCCATTTCAGCTTCATTTGTTAAAAACAGTGTTAGCTAATTAACAAAACTATTTTTTATTGAAATGTTAATTAAGGTGTCCACTTACATATTCGGTTAATAATTTTTATTTGTTTAAACAAAATTACTTTGTTACAATATAATATTCTAATACCAAAAAAAGTACTTACGTAGCTTGAAAAAATCTTTTGTGATGTAACTCTTTCAAAAGAACATAAAAATGGTTCCCATCAGGGGTGTACATGTAGATTTATTAAATTCACCTTGTGCGTCACCTAGGAACCAAATCTAGAACCCGACACTCGAAATTTTTGCTCTGTTACAATCGTACCCTGTTACAATTGACCCCACTCTCCCCTACACTGTAAAAAACGGGTTCTCAAAATTGCATAAAAATGTGTAAAAAATAGCCCCGAAAAAAATATAGTCGAATTTGAAAACTCCATGTATTCATTATTGAGTATACACATGCTCAAAATTGAAACAACATATACTCATTTTTATCGTTCGAAAATGATGTGGAGGGAGAAATGAATGCGAGAGATGTTCGTTAGTTCGAGACAGATGTTTAAACCCAAGACCTCCAGGATAATATTTTATTTCATAACTACCGTTTGAACAGCAGACCTAATCTTACGTTTACGACTACTAATGTTCAACGCCACAGCCTTGTACTTTTGAACCCAATCTAGAAGACCAGGAAACTCCTGGATCAAGTATTGGAAGAAATTTGCCTTTGTGCAGACTTTTTTGATGGAACTAACACACATTAGAGTTACATGGAGATAAAAATCTCTCCCACGGTTAGCCTGATGGCAAGGAGACTCTAACCCATGATCCATCTATCACTGATGATATTTTACGCCAGCACTGTGGTCGGTTCGAGCCGGGTGCAGAATTCGTATCTCCCAGCTATCGCTGGGATTCGAACCCAGTTCACCTCATTGGAAGACGAACGCTCTATTCCCTGAGTTTATAGAAAGAGACTCGAACTACTATAGAAAAGGCTGTACACATACAAGGCTTAGCCCATTGTGAAATAGGAAGCTTTATTTAGTCAGATCATTAGATTAAAAGTAATTTTTTCTTTTTTTTTCAGATCATTAAATTAAATGTCAGTTAGGGTGGTCCACTTTTTACGCTCTGTTCGTAACAATCTTTAAATGATGAACTCAGATGAGGAATGTCTTGTTTAAACCAGAGAAATTTAACTGACGTCTATTTTAAAGTAATTTATTAATGATAACTGTTCTTTTAAAGTAATTTATAATGATAAATATCCCTGCATATGATTATAAAATTCGCTATCATTCATGTGAGATATGAAACATTTCTTCGAATAGAAGGAATTTATGGATTTGAGATATTGTTTAAGCTTGTAATGGAATGTTTTAGAATGCAAATGCTACAAGTTTCATTATTCGCATGCTATAAATTTCTAATATTTGCTACACCAATTTATAATTACGTCTCTTTATGTCTTTTTCACACTTTTCTGGATTTGAAATAATGAGCGTCTGTGTATCTGAGACTTCATTATAATCATTTATTGATTATGATACATGTAAGTCTGCAGATACAAGGTATATTCTATAAAAGTGCATAAATGAGATGCATGCGCGAATAAAATTTTGAATTTATAAAATATTTCTACATTTTCATGAAATGGTTACTATAGTTAAATTGTTCCATCTCTATAGATTTCATATAATTAAAAGTGATATTTTTTCTTTTCTTTTTTAGTTATGGCATCAGAAGATGAAGAACGATTAGTTCGTGATCTTTTTAGAGATTACAACAAATTAATTCGGCCTGTAGAAGTGATGAATAAAACTGTAGAAGTACAATTTGGTTTATCTTTCATCCAGCTCATCAATGTGGTGAGTAGTCTTACATAGTTTATTTAATGTAATATTATGATATTAAGTTGATTACGTATTAATATTGCAATATTGTGATATTAATCATATCATATATTAATACTGCAAAATGATATTAATTATACTATATTTAATTAAATAAATTAATATAGTTGAGTGCAACGTCAGTGACTGACACTGAACTTTTCTTTTACATCGTATCAGTCACCGGTGACTAACAGTGCAACATGTGATATAAACTAATTACATTAAGCAATTGCTTAAAATTTACTTAATTTTAATTTATTATTACAAATCAATTTTCTATTTCAATCTGTTAGAAGTGCACTTCGCATTACTTTACGACAATGAGAACACTTCTTTTCAGTGAGCGTGGTGTGCTACGTGATAAAATTATAATTATTATAAATATAATTATAAAAATATTATTATTGTAAAAATAATTATTTTAAATAATTATTGAAATTAATTGTATCTTAAAATGCTAGTTTCGTCAAATCCTATTGTATTCTTATTTAAATAGAATTTGCAAAGTGCTGCAACATAACCTAATTCTGAAGTCAACATTACTTTAGTTTCACAGCGTAACCGCGAAAATTTTCCTACAATTCACAATTTCTTTGGGGTGTAGTATATCTGGGGTCTAGGTAACAGTCAAGGTTAATGGACAAATGCTACGAAAAATCTAGTTATTAGATATCGGTAAAGACTTTCGTAAGTTAACAAAATAAATTTCATTCTAGATTTTAAAATTGTGAATAATTTTATTTTGTATTTGTCCTATTATGAGTTTAAACATCTAATTTTCCTTTTTCTATCTCTTTCTCATTTTCTAAAGTCTTTTTTACCGTTTGAACATTTTGTAAACATCTCTTACTATTATGTATTTTAAATAAACGGTACAATTTATTGATTTGACATAAATTTAAAATTTTACTCCTTGTTACACTTTTGCTAATTCTAAATACCTTTTTTTCTCATTTTTTTTCATATCTTGTTATCCTACTTGCTTGCATTTATACCGTCATAATTACTTATTTTAAAATGTTTAGCTTTTTAAAATGGTTTAAAATTTAATGTAAATCCTTTCTTCTTTTCTTCTAAATTTCTTCCTGTGAATAAATCTGCACAGTAACAGTCATTATTGTATTACAGATTTCATTCGCTATAAAAATATATAAATAGGAAATAACAATCGACATGTTTCAAGAGCTCAAAACAGGCGCTCATTTTCAAGACTTGCCAAACGTGAATGAGAACGGAAAAAAGTGACTTGAAAAATAACCCTAAAGTTGCCAACGAAAAATGAAATGGAAATTTTTTCGTTGGCAACTTTTCGTTTTATTTTTCAAATCACTTTTGTTTCTTCTCATTCACATCAGGCAAGTCTAAAAAATGGGCGTCTGATTGATTGATTGAATGTTGGTTTTTATAACACAAGGTCCACACAAGGACATGCTGCCCCAAACTACACAAAATGGGTGTCTGTTTTCGAGCTCTTGAAACGTGCCTACTTTTATTTCCTATTTATATATTTTTGAAGTGAATTAAGTTTTTAATCTGGTAATACCTTACCTCTTTAGCTTCTTGAGATTATTTAAGTCCATAACGTAGTAAATCATTTATCTAACTTTGTCAGGTAAACATCGCTTAAAAATGACAGCATTAATCACAAATGCAAAACAAACTCCTATTATTACAGTGATTCTAATATGAATTGGAAATGATTTGAGGCAAAGTAAATTAGTCACTAAGCAAGATCCTACAATAATGACTCAGGAAATTACCTCAACTGACCACCAATCAAAGGATTTCGAAAGACTGGAACTTGCTCCAAATTAGGCCGAGGGAAATCGGGGGTGTCTTAATTTCTGGACTTCAGTCTCTTAACGACATCAGAAATCTAACTTAGTTACGTCAGGACATCCCAGACTTGCTGGTAATTGATTAAACTGCTCAATTGCGGCTAAGAAGAGTGATTTCGTTTCCCATAGCAACGGATTTTCCTATAGGAAACTGCTGAAATACGCGATCCTATTGAAGGATTCATTCGAATTACTTGGATTGAAAAACTGAATCATGAAAGGAATACTTTCGTAATTTTTATCAGGAAGCTATTGATTAAAACAAATTTTGGAAGCTTTTTTTCACGTTTTTTTTTACGTAGTTTAGGCTAGATAGCAAAAGGTTAGATCATAAAATTGCAGGTTCCTAATCATAAAAAACAAATTTTATGCTCATATATTTAGGATATATTCGAGTTCTTTTTATTGAAAATAAAATTTCATAAAAGACATTATTACGTATTTTTATTAAAAAATTACGAATTAAAAACTTTTTAAGCTAGTTTATATAAATTTTTAATGTAGCTTACGCTAGAGAGCAAAAAATTGGATCACAAAAGTGTATCGTTTCAATTGCAACAAGCAAGTTTAAGATATCCTCTTGTACTATTGATTGAAAAAAAAATTATTTGTTGATTAAAACAAATTTTAAAAGCTTTTATACACATTTTGATGTAATTTAGGTTAGACAGCAAAATGTTATGTCACTAAATTATATCATCCTACTTCTAATAAACAATTTTTATGCATATAAGTTTAGGATATTTGAGTTCCTTAAACTGATTTACATGATTTTTATTAAAATAAATATAGATAAAAAACTCTTACAGTTTATAATCGTTTTTAATTAGCTTAGGTTGAAATGCAAAAGATTGGGTTATAACAATGTATCTGCAATGGGCAATTATTAAGGTTTCGCTAGTTAAAGATACATTCCAGTTCCTTAAAAAGAAAAATGAATTTTATTAAAATATTTCGATGAAAACAAATTTGATATATTTTTTTGCCTGTAATTTAGATTAGATTGCAAAATTTTCGTTCCACGTAAAATAAGCAATTTTTTTATTATTCGGAAGTACTTTAACACTCTTGCCGTTCAGACTTGCATCATAATATTCTGATAAATACGTAACACAGGGCAGTAGTTTCTGAATTGAATATGAGTTTTAAATGTGCAAGATCATAAAAAAGGATATGCTGCTTCAAACAAAAAATTTCAAAATGAATAAAAAATACGAAGGACAAACACCGAATCTGCAAAAATATAGAAAATGGAAGCAATTTATGTAGTTCGAAACAGCTCCGTTTTGTTTCTAATGTTACTGATGAGCTATGCAGCGGTGATGATCAATTTAGATAGGCATCTAATATTTGAGTTATTTTTTCCTATACATACTTACTTTACAAAAAGAGTTATCAAAACATTTATCAAAGTAAATAATTTTGTTTTTATTTTTTATGTCATGTTTGCAAGAAAAATATTTAACACATTTTGTTATGCTTTATGTGTTTATTTGGATGGTTATATTTCTTTTCTATACATTGAACTATTTTATCTGTAAGGTTCATCGAAAAATCAACACATGTTCAATATTTTACTATTTCAAGCGAAATATTTGTAGTTTTAGATCAATTTTATCAACTGCGGCTTTATTACAAGATTATTTTTTATGTTATTTTACGCGCAAGATTATTTTTACATTTTCTGACTGTAATAAAAAGCAATATTAAAAAGTGCTATTACATTAATAATTTTATTTCATGGAACATAATGTAGTAATATAGTAGTAATAGCATATGAAAAAATATTAATATGTTATTACATAATGGTAATAGCTGGTGATGGTAATGGCATGTCATATATTGAATTTTCAATAAAAAATTGAATTATTGAAAAATCAATATGATTTTAAGATACTTTATAATATGTTCCTATTACAACTGAAAGGTGCTTTTTAATGAAAATTCTAATTTGAAAAGCTTGAAGAAACTTTTTGTTCAAAAACCTTCTAAATAAGTTTGCATGTTTTCGAAATATTAGAAAATGCAGTTAAATAATGGGATTATCTCATTCAAAATAACTTAAGAGTTGAATGTATAAGGGTTCTAAGTGATATTTTAGGGAATTTGATTAAATTTGTTTTAATTTATATGTTGAAAGTAGGAAATAAATATTTATTGCTCTTATTTCTTAATAATAAATAATAGTAATAAAAAATAATAAATGAAATCTAATATTTATTTAACTGTTCGTGTTGTAGAGTTTACACTTTTGGTGTTTAGTTTCTATCAGAACAAAATAAATTGATGTTAAATTAAAGAAAACATAAAATTAAAATACTATTTTCTCCCGAGAAATCTAATTTTTTAAAAGGAAGTCACCTAATACCTTTATTCAATAAGTACTTCAATTAAAATCATAGATTCATTTAATCTGAAGACATATTAAAAAAATGTTTAAAAATTGTAAATAAATGTGGGCATACAAAAAAAAATGACTATAATGGTTCTTTAAATCTAATGAATTATTTTTATAATATCTGTAGTAGATATTGAATAATTCAGTAGCTTTGTAATATTTTCTATATACATTTATTTGAATTTAATTTAAATATTTTGTCCTAATTCCAGAACGAAAAGAATCAAATCATGACTTCAAACGTCTGGCTGCAATTGGTGAGTAGCAACTTTTTCAACTTTAAAAACTAGGTTTAGCCATTTCTTTCGCAACTGAGTCAGTTGCTCGTTCTGCGTCAATTAAAGCGATAAAACGCACCCCCAGAAATTCCGAGATAACTACGTTTGTTGAAGGTACTATTTCCCTTAACTCGATCTCTTCTCATTAATTGTGCCTCGCGAAAAATTCTTTTTCCTTTAGCTTCCTAGCTCGAATTTTTTTTTTCTCTTCTAACTTTAGTACTCCTCCTTTTGTGGATTTAATTTTGCTGGCTGAGAGTAAGATTCATTTTTATCGGGAACGGGGAAACTATTCTAGAATATTATTATTCTTTACGGAAGTAATTTTTTTCCCTCTTATTTGAAAAGATGAATTTCATTTCATTCAGCGCAATTCCTTTTTTGTTTTGTCAGGAGATGCAATTTGAGGTTTAGTTATTCGACGTTTTTAAAGATTAGATGGTCTTTCGTCATTAATAGATAATGCTTTGAAAATGTTTATCTAAAAATAACTTTTTAAAATAAATAGAAAAAATTTATTAATAATAAAGATTGAATTTTACGAATCATATAAAAATGGAATTTAAAAATATAAATTCGAAATATTCAATTTGTTATGGCGTTAAGATTTTTATGTCGTCACAGCAGCTTTACTTTCATTGGACGGCTTTACTTTTATGTATTATGTTTTTTAATACGGGTATGATTAGTTTATGGCTTGATATGTTTGAAAAATATTTTTTTTCGATACTTTAAAAAAATTCAAAATTAATTTTAAATTATTTTAGTTTATTTCGGATGTTTTATTTCAATACTTTAATAGGATAAAAAAGGAATTTAAAAATATAAATTCGAAATATTAAATTTTTTATGGCGATTTTTAAGTCATATCAGCAGCTTTAGTTTTATTTATTATTTTTTTAATACGGGTATGGCTTTATGACGGGTACTTAATGGCTTGATATGTTTCGAAAAAGATTTCTTTTCGAAATTTAAAAAAAAAATTCAAAATTGATTTTAAATCTTTTTAGTTTATTTCGGATGTTTTATTTCAATACTTGGATTCTTATTTTACTTTGATTAATTTATTGAACATGGCGGACTTAATGCAATGAAATGCAATTATATTCTAAATTAAGCTGACACAAATGAAATGAGAAAAATGAAAAAATTAAATTAAAAAAGGAATGGTTGCATAAGTACCTTGGATACGCGGATCCGCTATTTACATAAAAGAAAATGGTTTTCGACTATTTAAAGCGGATTAGTTAAAATTTAACATAAATTCGTTGCTTAAATTTGTAATGAAAGTTTTGTCAAAAATATTTTAAGTATTTTAACTGACATCTGCCATATTTCATGAGCTTATGATTTCAGTTTTTCCCCCGGATGATAATCATATCTTACAAGCCAAATAACTAGTGAAGATTTCAAAGGAAAATTGAAACATGCCACCTATTTTGTGCAAATTTATTAACTGCAAAATAAAGTAGCACTTATACATTATTATTATTATATAAGCGCCGTTTTATTCTACAATCTTATTTCTTAAAGTAACTTGAAAGTGCATCGGTTCAGAGGCTTCTGAGTTTCCGGCGAGAACTGTAAAAAATACTGGATCTAGTTACGGTATAGAAAACTGGAATTTTGAATCCGTAAAAATCCCATTTCATCGTTATTTTTACAGTGATAACTATTTAATTAGAGTGATTCAGTGATTTTACTGTAGGTATTAGTGTAAAAATCATGGTATAAATAAAAATTTATCACTTAATATGTTCTCGTAAGATGGATTTCACGATTTGATCCGGAATTTTTCTCAGTAAAGAAAAACTTTCAAACCTTTCGTGTTTATTTTGATTAAAGAGTTGGAACTTTTTGATAACAAAGTAACTGGGAATATGCACTAAGTCTGGTGGATATGGTGAATTGGATTGAATATACCTCTGAATAAACTTCAATAGAGAACAATTGAAGATTAGATGCTTTACTACTTTTGCATTAAACATAAATATTGCTAATCGGATGAACATTCAACAATAACAAAAGCTTTTAGGTGGATAGCTTATATTCAAATTACTTTCCTCTAAATGTTTCCAAACATCAATAAAACTGAGTATACATAGACACCTAATTCTGTCTAATATGTTATGAATGAGAGCTTCTATCTCAGAATACTTAAAACTATTGAATTATTCAGCTGGATTATACGTTTTACCAATATTCATAAAATGCCAAATATACTCTATAACAAAAAAATCGACGCACCAAGGGAGTTGCCCGATTGAAACGAAAATTTGTGGATAGGAAGACAATGTACAGAATAGTAAATGATTAAAATTTCAGAACAATTGAATAGTTTATTGCCGAGTTACAGTAACAAGTTCAATAAGGTGTTGACCTGCCTCTAGCCTGGATGCAAGCTGCCACACGGAGTAGCAAAGACCGATAAAGCTCCCAGATGGTCTCTTGTGGTATTTCCTGCCAAATTCGATCCAATTGTCGAACGAGATCATCAACAGTCCATGCCAGATGCATTGCCTTCCCATCATATCCCAGACATGCTCGATGGGAGAGAGATCTGGTGATCTGGCAGGCCAAGGAAGAGTTTGACTATCTTGCAGACAGTTCATAACAACACGTACCGTACGTGGTCTGGCATTGTCCTGCTGAAAAACCAGCCCAGGGCGCTGCAAAAGGAACGGTAGCAAAACAGGTCTTAGGATGTCGTCGTCGACGATTAGGATGCCTCGATGATCGTCAGGACACAGTTGGAAGCGGGATTCGTCGCTAAAGACTATACGTCCCCAGTCGGCATCATTCCAGCCTGATCAGTTCAAAATATTCATGCATACGAAATTTCAAAGCAATCGGATGATTGCTTCTTGGTGCGTCGATTTTTTTGTTATGGAGTGTAGTTTTGAATCATTAATTTATTTTAAAACTGTGAACTAACAAAATTATTTTGAGTATCTTAAATGATTGCCTAAAACAGTAAGAGTTCTAATTACTAATTTCTACACATGTGCTTTCTTTTAAATATTTTATAAAGTTAATTCTTTGAGATCCAAAAGTGATGCGGAGAAATAAAAGAAAATGAGAATTTAATCTGAATGAAACTTATGATAGATAAAAGCAAAAAAAAAAAAAAAAAAAAAAAAAAAAAAATGAAAAAAATCGTATTAGAATATTGTGTCAAAGGCATTATTTAAGGTAACCTTTTTAATCACCTCTAAAAGAATCTTTAAACTCCAGAAAATGAAATTGCATCTTTAACGTTAGTTATCATAGCATTTGCTCTTAATTTCGTAGTTATGATATATATATAATTTTGATAATAATTTGTTATAAAACTGCTTATTACTAATAATATTTTAACTAATTTTAATCGTTTAGTCGTTGCCTATTATAGTAAGAGTTTTGATTAATAATTCTTATGCAATATATAATGTTTACTTTCACAACTATGGTAAGGTAAGTTCTATAAGAGTCTAAGGTGATGAGCAAAAATGAAAGTTTAATCTGAACGAAACTTATGGTAGATAAAAGTAAGAAAAACAGTTTTAGTAAAGTTGACACTCTCTTTTAGAATATTGCATCAAAGGCATTATTTAAATTAAATTACACTTAAAAGGTAACCTTTTTAATCCCTTTTAAAAGAATCTTTTAATTCTCGGAAATGAAATCACACCTTTGGCGCTATTCATCATGCCAAGATAGAAAGCTTAGCGGATAGCTGGAGGCAATAACTCTTCGAATAAATAATGTTCCCAAGTCGAACGAAAACAATCGGCCTCCCATAATCTCATCTTTCCCCGAAGTCGCATTTTAAAATAATTAACATTCCCTCACACCTTGCCTTAGTTTGTGTTTTAATCTCCCTTTAAGCTTCTCGGTGAAGACAACCATTTTGAGTTGTTGCAAGCCTTCTAATCTCGCCATACCGACCACAGGAAAGGACAGTTTCTCGCCTGACGTTTACGTTCTATGTTCTAATTAGAACGTTGAGTTCAGAGGAAACATTTTTAATTACTGTATGGATTTCAAAGTCCTTTGTTCACAACATGACTTGAGGCTTGATTGAGAAGAAGAGGTTTTAAATGAAGCTTGACATAACAAGCATAGCTCAGCTTAAAAGCGCCGCAGGAGATATGTTTAAGGAAATTGAATCAATTTATTTAGAGTAATTGTTAGTTGCAATAAGTGAAAAATGAATTTAAAGTTTCGTATTAAGTTGACTGGAAATATATTATTTTATCCTCGTTATGTGTCTTTATTGATAATCGTTAATTGTGTTAATTGAGTCAAGAATTATTTACCTTTTTTGGATTTCATAATATCCTTAAATTATTGTAATAACTGAATTGTAATAAAGAATGATTTACCTTTATCGATGAGGTAGTAAATTATCATAATAATTGAATTGGGATGCGTAATGAATTAAGGATTAGACAATGTTTTGGATTAGAAAATATTATTAAATTTCTCTGACAGTTGAAATAAAGGGCAGGTTAAGTATTGTTAAATGGGCTAGAAGATTTTCATCGCGTAAATTTTAACCACTTGAAGTTTATATTTATGTTAAAGGACCTAATGTTATTTTGTCTGCTTATCTTATTAGAAATATTAGATATTTTCAATAGCTCAGCTTGAAGCTATAGCAGAAGAAATTTCTCTAAAATTGCTCATAGGTTCAAAGAGACTGCTTCATAATTTATATTGACTTAATCTGAAACTTAACTTAATACAGTAATATGATCAGATACAGTCGAGATACAGATTCGTCATACAGTAATAAAAAAAATCAATTAATTTTTTAAGAATTAATTTTTAAAATTTATTCCGGCTGATTAAACGCAGGTTGATTAAAAGTTTTCTTTTGATAATAAGCTGACCAGCATCCTTCTATGTATGCATCTCCCCTCTTTACCCTCCTAAATGTTAGTAAAATTACTAAACGAATAATTAACATCGAATTGCTCTACCTTTCCAAATTAATAATCTCAAAACAGAAATCCCTTGTAAAAATTCTCTAACAGAAATAACTTGATTTAAATAATTGAAAGAGGTAAAAAGGAGAATTTTTTGATTGTCTCTTTAGAAAGTTTTCTACGAAATTTTCAGTTTTGGGAGGATGCTGGTCAGCTTAATAATACTTAAGTTAATAAATGATTATTTCACTTTTTCAGTTTATTAAATTGAAGTAGATGGCAAATATTTATCATTTACCATCTTGATATGTTACTCTAATAGGCAAATGTCCCCTCATTCCACTTTTTATTCAACGTAATTTATATATTCAGGTGCATTTTTTTGTTTATATATATATATATATATATATATATATATATATATATATATATATATATATATATATATATATATATATATATATATATATATATATATATACTTTTTTCTGAGAGCATTCACTTTGAGATATCCAATGCACGACGATAGTTTCAAATCATTATTCATAACATACATATTGTTGGAAAATACACCTTGCAATGTTAGACTTGAAAATTTTTATTCAAACCAGATGAAAATGAGTACTTTTTTTTAAAAAAATTAATCCTTCAGTAGCAAAGTAGAATTCGGTTAAAGTTAACATTTTAAATAATTTAATAGTTATAAATTTTTATAAATTTTTCACTGTCAAGCATATGAAATGAAAGAAAAAACAGATTTTGCATTTGCAGTAACCAGATAGCAGCCCAAACTTCATTAGTTTGCCAAACTTTATTATTAGTATTCATTAAGGAGTTAGTAATTGGCGAAAGAGCCCTTTATGGCTAGGTCGCACATTCAACTTTGTTTAAAAGATGATCCTTACCACAGAACTTCGATCTAAATAGTTATATTATAAAATCAGTTATACTGTAAGCAATTTTTTATTTTCTTTGCAAGAACGCTGTAGTTAATATTTTTGTTTGAGCAATAATCCCTACAAATTTTTTTAATTTACTTCACAATATAGTTTTAATTCTGATTTTTGTTTTAAAGTTCTTAATAGCAAATCTATTTTGGATGTCTGGTTTCAAACTTTATTCTTAATGTACGCACTTAATCTTATTTTTTTTATGCATTTCAAGAGTTGCTATGTAATATTTTTTTAAAATAGGTTTGGAGTGACTACCAGCTGAGATGGGACGAAGCGGATTATGGAGGAATTAATGTCTTAAGATTGCCGCCAGACAAAGTCTGGAAACCTGATATCGTCCTTTTTAACAAGTAAGACAAAGTTCTAATTTGCAGATTATTTTATTTTATTTAGGGAAAACAGATGTGGCGAATGAAGAAAAAAACTCGTATTAATTTGCAGTCGATGAAAAAAATTCAAGAAAATGTTTTCATTGTTTTGAAAACACATATATTTCAGCAGTTAAATGTGAATAAATGAAAAATTAACTTTTCACATCTGTATGTATTTTAAAATTATAAATACTGCTAATTCATTTTCTTTACTTAAGAAAAAGTTTTGAAATACAACAAAACATGAATGTCGCCCTATTTTGGAAAAAACTTTTTTTAGTTTCTATAAATTAAATAGCTTTGTTCACAAAAATTATTAAAAAGACTATTTGGTAATTAATTTTTAATAAATGATATTAAATTACATATTTTTAAATATTTAAATGCTGTTTTAAAGTGCTTAATACAAGGTATCTTGTCAACTTATGGCTCAAATTTTATAAAGGTTAAACTTTATTGAGGGCATAGTTTGTAGAAGCAATAGTTATTGCTGTCAGTTATCATCGTTTTTGTTGTTTTTTCATTGTTCTCTTACAATTTCTCCTTGTTCATCTAAATTTTGTATTGATTCAAACAGTAGACTACGGATTATGACTTCAATGAAGTACAACCACAAAACATTTTTACGAATTCAAATTTCAGTCGAATTGATTTTGATAAATTACTCAGGTAAGGAAAATGAAATCAAAATGCTTCCAAGATGGAATTACTTAATGACTATCTTTATCATACATTTTTGGAGTCCATGCCAAAAAAGAAGTGAAAAAAGGATACACATTAAGAATCGCAATTTTATATTTAAGCGAGGTAAAAATATACGTTAATTTGAAAAGCAGGAGTTAAAATTTCATCAGGCAAGCAAACAAGTTCTAACGTGTTTCTAATAATTAATTTTTATTTTCTATCAGTTTTTCCAGAAAATCAAACAGATTTTGATAATTAAGTTCGATTTCATTTGATTTCAATGGAATTTTTGCATTTTCACTTAAATACAAATTAGCGTTTGGACAAAGATTTTAAAAATAAATATTAAGAGTTTTATTACTGAACACCCTGTGTATAGTTTAATTCGATGAAATAAAGTCAGAATACAATTATTAATAACAAAATTTATTTTTCTGAAATCTTAAATCAATTGAAGAACACGATGTGAGAACAGTATTTCAAAACAGCTTTCTATTCACTTTATATGTCCAACTTCGGTTTTTGTATATAATTTTGCGTTATTGCGATTTTATTTCCCTTACTTTTCACACATAAAAATTTCCTTAATCGTTTGAAACAAATTAGGCTAAATTAATCAGACTAATTTATTATAACACAATGAAGGAAACAGCATCATTAGGGTAATTTATCCATTCACTAGTCAGAAATCCCTCATCGAAGCGCGAGTGACAATTTATAATTCCATCGTCAAAATCCTGAGTTTACTTCCTCTCCAAAATCATACAAAGCATAGAAATAACAGCAGGGTTTATTCTAGTAATCTCTGCGGAACCATCTAGAACTGTAGATCAGTGCGTATACCAAAAGCGATTTCCCATTATGATCCCAAGGAATGATGTGGAAGAGTTTCCAGAATCATCCTCATTATATTCCTCTATGTCGAAGAGAGGGGGGATAGAGCCCCCTTTTAGAACGTGGTGGGGGCAGAGACCCCTTACTAAGCATTGAATGCATTTAATAACTCGAAACGTCGCCCCATCTACGTTTTGATGACCATCAGCTCTCATCCCTTTTACCAATTACCATTAGGGACTTTCGGAATCCCCCCCCCCCCTCTGAATTCGAGTTCCCATTCATTAGCGGGCGAGAATGATAATCACTCCCACTTCTCTTTTCATTCTGATTCTCTAAGCTTGAAATTATCACGGAACGAATATAAGTTATCCTCTTGTACGCGATCACTGTGAATTGAGAATAACCTCATCGGCCACGTTGCTTCGTGAGTTGTGCAGTTATTGATCCCGTTTTAGGATGCTGAAAGCTGCTCTCTCTCATTCAGGTCAAGTCGTTTTGGCAGTTCTTTTTCCCGTTCCATTATTTAAAGTTGTCTTTCGAATTTTTTAAAGAATTGATCTTAATTACTTTTGGAAAAGAAATATTAATAATGAAGATGCTTACAAGTTGGATCTTTTCAAGTTGTTGATGAGTTTCTTAAATTGAAAAAAAAAAATTCTTCTAAAGATTTTTGTACTTAATTTGGTTAATAATACGTATTCGACAACGCTGAGCACAATAGATTAAAAAATAACTGAAATTAAGATAAAATGTTAAAGAAACAGATTTACAGTCGTTAATTAGTCTCAAATGTAGGGATATTCACTTTTTAAAAAAAAATCAAAAACCTTTTATTTATGTTTCTGAATTGTCACAGAATACTTAAAATTCGTAAATTTCATAAAAATATTTTTATGCTTTTGATGGATTAAAAATATTTTGAAACTTATTTTTTTTAAAAAAGAAAAGAATTCAGAAAAAAGAAAAAGGCAAAAGCAGTTAAGGAAGATCTATTCAGCTTTTTTCATCAATTAATCTCGTGCTCTCAATATGTTGTTAAATCTAATATTTTGTACAAATAATTTTAGTTCTTAGTAGTAACTACTATATAAAATAAACTAAAATTAACTACTTTGAGACGTAAATACGATTTAATATTTCAATAACTAGTTTTGTGATTGAATTGAAAGTATGGTTTAATGGCACAAGGTCCAAAAAGGACACGCTCAGTCAAACATACGGTCGCCATAAATGTGAGAAGATTAAATGGTGATTATTAATAAAACTACATAGATAAAAACTTACAAAAGTAAGTAATGTCTGGTAAACTAGTAAATACAATAAAACAGTTATATATAATTTAAAATACCAATGGCGAGCAGAAATGTAAAGATGTTTGGATGTAATTTTCTACAAAGTCTTTTATACACAAAGTGAATACGAAAAAAGGTAATACTATGTTAGTTGAAACAAGGGAAAATAATTTAAATATAAATGGAAAGTAAAACCTTACAAGCATATAACAAGTTTTGTAAAAATAATATTGAATTCATTTTATTACGATTCTGATGTTTAGCTATGTATCTGATTTTAATATATGTGTTTAAAATATCTTTCAGTGCGGATGGCAATTATGAAGTCCGTTACAAATCCAACGTCCTTATCTACCCGGAGGGTCAAGTGATGTGGGTTCCTCCGGCCATTTATCAGAGCTCTTGTACCATTGATGTCACGTATTTCCCATTCGATCAGCAAAAATGTGTTATGAAGTTCGGATCTTGGACTTTCAACGGTGATCAAGTGTCCTTAAAGCTCTATAATGACAACTTCTGGGTCGACTTGTCCGATTACTGGAAGTCCGGCACCTGGGACATAGTAGAAGTGCCCGCCTTCCTCAACATCCACAATCAGTCCAAGAGCGGTCAGCCGACAGAAACAGATATTTCCTTTTACATAACTATCCGGAGAAAGACTCTCTTTTACACTGTCAATCTGATCCTGCCAACGGTGCTCATCTCCTTCCTCTGCATCTTGGTCTTCTATCTTCCGGCTGAAGCCGGAGAGAAGGTTACTCTAGGTATCTCGATTCTGCTCTCACTGGTCGTGTTCCTGCTTCTGGTCTCGAAGATCTTGCCACCGACCTCTCTCGTGCTTCCGCTCATCGCTAAGTACCTGCTGTTCACTTTCCTTATGAACACCGTGTCCATCCTGGTCACGGTGATTATTCTCAATTGGAACTTTAGAGGCCCCAGGACTCATAGAATGCCAAATTGGATACGGGTGGTCTTCCTTAAGTACTTACCCATAATGCTTTTCATGAAGAGACCCAAAAAGACGAGGCTGAGATGGATGATGGAAATGCCGGGTATCGGTGCTCACCATCACTATCATGGTGGATCTCCGGACATGAAGGGTGGAGCCACTTGCCATACGGTTAAAGGTAAAATGGACTTTGTAGAAATGGCTGATATCCACCATCCGAACTGCACTGCTGCAAGAGCATCGCAGCAGCAGGTTGGAGATTCTCAATTAAGAGATATGGAAGGCCCAGAAACATTATACTTAACACCAGAAGCTTTCAGAGCGACGGAAGCGATTGAATTTATTGCTGAACATCTTAGGAGTGAAGACGAGTACATTCAAGTAAGAGCATTTTTAATTTTAAAGTAAGGTTTAAGAGCCTTTAAAGGTCTCATTTGGGATGCATATTTTACAAATCCCATGCTTACTCTGCGTAGGACAGTACTTTTCAAAGCGTTGTTGATGAATTAAATTTTGTGATATCTCCTTAATAGTTTTGGTAGATAATCAAATACTTTATTTTATTAAAATATTCTGCACTTCTGAATTGATTTACAATTACGAAAATTCGTAATTAGATATTATAATGATCCAGATTTAAATTTATAATTGTTAAAAAGTAATAATTTTAAAAGTGCGAGAAACAGTCTTGAAATAAGATTTTATTGTTATTAATATTTGAGAATATACTTCAGAAATTTGCTTTTAACGGAAGTTACAATTGTTCAAACTGTTTTTTCCCCAGTATTCTGAATGTGCTATATGGAGAAAAATAAAAATTTAAAGCCATATCAAACAAATATTTTAAACACATGAACAAGTGATTTTCCAACATGTTTTATACACCAGTTTATCACGTAAAGAAGTTGAAAACTTTCCACGATAACTTTGAGCATAATAGAACTTCTTCTCCTTGCAAGAGATTCCTTCATCGCTGATAGGTTTGGATACTACTTCCGGTTGTTTCCAATCTGCCTTAAACCACGAACAAAATTTCACAAGGATATCCCATCTGAAAGCCATTTCGAGTTACGGTTTTCAATTTTCAAAACGACGCTGCTTTTCAAGGGAGGAAAAAAAAACACTTTTATATTTTTTCTAGTTTTGTACGATATAAGATGAGAGAACACTGAGCACTGGCATCTGGAACAATACGATCCAAAACGGCTTTTAAAGTTCCTAGTGATTGAGGACTTTGAATTTCAACCGGGTTTGCCTGCAACTTTTCTTGCCTTTCTTCTCAATAACCGGAGAAATACTCCGGAGTAAAATTGGATCTCCTTCGCATATATAAGACCCGGAGGGGAAGAATAAAGAACCTTTTTCTTCTGTCAGATAGGAAAACAGAGAACACCTTCGAGAGAAGAACCAACTTGGATGGTACGAGTTGCGATCGGTCAGTTAAGCAGTCGGACTTCAGCCATTCTTCTTCTTCTGATTGAAACGACTTTCATCTTCCTTGCTATTCTGGTACCGATTTCTTATTGGGGCCAGTAATCCCCCAGGAGAATTTCATCCCCAACGTTCTTATTTTCGAGCTTTTTTTTTCTTACGTTCGATTCCTAAGAGAGCTTTTTCTCTTAGCTTTAGATTTTTCGTTTCATTTTTTGTTACCCAGTACTAGATCTCTTTTTTTCTTCTCCCTTTTCTCTGTTATTATTGGTTCTCACTTTGTATTGCTGCAGCTGCCGCCTATGAGTGTAAGGGTTTACGAGGTAGTTTCGGTAGAATTTCGTATAGAGAAGTGCGTCTTAAACAATAAATTTTGTAAAGTGCCTAAACCATTTGATGAGTTTAAATCGTGCTCTTGAAGTGAGATAGTGAAAGTGATATAACAGAGAAAGTGTTGTTCAGACAAAAAAAGTAGAGTAAACATTATTATTATTTTTTTGTTTTACTTCCATAAAACGATCCTCCCTCTCAAAATATTTTGCCTTATTCGCCTCGTCAGTATTATTCCCATGTATAATGTATTCTTTTTATAATTTATTCATATTGTTTATATTAGTACTAAAATTATCTCTCGATACACTTTTCACAAAAAAATAAAAGAAAATTTTTTAAAATGTTAACAGTTATAGCGTGATAATTGTTTTTGGGACAAAACCATAAAAGAATGTAGAAACTAAAATTGAATCACGTTTATTAAAAAAATAATAACAATAACTTAAAATAAGGCTATATATTAAGTATTTCTTTTAAATAAATTTTATTAAAGACTGAACAATGGTTCATGAAATAGCTCTTTAAATTCAAACTCGGAAGAAGTTAAATATGTGAAGAAGCAAAGAGTTTGTTAAATATTTTTTTTTACAGTTAAAAGACATTTTAATTAATTACACGCATTTGCCAAAACATGCGTCGTTATATTTTGATAATTTTTCGACATTTTTTATAATGTCTTTAAGGTTTAGAGATTTTTAAATTTTTCCGAGCAAACAAAGCGTTTCCCAGGTTTAGTTAGTTTTCGTATTACCTGGTTCCTGCATTTAATATAAATATGACCAATAATATTAAAAGGTGTTATTTTATTTTATTAATTAATATCGCAGCAACTGCATGATAATTAAAGTCTACATATCATGTAATTACTTTGACGTAATTCATTAAAAAATGATCGTAGCTTAACTTATTAACACATTTTATTAAAGCACATTTACTGAATAAACGTTTTAGTTACTTTTTCTGTTTGCTTTTAAAGTAGTTAAAACAATCTAAAATAAAAATTATTTCATTTTAATAATGATAGTGAGACTTTAAAATTAATTTTCAACTATTTCACCGTAACATAGTTTTTATAAGTATGTAATTATCATGCGTTTGTCTTTTGAATAGAATGGAAAATTTTTTCTGCTTTATTATCTTTAGCAAAAACTCTATATTTATGCAATTCATTAAAATGCAATAATAGTTTGATTAAATGGGAATTTTTTCTCGGCTTCGTTCAAAGAATTGTTTTTGTAAAAATAATATATCTTGTTGAAAATTAATATTTTTTTAGAAATTTTCAGCTTATGCAAATGGAGTGAAATAACGCTTAAAAAGCGAAAATTTATTTTGATTGAGCGAAGGGTGGAAATTCGAGTCTTTAATTGAAAAACGCTTTATCACTCAAATGCAAATAATTGCGCTTTATTTCCTAGAACTCAAACATAAGCTATTGTACATAAATATTCCATAAAACTATATTTTCATATAATATTATCTTTAAGTGACAAAAGAGTTGAATGAATAAGCCATTTAATTATTACTAATTATTATTCAAATATCTCTATAATAGAAAGACTTAATTATAATTTTATAACTATAGTAGTATATGAAATTATAAGTTATTGAAGGTTCAATTACTAAATTATTCCGTAATAGCATCCGTTGCTTAGTAAAATTAATAAATTTTGATAAGCAGCAAATATTATTAATTTATTAAATTAATAAATTTTAAGAAATTAATATTTTATTAATTAATTTTAATTAATTTAATTTTAATTAAAAAATAATTAATAAAATTGCAAAAATTTTAAACTCAGAAAAACTATTATACTATGCAGTACTTAAGTGAAAGAATATATATTATTGCGCATTTAAAGTAGCAAAACAAAGATGTATTACAAGCAATGCCTGACGCAAATACCGGAGAGAAGGAAAACGTAGTAACAAACAATACACATGAAAAACAAGTAACATGGGAATAACAAAATGTTCTTCTACTAATAACAAACGAAAATCTGCTTTTTTTGGACAAAAATATAAGTTAAAAACAAAAAAGAACGTTTAGATACGTAACTTTATACCTTTCTTTCCCAATACATCTAGACATAATATTTTCATAATATGTTTGACATAATATGAAATATTATGCCAAAATGAAAATACTTGACATAATATTTTCAAGAAAAAATAATGATACATTTACTTAAAATTAGTGTAGAATTCTTGTATTAGTAAGAATAAAGAATCAAATTCCTTTTTTTTGTATTGAATGTAAATTCAAGTAACACGATATCTGAAAAGGGATAAGATATGTCTAGTGCATACTGTTACTTCTCATGATATTGATAAAAAGGATACAGAACGAGGCATACACATTCATGTAAATAAAAGCTTTAAAAAGATGACAAAAATAGCATATATAAAGCTACGCAGAATAGGTTAAATATACGTTAAATACAAAAGTGAGTAAAATCCGAAAAATAAAATATTTATATTCAGTTTAAAATATCGTTGGAGCGTAGAGGCACAAAACTATTAAGATTATGCTATTTAACATGTTAAAATGCACTGTTGAATCTATATTTCTATAAGCATTTTTTTTAAGAAAGGTAAGGTTTTTTTCTTTTTTAGAAATAGGAAAGGTAAATGAAAAGTTAATAAGAAGAGCGAGAAAACAATGACTTTATAGCAGAACAGTATTAATTGAAAATTAAAAAAAAATAAAAAATAATTAAAATTATAAAAGTTATAAAATTTAACAATGAAAAGATATAATCTCGGCATTAGTCACTCGAATATATCAGCTTGCAAAATGGTGTTTGCTTTAAAACAGTCAAAACAAAATATACTAACTAAATAGTGTGAGTAGAGTTATAAAACTTAATAAATCTTAAATTTCTCTTTTTTCTTTGAAATTTTTTCTTTTCTTTCATTCTATTTATTATCTGTCATATATATAAAGTCCAAGTTTATGAGGATGCTTGTTAATTCAATGAATTTACGAAAGATTCTGTATTTTCTAGATACGTGAAGACTGGAAGTATGTTGCCATGGTTATAGATCGGCTACAGCTGTATATTTTCTTCGCAGTAACAACAGCCGGCACCATAGGAATATTACTAGATGCTCCTCACATATTCCAGTACGTCGACCAAGACAAGATCATAGAAATCCATAAAGGAAAAGCGACTTGAAGAGATACGCTAATAAATAAAATAAATAAATAAAAGAAAAACGACGCTACTGTGAATAAATAACACGTAAACAATTCAACGATAAAATACTGAGAATATCAAATTCTCATTTTATATTAGAATATACAAAGGCGGAACTTATATTTCGGTCAACTGCCCATTTAGACCGAATGTTCCCAGTAAAGAACAGACGGGTATCCATAAACATTATTATTATAATCCATTTGAATATGTACATAAATTAAATGGGAGAAAAATCTACTTAGCAGAA
The DNA here is from genome assembly GCF_982258835.1 of Parasteatoda tepidariorum. NCBI lineage: Eukaryota > Metazoa > Arthropoda > Arachnida > Araneae > Theridiidae > Parasteatoda > Parasteatoda tepidariorum. The sequence continues at coordinate 65,541,238 of NC_141760.1, read as the reverse complement.
AAAAAAGTACGACTTTGAAGAAAAGTTGGAAAACATTGAAGTTACTATCATGATTCATCCCCAAAGCGTGAATGATTTCTTTTTTTAAAAATTAAAATAACAAGATGTAGAGAAATTTTAGACGAAAATTATTGATACCCATAGTAGCAAAGTATATGATGGTTTGGTGGTTTGTTATGAAGTCTGAATGATTTAAAAAAAAATCAGATTGTGTTTATATTGTAAATATAAGCATGTGGTTAAGCTTGTAGATAATGCGTTATTTCCCTGTTTACCCCAGATTTTATTAATCTACATTTGTAACTATAGACTCTCGTTTTAACATAAGCCATGACGACAAGTATGTGTGTGTGTGTGAGCTTTATATATTACTATAAATATATATATATATACATATAACTGATAATTTGTGATGCAAAATCAGAGCGCAAATAAAAACCTCCATTGCATATTAGTTGTGCAGTGTTGTAATGGGTGCATGAGCAGCAGCAGTAATAGCGTGCGCATGTGTACTGCAGTGTTATTTTTGTCATGCTTTGTGCTTGCCTTCTTAAAGCTTGTGGTTAGTTGGACAAATATATGTTTTAAACTTTAATACTATATTTTAATTGACTAATTAGTTTGCATTCGTGATAAAAAACACAATTTGTATGACTGAAATATAACTACATAGCATGAGCTTTGTAAGCGTCTAGTGTGAAGAACACATGTATTTTTATTTCAATAATAGCTTTAATATACTTTTATTTTTATGATACAATCAATATGCATTGAGTAATAGAGCAGAATTGGGAGATATGTCCAAAAATAATTATGTATTTAAGCGTTTTTAACGTTAAATTTGTAGTGTTTTTTCAATGTTGTACTTCTAAAATTATTTTGGCGTTACATATGAAACAATATTTTAACGTTACCTCAGAATCAATAGTTTAATGTTACCTCTGAAACCAGATTTTAACGTTATATCTGGAAGAAATTTTAACGTTACATTTGTAATATTAATTAAACGTTGCAAATACTTTACTTTACGTTACTTTTCACACTATTTGAAATTCCATTCAATCGAATAATTTGATCAATAAAGTGAATGTTTTTAAGCAGAATAATAAAAATACTAAAAATTAATAATGCAATTCGTACTCGATAAAAAAATTACAACACAAAAAAAAAATATTTCTATCATTTCAGAATGTAAGTTCAACGAGTGTAAGTTTAATACGTTAAACTACTACTAATGTTTAAACAACAATTAATATAAGAAGAAAATTTTTTTATGGATGGATATCAAACAATTTATTTTAATTTTTAAATTATTTATTTTATTTAGTTCCTAATATCTCAGTTTTTTGAAAAATGACACCTGATTTATAAATATTTTTTCAACGTAAAATTCGTAAATTTGAAGAAAAATAAAATTTAGTTTGCATGATTAGATGCTTTTCCAAAGGAACTATTCAAAAGTTAGTTTTCTTTTGATTCAATTAAACTATATATTTGTTTGAAAATCACATTTTTTGATAAAATGTTGTTGCTTTTTATTTTAAAATAAATAGTGCATGCTGCTAACTTAGCAATATCTTCCACTTTTCTGCTGCTCTTTACTTAAGCTGAACTGTATACGATGGTGCAATATGTTTAAAGTGTATCATACAATGACGTTATACGAGTTTAATATATAATTTTATAGCATAAATTAGAGTTAGTCAACATCTAGATGAATTAAGTTCAATATTTAGTGTAATTTTTACTCAAGCTAATCAACCAAACGTTGTTGAAATTTTCATACATTATTCCAACGATAAATTTGGATTAAAAAGTAATGTTCTTAAACAGAATCGTATGGATATTTTTAATTTCAAAAACCTTTTATAAAGAAACAAATGGTACATACCAATGGTATAAGACCCTTTTGACCCACAATATGCAATGATATTTTAATTAAAATGGATAGTTAAAAACTTCATTTCCAGATTTACTTTGTCACAGGGATATACAGACGAATTGTAAGATTAAAATATTCTAAGTTTATATTTAATAAAAAAATATATTTTCAAATATTAATTTCCAAGAAAATACTGGTAATTTCTAATATAAACTGCATCGTAAGTATTAAGTGATTTCATGCACTGAAATATTTTGATTCTGTTGGGTTATTACATTTTTAAACATATACATTCATATTTAAATATAACCTTCATTTTTATTAACTAAAATGTAATTCATTAATATTTTACTAAGTTAATAATGATTATTTAGGATTTAAAAGAAAAAATACTTTAAGAGCCAAGACCATTTCGAAAAATTTCAGAATTCTATTTAGTTAAATGTAAGAAGCATTGCAGAACCGAGTGTTTTAATATTTATAAAAATGCTTTTAAGTTGAAATATTAGCTATAAGCTGTTAACTAAGTTTTTTTTATGGTATCAAACATTTAAAAATATGAAATACTAAGTAATAGCTTTGCAACGAAAATTGTGAATGTTTTTGGTATTTAACGTGCTTCATTTAAATTAGATTACCTTTCAACTCAAATGTTTTATTTAATTTTGAATACATTTATTTGCATGCAATATTAAGCAAAATGTCATCTTAATGAGTCTAAAATTCGTCTTTTAAAAATCAATTGCCTACTTTAATTTCCTTTAAAGACACTATTTGAGAGAGAAGAACAAGTGACAATGTTTTTAGGCAACTATCTTTTCTGAATTTAAATGAAGACTTTGAGATGACGAATTTATTAATTAAAAAGAGGAAAGCCTATTATCTTAAAGTAAATTGAAGTCATTAAAGTAAAGTCATTCCGTTGAGTAATGTGGTTTTAAAAACAGTTCAATTAAGCAATACTTTCCGTATGACTAGCAAAAAAAAATTCTTTTAAAAATGATTACTCAAATTGATTACTTTTAAAATTGATTGCTGCCTCAATGAAATATATTTACATTTAAATATGATCATTAATATCTGTTTTAATTTATAAATCAAATACACGATTGGCAAATTTTATTTGTACAACTTTGGCGCATTTATAATCGATGAAATGAATGAGATAGTTAAGTAATTCAAAGGTCTTAGCAAAGGATAGTTTTTATTACGACATTTTATATGTTATTCATGCATAAAATATAAGAGAAATTATTCAACATATCTGAAGTAAGTAATTTCAATTCAACTCTAATTTTAACTTCACCGAACTGAAATAAAGAAAAATGATGCTCTTTACTAAACCTAAAAAGATCCTTCGAATAATAATAGCAATAACGAATTAGAATCTCACGTTTGTTCTTATTCAAATATTATTATAAATGAATATATTGTATGCAAAATATTGTTTTTTTTAACACTTTAAAAAGCTTTAAGTTTTGCTAAGACCAATTCAAGCAATAGAACTTTTTTATTAGGTGTTATTTTCCGTCAAAATTCAAAATTTTATTTTGGTTCATATTTTTCTTTATTATATTTAATATTTTTTGCAAATGTTGAGCTTTGCTTTAAATCATTTCTACGATGTTCAATAACGGTAATTTTTCCAATATTCACTGATGTAAGTTTTTCTGGTTCATTGTTTCGTCTTTTAAAGTGTTATTTTATGTCACTCTTGTTACAAAATAAAATATTCAATTTGAAATAACTTCGAAAATGCTAATATTTAGTTCTAAATTTAAGTAAACAACCAATTAAGAAAGATTTTAAATCTCTTTTGTTCATCTGAAGTATTTGGAAATTTTTCATGAACTTAAACATGCCGATATTCAACTTTTAGAATACTGCCAAATATGTGTATGTTTGCCATGAAAAATTGAATGAGGTATGAAATCATTTTTAACTCTTGATTAATAAATTTAGTTGTGCTCAAACTTGTAAATGTTTGAACGCTAGTAAAGAGTTGTTGTTGATATGAGAAAAATGTAGGGCTACGCTTTATATTAAATTGTTTGTTTTTAAAAGTGCGTATTTCTTTATTCTTTTTCACATCTAGACACAACAAACGTAGCATTATATTTAATGCAAAGTTTAATGACACAAGTTTAGTATAATTCAATGATAAAAGAGGAAAAATCCCTACTATATTTGTAGGTTGAAGGATCCCTATTTAACTGAAAAAAGTGTTCTAAGTGGTCAAACACCTCGAGGTTAAATCTTTATATATTTTAAGAAGCTTAACATTTTAAGGAGTGATTTTTTATGGAATATTTTTTAAGAATTTTGAGTGAGACAAGTACATAGAAGTTATTAAATAGAGTTTACAAAAATTGATTCTTTGAAATCAAAAATCATAAATTTAAGGTTACGCTGAGAAATTTATCAGCGTTAATTAAAATTTTAAAATTAACTGTCTCTAAATATTGTAATCATAAATAGTTATGCTTACGATACTAACTTTTTTGAAGCAAATGAATTCCATCTAATAAAGCTAAAAAATAAGAATAAAGCACAATAATGGTGCACGAATAAACATATTAAAGAAACTATTACATGGGTTTCTCTGTATCGTTATTTTGAACTTTATCTTCGCAGCATAAAAGTATACCCTACCATCTTTTAGACATATTCGATCTAAATAAAGAAGAGTATTTTATGCAGCTAATAAATAAACTTAAATGAGAAAAGCAGAAATATCATCATACAGATGCAATCATTTTGGTACCATTACCTTGTACAGTATTAAAACAAATTATAAAAGAGAGTTACATAGTTAATAATTGATCATAAGTAAAACAGTACAAGTAACTGTAGGGTAAATTCATTGCGAGCAATTGCAGTATTTAATAGAGTTAATTTAAATGTTGGGTTTGATGGCAAAAAATCTATAGGTAGACATGCTGCAGCAAGCTGCATTGAAACAGATAGTTAAAGTATATAATAAAGTTCTATCTTCCAAAATACATGAAGTTTAAAGCCCAAGTACATTTAAAAGTCCATAAAATCAACAAAAAATGTAATGATAAAACGGTACTTTGATAATTAATACAAAGTAAATAAAATCGAATACATCATGAAACATTTATATACAGTCTAAAATAAAAATTGCGCTTAAAAACGCAAAAAGATTGAGGTGATGGATTTCATCCAGCAAATCAAAAACAATTTTGGAACAAGCAATTTTATACCTAAAGGAGAACTGCCGAACAAGGTAGGATGGTATGTGTTAAAACAGGAATAATTGATTGAAATATGATGCATTGGGTGAAGAATATGACGTGTATTGCATTGGTGTGCAGGGTATCCGAATAAAAGGTAAAGGTATGCTAAACAAGTGAGGCTGATGAGGCGAGTAAGCATTACAACTGCATTACGTAGAGGCGTACAGGTTGCGTACAGGTTAAGGGTTCATATCAGATTTGATGTTGTAAAGTTTATTTGGTGTTTGCAGATTCCACTGTTGTTGGCATAGAGAGGCGATAACCTCCGAATATGTAGTTTAATGACTGAGAATGGTACAGATGTTGTTAAAAAAGTAGTAGCAGATCGTGCTGCAGAATCTGCCAGCCTATTCCCTGGCATACCGACGTGACTCGATACCCCCTCACCCATAAAAAAATGGGAAATTTATTATTGTGAAGAGTGATTAGTGAAGGATTTATGAAATATATAATTTGATGAGTATCACTAGAACTTCATTAAAGGTTTGATGGCACAGGGAAAAAATTTTTGCACCTAACGAATTTATATTTTAAAAAGCAGATTAGTAAGGAGCTATAACTTTATCTTCATAAAATACATAAAAATAACAAATTCAACGACTTGTAAGACAGGTAGTTTCAACAGCACATGAAATTGGATAAAATATGTAAACATAATAAAATAGTTATATACAATATAAAGTAAAAAAAAGTACGTAAGAACACAGATGTAAGGATAATGGGTTCCTTCCAAAAAATTCTTTAAAGACAGAATAAAACAATCAAAAAGGATAATGTGATGGATATTAAATATATATATATATATATATATATATATATATATATATATATATATATATATATATATATATATATATATATATATATATATATATAACTTTATCGGAGATAATAGTTTTCTTAGTTCTCAACAAAAGTCACTGTGCTATCAATCAGTGAAAGTGCTGACATAATGTAACATAAATATTTGATGCACAAAGGAAATGGAAATGAGCTGAATAGTGATTATTCAAAACTATTGATATTAAATGCGCCTGAGAATCAAAGTGGTTCTGATGCTTTTCAATTCCACCTTTTCTGTGATATTGCTTGATACATTTCTTTCGGAAACTTTTGCTGGCATAAATACTATTGCATAATAGTAGCATCTCGCAATATTTATATTTTTTCTACAGTTTTGACATGGACCCCAAAATGTATGGCTATTATGATATACGTAAACTCCTAATCGATGCTTTTTTTTTTTCACTGAAAGGGATGAAAAGGAGATTAATTGTGCAAGAATTCATCTACTTATTAACATAAAAGCACATTTATTACCAGTAATTGAAAGTACCAATTGAATTTTTTATACTTTCCCAGCAAAATTTAAGTTTTTTTAAAAGCATTTTCTCATAATGAAAAAAAGCATAAAATTCAAACTGCTGAGTAATATTCTCTTCGCATACCCTGATTTTCCTGTTAATAAAATAAATGAAAAAAAATGTATTAAAAGCACTTGATTTTGTTCTTCCGTTTTTTCGGGAAATATCCTTTACTTTTTTCCAGAATAAAAAGAATGCTCAGCATTATGTTAGGGAATTAAAAAAAGGAAAGATTTTCAGGAAAGGAAAAAAAAAGGGGGAGGAAATCTAGTAATTTGGTTACCGAACGATTTATCCCATTCCACCCATTAAATTACCCAGCATCCTTTGCCATGATGTATGCGTAGTCATAGTCGTGACATACAGTACGTATTAAATCTTTCTCCGCCAGTATTTCATTGTAATTAGTATCAAGAGAATAGAACCCTTATACGCAGCAACAAATAGATTGGAAGAAAGCATATTTTTTTACGAACGAGTACAGAATGAAACGACTTTTTTCCCCCTTTTTCCCAATTTATTAAATGATAAAGATTTTCTCAGAATAGTTTTTTTAAAGTATTTTTTTTAAATTTTGTATTAAGTGATGGCTTTGATACGATTTTATTGTAACATTCCATCAAACAATTCGCAAATTAATGCCATGGGGATTTTTACAAATAAATATATAAGAACAAAATGAAGGCTATTAGAATCAAACAGATAAAATTTTAATTCTTTGTTTTTTTTTTATAACGACGTCGGATTCCTAAAAACGGTTGAAATTGTATATGACTGGAAGATCTTCAGATTTATATAATGCGGCATTTTAATTCTTTTTTAATAAGAGATAGCAATTTATGACGTAAAAGCAATTTAGACAGAATTCTTTGTGAATGAGCATTTCTACTAGAAATTAAAGACTTTTTCTTTTATTAGTAATTAAGAATTTTAACGAGGTAATTTAATCTTATATGTTTTATAATGATACAATTTTGCCATCAGATTTTTTTTTGCTTCAATTAATAACTTTTTATAGGCAATTTCATGCGAGGTTCGTTATAATGATAGCTCATTTGATTAGTTTTATTTTATGTAATTCTTAATAGGTCCATGTTTTTACTTTAAATGATAAGGAAAATGCAATTGTTTAATGCATATCCTAACATAATTTAAACAGGTATGTAACATCTGCTTTTAATATTTAGTGAAAATATAATTTCTGTCATCATTAATATAGAAACATATATTAAGCTTGTATTTCCTTTTCTTATGAAAATTTATTTTCCTTTTTATGAAAAGATAAAAAATCTGTATACATCTACAAAACAAATCAAACATAATTATTGCGCATTAATAGACTTTAATCGCAATTTATTATGATTTTTTTCTCTAGAAATGTATAATGCATTTGGCAATCCAAAAAAGTTTTGTAGTAGAAAAATGGAGAATTAAGTTGGTTGTTAACTTTCGTAACCCAGTTTTAAGCGTATTCATGACTACTAACTTGTCAACAATTTTCGCCTCTTATTCATTTTTGAGGTCTCACTAGTGAAAACTTGACAATAATACTCAATAACATTAAATAATTTTTTTTTCTATATTTATCGAGATAGAATCTTCTGAAGCAAAACTTTTATGGGTAGAATAATAATGGAATAAAATATTTTACTGATAGATTCATATCTAATAATATGATTCCGTAAAATTATTATATGATTCTGTAACCTTATTATCATGCTTGATACATTTGTCATATTATTTCCATATTTAATGGTATGATAATAATATTTCAGAATCATACTTAAAAGCACATTGAATGCCATTTTAATAAAATCACGACTGTACAGAATCTTACTTGAACAAATTTTGAAATGTACGGATTGGTTGATGCAAAGTTTTGGTACCAGAGACATACTCGCATAACAGAATTTCAGTCGACTAAATCTCGCCTATTCATTGACCCACTATTAGTGTAAATAAAATATATTTAGATTATTCGAATAAGAGACGTAATTTGTTATGCTGTATCTATTGTTTTCTAATTTTTGTATTCAAGGTAACAAAAACAGACAGCATTATAAGTTAAGTCTGATTTCAAACAACGAAGAGAAAAAATTACTTATTTACTTAAGAGTTGTGGAATCTCGAAATTTAAGATAATATTTAGTTACTAGGAGGCTTCGCCCCCTGCTCGCTGGTGCTCACCAACCCCCGGAACTGCTTTCACAGTTCATTTCGGATTGCTTCGCAATCCAATGCTCGCTTTGCTCGCTCATTGGATACGTTCTTAACGTCTAGTTTTTGTATACTTTTTTAAATACTGAAGTTCCGAAAACTTTTCACTGTAGAAAATTCTAAACCTGTACATTTCATTATTCATTTGAAATTGCAAACAGTTCAGATATTTTTCTTAATCACACTATTCTAAATTTCAGTTGTTGAGAAAAGTAACTGTTGTAAGTTTTGTTTTGAAGTCTTTCCCACCAGAGGGCTAAAGCCATGTGTTGTAAAACAATATGAAATAGTAGTCTGCCACTGAACGCCGGATGTAAAGCATCGGCTTTGATGAAGATAATTTTGTATTTTTAATTCTCTGAAGGGCGCCACCTTAATAATATGGAATTTGTAAAATAAATGTATATATTTTTGATTGTTGATGAAGCCCATCATTTTGTGTTTTCATCAGTGTTCAGAAGCAGAACAACTATAAGTTTTTTATTTTATCACAAAAAAATAAAATTTATGAAAAACAAAGAAAAGAGTAAGAAAATGAGTATAGTCATAGAAAAAGTTAAAATTATAATATAGTATTTGTCAGTTAAAATAAAACTTTTTGTTTAAGTCATTGCTAACAATTCAAATTTCTCCGAGGCAATTCTAAAGTATAAATTAAGGTAGTATTGTTAAGTTGAAACACAATATTTTTAGTTTTGATGTCAACAATACAATTCAATTTTTCACAAAAACGATTGTTTCCATTGTTAAGTTCAATGTCAAAAATTCAAATTTTTCTGAGGCAACTCTTAACCTCTAAATATTATTTTTTTTTATGTACACATTTCTAAATGTCAGTATTCAACCACAAAACAACTTAAAGTCCTCAAATTTGGCATGAAGTTGTAAAATGTAATGAAAGAGGGTCATAGCAATAATGAAAGTAGAAGTAAAGTTAGTACTGTAAAATTAAAACAATATTTTTAATCAATGAGCAGTTGTAGAAGTAGGTTCTTTATTTAAAACTTTTTATAGAATTTCTTTAAGAACACAATTGTTAGTTTGGGCATTTGGCGATACAACACTTTTAGAATTGAAGGATTTGTTACGTCAAGCGCTCAGGTATCATAATTTTGATCTAGTTGCGCTTCTATGTCATTTTGATTTATGTTGCTAAGTTAACTTTCAAAAAATTCTATGGCTGGCAACAGCATTTTTATTTCTCAAGTTGTTTATTTTTATTTCCTTTAGAATTCGTTATTTTTTTAGCGAAATGTTTTTTAACCTAACAGAATTCTTTGCCGACTGTTTTCTCTATGAATGAAGAAAATAAAGTAAATATTTAACTGTTGTGAAAAGAATATTATTTAGTTGTACAAAGTACTTCAACCAAAATTTGGGAGCCACGTAAGAGAATTATATATATTAGATCAGAAACACATCATTAAAAGGCAGAATGCTTTGGTGTTCTCAAAACAAAGCAAACGTTGCCACCGGCGGAAAAGAAATACAGCCAAAATTTGGGAGCCACGTAAGAGAATTATATATAATAGATTTTTGAATTATTGATGCAAGAGCCATTTATGGATCTATCTCATTAATAACCTAATCACAAAACAAGAATTATGTTATGAGCTAGAAGTAAAATTGATGAATTATAACGAATGTTCTAGAAGTATTAAATAATGAGTGAGATTCTGATTATTTCAATTTTTAAAAATGTTTAATAATCGTTCGGCAGCTGAGTTTCAAATGATCCTGTTCACAGATTCCACGTGACGACATTATTATTCATGTAATATTAATTCTTTTATAAATATTTTAAATAATTCTATTTAAAAAACTATCAATAAAATTAAGCACAAAAAGAAATGCTGAAATCTTAAAAAATAATGAAATACAATTTGCGCGATTTTCAGAAACTTAGGGAACATTTTTACAGGATCTAGTTTAATCATTCTGCTTAAAACGCACCAATCAAATTTTTGACTTTTTAAATGTATAAGTTCATACGAATTTTAATTCGGGTGAGAAAGTTATAATAAAAAATACAATTTGTGAATTGTTGGTAAATATTCTGCATTAAAGAGAAGATTTTGTTTTCCTTACATTTTACATTAGCATAAATTTGTTTATTTTCAACAAAAATAGGAGTACGGAATATCTCCACTCTTCACTTAGGATTTAAACTGATTATACCATTTTGGTTGTTTTAAAACGGCAATTGTTCAAACTAAGAAGCTGATATACGTTTTTCAAAGGTTTATTAAAACATATAATACGGCACATAAATGTTATTTACAGAAAAATTAATAAATTATAAAGAACGTAAACACATATTTCCAGAGAGTAACAAATTCTAAAGGTCTGGTTATCTGGGCGTCAGCGGGACGTCAACGTATCTCTGACGCCAACAAATTACTGGTTTGTTAGCTCAAGGCCTGGTTTCTTAGAACTAGCGCCTTATCTGGGCGTCAGCGGAAAGTTGACGTAGAGCTGACGCCAAAAAAATACTTTTTTGTTAGCTCAGCGTGAGCAGTCGGTCCAACGCAGACATTATCTCTCATTGCGCATGCGTTAATAACGTAAACAAATATTTATTTTGAATTTGTATTGATTTTGTTATTGTCGACCAGTGTTTTGGAGAACAAATAATGACTTTGTCCAAGAAAAAACATATTATAGCTGAGCTAAATGAAGAGTGCTATGTTTAATGAAGAAGCTATGTTTAATGTCAAAATCAAAATCTTGGCTGATTTCAATGTGCTGTTGGATGTTGTCCGCCATTGCTTCTGTGGTTAACATCACGTTGTAATCCAACTGCAGTTGAGTTGGACGGCAATTGTAGTTCAAGATGAGCGTTCGATGACGTGTACTACCAAACTCACAAATGGACCAATCAGAGGTTAGCGGTGATTTCCAGCTGACGGCTTCCTGTCCTAAGAAACCAGGCCTTAACGTGATTCTTTAAATCAACGTAAATTTAGAACACAAAAATTTTCTTATTGCCAGATTACCAAACATTATATATCTCGTTGTCATGGAAATACAAATAAATATCTTTTGAGTCATAGCAGCAGTGCTAAAAACATATATTGGAACATATATTCAGGGAACTCACCCAATGTAATCATGAAGATTATCTCCAGTTAAGGAAACAAACTATGACTTGAAGCTATTAAAGTAGTATTTTTAAATTTTAAATTTGCTCCAATTTGTTGAAATATAATGGGTTTTCAATATAACCGATTCCTTGCAAGCGCAACATTTAGGTGTAAATTTCCTTAACAAAAGATACTTTTAGAACGTGATTTGTGACCTATCTGAATTACCAAAGTGGTACATTTTCATTTCTCCAGAGCAGATTTCACCAAGCTGATTTATTGACGACAATACAAAATGTATTAAAAAAAAAGTTTATAAATGTTAGTTCTATGCTTCTTTTTACTTTAGAGGCAGAAATATTTTTATAGAGTTTAAAATTTTTTCAAATGGTATTCGATTCCTCTTATCCATATAAATTCTGCAAGGTAGCTTTCCAAATGTTGACATGCCGTTCCTATTTGTTTCTAGTTCCCCTTTTTTTGCGCGTGCGTTCCTGCTTCCGAATCAACAAAATTGTATTTATGGTCCACTCTGAAATTCTTAAAATTTTCTTTTTCCATTTTTTTAGTATAGTATGTGCCTTTTCGGATACTTCTTTTACTACAAGTTGAAAGGTCGTAGTGCCATTGTATTTTATTTCCGAAATACAATTTCATTTCATGATTATTTCTTTTCAATGCCTACCCGATTGACACTTGTATCAACAGGTATCAATAGGGCAGATTTGTTGGCTACTCCTTTAGATGCACCATATTAAGCTCAAAGTAAGGACAGATACTACAGAAAATGAAAGAACATCCATGCTTTCTCCGGGATTCGAATCGAGAGCACTTTTCTGATGTGAGATCAGATCCCTAACCTCTACTTAGTCCTTTTGGCATAAAAGTATGATTATCATTACAAGTAGTAATTAGTATAGTACGATGGTTACTATTACAAGTTGTAATTAGGGTAGTAATTTTAATCGAAACTTCTCTCGCTTGAAGGAATATTCTTATGTTCTAGGTAAATCCCTAATGTTTGTTGGTTTTTCATCCATTTCGAACCTATTCGAACGACTAATAAAAAATAGCCATGATTTGTTTCGAAAAGGTGGTGGTGGTGGTAAGAAATTAATTTGGGAACATTCCACTCGGCATCGGCTGTTTTATTTTTGGCGACTTTATCACCTAAGCCGGTGAAATGGAAAATTACCTTAAAATTATACTTAGTTCTCAGCAGTTATTTATTTGCTCACTGTACCAATTGTAGATAGATTAAGTTTATTATATTTGAGTAAAAAAGTGGACTTATTGATAAAGCATGTGCTGATTTTATCATTGAGTTAGCAGTTTCGCTATGTTGTTAGAAGCCGGGATTCAGCAAAAACTACGTTAAAAACATTTTGCTGCCATTTGTGCTTGCGTATCGCAAGTTTTAAATTTTTTTAATCTATTATGGAGAGAGGTTTTATAACTTGGTTGCGCAATATTTCGGTGCCTTTCCTCGAAACTGAATGTGTGGACCATTTCTGAGTAAATATGAAAATGTAGTCTTAAAAATATCGCACGCAAATTTTATCAGTAAATACAATACAGTTGTGGGGGAGGCTTTTCAGATTTTAAGTTTATATTTAAATAAATTTAGAAAAATACGGAATTTAAAAATGAATAAATTGCACTTCGATATGTTTTTATTTGTAAAACAAAATTGCATTTTGAATATATCATTAATTTTTCTAAAACAGTTTTACAATAAATCTACTTATATGGAATTCAATAATCTTTCAGCACACTTAAAATATATATATTTCAATTAATTACGAAATTAGGTTAATTGGGTATACTATAGCCTACGTCACAGGTTGTGCTATTACTACTAAATTTAACCCATGAACGGCATTTTCTGCGAGCCTAACTTCAAGCCACAAATAAACAAACGAAGTGTTTGATCGTTTAAATAGCTAATCGCCAGATTTTATTGCATTATAAAGAAAAGTAATTGATATTCGATTTTTGATTAATAATTGATTTATGTGGATAGTGGCATAGAATTTAGCATTGCGTCATGGTAAATGTTATTCCTACTAAGTGGAAGTAGTTGTGTTTTTTTTATATTATACCCAATTGTGAAGTATTATTGTGAAACCCTAATAAGAAATTAGTGTAAAGTCACTCGACATTTAGACTTTTGTACCGTCAATGTGTACAAAATCAAACTGTGTTTTAAAATTAATAATTTAAATCATGGTTTTTAAAAGAAACATGTTAGATACTGCCATACAGTTTTAAATAGTTTCAAAAATGCTTATAGTTACACTACTGGTTGTTGTTTAAAATATTTGCAAATAAAATTTGTGAAGAAAAACTAATCCTTCCTTCTAAGCAATAAGCTGAGTTGATACAAAAAGCAAATCTGTTTTTGAAAGGTTGGGATTAAAGCTGAAGTTTTCCTGGCAACTTTATTTGCCCTTTCTGAAGATTCCTTTATATTTTAAATTTGATGATATCTCTTTCTGTTCGGAGCTTCATATGTAGTAAAAAAGTTCACCCATAGTAATATTATTCTGACTTTCTATTATTCCATAGATAAAGGACTCCATATTTTTATACTCGTTTTAGTAAGTATCTTTTTTCATAACAGAGAAAAGAAGTCTCCTCACAAATTTATTTGACAAAAGAATTATGCGTATTGTATCCAGTTATATTACATACTTTTCACAAAAATTTTTAGATTTATAAAATAAAAAGGAAAATATTAACTATATTGATAGCAAAATTCCATTTTTTAACCCGCCTTTCATTTTTTAAAAGGTGGTGTTACTATGAAAAATGAATATTATTTGAGTTCTCCCCAAATATCAAGTTTTCTTTTTTTTATAATGATTTTTTTGTGAAAAGTTTGTTTTATATACGAATAAAAAAAACACGCGAATAAAGAATAACAGGTTGCGGAGGACAGAATAGTTATGAAAGAACATTCAGCCTCTCATAACACCGAAAATGGTGGCAATTGCTTTTTATCAAAAGAGCTGAAGAGCTGTAGTGAAACACTAGATATAATTCTTTATGTAGCCAAACATGAATAGCAGTTGTTGGTGCCGGGAAGCATTAGGAATTCTCTTTTACAAAACATTGGTGTAGAGTAAATGACACCATTTTTGGTGTTCGCGTAACACAACACCAAATGAAAATATAAAACGTATGACTTGTAAGAAACTGGCCACTAGATGGCACACACGATTGTAAGAAACTGGCCACTAGATGGCACGCTAAACTTTCTTTTAGGTTTCTGTTTGTTTCCAAAAAGTAGTAGGAGTCGAGATTAAAAAAAAGATGGATGGCGATTATCGAAAAATGTTCTTTCCATGTTAATTTTTGTTTGTGATGCGTTGTCAATTATGTCTGTTATGTGCATCTATATAGCTTTGAATAAGTTAATTTAAGATGCAGGTGACTCGTCTTTTGTGCAAAAGTATAAAAGTCTATACAAACTTTTCCAATAAAAAAAAAGAGCATGATCTGAGGTTGCAGTTGCTAATGTGTTGCTTAACTAAATTTTGCAACAGAAATTTGCTGTTTCATAAAGGGCTGTTCCTAAATTTGGGGCTTCACTGGTTTATTATATTCATAGATGCTATTTTAATTTTAAAAATAAATGCTTTGATTGTTTTGTTTTAAAACAATGCAAATTTAAAAACTATGTGTTTTTTTATTAATTTTATTTTCTCAAAACTCTGAAAAGTCATAGAAAATAAAAAAAAGTCATAAAATTTACAAATAATAGAAATGGGGGAAAGTAAATGTAAAAATATTTTTCTTATTTATTTTGAATTATCTTGATTTAAATGTTTTCAGAATTTAAGAGCCAATTTCAAGCATTGGGTTAATCCAAGTGCCCTTAAAAAATGCGTTAAATGTATCATACTATGCGTTAAATGTATATAATTTTTGAGCTTCGAATTTTATATTTTTCATAAATGATTAACAGTTTAATTTCTTAAGAAAAGTATTTAAAAATCGAAGAACTAGTATTACAAAAAAAACATGTTTAACATTGATTTTTTTTAAAAACAAAAATTCTAGTTAAGACGCTTTGCAATCTCTGGAAAAAATTACATATATTTTTTTTTTTACTTACATACAATTTTTCATTAAATAAAGTCCTTAGTAGATTTTGTATCTGACTTACTTAATGCGAAAAAAAAATAATGAATACTATTTGGCCCCTACGAAAAGCAATGAAACAATTTGATCATAACTGAACACACTTTCACCGAAGACATCCTCGAAATAATAATTAAATTGATATTTCTTTAATATGACTAAGTCGTGTACTTTTCCCTGCCTTATTAATTACATTTGTTTAACGCTCCACCTGTCAAACTAGATCACCCTTTCTGAAGCTGCTCGATAAAATTTCGAAAATTCCTTCTACGACGTGATAAAACAATATCTTCTCCGAAAAGCGGGAAAGGATTTTCAGGCGTAAGTTAATTAAAGCAAGAGCCGTATAGTTTGTCCACTTGAACATGAAATTGTGTATGTACTTAGAAGTGGATGCACATGGAATACACGGCAGATCGAAATAACAATAACAGTAAAGATGTAAGAGCACATACAGCACATCAGAAAAGCAATTACAAATTTTAATCTTGATATGTGGGGATGGGGAAGAGTTTCATCAGAAAACAAGTGCAGACGAAGACAGGAAATTGCTCGATATGGTTATTTGAAAATATTGACTGCGTGTGAGACTTTGAAAAATAATTTGGACAGCGTTATTTGGAAGTCTGAAAGGATTATTTCGGGAAGAAGTTGACTCTCAAATGAATATTGAATTTTGTTTAAAGCTTTTAAAGCAAAAACAGAAACAAAAAAAGAGAAGGAGCAGAAATCTATCATTGGCGTTATTGTCGTAGATTTGTTTTTTTTATTTCTTATCATGCTTTATAAAACTTCCCATTCGCGAGACTTTAAATTTAAAATTAAATTTGCTAATATGTTTAGATTGCTTGTACTGAAAAAGAGTGATTACAAAGTGTATTAATTATATTTCTTCCTTTTCACCATTTTTAAAAAAAAATCTATACATAATAATAAACGCGGCTGTGCGTGTGTCTGCTTGTCACAATATATCGTCCCAGAAGCCTCGCCCAGGCACGAAACTTGGTACATAAATGTGTTTTGACAGAATGAAGAAGTATTTTTTTTCTTTTTCAAAAATTTGGATTAGTTTTTTAGTTATCAGTAATTTTGTAAGAAAACCTATGCTTTTTCGTCTTCAAAGAGCCATATTCAAAAAACTTTAAAAAAATGCATATACTTTTCTACACTCTTATAAATGTATGCTAATGCGAACCTTACAATTGAAATATTAATTTTCGACAATTTAAGCCAATAATATACGAAGGAATTAATAATTTAATTGTAAGGTTCGCATTAGTTTGCCTTTATCAAAGTGGAGAAAAGTTTAACTTTTGCATTGAAAATGTGGCAACATATTCGATACGTAAATAGAACGCTTAGCTTTGATATATTTGTCGCTGTTCCTCTGGATATGAAGACAAAATTGCAGGACAGGAACACTTTAATTGTCCACTAATCTTCAGATTTCCTGCTATGTTTTAAAAAACTTTATTTGTGAAAACCTTTAGCGTGGCGGACAGCTGGCCGCCTTAGGCGGCTAGTAATTAATAAAGCTAAGGAAGCATGTTACAGCTTTTTAGTTCCTTAGTCTAATGGTAAGTGGTTTCTTGTTGTGATTGAATGATTGAGTTGATTTTTGATTGTACCACGTCGGAAGTTGGAATAAAGCAAATATGCTTAAAAAATGATTGTAAAAATGGAAGATATCATCAACCCGTTGAGTTGGTATCCCTCTTTTACAACACAGCCAAAAATAAACCACAGTGTACATACCAGGACCACAACAAAAAGAAGCCACCGAGGACTCGGTAGGGACACGGTGACTTCTTTTTTGTTATGGTGTTGAATTCTGGAGAGAAAGATACGAGCTCAGGTGTAAACCACGTAGTTTCACCAGAAACAAATTACGTTGTATTCCTACCATGGCCGTTAATAAATAGAGCCCTAAAAATGGGGTTACATGCTTGGCCATGGTTAAATGATGGTATAATCTTATGATAAGAGTTTCGGTATCGTTTTGATAGAATGATGGAAGTATAGATCAACCCACTATTTCTCGTGGCTTCTGTTTGCTGCTAATAGCTCTTGTGTCCCTTTGATTGAATTATTGGTGTAACATTTTAACCATAGCAGATATACCACCCCTAAGGCATGGCTAAATCCAGTATGGTAGAGAATAAAAAAAAAGCTTTTTAGCTTCATAGTTAGAGAGGAGTCAGCATGTCTCGAGAGCTCAAACACTCCGCAAGCGTAGCAAGCACCCAACTCTGTCTTACAGAGCTCTATCTTTCAACAGTCATGGCAGCAATGCAAGAAAATTTTGATCCCGGTCAAATGACGAGAATAACGCCTAAGCTGGTACCCTTCGACTCCAAAATTCCACACTGCAACCAACGAAAGGATTTTTGATGCTACTATTATGCGTATATAAATAAAGTGTTTAGTATTCTGAATCGAGTATTAGTTAAGAAATAAAAAAACATGATTTTTTATGATATTTTATGATAACATTTAATTTATCGAGTTAATCAATTTTCAAGCAAATCTAAATGTTGTGACAGCTTTTTCGTATAAGCTTATTAAGAGTTCTTGTCATGAATATTTTTGAATAATAATAACAATTTTAATACATTAACCTGATAATGAATAAAAGTGTTCAAAATCAATAAATCGGCAATCAATTTAAAGATAAATACTAAGTAATAATAACAAGAGTATTGAGTATTGTATTAATTTAATGAATGCAATTTTTAAATATTATGGGAAGTATCTTTTTGAGAAGTTTTTTTATACGTCGAATACTTTTAATCTGTAAAATGGCGATCGGAGGCATGATGCATTAGATTCTAGAATGCAAATGTCACAAATTAATATATGGGGATGATGTCTTATAAGTCTTTTGCGTTTTTGTCGTAAGATTTAAATTTAACTGTACTGAACTACTCCAGATTTGAACGGCATTACTTAATCTTGATAATCTAGATGAGTTAATGGAAACTTGATGTAATAAGCGTTATGCTGAGGTAAAATCAGACTTAGGAATCATACTTACCTAAAAGAAGGAAAGTGTTCAATAAAAAATAAAGGATTAAATGGAACTCGAAAATAAATATTTTACCTGCAGAATTATCATACACTTCTTCAATGCCATAATACACCTGATTTTTACATGGTTATAGAGGGGCTGTGTGATGTCTAATGAGGTGCTTAGATTTTGCCTGCAAATCTCATTCACGTTGAATCCTTATTTGGAGAACACCAGGTACCCGTTAGAGAATTGACAAAACATACCGTAGATTATAAACTAGGCCATTGCAAGTGGAATTGGCGATGGATTACACGTAAATGTGGTAGGAAAACGAAATTACATTAACCTAAACAGTGAAATTCGATATTTTTTTTCCCCTCCTCGACTAGCCATGATGAATAAAAATAACTCATTAATTCATTTTAGTAGAGCATTAAAAAAGAAAATAAACTTTTTATTCTTAGGATCGCGTTACAAATAAACTGTATTTATATTTTATTAAGCGCAATAATTTATATTTTATAAAACGATCTAGTTTTTTGATATAACAGATTTAATTTTTTTTACAAGAATTGGGTATACTATAGCCTACGTCACAGGTTGTGTTATTCCTACTAAATTTAACCCATGAACGGCATTTTCTGCGAGCCTAACTTCAAGCCACAAATAAACAAACGAAGTGTTTGATCGTTTAAATAGTTGCTCGCCAGATTTTATTGCATTATAAAGAAAAGTAATTGATATTCGATTTTTGATTAATAATTGATTTATGTGGATAGTGGCATTTATGTGGATAGTGGCATTTATGTGGATAGTGGCATAGAATTTAGCATTGCGTCATGGTAAATTTTATTCCTACTAAGTGGAAGTAGTTGTATTTTTTTTATATTATACCCAATTGTGTTTGTGAAGAAATAAAAATAATTTATTATTGAACCAATCACAAAAAATAACGTAACATTTTAATACCATGTTTTATTGGAACGCTATTTTAAAGAATTAATTCTATTTAACTTTTATTGTAAGAAAACATAACCTGTTTTAATTTAGTGATTTTCTCTCTGTTAAATCAATCTTGATAAAAGAATAATGTAAACTTTTTTACGAACATTTTTTTTAGAAATTAACGAAGACATATTATTTATTAGAGAAAAAAATTGGAGTATTCAAAAATGTTATCACGCTTTAAAGTAAAAATTTCTTGCAAATGAAAAAATCGATATTTTTAAAATTTTAAAGTAATCGGAAATTCGTTAGTGAAAAAAGAAACATGTGAAATAATTTCAAGAGGGGAAAAATGTACAAATGAAAGGATTTTTCTTCAATGACCTATATCGCGTTTGTTTTATTACTAGAAGCATTTATTGTAAAGAAATATTTATTAAATAACTTTTTTTTTCAATGGGATGAGATCTTGAACTTCGTGAAAAATTGACTCAATTCCTTAATATAAATAAAAGTCCGTAAATACTTCATTTATTATGGAGGTCATAGATACCTTGATACTCTTTCAGTATAAGAATAATAAATGCAATTAATAGAAAATGCACAATTTTAAAAACATATTTTATTTACATATATTAAGTGCAGGTTATTCTGCAACGATCATACGTAGCATAAATTTATAGATTCCTAAATACTGTTATATGAATTAGGTAATTAAAAACATAATTAAAAAAATAACATAATTAAAAAATAACATAATTAAAAAATAACATAATTAAAAAATAACATAATTAAAAAAATTTTCAACAAATAATTGAAAACTTCCTGTAGTCAAGTATTAATAAATTATAATTTTTAACAACTTTTTTAAACAAAACTTTTTAATTCTCAAACTTAATACTATCCTTCATATGAAAATATCCGAAAATTTGTAAAAGAAAAACTGTATTTTAAAATTGAGCCATTGGCGACAGCAGAGGTCAGATGTATATACTGAGTTTAAATAAATTATATATTACAGAACTCACATTTAGGACTTAGATCAATTTATTATCAGTTCATAAGAGTGTTTTTTAATAAATAAATGTAGTGATTGTTTGATTTATAATTGTAAGTCCTGAGTGTTTAATGTTAAGTTATGTTTCCTTTGAAATAATTTTTGAACTATGCAAAGCAGGGTGACATTCATTTCAACTTAAAATGATAAAAACTTTAAATGAAATACTTTAAGAAAAATACCTTCCAAATAAGATTTAAATAAAAGGCAATCACTTCGCCTGAGTGATTTTGTAAAGAATTCTAAACTTTTTATTTTACAAGTTAGTAGGTGAAAAGTAAATATCTTACAATAGTGGTAGGGAATGAAGGAAATTCTAAATTAAATGAACATTAAAACATTGAGTGCAAAAAATTTTCAAGTCACTTAAAAGTTCACTGGAAATTTCCCACGATATGGTGAAATGCGCAAAAAGTAAGGTTAACACTAAGGGGTCCTAACATTGCATTGCTTTCCTGACCAAACTATTGGGATAATATTTCCAGATTGCTGCAACCCCTATATACTGGGGATCAAAAATCCGAATACGCAGGAAAAAAATTTCTCAAAGTAGGCTCGTTTTAGTGTCTGATTTCCGAACTTAAAATATATTGTCTGCTATAGTTAAGCGGCATATTTAAATTCACTCTCTCGATCCATTAAGATTAAGTCCTAGAACGTAAACATCTGATCATTAGATCAAAAGTTAGTTTTAGATTTTTGTTTACTGCTCACTGTACACTAAAACGTGATTTTTTTTTCCTTTTGAAATTTCGATTTTAATGCCATTACTTCAATCTCCTTCGGGTTAAGCTTACTTTATAAATTTAATCTCAACTATATTTTTCTCTTCACTTTTAAACTGTAAAGACTTTTTCTCCATTTGTAAATTATGAAAAAAATTATTAATCTGATTGCGTAAACAGTTAATTCATTAAAATTGGACATTCTCAATTGATTCCTTTCACTAGTCATTTATATTATTAATAATTATTATTTACACAAAATTATAATGAGGGAAAGTTTGATTAGAAATTTAAAACTTTTTACTGCTATAATTAGGGAAATTCTATCGACAAAATTCAAGTAATTTTTTTTTCCGGAGCAAAATGCATTTTTATTTAAAAGGGAACAATACTGACTTAATATTTATACGATAAAAGACTCTCTAATCGCTAACACCGATGACAGGAGAAATTTTCAATTTTTTCTTTTCCTCAAAAAGTTTAAAACTTAAATTGTTGTTCTTTCATTATAAAGCAATCGTATAATATTCTCGTATCATGTAAAACTTTATAACGAAGTTACTTATCTACCGTTTTGCAGTTATAAAATGAAATAATTATTAAATTATACTTGCATTTTAAAATGTAATACTCAATTGTTCAATGAATTTTACGATTATTAT
Organism: Parasteatoda tepidariorum; assembly: GCF_982258835.1. Lineage (NCBI taxonomy): Eukaryota > Metazoa > Arthropoda > Arachnida > Araneae > Theridiidae > Parasteatoda > Parasteatoda tepidariorum. The sequence continues at coordinate 65,518,887 of NC_141760.1, read as the reverse complement.
TATAAAACTGCGTATAATGAACATTTCAATTAAAATAATTCGTACAAAATAGCTGCTAAAATTTCTCTTAAACATTTATAAATATTATACATTTATAAATTTCAGCTTTTCGCATTATTTCTAAATAATCTCTACGTCGAAAAATATTTTACGAATTTCATAATAACAGAAAATTAAATAAAATTTTAAAAAAATTGTAAATGGTTATCGAGCAGAACCATTAAGTTTAATTAATGAATATAGAATTGGAAACTAAGTCTCTGCTAAACAATAAAAAAAAATTGTTTTTAATCTTTTAAGTAAACAAACTTTATTATAATACTCATTTCATTATTAAGGATTAAAGGTTATTGTGAAATTATTAATTCGAATTAGTGGATGAGTAGGAAAAGAATTTCACTACTCGAAATACATTAAATGAAAGTTATGAAACTATAGAATATGTAATGATGTGTAATTTTTCTATCTTAGTTCTATTACGACCTTTTAAAAAACGCTAATAAACACAATTTAGTCAACAGATACAAACGATTATGTCGGTGCTATAACAAAAAAATACGCTTTATATTTTATTTGATGCAGAAGAATCAAATGAAGACCCGCTTAATTAAAATGTCGCACCCATATCTAACTTGTTGAATGTTATGCGATACCGAAAACAAAGCAAAATTATAAGCACACAGCTGTTTGGCGATTTGCGAGAACGCTCCTTTAACGCCAATAGAAATTTTCGCCAACGCTTTGCAATCTACGGTATGTTTTGTCAATTCGCTACCCGTTACCACCAAGACAACACCATTGAATGCCACCGACATGGTGGTGAAGGATTTCTTGCTTGGTTTTTAATTATACTGGGCTCCATAACAGATCTGCATAGTTAAATTGGAACCATAACAGTTTAAATTTATCGGGACATCATTCTGGAACAAAATGTATGTTAGTTAAATTAAGTGTTAGAAGGTGTAATTTTCCTTTATAACCTTTTTTAAATGTCTATTTTATGATTATACAAAAGCCTACATTTTCTTCAAAATGTAGGCTTTTGTATTACAGTACAGGTCACTCGTGTCAGGAGTGACCTGTACTTCATATTTAAATTCTGTTCAGAAAAGTTCAAAATTCAGGGATTAATCATGTTCGATACCTTACCTATAATGATACCTTAGATTTGGTACTCAGGTATCATGCTTAAATTATCAATTCTAAACTTGACAGAGTAGATAATAAACTGCTGTTTGTAGAAAATGCAACACCATGAAAGAATCATCAGAATCAAATGAAATTTAATGCAGAAACGACTTGTACTGATACAAATAAATGATGAAATTTTCAAAACAAAAGAAACAAATTAAGCGTCCGAAATCAGTATTTGGTGCAGCCACCACGCGCTGCAATAAGTGCTGCTATACGACGTGGCATGGAGTCAAACAGATGTTGAATATCTGCTTGAGGAAGAGAATTCCATATCGCTTGTATGCGCAACCAAAGTTCGTCTTTGGAAACTGCAGGACGCGGATCACGAGTGAGACGCCGACCAACCATATCCCACACGTGCTCAATAGGCGACATATCCGGCGAATAAGCAGGCCAAGGAAGAAGTTGCATGCGTTGTGCTGAACAGAAGTCTCTAACAGTCCGCGCAACATGTGGGCGTGCATTATCCTGCTGAAAGATAGCTCCAGGGATGCCTTGAAGGAAAGGAACGACTTCGGGCTGTAGCACTTCACGGACGTATCTGTTGCTATTGAGATTACCCTCAATTCGTATCAAATTGGATCGTCCATGATACGAAATTGCACCCCAGACCATAACTCCGGGTGTTCGACCACTATGTCGTTCAATAATACACTCAGGAAGGCAGCGTTGACCGGCATAACGTCTAACACGAACACGGCCATCATGGGTCCACAAATTGAAGCGTGATTCATCTGAAAAGACAACTTCGTGCCAATCAGCTCGCCAGTCTCTGTGCTCAAGAGCCCACTGCCGACGCAGCCGTCGATGATCCGCCGTGAGGGGAATCCTGTATAATGGCACCCTTGCACGCAATCCACGGCGCAGCAGACGACGACGAATTGACGAAGCCGACAATTGTACACCTGTAGCAGTAGACCAATGTGCTGCCAGCTGCCTGGAGGAAGCTGTGCGATCATTCACCGCCATGCGGAGCAGGTGTCGATCATCGCGCTCTGACGTCACCTTCTGTCGTCCAGTGCCTGTTTTTCGAGTTGTTCGGTGCTCGTCGGTCCACTGCTTCCAAACTCGCATCACTGTGGAACTGTTCCGCTGCATACGAGCTGCTATTGCGCGATAGGAAAATCCTCCTTCTCGAAGGCCGATTATCCTCCCTCGTTCAAACTCCGTAAGTTGCTTGAATTTCTTATTCTTCCGTCGTGGAGGCATACTCAGGTCTCACTAAACGTTTGCCACTAACAAATAATCATAGACTATTTTCAACGTCCCGCTACAGCACTTTATTTATACGCTTTCAGCATCAATTCAGAGGGCGCTGCGCGCGCCACGCACGCGCGATGGCTCTGAAACTTTATTAATTTGCATAATATCCTATAATTGACATTTGCTGCGAATTTCATTTGATTCTGATGATTCCTTCATGGTGTTGCATTTTCTACAAACAGCAGTTTATTTAAAATAATGATTAAAATAAATCATTTTTTGTATGGAATTATCTTTGGAGATACATGCATAACATTTTTTTAAAAAAATTATTTTAATTTGCTTCATTAGTTTCAGAGATAAGAGAAAATATATTTAAAAAAAAGGGTGACCGTTAGAGCATTCTCCTGTCTAAATTATGGGGTTTACATCTTCTGGATTGTACTTTCCTCAATGTTTTGAAAATATAGAATCTAAAATGTCAGAGAAAATGCGTCTTTTTTCTTATTTTGTAATTTAAAGTATCTACTGCATTAATTCATTTACATGTGTAATGTACGGGAACAAACCATTAAGCTTGTGCCCTAGTGTGAGAAAATTTGTTCATTAGTGGGTACTGTTAAATCCGTGTGCACTGTAGAGTCAAAAGTCAATTATTAGTAAACATATAAAGGCAGTTATATACATTATATAAAAAATATAGAGTTCAAAACATGAATTATAGAATCAAAGAAGTAATTTTAAAATTCTCTAGGAATAAAAATCAACTTTGGTGATATCGGTTAAAAAAAAAATTACGACTAAATATACTGAAACGTTAGATGAATGATACAAGTACTGTACCTGATGGACAGTTCAAAAAAACAGCAAATGATAGAAAATCATCCATGAAGAGCCAGTTTGCCCTAAAAGATTTAAAATATAATTTCCATGATACGGTCAATTATTTAATCATGTTTTCAACTAGAAACGTTATTAAAATTTTAAATAATAAACTGATTAGGCTCATATTTATGTCATTGAAGATAGAGACTTTATGTTTTTAAGCCTTTATAGTTTATGCTTCTCTTTTTATTAACTAAATTGTTTGTAATTGTATTCAGAATAAGGTTGAAAAACATTCCTACTTTTTTTCATGAATGGTTCTTCTGTTAAACATTTTTTGTTCTAGATATTTTAAATTTCATACGTTTTCGGTTTAATTATAATCCACCTAAATTAGCAGTTTTATTTTCTATTGAAAACTTTATATTATTTATTCGGAATTAATAATATTCTGTTTTTTTTCTTAATACTTAAATTTACAAACTGTTATTTCAGCAGATTCTTCAGAACTGCAGCTTTCAAAATAACGCGTGAACAAGAAACTAAAATGAAAGTAAACAGCGAAACCTCTACATCTTTCGCATAAAAAGATAATTCATGTTTGAAGTGCGAAAAAAAATAGTATTTGTTCATAAAACAACTTCTCCAAGAAAAGTCAACTTCCGAAGATAATTAGATGAGCTATTGTATCCTGGGACATGTTTTAGTTGATAAGGTCATAACCCCATCAGTTATAAAATAGTTGGGGAAACAATGCGGAATGGGAACAAAGAGAAAGTTTTTTTAACAATTTTTTATTAAATTTACACCTTAATATAAACACGAAAAAAAATTGCTTTCTTTTTGACGTCAATAATTTTAACGAGGCTGTATCTTAACACCTGTAAGATTTATTGTTTAATTATAGGATTTATTCTACTTTTTTTCCATACAGCATTGTTTTCAAACAATTATTCAGGTTACAAATAGTTAGATCAATATAGTTAAAACAATCATTATATTCTTTTTATATTATTCATTGATAAATCTATGAATTAATGCATTTTTAAAAATATAGGAATGTATTGTAACTACTTAAATAGTTATTAGGGTTTTATGAAAAAAATTATAGTTTATATTAAGTATCAATGAAAGATATTTCATTAATTGGTTAATTCAATTAAATGCACTTTTCAATACAATTAAAGACATTTTAATGATGATTACACTACGCTAAATATAAATTACTTTTCGGATAGAAGTGAAAAAAATGGTGCAACAAACCATGTCTGATTAAAAAAAAGTATTTTCATACGAGAAAAAAATTATACGTATAAACTTCTTGAGATATTTATATTTTTTAACGATTTCAAAATTTCTCCTTCCCAGAACATAGCCGCTGATTGAATATAATTTGAATCTCTCAAAGCCGGAAGCGTCTATAGGATGCCAGAAACAAAACTTACTCGCATCTATTGTAAAAATAAATTAACAGTGTTATAAATTAGAAACTAAGCAACATAAAAAAGTAAAGATTATAATGGTGCTTCGGTATTATATTGGATATAGAGTTGGTTGTTAGGATGTGGCGTTAAAGAGTACAAGGTCCATAAAAGGACACATTACCCCAAAACAGGCGTTTTTGAAGCAATTCAGAATGTTAGATACTATAACCTTTTGTTATTACCTGTTTAAAATACATGAAATAGATAAAACAGTAAGTAGCACATATGCATATAAAAGTGGATAAAATTAGAATCGTATATAAAGTTTCATACAACATTAAAATGTCAATTACGTGTAGAAATACAAAAAAGGTAAGATGGTAAAATTCATCCGATAAATCCGGCATACATATAAAAGAAGAACTACCGAAACGGGTGAGACAATATCGGTAAAAACAGGGATAAATGAATTGAATGTAGGGTTTTATGGTAAAGGATCTAAAAAAGTAGGGGGTTTTGTAGTCTTGAAACCGGAAGAAAAAAAAGAAAGGAAACTCTCCTAGAAGCATTTTTTGTTTGAAACAAAATTTAACACATTCTAGTCCTTACTTATTTTGATGTCTTTAACGTTATGTTCAGAGTATTTTTTTCTATTTACGAAGTTTGCTTTTCTTTTAATGCAAGTTGTATCACAAATCTTAAAATTTAAGAGTAATGAATTTGGCAAAAATTTAAATTAAATTATTATCCTTTACCCCCATACTTGAATATCTTAAAATTATGCTTCGAAAATTTTTCAAATCAAAAGGAGTTAGAAATAATAAATTTTCTTTGTTTTTTTACTTTTTGTAATATATTTTAAACCTATATTTGGACACATTTTGAGTATTGCTAAAATATTACTCAAAAAGTTATGAAATATTATTTTTGTTATTTAATTACACACAAGAATTTTTTATTAAGTTAATTCTATATTAAAATAATCCAATTTCCAGTACAAATTATTCTACAAAAGCATACCAAAAATGTTTTTAGTGGCAAGGCATTGCCGAGCTAGATTATAATTTCTGTAATTGCCCAGAAATATGATAAAAAAATGCACATTTAACGAAATAAGCAATCTACATAGAGTTATTTTTCAAAACAAATCGGTTCTTTATTTTTAAATAATCTCAATCTCTACATAGGCAAAGAAATCGGTACAAATATAAATGAGAAAAAGAATCTATGAAAAAGAAGTTATACTCTACAAATTATACATTTAGAAACAACCCATGTCAAAAGAGATATTTTCTCGAAATGAGTAATAGGCAAATGATAATATGTAAAGAGGATTTCTGAAACAAGCAAAAGTAACGCCACCTACAGTTTGGATTCGAGTGAAAAAAATTACGATAAATGCGATTTGTTCTGAGAATATTAATTTTTCAATGGTATGCAGCATTACGAAGGAAACAATATTTCATTTCGAATTTTAAAAAAAAAAACAGCATCTTAAATCTTTTCGTAATTTATAATCGGGAAAAAATATAATAAAAATTGTATAAAATTGGTGTTTTATTTAAAATATAAGTTTTGGTTAAAAGTTTAAAAGAAATAAATAATAAAATTAAATTCTGTGCATTTAATCCATATCATCTGTAAATTTTTAACTTAAAAAACACGTCTTATTCTTGTTTACAATTAACTGAAGAATTTTCAACTTATTGTGAGTTCATTTGTCTTTATAGCTAAAAGATTCCAATTTCACTTAAAGGCGAATTTGTTTTTAAAAATCATTAATGGAAAATGCCAAAAATGTATAAAATAGATATTTTTAATTAGAATCATGCACGTCTGGCATTTATGTATGTGCTGCCGTTTTTAATGATAGTACATTAAAGCTGCTCCTAAATTTTATTTAAATATAAAGAAAGCTTTTTTCTGGAAGTCTTTAAAGCAAAAGCATTTTACAGCCTACATATTATTTATTAAAAGTATTTAAAAAAACCTATTTATTAAAAAGTACATGTTTTTCTGATTTAAAAAATAGCAAATGAACGATTGAAATTTATTTAATAAATATATATGCCATATGTTTCCTATTTCTTAATTTCTTAATCTAAATTTATCTTAATTTAAGCTTTATTAATGAATTTGTTTTGTTGCATTTAAGTTAAGTATTCTTTTATTTTATTAGAATGACCTATTTTTAAAATATAATTCGAAATGTTAAAGAAAATGATGTAAAGTTTTTTTTGTAAATATTTTATATTATCAATGTTGTTTTTAAAAATTAAATTTGATGATGCGATCAATAATCATTTTTTAAAAACTAGAAAATAACACACATTCAATAAAAAAAGAAATCCATTTGTTATAAATTACTTTTGGCGAAGCTTTTTTATTCAATCTTTATTTCCCCTCCATATTTCTCTCGTTGAGTTGCAACGGGAGAGAGAAAGAAGGAAATTAGCAGCGAGAGAGAGTAAAAGGGAGTATTCAGAGCAATGCAGCATCATTTAAGTGATCCGCCGTTGGGTGGCGCTCTTTGACAATCTTTCACACTTCCCCCCTTACGAAATGGTGGCCTGCATTGGATGGAATGTCAAAAACTGATCTCTCGAGTAACCTGTTTACTACTTAAGATTTGAGATTATAGAGGAATTAATCTAATCAAGAGAATTATTGGTGGGAAGCATCCCTTGATTTTCTTGACATCTGATCTGAAAGAAGATGCTGAGGATGAGGATCAGAGAGAGAAGAGAAAAGGGATGCTATCGACCGATTCATTCTTCCAGTCTGGTATATAACGGAGTTGAGAAAGACGTGGCAAGCCGTGTTGATGTGAACAGCATCCCGGATGAACATGCGGACGAGGGACTCTTGTGGTTGACCATTGCATCACTACGGACAACAAGATGTAAGAGGTACTGTTGGGAGATAGTGCCTTTAAGGCACAACTGGACATGGCTTTGTTATGTTTTATATGTCTTGTTACTGATAACAAAAGTCTCTGAGGCGCATCCAGCCGCCAAGAGACTGCATGATGATTTGCTCAGTGACTATAATAGACTAATTAGGCCCGTAGGCAACCATTCCCACAAAGTGACAATAAATCTAGGGCTCAAGCTCTCCCAACTCATAGATATTGTAAGTATCTAACTTTTTTTTATTTACATATTTTAGTTAATAATATTATGTTAATTATAATAATGATGATGATAATATTAATATTAATAACGATTAATTAATAATGAATAGCAATGATGATAAAAATTATAATTATGAAATCACTATTTTGGAATCTTTTTTTCTCATACAAGTTTAAATAAATGTAATAGTAATTTTAAATTTAAAATTTTCCAAGATAATGTGATAAAAATCATTTTTAACGATTCTCATTTAAGAGAAGTGGAGAAATTAGTATTAACTTTTTTTCGAGTTATTTAAATCATATATATGTGTTTTTTATTCTTTTTGCTGAAGAATATTTCTAGAAGTAGAATTGATTTATCATTAGTTTCGTAAATTTAATATTAAAAAAATATTTACCACTACAACTTATATATGGAGATTATAAAAAGATCTGAAAATACAGCGGAAAATAATGTTGTTTATTAAGATTATACATTTTCTACAAATGTGAAAAATCTGTAAAAAAATGAGCGCTGTGACATGTAATAAAAGCAATAGGGTATGGTAATTCTATCTTTTGCTTCATTTATAAATCACCTGTAAAATATATTGGAATACTATCAAAGAATATCTTAAAACGAGAGTTGCTTACATCTCTACCTGTGTCTCAAATGTAGCAGTTCTTTACGAATACTCAGTAATACATACAGAATTTTTTTTAAATGAAGGGAGACTAAATAATAATTAAATCTGACAAAATATTTATCAAGTACTGTACCTCTAAGCTTCAGATAAGCAGAGGATTTTGACTGCCAAATAAAAGTTATAACTCTCCAATGAAGTATACCTGATATGAAAACTTTTAAATACATTTTACAATATATTTTGAGTGTCGGAGATTTCATTTAGATAACTACTATTTATAATTATTTTACTGATAAATCTTATTATTAATTAAAAAAGAAGAAATTTGCTTGCAATTATACATGCTCACACTCTAGTCATTTTTAGCATATATATGTATGTCAATAATGACTAGAGTAGTAATAGTACCTGCATTTGAGGAATGTAACTTGAAATTAAATTCAACTTTATATTATTTTTATAATTTTAATTGAATAACTAAGACATTTATTTTAAAAAAATTTAAAGCATTATCGCTTAGTTTATTTTCCTTTTAGAGCTAGTCAATATGAAAAATTACTTTATTTAAACATATGTGGTTACACGGATATTTTCTTAATCACTATTTTTAAATAAAACATATCGATAACAAATAAAGAGTTCAGGAAATATTTCGAAAGACATAGTTTGAAATAAATTTGATGTGGAAGTATATGACGCGAAGGTCCAAAACACAGAAAGAAAATTGTGACGCAAATAAGGAAAAATAACAGTTCAATATTAACAAAAAATGATAAAATGTTTTGTAGAAAATGAAAAGAAATATTTAAATTTATATTTGTTCTAAGAAATCATCTGCAAAATAAAACTATGTTCTGGAAAAAACCCAACATACTTGTTGTGTAATTGCTGCAAATAATGTTGATGTTACCAATCATTTAGGCTGTTGAAAGTGACGTTTAATTCTATAAGTTCAGAAAAAAGAACATGCTGCATTATGAAAAATGTAAAAGCCTAAAATTTAAAAAAATTAAAATTAAAAAATTTAAAAGCCTAAATACAATATTATAAGTAATAAACAAATATTTTGTAGCATGTATTTTACCATTTGATTTGTTTTAAAGCATATTATTTAGAGTAGCACATCTTTCTTTGAACTTTGAGTTCCTAATTCTCACATAATTCCTTTCATTGTTAAACATAATATAAAAAATTGTTTAACGTAAAAGTAACTTTCCTAAATAGTTTTTCATATTTTCATAATCATATCAGGCATGATCACTTTTTATGATAGTATATCAGATACAATTTATTATACATGATGTATACATTTCTTTATAAAGCGATATGGGTCATTTGCCATTAAAAATATCGTAATATGCTTAGTATGGCATTTGAGTCCCAAACATATATGCAAACTTGTTTCCTTATAGTTTTTTTTCAACTTTTAAATCCTTCCAACAATTTATTTAAAGAATAGTAAATTTGTTATACTATGAATACTTTTGCTAAAAGGCTAATTTGAATGTATAAAATATCCTTTTCTACCTAATTTTTATTTGATGTTTTTTTCACCAGACATAGTTTAGAGCACCCTTTGTTCAATTTGTCTAGATAGTACTGATTTAAATACTTTAATTCATAACTGTTTTACTATATTACAAAATTGTTTTATGCTTTATATTGAACAGCACTATAGTATATGCTACTTGTACACTGTATCATTTAATTATACATTGGATTCATTTTAATTGGCCGTAATTGTTTCACTCGAAAAGCTCGTTAAAGTCTTAGGTCTAAATCAAATATTAGATTTATGTCTCAATGAATAGGATCCTTTACCAATAAACTTTTATTTAACTTTTAAAAACATCAGTATCGTAAAATATGCATGGTTTAAATTAAAAGTGATTTTCCTTTTGATAACAGCGAAATGTTTTTAAAGGAAGTTTGTTTTCAATAATTCAAAGTAATTTTTTGTTAGTTATTTAATGGCAAAATGATAATTCACTAAATATATATATATATATATATATATATATATATATATATATAATGGATCATAAGTGTTTCATTAAGTTGAATCAACAATTAATTAATGCACATTCCCCGCTTCGATCATTTATTTATACTATATTTATCTACATCCGCTGATCATTCGCTTTTAAATTATGGATTCATTTGAATCTCGGAATTTATAAAACCCAACATCAATATAAATATTAAAATCGAGAACATGTTGTACAAAATCATAAATATTAATGAATGAGAAAGGAAAAAAATGAGAGAAAGTACAGAAAAATTCAATAGAATTTACAATCGGTTATTTTCCAGCAAAAAAAATTGTTTTTCTTAAAAAAATGCATAAAAAGGTAATAAAATTACATTTGTTTTTTTACCATTATTTATTTATTTTGACAAAAAGAGCGATTAAAATTAATTTAAATTCTTAAATACTCTGAATTATATCTTAAAGTCTTTCGAAAACATAGCTTCTTAAATTGTTGAGCAAGATCATAAATAAGTTTGCGTACTTAAATATTGATACAAGCATGTGTCGTTTTCTATTTTCTATTTCAAAATAGCTAAAACTGTGATAAAAAACGATAACGGTACTTAATATTAGAAATATTTCTACTCATAAAAGAAATTAAAGAAATATCGATGGTCATTAGATTCTGAAAACTGTGCCACATGTTACATTGGCTTCCGATTCATAGGTGAAGTTTAATATCCAAACAGTCAGAGGTGGCTATGCTGTGATAAATATACACATCATTAAGCATCAGATCAAATCAGCTATTTTCGTCAAATTTCAAAATCATCTGATCAAATATAACCTCCCACTAAGTCTAAAAGCAGTATCATAGAAAAAAAGAGGAGAGATTATTATGGGTATTTGCTGGTAGATATGTTGATTGAAAAGAGATGCTACTCGGCCCAAAATTGCTCATGAGGCTGTTGTTTAACAGACTCCCTGTAAAAAATTCAATGTATTTTTTTAAAGTGTTAGTTTTCCTCTGCATTGGTTTTTTACCGTGTTTAACGAATTTGATCAAATAGAGTTTATATAAAGCATATAAACTAAACTAAACTCAGTGGCACGACATCCCATAGAGGGCCAAGGCCTACTGTGCCCATCTCAGTTTTCTTAACCTTGGGCTCTGGGGTGCAGGAGCAGATGTTCCGATCAGGTGGTCAGCTGAACGCGGAACCCTCAGTCTTTAGTTCCCAATCATGCTTGGTACTCATTTATCGACCCACTGAAGGGATGAAAGGGTGAGTCAACCTTGCCCGGCCCGAGGATCGAATCCAGGTCCTGTGGCACGGATACGCGAGGCACTACCAATATAAAGCATATATTTATAGTAAATACTTTTTGCAGGGTTATATATATTTCTTCTCAACGAAATATATCTATTTTTGTATACAACTAAATATCCATTTATTTAACTATAAAGATAGACCTAATTTAGTTTATTATTTAATATTATTAATCTTCTTTAGTTTTCATGACATTCAATAAAATTCAACCAAACATTGAAAGCCGATTAGAAAGTTGAACATTTTCATGTGTTATTAAAATCATATTATATCTAATACTAAAATTGTATGTTGCTGAATATTTTGAATCAATTTATAATTATCTCATTGAACGAGAAATGATTAATGATGATTAGTAGTGATTATGAATGATGAGTATTATTTCAATGTCAGAGTCGTGTATCAAATTTTTAACGAATTTTGAAATTAAAATTAGTTAATTTTAGTTAAATAAAGATTTAGGTATGAATAATATTAATGTAAAATTATTCAACAAAATATACACGTTAATAAAATAGTTTGTATTATGTCTTTCCCTTTGAAAAGGTATCTTAAGAATTTCTTTAGAAATATGCGAATATTTTAAAAATTTTCTCTTAAATTATTTGCAGATGTTTTGTAGACATTTTATAGTCATTTTGAAAATTTAACTCTTAAATATTTTCTGACTTTTTGAAACTATCTCTCTCCCAGATATTGTGAAATAACAAAAAAAGTGAAATTTGTCTTCAAATATTCTTTAGATTAAACATGACTTAAACATTTAGAAAAAGTAATACGTTTTTCATAGGTGTATAAGTTAATTTTCTATTTTTTGATTTCCCAACTACAGATGTAATTAACATATAGAGCGAAAAGATGAAACTTTCCATATTGCATTAAAACAAATCTGATGATAATTAAGCCATAGTATTTTCTGAGATTCTGAAAAATACACGCATTTACTAGTGCATTTAATGTAACGAAAAAGGTTAGAAACGCAATATAAAATAGATATTTTAATGTAAATTGCATGATATGTTTGAAACTATGCACATGTTTTTTTTTAAAAAAAAAAATGAAAATTGGTATGTGTACTAATGTTTCAAGCCTTGAAAAGAAAACAAATTCGAAAGATATTTACCCTACTTTTTAAACTTGTATTTTCACAAAAAATTTAAAATTCATTGTTAATCTTTTCTGTAGAAAATAAACTTTAAAAAAAATCTAAGGCTATTTGTCCTAGTTTTTAAGCCCAATTTTGCAAAAAAATCTATATACGTAGAAATATTATTCGTTCCGAAGATTTAATTTTGATTAAATTAAGAAAACGTAACTGAATAAGTGGTGAACACTTCATGAAGCCACCTTAGTGTCTTTCAACTGAGTACATACTTTAGTCGAAAGGTCTAATTTGTCAATCTCATGACCAGTTGAACGGTGGTTTAAATCCCAGCTTTGGCATTACAATAATTCTTTCATTCCTTCTACATAACATGTGTTTACAGCATCCAACACTCCGTCATTGGTGTCCCTGGACTATTAGAATACGAAACTCTCATGCAGGCATGGATGTCAACTCCAAATAGTTACTTAACACATAAAAATTTAGTATTTTCTATCTCTTATGATAGAGATCAGACTTCGAAAAATCTTTTAAGAATTTTGCTGAGATTTTAGAGAATTTTTTTTTTCTGTAAAAATTAAAATCTGTTGAAAATTTGATGAAAGAATAAGCTTAAAGAATGGGTCAAATACCTTCAGATTTTCTTAAGAATTTTTCTCTTTTTTTTCTTCTCCTTTTCTTTTATAAAGAAATTTATAGATTAATTTTAGTTGGGTCATTTTTCGTGTTTTGGATCATCATTCGTTTAAAAAATCGACATATTTTAGATTTGAAAATGAAAAAAAAAATCACTTATTTAATTTTAATTATAAAATAAAGGTGGTGATCCAAACTAATAATAAATTTAATCATATATTATTATCTAACATAACCTTGGAAAAATAGCTGAATATGTTTCATAACGGTGGCAGCGGTAGTGAAATAATTAAAATAAGAAATGAACTCATGTATTATATGATACAAATTTGCTGTGTTCTCTAGAAAAACTAAAGGAAATAGTTTACGGATACCTGGATTTTAATAGTTGACGTTTTATAATTATGCGTCCCTATCATATTTCTGTTTACTTCTGTACGATTATATTTGTAGTATGACTGGATAATATTTAATGTAGTACTAAAGTTTTGCTTCATCCCAATAAAAAAATTTTGAACAAAGATTTATGGTTACGTTTTGAGTTTTTTTTTGTTATATCGTAAATTTAATTAGAAAAAAAAAAATTTCTATTCGATTCCAAGTCTTTTATCTTAGTTTTAATTCTGTAATTCGATAAAAGAGTTTCGGTCATACTTTTATTTACTACAGTTTATTTCATTCTACATTTTGTTATATGATAAAGTCTACACGTCTATATACTTATTCAATTGTCATTTTGCTCCGCTTTAATCGAAAACCCCTACATCAAAAAACTGGTCACTTGTTTAGCACAGCAGCTGACAGACACCCTTTCAAACAGAGAAAAGCATGTCTTAAAGTGTGCAACGCCTTTATCAGCTACACAACTCTCGTTTCATACTCTCGTCTGCATTTCATACTCCTTACCAGAGTCCTTATAAATCCAGTGATCTCACCCATTCTTGCAGCAAAGGCATTCTTAAGCTCATCGATGGTCGTCGGAGCAGGTTTTTAATCTGAAATTGAGAGTCCGAGGTCATCCCATACGTGTTTAACCCTTTCGCGCCGACTGTCACAAATACGTGCCAGCATAAAACCGTATCAACCAGGGTAAAAAGATAAAACTGGTAATCAAAGTAATTCTTTAGCAGTTTATTTGTGGGCGGAGTTTTAATTGTTTGATTTATTTAATTCAACATTACTTTGTTCAAAATAAAAGTATTTAGTTATACTTTGAATTAACATCATACCTGCCAACTCTTCCGGATTTTCCCGAAGATTTTATTTTCATATTTAAAGTGGTAGTAAATATATACTATTTTTTCTTTTATAAACTTAATTTTTAAATGATTTTGATCACCACTATTCTTACAAAAATGAAGCACATATATTAATATGCGTTACTATCATGGTTGTCAACTTAAGTTTTTTCAAATACAACGTATTTGTTTGCTTAAAATTGAAGTTTTAATTCCATTTTAATACCACTGGGAAAAATGATAATGGAAGGGATTAAAAGTTGGCAGGTATGTAACATTGATTATATATAATATATGATTAAACTAACAATTAAAGCAAAGTAAGTCTGTCAAATTAGAAACGACAACATTTAAGTTACCGTTTTTTATTTAATTACGTCCTGATCGTGATTTTGAACGAATGCTTTTCTGAATCATCCGTCCCCAAGGGGTTAATGGGATTAAGGTCAGGGAACATCCTAAGCCACTCCAATCATTGAATATCCTCCAATTGGAGGGATTCTTCCAGCAACTAGATCTTTGTGAACAAGCGTTATCGTCTGTAAAGATTAAATTTGGTCCATTTGCTTCACCGAAAAGTCTCACACAGGTTGCAAGGATCTTGCTCCTGTACTTGTCAGAGTACCTCAATCTATCATATGAAGACTGGCAAGACAGTCCACAATGATGCCTGCCCTGATCATCAGACCACCTTGGCTGTGGTGATCCTTATCCACAGTGTTTGAAGGTCAATGTGCACTACTAGGTTCTCTCCAGGTGAGAACGTCTCGACTAACTGTTCAGACTGAATCATGACTCATCACTGAAGAGAACCAATTCCGATCATCTTCCGACCAAGCTAGACGGTAATTTTTGTGGTTGACAGTCCAATGGAAGCAGGCTAAAAGGCATATGGCACACATGGCACCTGCATTAAGTCTCTGAGGGACTGTTATCTACGAAATGGAGATTTCCGTTGCATTATACAGGTTGCGAGACAGTTGTGTCGTTGTCGTGGACTTATACCTTTTGGCTAGAAGTCTCAAATATCGATCTTGAGCAGGCTTTGTTGCCCTTTTGTGGCCTTGATAAGGTTTGCAGGCCTGTCTCTGTGAACTATTTACACAGAGTGGATACTACATTTCTTGAAACCCTGAAGTCTCTATAAATGGTAACCTGCGATTGGCCCACCTCGAGTCTTTCAACTATCCACAGTTTTAAGGCATCGTCTAAGCGATGATGGCTGGCCATACTAACGATGGATCAACAATATAATTCAGAAAACAAGAATTGGACTAAGTTATGTTTCAAAACGTCCTAATGCTACCGGGTTTGGCGAGAAAATGAGATACCTCCACACAAGCGCGATCACAACGTCACTGCCTTGCAACGTCACGGCCTCTGCGTGACATAGGTTCCAGGAAGAGCTTAGCTATGATCTGATACGATTTTTGCACATAGGTGTTACTTAATTTGTTCCTTTCTTTAAAAAAAATCTGTCCCTCGTTTTATAATTTTTTTCATCAGAGTATAATTGGAAGGTTCAACAAACATACTGCGAGTACAGAAGTAAATGAAGAATAGTTAGAAAGTATCCACTTTTTAAATGTTTCTACATTTTTTTTCTCGTTCATCAATTATAAGGGTTTAACCTCTAAAAATTTTTGCTATCTTTTGCTTTAAAATCGAGTATTTCTTCCGTAATATAATTTTGAGAAAATCTAATAGTGAGAAATCATATTTTTTTAAATGGTTATCAGTAGAATTATTGAGATAGATTATTGTTACAGATTTCTGTCAGTTGCAGACATCTTTGTTTTTGATGAATAATATTTATCAAAATACTAAGTCTCTACCCTGAAATATATATATTTTTTAAATATGGGATCAACGACTTCGAGGTTTCTGAGGAAATTTCCACCTTTATTGGTTAAATATTAGTTTCTTTTTAGCTTGGTGTTACGCATACTTTCCAGCATCAATTATAAAATGCACCTAGTGCATATTATCGTATTTTTATACCATTCAGTTTGGTGCTATTTATCTACATCTATATATCTGTTTGTATCTAACCATCTATAACTATCCATCATTTTTATCAATCTATCTATAACTATCAGTATCTTTATGTGTATATTTACATCGATATCTATCTAACATCGAATTGAATGTAAGATTTAATGCCACAAAATCCGAAAGTGGATATGATGCTCCAAACAATAAGTTAAAGCAAATCAAAAGATAAAATGCAAGTTACAATTTCATCTTTATAGAATAAATGAAGGTAATAATACAGTTAGTCATGAGACAAGTATATTTAAAGGCAAATAACATTCGATAAAACGCGTAATTACATAAAAAATTCGATATAGATAAAACGGCAAATTGGTAATAAATGAAAACGGAAAAAAATCATATGAAACAATTATATACAATATTAAATACCAATAGCTCGCAGAAATGAGAAAATGTTAGGAAGATGAATTTCACCTAACAAATTCTTCATACATAACACAGTGCTATAAAAAAACGTAGCACGATGTCGGTTAAAATAGGGAGAAATGGTTAAAATGTGATGAAGCGTAAGTAAAACGTTACAACATGTCGCATTTGGGAGGAGGTTCTCAGAACAACAGATGAAGATGGGTGAGTCGAATTTGGCCGATTTTGTGACGATTAAGCTTTACATCTGCATCACGTAGACGCAATACAGGTAAGTGGTCTAGATCAGATTTGATGTTATATAGTTTATTTTCAGTTTGAAGATTCCAATGTTGTTGTCAAAGGGACTTTATAAGCTGTCGAACATGTAGCTTAAAGTCTCCGAATGGTACAAATTTTGTAAAGACAGCAGTAGCAGATCGTGCTGCAGAGTCTGCCAATGCATTTTCAGGTATACTGACATGACTCGGTGCCCAACAAAATAAAATGCTTTGTGAAGTGTGATTAGCATATAACTAAAGAAACATAACATTGAATGAGTATAGCGGCTAAAATTTAGCTATCTGGCGTAAAAAGCTTACACTATCCGAGTATATAGAATACTTTCATGCAGAGCATGAAGAAATCAGTCACAGTGCCAAGAGAAGGGCAATAGCAGCTTCAGCAGAGGAGACGGGTCCAATATTTGGGATCTTGAAGCTATAAGTATCATCAGTGATGATGATGCCTCATCCTAAGTATGCCGCAGATTTTGAAACACCGACAGTAAAAACAGGCACATACTCAAAATATTGGTGACAAGTAGTAGTGAATAGTTGTTGATGAATAATGGGTGCAAGGTTCGATTTACTGTAAATTGTAAAATGGGAATAAAACATCTATCTACATCGATACAGCATTTAAAATAAATGATCATTGGACAGATAATTGATAATTTGACAGCAAATTTGGACAATGTTGTACGTGGTACAAACGTCTTATATGACAAAACATAAGATATAAACTTCTAATACGATGAGTAGAATTAGTTTCTAAAATAACAATTTTATTATGTTTTTTCATATATGAAGCTTATTCCCCATATCTACAATACAATATTGTTTTAATTTGCCTGTTTAGTCTGTTTGCAAATTAAATAAACTTCTTTAAAACCCAAAACAGCCTTCCAAATGCAATCACAGTATTGCTCCCAGGCATTAGGAATCAATGCAGGAAATCTAATACTCATATCTTAGTCCTTTAGATCTTAAAACCAAGGAAACTTCCCTAGTTGTAATTAATACTTCAGCCAGAAGTGACAAGTAATTAAAACTTTTCGTGACAGCAACTTTAGCAGTGTAACCCTTTTCCCAAACTCGACTGAACACAACAAATTCGATTAATCGGCTTAGCACGCAGGATCAAACACAGACTTATGCGTTTATTGCACAGAAAGAATGGCTTATTTGGTCGACAAGATCTCAGCGCAAAAAAAAAGTGATTGCTTTTAGTTGCCTGAAATGAAACATAATACCCAGGATGCTCGTTGGTTTCAATTGCTGGCATGGGAATTTCGAGTACTTCTAGCACGTAAGTGCTTTATTTGAATTGAAATGTTATACAGAAGAATAAGTTGTTTGGCTCTATATATTGGGGATTCTTTATTTTTATTAAAATTAAGACTGTCTGTAAAAATCAGAATTAAAATATTCTCTAAAAATTAATATTTAAGTAAGATATGCATTGTTGCTGACTATAAAAAATATGATTATTCTTTTTCCTTGTTACGTATTATTTTTCACTGAATAACTAATATTGAAATTATTATTCATTTGATGGAATTAATGAATTATAATTTCCATAAAAATAAAAATTTTGGTAATTTTTTTTAGTATCTTTTAAAATAAGTAACTAAATTATTTAAAAAAACTACAAATATTTCTCTAGCAAAATAATCGCAATTTTTTTATTCAACTCGGGACTTATTTTCTCTTTTATATTACCAAATCATTAGCTATTTTTTCATACTTTTAAAAGTCTGCTAAATACATGTTGAACTGAATGTATGGTTTAATGGTACAGGGTCCAAAAAAGATATGCTGCATCAAGCAAACGGTTTATAAAGCGAATCAAATCATACCTACTACAAATTATCTTGCTGAAATAAATGAAATTATTAAAACTGCATGAATAAATGCTTTCATAAGCATGTAGAATAAATGCTTTCAAAAATGAATAAAATCAGATGAAAATGCAGATACATCGCATTAAAAGGATTTAATTTTGTTTAGGAATGTTAGTTTCGAGTTGATTTAAATTAAATATTTTGTAACATAAGAGTCAGAAGCAATTGTATTTCACTCAGCACCGACAAAATTTAATTATTCTTTAGTCATTCTTCCTTGTCTTTTAAAAACTACAGCTCAAGAAGATTGTGATATAGGTATCGTTTTAAAATAAACTCAATACGAAGATTTTTTACTTTTACTGAAGAACAAGAACAATTTTAACAAGTTTTTTTTTTAAAAAAAAAACTATTTTGGGTTTTTGTTTCATTTTTGATAAATATTTACGAATTATTTTTAACTGAAAACTTTGAATATGGAACATTTCATCATGTATTTACGCTGAACTACTTTTAGCCAATTTTAACGAAATATAATAGCAGCGAAAGATCTATTTGACTGGTGATTACTCTTTTTACGACAAGAGCATTTTTTAAAGTTACAATTGTCCTGAAAAATTTTTTAGAATAAAATTTATAAAAATTAAAGAAATAGAATGAAATTTTTATTTATGTGAAAAATTGAGGCCTTTTAAAAAAATTTGTAAGAGGCTAGTTGCTTTGACTTTCTGAGAAAGATTAAAAATTTGCTTTCGCAATACTGACTACGTGACAGATTGATAAAAATCTGTCAATAATATATATATATATATATATATATATATATGTGTGTGTGTGTGTGTGTGTAATTGGTTGTAAGTTAGCCATTGTTTGAAATTTTACTGTCAATTATTCAATTATCACATTTTTTAAATATAACATCATTGATAATTTCTGATCTGCATTACTAAATTTATACTTTTAAAGTTGTCTGATACAACACGCTTTTTATTTTATTTATAATATTTATTTTAAAACACGTTAAGGAGAATTATTTATTTAAAATCAAGGGTAATTGAAAAGAAAAAAAAGTATTCATTTATTTAAAAGCGAAATTAATGAGAATGTGGTAATAATTTGTTTAGTAGAAACGTATAAAATCACCATATTATTATTGATGCTAATGATGCTTGATTAATTTAGGTAATAAATGCATACTGAAATAAAAGATATTAGATATGCCCTAGAAAGCAAAAGTAATGGAGTAAAGATATTTACTTGTCGCGAAAAATCATAAGACAATCTCAAAAAAATAATGGAGCAAATATACTTATTGATTTTGCTAAGCAGTAAAAAATCCCATTATAATTGACACTAATTCATTTTAATATTGAAAATATGTAAATTATATTAATTGAAATAAAATAAATAAGCTATGTGCTAAGAAGCAAAATTAAAGGAACAAAGGTTAATAGGAAAACTCGGTTAGGAAAACCGTTGAAAATTGCCATTCACAGATAACGCTTAATTATTGCGTACTAATGAAGGTAATATGGTAATGGGTGCAGTTTTGACAAGAATACTACAATTGGTTTTCCGTAGTTTCTTAGCCTTTACAGCCACAACTTATAAATATTTTAACAGTAAATTAAAGGTAAGATAGAAAAATGATCATGATCCAAAATTCTTATCAAGGTCTAATACGAATTCTATTTTTAAAAAAAAATCGGTTTTAATTGGCTGTTATTAACAAATATATTTTTCACAAAACTTGAATGTTGAAAGGTTATGAAGTACCAAATATACTAATACAGATATAAAATATTATACTGATATATTTGGTTTTTTAAAACAGTACCAATGCTAAGCAGTTTTAATACCGATACTTTGGAAAGAAGTATTTTACGGTCCTTTCGAAGGGATGGGTAATAGAGAAAATTACTTGATAGAGGTAAATTTTGACTATAATGAGTTGGGTGTGTGCAATAGCATCATAACAAGTGATGCTAAATAAATTTTTATCTTTATTCTAATGGGATAAACTACAAAAAAACGAGAAATGCTTGCTTCAATAACGTAAAGAAACCGAAAAGGGCAACAAACATTATTAAGTAAAAAAATTTTTTTTTAATTAGTTCAGCTACATTTATTGAAAAATTTAGTGGAAGAACCAGGTTAGTGACACTTTCAGAGAGCAAAAGAAGTTGTATTCAAATTATTTTACTACCAATTTATTTGAAAGCGAGACTAATAATTCTTTGCGTTATTTTATTTACCATTGCTAATTTATAATATAATTCAAGCAAGCATACTAAAATCTGTTGTGATTAAATATGTTTACATTAAAGTGAAGGAAAAACAGACACATATTGATCGATCAACATTTCATATTATTAAACATTCCATATTGATACAAATATTTTTTGTTATTTTCTCGGATTCATTGATTGTCCAAAAAAATGTCTCTTACCTGGTTCTTCCATCAAACTCTTTAGTTGTGTCGGTATATGCTTTTTAGTTTTGTGGACGATTTCGCAATATTTCTCACTACTGATTTATTTAATATTTAATTCACCCCGTGCCTAGAAAATGTATTCAGCTTGTGGTTTTTATAAAGTGCAATAGCTAGAAGGGTTTCCTTTCTTATCTCCCAGAAAAATCAAATCAGCTTTATCAGTACATTAAATCCTACATTATGAAAAAGGGATATATTTAATTACATACAAATTAATAATATCACAACAAATTATAGTCTAATCTGAAAACCACATTTATTCCTAAAACACATGCATTCACAATTGAAATAGTATACTCATACACGTTTAATAATACTAATTTTTGAGCAAAATGCATACTATTAAAAATGATGTGAAGGGAGAAATGAGTGAGAGATTTTCGTTGGCTGCCGAACCTAGGACCTCCAGAATCGTAGTAGAATTCAGTTGAGTTGAGTTGAGTTGAATGCAGGGTTTAATGGCACAAGGTCCAAAAAAGGACATGCTGCTCCAAACAAACGGTTTTCTTTCCTAACAAATGTAAGATAAAGCTTATTTGTTTTGCCAAAATTACATTATATTGTTAAAACTATACATGACACGCAACGCATTCAGAAGTCAATAAAATCAGACAAAGGTGTAAATTGATTAAAATTGCATAAAACAGGTTAAAACGGTTCGTTGTAATAAAATACAATGCGAATAAAATTGGGTAAAAGCAATTAAATACAATGAAAAATACCAATCGTGCGCAGAAATGCAAAAACGTTGGGATGATGAGCTTTATTTATCAAATCTTTTTGGCATAAAATTGAATTACCAAAAAAGGTAAGACGATGACGGTTAAAACATGGGCAAGAAATTAAAATGTGATTCATGGTGAGTGAAACGTTGCAAGTATTGCAATGAGGAGGGGGTTCACCAAACAGCAAGTGAAGATGGCGCCTATCGAGAGTGACCGATTCGCAGACGAGTGAGCTTGACTTCTGCCCTACGATTACGTAACACAGGCAATGGATCGGAATCAGTTTCGTAGTAGAATTCCTTAACCATCATAGTTATGCTCCACAGTCAAGCATGAGTTTAAAGGTCTCATAGCGGCCACCGCAATGACCCTGACATACTAATTTGCAATTTCAATGTTACAATTGATTGGAATTTGGATTGCAATTTGGAAAATATGGCCACAATAGCTTAGTCAGGAGATCAGTAATTTCAATTTAACTTTTTGCTTACTTCTCCATATCTTAAAAACTTATAATCGGATGGAAATAAAGTCTCTAAACTCTCCCTGGTCTGGGTTGTGCTACTATGGTGGTTGTAGCTTACTACTTCAAAGCTCCTTAGTTCGAATTCTTAAAGCAGCCAACTGATATCTCTCCCACACATTTGTGCATTCGCGTCAGTAGGACTATGTATTTTGCAAAGACAAATAAGTATATGCTCTTTCAATTTTGAATGCATGGGCTTTTAAATTTGACTATTATTTGTTTTGGAGTTATTTTGAAATTTTTTTGTTCAATTTTGAGAAACAATTTTTCTTGGTGTATAAAGTGTAAAATAAATAATAAGCTGAAAAATAAAATGAAGTGAGAAATAAAATAAGGTGAAAAATAAAACCTTGCTTCTTATATCAAGTTTGAGAATTATAGTATAATCAAATAGAATTGTATAATAAAGTTTAAGAAATACAGTAATATGGATCACTTTAGCACCATATTAAGTTTGCAAGAAATTTAAACAATAGTAAGGTTCACAACGCTCAATTTGTTTTCAGAGTGCAGTGTTTTAGTATGCTAACTCCTATTATAAAGGTAAGTGGATGTTAATGCATATGCTGAAGTATTTTATTCTGTATTTCAACCGTAATAAATATTAAAAAGTTTTATGTTCTAAATTATCATTTTTGAGATAATAACAAATTTACTCTTATCACAGAATTAGCATTTCTTACATTTTTTTAAAATAAAATGAATACCGAAAAAAAATAATTATAAGATATAAATTTGTTTTATTAAACCACTATAAAACTAAAATCAAATTTACGCTATTTAATTCATTAATTTACTATTCAATGCATCAGAAAAGATTTTAATTCTCAATAACATTACATATATTCAAGTCATGAATTACATCTTAGCATTTTTCCAGAAAGATATAGGAAACTCTTGCTTTTTCGACTCAAAATAACCAAAGGGAATGCCTGTAAATCAGTTTTATTATATTTCTGTCTTAAAATGGCCACAAAAAAAGCATTTTCAGCCATTATTGTGAATATTTGACACTGCCATATATTTTTCATTTTTATGCCGGATTTTGAAGTATTACCATTAACTTATTCCCCCGAAGGCAAACTCTTACAAAAAATATATATATATTTCGAGATGTAAATCTTTTGAAAAGCCAACTTTAAAGAGATAGAACAGTAAGGAAGAGATGGGGTCAAGGAAGTTTTCGCTTTTAAGCTAAATCATGTCTGATTTAAGAGTTCTTGGCTAGAATATTAAAGTTTTTCCTTCTCGTTGTTTATAATGAATAGATATATTCTAATCTATTATCTTTATTTCATAGTATTAAATTATTTAAAAGGTAGCAACACAGTAGAATTCCGTAAAAAGAGTTCTTTGGTGTATTTTGCAATGATTGTAAGAAACTTAATATATTTTTTTCTATCTTATTGTACACATTTTAATTTTTATTTAATCATAAATATAAAAAATTAAAAAATTAGTACTTACATGATAGAATGTTTATAACTTATTTTTTATGCTATCATAACTTGCTGTACTCATAAATTGAAAAAGAAATATTTCAAATTTGATTCCGTTTTGATCTTTCTAAACTAAATAATAGTTAAAAAAAAAAAAAAAAAAAAAAAAAAAAACTTTTTCATAAAAGAGTGGTGTTTTGAAAAATTAAATAAAAAAAATGGCCTAAAGTAAGTTGCATTCTCGTTGTTAACCCAAAACCTGTCAATCCAACAAAATTCTATAGCGTAAGTTGTTGTTAATTTACGTCACACTTGAGCTGCACAGTGGGCTATTGGCGGCGGTCTGGGAAACATCCCTGAGGATGATCCGAGGACATGCCATCACAATTTTGATCCTCTGCAGAAGGGATGGCACCCCCCGCTTCGGTAGCCCGACAACCTGCACGTCAAGTCGAGCACTTTAAGGTAGAACAGTTTAACGAGGCAGTTATACCGCACACCCTTGGTCCCTACGCCAGTGATGCTTGACTTCGGTGATCTGCTGGAAAACCGTGTCTTAACGATTAGTTCACTGCGGGGCGTAAGGAAAACTATATTTACTGTGAAAATTGGATCAAAATTTGAAGTAAATCGGTTGAAAATTGTATTAGTTAGAAGTACAGAAAGTAAAAGTAACATAGTTTCGAGAAAACTACGTTCAAGTTTTGTGATGAATAATCTATATAAATAAAGTTTTGCAAATAACTATAATGCATAAATATCAGGCCCATACGATGTTTATTTTCCTTTTGTTTCAGCAGTTTGGTTTCAATACTAGTCTAGCCCTTTTTCTTGCCGATTTACCCTCATATAACTCCTCATATGTTTTTAAAGTGGCAGCCAAAATTCTGATATCATCTTCAATTTGAACATATTCTCTGGCTGCTGGACCTACTTTTATTTATTACTGTTCGCAACTATCAATAATCTTTTGCAACCTTCATTAAACTTTATTACAGCTAAAGAAGTTGCAATTTCAACTATTTATATTTAAATACCATTCATTCATTTTCTAATATACTTCAAATAAATTACTTCAAAATGATAACAATAATTAAAAAAGATAACTATTTTACTAAAAATACTTTGATAAGTGTGAGAAAATTCATTAATCAACTGAACGAGTAAGTTCCATTGTTCAGACATGTCACAAAACGTCTTGAATCGAGCTTTAGAAAAATGTAACTTTTACTCTTTTATGAAAATTAAGTCAATATTTTGGTGCAATAATCTTAAAAGGATAAACTATAGAAAAATTACAATAAAATATTTTTCATTTTTTTAAAAGATTTTACTGTGTCCTCCCTTGAATGTTAAAAGTCATAATCGGTTGATAATATTTTTCTTTTATATTCAACTTACAAATTGCCTTATACTTACCCTTCAAAATTTGAGGTTTGTGCAAATTCTTTTCCTTTTGCACTGGTCTCAAACTTGTTCAAGATCAACCAACTAGCTTCAATCTTGTTCAAAATCTTGATTCAATACATGAATAGGGACTGAAAATTTCGTCTCAACATGAAAACAAGCAGAAATCGTTACGTCATCGAGCCAGTTGAGCCACAACCGTGGATACGAAGATCGAGGCAAATCTTTCAATGATTTCGAGCGAGTTAAGAGTTGTCACACATCAACCATTGTCTATTTGTATTCATTTTGACAACAATGATTTTTTTTCTATTTAATAATCCAAACTCTCATTCTTTTAAAGTTATAACCTATTTTGTTTATAAACATTTAAAATACTGATCAAAGAACCAACAACAGTTTATCATATAATGTGACCGGAAAATTCTAAGAAACACACATCATCCCTTCTTTTCTTTCAAACTGGTCGTCAGGCAAGCCTAAACTATCACGCGATGTAAATAACAACAAAAAAAAGTCTCCAAGCACGCCACTTCAGTTTTCTGCTCGATGATAAATGTCAAATGCCGTGCAGAAACCAACAAAACCTCCAAAAAAACACAGCCCAAGAAAACACTATTGCTTTTTATCAAGAACACATCCCAACGATTGGTTCTCGAAACTTCCAGTATCTTTTTTTCATTTTTTGTGTGTTTATCCCAATACACAACAAATTTTTCCTTATTTCAACCAGCTACAGAATATTTGTCCATTTCTGCGTCTCTCACTTCACAACCACTTGACATGACGAATTACTGTTCTCGGTGGTTGAAGCCTCGCCGCTGTTTCTGTTCTTCCTCAACGCAGGAACTATCATTTCTTTAGTTTTGTGCCACCGCCTCTTGAGCACCCTCATCTGATGCCTGCATTTGAAATGTGCCAGGAAAATCGCGATATGTGGAAAGTGATCGTGAAGATGAGGGTCTAAGATAGATGGTGTGTAGGGTTCTCCCACTTTTTTTTCTCCTGCTTGTCGTTGTTTTGTTTTAACAAAAAGACAGCAGAGTTTGCGATTTTCTTTTCAAATGGAGTTCTTCATCTTTTTGTTTACTGGGTGAATGGAAACAATGTTTTGGTATCGTTTTAAAGAGATTGTGAGTTTGCTTGTTCTATTGTTTGTATAGCAGGAAGAAAATTATAAAAAGAAGTATATGCAAACATAAAGATTAAAATACAGTCAAACCCCGCTATAGTGAACCTTCAAGGGAGCGAAATTTCAGTTTACTATAACCGTGAGTTCACTATATCCGTTCCGCAAACAATTTTAACTAATGGTTCCAAATTCCTTCTTTTTATTATGCATTGTTTAAATAAATTACCAATAAAATGAATTA
Organism: Parasteatoda tepidariorum; assembly: GCF_982258835.1. Classification (NCBI taxonomy): domain Eukaryota; kingdom Metazoa; phylum Arthropoda; class Arachnida; order Araneae; family Theridiidae; genus Parasteatoda; species Parasteatoda tepidariorum. The sequence goes on along the minus strand of NC_141760.1, from coordinate 65,491,708 downwards.
CAAAAATGACTGATAAATAATACGTAATAACAAAAAATGTGTTGACTTTTATTACTCTTCGTCTTGTGCACACAAAAAAAAGAAAAATTAGTTATCTTTTGCTGATGCAGGGAAAAATTTGACCATACATCTACCTGGGTAGGCCTTTGTTTAGGGATGGAAAAGTGAGATAAAACAAGCAAACAAGAAAAAATGCTTATCGCTACATTCCATTCTATAGATGGTTTTAAAAATCAGTATAAGTATTTATTTTGAAGTAGACAATTCAAAATTATTTAAAAAATGAAGAAAAATCAGTCGAGGACAGAAAAAAGTTCATAATATCCAACTTCCTCATTTTTTTTAGTTCACTATATCGACAATAAATAACATTATACGTATAAGGCAAGGCACGGGATCGAACATTTCGTTCACTGTATCCGGGAGTTCACTATAGCGAAGCTTGACTGCAATTATTCTTTTCTCATTAAATAACATTGAAAATATTTATGATAGAACGTAAAACATTCCGGCAACAGCAAGTTGTGGCTCAGAGGGGACCATGGTGATTAAGGCTTCACAATTTCGTGACCAAGGGTATATTTGTGGCAAAGTGGTCAGCATTACCTGCCTTTATTTCCCATCTGCTTGAAGCTGGGTTATCTTCAAGCCGCAACTGTGGATCGAATCCCAGCTCTTAACATTGACAGTTCAATGTCTTAACCACTGAACTCTAGCGGATCATTCTCGGTGCAATGAATGTATAAAATTGTAGATCAGAAAAAATATGGGTATGAATTATTTTTAAACAAGCTTTTATTTTTAACTTAGAAAGAATTTAATGCTTGCCAAACATTCTCATTGTATCAGTTTTCTCACGTGGAGCTAATGGTGCGAGCTCAAAATCTTTGAAGCGGTTGAAATTTTTGTGTACTTAAAGAGTTAAAAAGTTTTAATCTGTTTTAGATGCAAAAGTGGAGATACTACCTCAAAGTCGTTTTTGATTTTGAGTTAAATAAACAATTTATTTACAAAATTTCATTTGTAATAGAAAATATTGCTTTTTAGTATTTTTTCTATTGTAATTGTTCACTGATCGAAATATTCGTATAAAATATGCATTGGAGAATTAAGTATCTGATTGGTGCAGTTTAGACTGACTGAGTATGATCAGGTGAACATTATGTTTTGTTGAAATTTAAAGTTGACTAAAATAGAATGCTTCGCTCACAGAATTATCTTCTAAAGTAATTAAGCAAAGATATATGACGTCAAATGGAAATTATGAACTGGATTGTTCGAAAAGCCGACAGTCAAAATTCCTTTATTTTATTATTTTAAAAGCTGAAACAATTTTGCGTTATTCTAGACTTCACTAACTTCATACTAGGAAGCTCTCTCGCTTCTTCTATTTATTTAATAAATTTAGTTTAAAACAAATTTATTCTTCCTCGTGACGGGTGAAAGTTGTAAATAATTGTTCAGTCATGGAATGCTTTCTGAATACATGAAGAATCATTGTCAATTTGAAATAGAATAAAACTTTCAGCGTTATTTCAATAATCGGATAAAATATTCCAATGGTTTGAAATATACTTTCAATTTTGAAAAACAAGTGGGTACAACAACAAAGTGGGAATCATGCTTCAAATAAGCACCCGAATCGTTAGATGGTTTCAAATTGAAATTATATTAAGGTATAATTAAATATCATTATAGTATACAATGATATTTAACTAGCCGATAATTTCAGGCCGGTATCGATTTTTAGGAGAATGAAAAGAATACTTTTACGTAACTGAAAAATAAAATAACATTGCTTTATGGCCATCTTGTTCTAATTAAGCTATCGTTTTAAAACACGCAGAACAGTGTACCAGTGTTTTGCTACGTTTACAATGTGCTACAGAACTTCAGACACCCGTGGATTTCTTCTGTAACTTTCAAAATAAAGAATTTTCCAAATTTTGTTGTTGAATATCTTAGGGGATAGAGCGCTCGCCGCCTAAAAAGAGGTGAACCGTGTTTGAATCCCGGAAATGGTTGGTCAATTTAAATTCAGAACACGGCTCGCACCGACCACACTGCTGACGTAAAATATACTCAGTGGTAGAGGGATCATGGGTTGGAGTCCCCTTGCCGTCATGATAACCACGATAGTTTTTCGCGGTTTTCCTCTCCGTGTAACTCAAAGGCGAGTTAGTTTTATCAATAGGTCCACCAAGAAGATAAATTTCCCCAATTACTTAGGAATTCTTTTGTGTTCTGGATTGAGTTCAAAATTACAAGTGGGCTACGAGGTTTAACATTGGTAGTCGTAAACCCAAAAGTGGGACGGTTGTTCAATGACAATATAGCGTTTCTACCACTACAAAATTACAATTAGTAAAATTCCACCACTACAAAATTACGATACAAAATTCGAGTCGTATTACACTAGTATATACGACTCGATTCTATGTTGGGGTACCTTTTCATAGATGAAGGTTGACATTGTCGATAACTACTCCCTTCCCTAAATTGGTGACCTTCGGACGTGATGTGAACACGCCTACATTGGCAGTAACGACCACTTTGATCTGAACACGCCTACCTCGGTAGTGACGCAAGCTTCGATCTGAACACGCCTACTGCGATGGATGGTCCACATTGAACAGTTGACTTGCTACTTGCGATTGCAGCATTGTCCTCCTCAAGTTGATGCTTCTTAGTCTCGATCACGTACAACATATGCACTCTACTGCTAAGGGCAACACAGGAGCGACCATGATCATGAACTTAATACAGCTCTTACGATCAGCACTAAGAAAGTACGGTGATCTTAATACTGCTCTCCCGTAGTCTCACGAAACAGCAATGAATAAACTAGTGGTATCCGTTCATCGAATTCTATCACAGATAGTACTGTAGTGTGTCTACCACTACAAAATTACAATCCCAAATCACCAGTATATGAGACATGTTAACTCGACTAAAAAAAAGGATTATTTTAGAATTTATAGAAAAATTTCATGGTTACTTTGGTGTGGTAAATAGCATAATTGCATAGAGAATGTTTAAGAATGTTGAATGTTTAAGAAAAAATTAACATGGAATTATGTTTCATGTTAATTTTTTATGTTTTATGTTAATTATGACAGAACAAAAAGCAGCTTTACAAATATACCTAAAATGCACATTAAGTGAATTAAAGAAGATAAAAAAAGGTAAATACAATAAATACAGTTTTACAATTTTAAATACCAATAATGACTAAGAAAAAATCATAATTATTAGGATGATGAATTTAACTTTACAAGTCTTTCATATATGAAATAGAACTAATCAAAAAACGTGAGGCAATACATCTGTTATTATTAAAAATTCTTGAACCCTATATTTTTATAATCATATTGAAATTATATGAAATGCAAAGGTTTTGAAGATTGAAAATATAGAATTATTTTTTATTGCCTAATTTTAAGGAAAGTAAATTGAACTGGGGGACAAATTTTTGTTGCTAAAAGTTAATCGCAACATTTATGCGACTCCTTGTTATAGAAAACGTTTTTAAACATATGCATTTCGATAAAAAGTAGACTAGAAATGTCATTTATGAAAAAATTGTAGCTGGGAGTGTGACAAACCAATCGTAGGCAGATTTAGACTTGAAATCTATGATACCAAATTATCTAAGATGTGTCAAAAAATCTCCCGCAACTGAGGAATAAAAATTGTTCCAAAATCTTATTTAAAATGCTAGACATGTAACGAAATGTTAGCATTAAATAATTTTCCACAAAAACTATGTTTCAAATGATCATCTTTAAATAATGAAAGTCATAAAAAACTGCAAAAACATTGTTACCCAAGTAAAGAAAAATTATTTTTGATTTAAAGAGCATGGGAGATTAGGTACTAAAATAAATAAAATACAGCTTAAATTCATACATGCTGCATAAATCATATTTTCTTTTAATATTTGTTAATAAACATCAGTGTTTCTCACGAGTAATTTCAAAGGATGAATTTCCTTAATTCTTTATAATGTATGGATATTCTCCGGTTTCATAATGCTCTGTCTGTAAATGCTTCAGTTTTATGTAAGCCATTGCGGAAGGAATCTGCAAAATAGACGAGACTTCATGAAAACGCTGTCTGAAAAATATTTAAAATAACTCTCGTGTGCTTGAAATATTTTATGCTCGTACATTACCCAAATATGTATCATGGCTCTTGTGCACCGCAAAACTTTCATACGTGGCATGTAAGCCATATCCCTTGTGCAATCTTCTAGATGAATATAATCTTCTTACAAGGACCAGAACCCATCTTGGCCATCCTCTTAGAATGCATTGTTTTTATATTTCATGTCTTTTTTATGGAAATGACGGAGCTTAACCACACAGGGAGGCATAAATTACAGGATGGCTTAGACATTCTTCGTCTTGGCTCTTATCCAAGATGGTGTCATAATAATGCTGCTATCATGTCTTCTTGAAGAGGCAAGGGCCTCACAGTTCCCTGGAGTAATCCAACGCATAATTCCATGGTCTTGAAAAACACATTTGATAAAGTATTCCTGCAGATATTCTAATATACCTGTTGGAGCTCTGACCTAGTTTGGGGGTAATGGTATCTTACTTCTTTTAAATCTAATTCTGGTGAGGCTTTACATCAAGTATAAAAATACCCCGCATGCCTAGCGCTAGGAAAGTAATACCTATTTTATGCCAGTTTGGGGAAAAAAATAACACACGGAGAAGTTATTTAAACTTTTCCTCCAAAGATGATGAGAAAAAAAATATCTCGCCCACGAGACCAATAAAAGACAATTTATCTTTGACTCTATGTTTCGTTTTATCATTATCTATTTCATATCGTATTCTTTGTTTTTGAGGTTCTTCTATAGAGTTCATTTTTCAGGTCATGCTTCTTTTTTTTCGAGAAATTCTTTATTTTCTTTCGTTTTCAAAAGTTTATTTATTCTTCTTCACTGCCTCCGGGGTTCTTTTTACTATTTTATGCTTTTGCCTTTGATATTTTCCTTGCCTCGGCTTCGAAAGTCAAATATCAGTATTTGATATCGAAGAAACATTCTTAAAATATTCTCCCTTTATTGAAGATTAAGAAAAATAAAGTTGTGATTTTTTCCCCTGTAATTTGCTAAAACTGTTATTGAAGATAAAAATGCAAACCATTTAGGTCTTTCGAAAAATATTTGCTCATTTTACCATTTGGAAAAAAATCAAGAGGATTTTTAGATTACTGTTTAATGCGAACTTTTGCTAATATGGCCACATCATATTCACACACTGTAAAAGATTTCGAATCAAATTACGGTATAAAGTACCGATACTTTGGGTGCGTTATCTGTAAAATCCATTTTTAACCGTAAAATCCATTTTTACAGTAATTTGATTGATACCGTGAGTTTTACAGTAATGTTTATTTAATTAAAATGATTCAAAGATTTTATATTAAATATTTCTGTAAAAATTACTGTTTATCAGAGTTTTTACTTCGTAACATGTTCCTGTGAAAATAAATGTTTTGGTATAAAGCACCACGAATGTTTCCATTTGCACCTTAATTTAGACCGGGATTTTTCTCGGTGTAGAGTAACTCTGACACAAATAAAAAAATGCTAATTTATAACATTTTATGAGATAATTTTAATTAAAAAATTTCATTTACTTACTTAAATGATGTTACGGTATTCGATTGAAATTACAAACGTGACCAAGAAAAAATATAAGGCTTTTTAATTTCACTTTTAAGTATTTCACCCTTGATGGTAAAATGTTTAAATAAATATTGGACGCAATATTTACATATTTTTTCTGCAATAACCAGCAGTAAAAACAGTAAACACTTATTAAATTTTGTGATTTAATAACAAGGCATTCGTGAACTATGTTGCAATATTCTTAATTGCAGTCAAGCTAGCACATTTTAAATCTATATTAACTTAGTGTGACGTATATGTCAAATTTAAGACGTCATTGTGCCTACGTCATGCCCTTTATCTTTTCTGCACTTGGTATTAAGTTAAAGGAAGAATCATTAGGCAGGCTCAGGTATGATTATTGCGGATAAGTCGGAATTTTTAAACTACTTGCGGGTTAAAATAATTTAATAGAAAATAAAATTAGATGTTTATGTTTTTTAAGATATTCAAATTAATATTTTCAAACCATTAATTATAATAAAAAGTCAATCGCAGAAACTTATTATATTAGAATAGGCATGCTTAATGCTTATTGTAGATTATAGCCTATTAACAGAGAATAATATATCAGAAAATGTGATTAAAAAGTCCAGAGACAAATAATCCTTTAGCCAAAGCAAGATAGAGAAATTTCATATTGTTTAAAATCTATTTTAAAGATATAGTACTTTTCCACTATTTACCATAATTTAACATATGATTTTAAACAACGTGAATTTTTGAATCGTGAATTAAAAATCCGATGCTGAAAATAGGTATATGGGATAATTAAGATTGTAGAATATAGTTTTCTAAAATGCATTGCTTCTTTTTACTTAAATTAATTTTTATTTCTTTACAGAATCTGAAGCATCAAGTAATGACAACGAATGTTTGGGTTGAACAAGTAAGCAAACCAAATTTAATAACTACCATTGATAACACTATTTTACTAAAAGTCTATGGCATTAGTTCACACGAATGATATACTGAATTCTATGATTCTCCATTCGATAATGATCTCCTGAATTCGAATATCATTCTCCATTTTTCCGACCGCTCACTGTTTTTTGAAAACTTCGTTACCAAATGTTTATAATTTTTTGATAATTTAAAAGTCCGTGTGAAAGAAAATGGCCTTTTGGAGAATAAGTTAACGCAAAATTTTTTAACCATCCTGATATCATTAAGAGTATTAAAATTAAAAGAATAAACTAGGCTGTACATATTGCGAGATTGGATAAGAAGATACAGTAAAGAAAATTTATGTGTCACTAATCAAAAAAAGAGAAGGCCGAAACAAAGTTTCGACGTGGAATCAAATTTTAGAGTGATTGGAATAAGAAAATAGGCATATCCAGGTCAAAGAATAGGTTGTCCTGGAAGAATTTTCAGCTGTAGGTCTTGGCTTACCCCGGATAGTCCAGCTGACGACGATAGTCATTAGTTTGATATTTTGAGTAGAGAAGGGTTAGAGACGAAAAAATTTCTATAACACGAACAGTTGTAACGAAAAAAGAGCTTTGGGGATTTCTCCTTCCTCAAATTTTAAGAAAATTGTTAAAAATAGTTTTTATTTCACAGTTTAGTAACTATTATTTTCTACTTATTCAAGCTTTCAGCTCTTTTTACCCTCCACCATAAAAAGAGGTGGTTTGGCTGAAAGCGGCTAAGCAGGAGAAATTAGGAAACCCTAATAGTGTGAATCTTTCTGAACTAGTGAGAACTTCAAAATCACCCGCGATCACCCAAAATTGTAACTATTTTTATTATTTGAGATATTTGGATAAGAAAAAAGTTGCGAAAACTGGACTGTAATAAGTAAAATACCCATCAAACGAACAGAAAAATCCATTCATGATTTTTTTTTCAATTCAGGAGGGAAAATCCTACAAATCTCTCTCCTTCTTTCAGATGATCATACTTTAGAGTTTTTTCATCTTTCTAGCGTTTTAAATGTATTTTTAAAGCCCAAAATAATAATTTTTCCTCCCTGAGAAAAATCAAAAAACTCTTGCCTTCTACGTTAGGTTCGCGCGCTTTTCACCGTCAGCAACTTTTTGCTAAATATTTGCATTGTTCATGGGTTTTTAGGGAATTAGAAGGTATAAAATGTGTTATATCTAGAAAAAAATTTAAAAAATAAATAATAATTTCTTTTTTAATTTTTACAAATGTCTAAACGTTTCCATAGTTTCCTCATCTACTTCACCTATTCATGCTTTATTCAACCATTGTTGCTATTCAACTATTCATATTCGTTTGTTTCAAACATTCCTTTTCGACCAAGAGCTAGAATTTACCTTTCCAGCTCCTTAGAAAAAAATTAACAACATTATTTACTTTTTTCCACCAGCGCCAAACCGTCAAATTATAGAAAAGTGAAGGGTGATTCCAATAATTCATGTGTGAAGGGTGATTCCAATAATTCATGAACATAAAGTGAAGGGTGATTCCAATAATTGTTGGGTGATGAAGACCGGAGTCATGTTCGTAATTTGAAGATAATAAAATCAACAGAAATGGCGTAAGGAGTTAATTTATTTTGCAACGAGGTATAGTTTTATAAATAGTTATTTAGTGTAATATACGTATGTAAACGTGTTCTGGTACACAAAAATTAAATCGGGTGGGTAGAGGATGCTTTTTATTAAGATACAATAGACTGCGTAGTGCATCAAAATCACACTAAGTGTTCCAGTTTTATGTTAGGGACAAACTCAAAAAATTTTCCCCATCATATCTTAATTCACAAGCAAAAAAAGAAACTTTGTTAATTGCAATAGGTTTATAAAATAGGTCGAGGGACTTGAGAAGTAGTGTTGTGAAGTTAGGACTATGAAAATTCGATGACTTAGATATGAGAAGATTAAATATTATTAACTTAACCAATAAACAATAACTCAACATGATTACACACATACATAAAAAAATAAAGTTAAAATAATTTCATTTGGTAAAGCGTTCTACAAATTCAAAAGCTCATTATTTAACTTATACATATTTGAAACTTTTTTTTCTTATTTCCTTTTCAGAACATTTTTTAGATAATAAATCTAACATTTTGATAATAAATTTCAGTTTTACAACGAAAAATATCACTGTAGTACAACATAAATTTTTATGGATCTTCCAAAACTATAAAAAATTCAATCTCTTATTCAAAACAGAATACATTTTATGCCTCATGTTTCCAAAATGGTATTAAAATATAATTTATCAAATTATTTTTTTCCAAAATCTTAAAATCATGATCGTAAATTAAATTTTAATCATCAATAAGGTTCATAACAAGCCGAAAATGTTCAAAAATATAACCATTAAAAAATCAATTTAGTTTAATAAAAAAAATAAAATATTTATCTTCTGACATAAAACACAGTGTCTATGGTTTTAAAAATGATCTTTTCTTGAAAATAAGGATTTGCGAGGGATAATAAAATTTTATTAAGGCATTGCCTACTAAAAATCGATAGGTTTCACGATTTCCCGCATTTTGCAAAGGTTTTCGTTTCTGCCCAAAGCGTTGGTAGACGAATTTGAATTTCAAATGACAAGTTCATTTGCATAACTACGCGCACTTAAAGAGTAACTTGCAAAATCGTGTTTTGAATGGAAAGAATCGGGAAAAATCCATTATTCTGAAATAAAGCAATATTTTTCCAAACATTGGAAAAATTTAGTTCTAAGAGACTTCTTTTTTTAAAAAAAAATTCGTTCGTAAAAGTACAGATATTTTCTTCATCCCTTACAGCATCAGATATTACTTGGCAAGAATAATGTTTCCGAAACAAATGGTTATAAAGTCGAGAACATCAAGTTAAAGTTTATGCGCCGCACGAATAGACTTTACATGAATGAAGCGTGTGCCAGATAAAATAAGTATTTCTTAAGTATGGAAATTCAATTCCATAAAATTTAGAGCTCGTAAAAAAGATAGAAAATCTTGTCTGTTAAATGATTAAAAAATTTTTTGTAGATCCTTTCGTATATGACTTAACAGAATAAAATGTTGTAACAACTAAATACATTATTGAAATTTTTAAATATGCCATCATAGTTTTTCTTCAATATTTAGAAATTAATTACTACAATTGTATTTTTATATATATACAAGTATTTCTACATTGCCATATAAATAAGCAGCCTATTTATGCTTATTTTTTAAAAAAATCTGCTTGTGACAGAATTACAAAAATCATCTAAATTACATACTGATTTATACTAATTGCATATGCTGAATAAACTGGTGACAAACTAGCTATTACTAAGGTTTATTATTTTTTTGGTCCGTGATTATTAGTTAAATCCACAGCGGTGCCTTTTTAACACACGGATAGTCAAACGGAAATATTTTGGGATTACATATTAATTTGTAATTAAGTATGATTACTCAATAAACCATTAAAATTCCCCCTGAACTCAATACATTATTTAAAATTTATTAATGACATTAAGATTTTTCTGAGAATTCAGAAATGAATTCATTGCATTTTATATATTTGTATATACAACAGATAGAATTTTAGATGCATTCAACTATAAAATTATAATAGTTATTATTGCATTAGTTACTATTATTATTGCAAAATAAATAAACTGCATTGGTTATGTAGAACTAATTTTTTTAAATCTTCTATTGCCTAAATTATGAAAATCAGCTAAATAATATACTGATTTATGTCAGATTTGGAGGAACTGGCCACGATCCAGCTGCTAGTATGAAATCCATAATTATTAATTAAGACCACAAAGACTCAATGTATAGGACTAGCCAATGACCAGTTGAAGTATTTTTAACAAAGGGCACTTATTTAAAAACACTTGACCACTTTTTTAATAGTTTAAACGATCAAAAGACTGTTGTTATTAATAATGCAGGGCATTTTTCTGAAGCACTTTTCAAGATAAGAATTTTCCTCAATTAAGAAATGAATTATGAGAAACACACGTAAAATAACGCAATTTTCGTTATTCTAAAAAATATTCATAGTAATTCCAAATGTGCTTAAAAAAAGTAATGGAATACTCATGGGATGCATTTTAGACCAAACCGGTTTAGTCATGTGATGGCTAGCAGACAATTATTTAGTCACCATTTGTTATATTTACCTGTGGTCGTTTACAACCATTACTTTTGCTGTTTAACATTAGGCGTCAAAAGATAACTTTTTGGGAGTCATAATTAATTTGTAGGAATATGAATCTCTACTGAGGAAACTCTAAAGACAGAAACATCCGTAATGGAACACAAAAAATTAAAAAAAAATAATTGAAGAGCCGAGATAATGAATGTTTTAAGTTGGAATTTATTAAATTTGAGCAATATTCTTTAGTTCATGTTTCGAAAATAAAAAATAAAGTTCGTGCTGTGTTTTATACAGCAAGATTTCAGTTGACAAGCTCAACAAATCTGTTTGCACTATCCCTCATTTAAATTTATTGTTCACATCATAATTTGAAAACTTTTGAATGTTTTAGTTTGCTACCAAAAGTCGTACCTTCTAATTTTACTTATCAATTGTTCGCTGCCAAATGTACATGGACTTTTCTTTCACTTCAAAAACGCTCGAAGAATGTTTTATTTAGAATTTTCATCAACGAAGAGTAGTTAATAATTTTATTAAATAAAACCATTTAATAACTTAGTAAATAAATCGATATTGTATAATTTGAACGTAAGAGATTTCACTAAGACTAAGATAAGAGACTTTTCTTCGAGAAATTTTATTTTTTCAAACAAATGACGAACATAGCCTCCTTTCACTAAGCTTTTAGTGTTAAGTGTAATATTTTGGAGTTAAAACGTCAAAATATTGAAAATCAGCCACATCTAATTTCTGAATCATTATACTTCCGAAACCTTTTTAAAACAGCGGGATGTACACTTCCCGCCAATTGTATTAATGTTTAAATTTTGAAATGAAGCTATTTTCCCACTCTGATTTGAGCTTTCTTTTTTCTGATAGCTTCAGAAATATTTTAATATAACATTACCAGAAAAAATGACCCATAAAAGGTTAATTGAAATATATTTCTCACACTGAAACATATTTTTAACCATAGTAAGACGAATCAAAGTGAAAAAGCATTAGATTTTTTGTGATGCGGAGCGATTGCACGGTGGAGAGATATTCAGAAATTTAAATTTCGCATACCCTTTTTTATGAATATTGCTTAAAAAATTTTATAGTTATATTTAGTCCTAAGAGCCACGATGGCACAGGGAATAGAGCGTTCGCCTTCCAATGAGGCGAACAGGGTTCGAATCCTTGTCGATGCGAATTCCGCATCCGGCTTGCACCGACCACAGTGCGGACGTGAAATATCCTCAGTGGTAGACGGATCATGGGTTAGAGTCCCCTTGCCGTCAGGCTAACTGTGAGAGGTTCTCGTGGTCTTTCTCTCCATGTAACGCAAATGCGGATTAGCTACATCAAAAAGTCCTCCAGGAAGACAAATTTCTCCCAATACTCGATGCAGGAGTTCCTTTGTCTTCTGGATTGGGTTCAAAATTACAAGGTTACGGAGTTGAACATTAGTAGTCCTAAACCCATAAAATTGGGTCGGCTGTTCAACGATGGTTATAATTATAATACATTTAGTCCTAAGATATTTCAGAAATACACATTTACAAAGTATAGTTTTTGACAAATATCTTTACTAATTTTGATCGTCAAGGGTGAGATCGAACCATAGGATCACTCCTACATAAGATGAATGAAACAACCATCATATCCCGTTGGATCTTCAACAACAATTGAAACCACGTTTAATTCCTGGTTAAAGCTTCAATTCAATCGACTGCGTTATGTCATTAGTAAAACTATTACAGTGAGCACTGATTTGTGAAATTCTATAAATTGCAACCTACGTCAATGTACCAGAGTGGAAGCTGTTTTAGTGATCATTAGAAATGATGACCACTTTAAGTGGGCAGTAGTAAATCATTTCCATAATAACGTCTTTTAATCACATCCTAAACTAATAGACAGCAAGATTTGAAGAATCACTGGATATTATTGATTAGTAGTACAAACAACGTAACCAAACATGAAATATCCGTCATTTGTTAGATTTAATTATTTAACAACGATAACTCAGATCAGTAGGAAAACTAAGGCCATTTTTTTAACTTAATCCGAACTACGCTAACTTATGCTTTAGAAGTATGGGTACTGATTCAAAAAGACGATTTTTGAAGGAAAGATACCCCGAAGTATTTTAGAAGGAGTACAAAATGATGGTATTTGGCATAAAAGAATGAATTTGTAACTGTATTAGAGTTGTAACGAATAAGAGTTTGCGAAATTCATTAAAATGCAAAGATTAAAGTGGGCAGGGAACTTCATTAGAAATGTATTATAACTGTATTAGAGCTGTAACGAATAAGAGTTTGCGAAATTCATTAAAATACAAAGATTAAAGTGGGCAGGGCACTTCATTAGAAATGTATTATAACTGTATTAGAGCTGTAACGAATAAGATTTTGCGAAATTCATTAAAATACTGAAGATTAAACTGGGCTAGACTCATCGTTAAAAATGTACTGCCGACTTCGTCATTAGAAAAAAGAAGCAGAACTGTCAGAAAGGTTTTTGCGACCAAACCGTATGGTGAACGAGATAAAGGAAGTCCTGAACTACTGTATATTAATTGTCTTTTCGAAGATCTTAAAATACTTTAAGTTAAGAACTGGTAAAGGTATCAGATAGGTAAAGTTAGTAATATTCCACGGTCATGATTCACATCGGATTGTCGCGCCATTCAAGAACTATGACCGATAAACATACGCTGTCGGTACTAGAGTAAATCAACGAAAACTAATGTGTTTAATTAAAAAAAAACCTTGGTTATTTCAGTTTTAAAATTCAGGCAAATTCTGCATGATGTGTCCATGTCAGTGACAGTTAAAAAAATAACTTGTTGTAGATTTTTAATTTAGAAAACAGGCATATTTTGACATTTTTGCTGGTTTCTCCTGGAATAAAAAGAAAAATAATCCCTTAATTTATTAAATTAAGCCAAATTAGGAAATAATTATTCTGCATCAATCCGGAAAAATTTTCTTCAAAACATTCACAATAACCAAAACTTTTACTGGATATTAAAATAAAACTAAATCAACCCTTTAATTTTTTCAAAAATAAAAGACATTTACTCCCAGTTTTTCCCAGACTTGTTATATTTCATCCTTCACCTGTTTTATTTCAACGAAAAAAACTTTTTCCTCGAAAAGTTTTATATCGGACATTTGTTAGAACGCAGTTTCCTCAGTTAAATACAGGTTTTCCTCCAACTCAGTTTCCAAATCAACACAACTGAGCCTGATTAATTTTCCGAACTTTGGACAAGCGATATAAATGTAGACGCATTTCAGTAAATAGGAGACCGTCTCTTTCCTTCCTTCTCTTTGGAGAGAAACCAAAAAAATAATTCCATTAAAAGAGCCTTGCTGCGGGTAAAAGGGTTCAACAAATTTTCTTTGCATGTTTTACCAATTATTTTTCTTTTTTTTATTTTTTTTAGCCTGTCATTCCTTAATTTATTCTATGTCTTAAATAAATTATTGCGAAATAAGGAAAGTTTTCGTTTTCTACCATTTTGACTGAATAAAAAGATGGTAAAACCGTAAAAAAACTATTTAAATACATTCACGTAAAGATTTTAGCACGATTTAGTGTTTTTAACGTTGTATATTTGATTTAGATTTTTTTTAAAATATAGTTTTTAAAAAGAATATAAAATTCTATGAAACGAGAAATTTTAACGGAAAAAAAAATTCTCAATCTATTAAAGCTGATGTTTGTGAATAGGGATTTGCTCATTATTCACCATCTTGGTGAATAATTATGGTGCAATCCTGGTGATGGTGTACTATAAAAAGTAGGCATCTTGGAGATTCTTTAAATTCCAAAACCGTATATGAAAGTCTGCTTAAGATTAGTCTGCTTAAGATTAGTCTGATTAAATTAGTTTAGCAAAGTTAGCTGCTTCAGTTAGTTAAGTTGAGTCTGCTTAAGTTAGAAACTGATGAAAAGGGAAATGTATCCAAATAGTCGTGTTTATTTCGCAACGTTTTATACATTTATTTGAGTTCAAAAATATTTCAATTGTAACGTAAAAAGAAAATGATGGAATAAAAATTTTTTTTCATTCGATAATTTATTTCAGAATTATTAGCTGCTTAAGTTACAGTAAAAAATCGACTATGTGGACCACACTACAGCCATCATAATTAAAACAATGACGCGTGCTGAAAGTGCAATTTGTTTTATAAACCAAACACTATTTTTTTTTTCTGAAATTCAAAAAATGTTTTAAAATTATTGTAATTTTAATTGTTTTTTTGAAAATTTCCATCCCTTTTTTTCTTTAAACAATGATTACATGTTTCTTATTGGAAAAAGGAATTGCAATAGGTCATGTTTCGAGATCATTACTTTATATAAGCTAATTCGTCCTTGAAGCTGAAAGTAAAAACAAAAACAATAGTACTATAAAATCACCAAGGCTTACAGCCATTGTATTTTTCTACTCAAAAAATATTTACTTTTGATTGTTATCGACTAAATTATAAATTATATGTGAACTGAACGAAATGCGCCTTGAGTGTTCGTTATAAACACCGTTTAGATTTTTTGTTTTTTGGGTATTAAGATATTACACATTACACACGTAAAAAAATTAAGTAATTACCTAGATTAAGCACTATATTCTTGAGAATAATGAAATTTGCATAACAGCATTTTTATTAGCAAAATGCTATTTGTTTGATAAATGCATTTTATTTACAAACCTTTCTTTGTTGAATCGTTATATGTTGTGCGAATCATAACAACGATTGCATATTATTGTTTGAGTCATAATAAAGATTAAAAAAAAGAATTATTTCCTTGTTGCAACATATTTCTTTGAAAATTTTTAGATATTTTAGCGCGAAATAATAATAAATGTGATGCAATCTTGGGAATTGGTGAGTGGAAAGAAGAGGACGTGATGCCTTCTTGTAGTTAAAAAAGTTAGATATCCTTTAATTTGAAATTTTCCTTTACCACTTGTGCCATATCTTTACTTTAAAATCAAAAGAAGTACATATCAAATAAGTACAAGGGGAGAATTATTTTTCGTCAGATTGATACTTTATAATTAAGATCTACTTAGACAGGTGATTAACACAATTAACACGCAGATGTTATCTTAACAAGTTTGGCTGCATTAATGTAGAATTTTCATTAATCCAAAAGCTGAACATTGTTTTCACACGACTGTGGGAAAAATTAATATTTCATTTTCCCAATATATATACTGTCTTTTAGTTTGTGTACACGTCCATCTTGTACAGAAATGTAGTAATTCGAAACTGCATATCAATAATATTGTAATTAAATTTCTGAGTTATTGACTAGAGAATAAAAAATGTAATTTTTCGTCTTTTTATTTTGTGGAAGAGCAGCTTAAAGCTTCTTTAAAATTTTCGTTTTAATACTTTCTTTTTTACCTTTTTTAAAAATGTCTACTTTTTATATTTATAGTGACATTGAAGATAATTTTAATAATTTGTAAAAGAGAAGAATAGAGTAGTATTGATTTGTAAAAAGCTTTTTAATTTTTTTATCATAGTTTTTTTTAAAGATAACGCTTACTGAAAAATCAATTTTCTCATTGTAGCTTAGAGGTTTTATAAGGATTTCTAAAACTTTTGTGTTCATTAACTAATACACAATTCTCTTTATACCATTTCATACAAAAATATAAGAACAGTATAACTTCTTTACAGGAATATTGAAATAATTATTTTATTTACAGACATGGCATGATTATAAGCTTAAATGGGATCCTGAAGATTATGGAGGGGTAGAAATGATTCATGTACCTGCCGAACATATTTGGCTTCCAGACATAGTTCTTTTTAACAAGTAAGTAAATATACATAAATTTTTGACAATGTTTATATGTGTATGGATTTAGGATGAAATAAAGATTAGGAACTTATAAAAATATCACTTCTCTGCAAACAATAATTTATTTTTATTATTGATAATAATATGAATATACATTTTTGTTTTTCACAACAAAATTTAATGGAGTAAAAAAAGGCAATGGTAATAAATTTCAATTAATATTCAGAATATGTAACTTTTGCATAGGTTTGCTGAGTGATCTACGAGTAACACTAGTAATTTTGTAAATCTTGAGCATTCTTCATGGGATTCAGGTCTGGTGACCTGGCTGGCTTATCTAAGCAGTGAATATATTCGTTTTCTAGAAAATCACTTACTATAGTTTACCATGAGCCCATGCGTATATGAGCCACGACAATTTTATTAAATTTAAGGCTAATTGCACCTCTGAGAAAATTTAAATAGGACGCTAAGATATCATTCCTGAAGCTTAGACCACACACAGTGCCACAGGAATATGGCGAACTGTGCAGCTATGGAGCACACCCAGGCCATGGAAGTCCGCTGTCAAAATGCTTAATTCCTCAGACATTGATGGGTGAATAGCGTATCCAAGGTTAATACTTTTATGTTGAAAGAGAGAACCAGCCAACTTGCCTGGGCAAGCATCACATTATTGAATTGCAACCCATCCATGATTCTGTAAGATGCACTATGACAGGTGTGAGTATAGGAACGGAATCTTGGTACAATTTATTCAAATTTTTAGAATGATAGTTGACACTAATTTCATTTTAAATGGACGGTGATACGTAACTACTTTTAGCCAATAGTAATGATGGTTTTCTAGAAAGTTGATTCAGTTTCCGACTTGTTTAGATCCCCAAATCTCCAGACTTCTACCATATAGAACATGTCTAAATTAATTTGAGGAGAAAATCAGTCCTAATTTATTTTTTTCATGCGGTTACCATTCACAACTTAAAAACGGTCATAACGAACAAGAATAGTCAATTGCCTCAAGAGCACCTAAACTGCCTTTTTTCTGCATGGTACCACGGTGTGAGGTCTGTTTATCTTAAAAGTTAGAGTGACAGGATATAAAACTATGTATCAACCCTTTTTTGTTCATTTTTGTTATCATTGTTTGTGTCCCACACTGAACTGATGGTAAGAAAATGTCCCCTTTAGATCACCGAAGACAAGCCTCACTGGAAGCGATCAGTGAGTGGTAGGGTGGGCCACTCTTAACAGTCTTAAATGACTAAAGGAACGTGGCATAGCACTCTTAGTCCTTTCACAGGTAGCTGAAGAAGGCTTGATTTTGAGCGTAGGTCATCGAGCTACCAAAGAGGAAACAATCTCTTCTGCTAATGATCAAAAGTATGATGAGTGATTGTGAGTTTAAGATCCAACTTATCTTCGGATCATCCTTAATTTTTCCCAGGCAGTCACCGATTAGCCAATTCAGCAACTTTAGTGTGACGTAAATAAAATACAACTGCAAATTTAGTCATTTTTTTATGCTTTGCAATTCCGATGAGTGTTACTGAATCTCAAGCCAGTGTATGTTCTATAATGTTGAAATGCCATTTTCTTGCAATTTGATTATCAACATTAATATATCAAGCTAACTTTATGCCAAATTTCACATAAATTGATAAATTTTTTCTGAAAATGATTTAAAAATCTGAAAATTTTATTTATTTTGAAGTCCGATAAAATCAAAATTATATGATTTATCCATTAATCAAAGTAGTATGATTGTGGAAGTGACCAAATTTAGGTAATTTTATCTTTTCAGCGCCGATGGGAACTACGAAGTAACCCTAATGACAAAAGCAACAGTATATTATTCAGGTGAAATAGTGTGGAAACCTCCCGCTTTGTACAAGAGTACCTGTGAAATAGACGTTGAGTACTTTCCATTTGACGAGCAGTCCTGCTTAATGAAATTTGGTTCTTGGACATATGATGGATACGAGGTATTATTACATATTGCATTCTACAGCAAAGTTACATTTATGTGCTAACTGTATTATTATTTTTAAATTACTGTTTAGCGGAGGTGGACTGAATAATGGTTTAAATTATGATACACTGCGTACCTGTGTTTACAAGAAGTAACTGATTTGATTATTGAATCAATGAGAAAGTCTTAGTATTAACAATGTATGTTTAATAATATAGCGTCAGTAACTTTCATGCACTGTTAGAAGATAGAGCGCTCGTCTCACCTCAGGATTCAATATCCTAGCAGTGGCAATATCATTCGGATATTGTTACTGGTCCCCACCGATCGTATTAAGGAGGAATCCTCATTGGATCATCTTAGATCAATGTTTATGGGTGGTGGAATGAGATTATTAGTGAGAGTAAGTTTAGCCACTTCCTGCAAACTGTTACCAGCATAAGGACTGTTATTTTAAAAAGGTTTAATGACAAAACATTCAGTTATACCTCATCAAATTATCATTTATTAAGAATATCAAAACCTGAAATATTATAGTTTAATAAAATTTTCAATATTGGTTTGGCATATTAGTGACTGGATCACATTGGTAACAGCATCTTAACTCTCCCATTTATGATTGGATGGTTGAATTATTCATAGGCGTAGACTTGTCATTTTAAAAACACTAAAAATTTTTTTTCGAAAAGACTAATTTTTATAATTTAGAATGAATCAGGAGTGTAAAGTATTAAACTCAGTATCGGTTGTGAGGTTAAGTTCTGCTAAAACAGCTTTTTTAAAAGCCATATTACCAGTTGAATTCATAAAAAATAACAAAAATTAGTCACTAAGTTTTTAAATACGAAATTGCAAATATATATATCTTCTTGACTGTTTGTTCATTGCCTGACAGAGTTTTCGACAAAAAATAGGTTAAAAGATGCAACCAGCCAAACCAAAAACAGTGATATCCTTAACATATAAGTTATTTAATATACAAATCATGTATCGTTAAAAGGATGATAATTTCTTTTTTTGTTTGGATGATTTTGTGGTAGGATTGACCTGACCTTTTGTGGCACTTTCCTTTCCATACAATTGTTTGAATCGAAAACTTGGGTCAAATATGAGAAACAAAAGGCATCTAAAGGGCAAAGTAACGAGAGTTTACGATTATCACTAGCGATAAAAGTGGATGGGTTTCTATGGTCTTATTTTTTTTTCTTTTAAAAAAGAACCAAAATTAAGCTAAATTTTTATTTAAATATGTATAGAAAATGATAGCATAAATAATCTTAGGTGACATAATCTCACTTGTTGCCAGTCAGAACGTTACTGACTTCTTTTACATAAGAGGTTATTCCCAAAAGGAAATACGATGGCAGCACTATCAATGAATTAAAATAAAAAAAAATAAATAACAAATTCTGACATTTCATCGCTATTGCTGAGGTTGCAACGTTGGCGACATCTTACGTTAAAACATTACCTCCAACTCTTATATGGATTGATTGAAACTGCAAGGAGAAATAAAAACTGGCAAAACACAAAAAATAGCTCTCTCATTTAATGTTTACCAGAATTACTAATAAATTGAATCGGTAATCCTGCCGGGTCTCCCTTCATGTTGTTAATGATGTTGAAAATCTTTATATCAAACAAAATAAAATGTATTCCCCTGTTACAAGTAATATGAAAAATTGTTGTAATTTTTTTGAAATCAATAAAAATATACCATTCAATAGTGCAATAAAATGAAACGTTTGAATGATGTAAAAATTTTGAGCTGAGATTAATGTTAAAATCAAAAATGGCTTTAGAATTTATGTCTGTAATGGTATGTCACTCAAAATAGAGCAAGGAAACAAAAAAAAGAAGTTTATTCTGAAAATAGGTTTATTCTGAAAATATAAATACCCTGAAGAGCTCTTTATCAAAAGCTTTTAAAATAATACAAAAAAATTTAAACTCATTTTATCATTTTTTAAAAATTCTCACAAAGGTTTTAAGATACACCCATTACAAAAACGTTTACTTCTCAAACAAAAATACTAGCGCATTAACTCTTTAGTATCTTTGGCCAATGGCAAAAAACAAAGATTGACAGTCAGAAATCAAACGAATCAAAAGAATAAAGTAAGGCCAAAGCGATATGAAGGTCGTGCCTAGAGGGGAAAACGATGGCAGGATAGGGCAGAGTGGGGTAAACGTGATTTCGCTGCATTAGGTGCGAGGTTCAGCCAATAAAATCTCTGCTTTTCTTTTTGGTAAGGGTTAATCACTCATAAAGAACGTTCAGAGATCCATTCTCATCCTGCAACCACTTCCCGCGATTGGATTTCCCAAACGTGGTATCACGTGGTTTTGGTTCTCATAAGTTGTTGTTCTTTCTGTTGTCAATTAATTTTTTTGTTTGTGTTTTACGCTATTGTCGCTGTCGCATGTTTCCGATAAATAATACTCTCGCACTCAGGAAGTTGAAAGAACGTGTTTCTTTTGTTTGGTACAGAGTGTCTTGTTATTTATTACAATATAATGGAGTTGTGCATGTAATAAAATCATTTATATATTAAAATTTTTAAGTAAAAAACAAAACAATAAATTTTTCAAATTTTTAATTAATAATAGTTCAGATCATTTTAATCTCTTTCGAAATTGCAGGGAATTAAAAGATGGTTATCAGATATTTGTATGTATGTATATGTTACGGTGAATGACCGAAGTCTCGAAAATGTCGACATTCACCAGTGAAAGTCAACATTCACGTAGTCGCTTGGTGTATGTCCGAAATATTTGCTAAATACCCTTATTTCTGACTTTCGCCGGTGAATGTCAACATCCACATAGTCGCTTTAGTGAATGTCCGAAATATTTATTACATTCGATTTGATATGAATTTATTCGTGGATATAATTTCATTTATTCGATATTTTAATACTTACTGACGATAGATCAGAAGAAACATCAGTGTTTGGAGTATCGGGCCATACATTTACATTTACCCGGTATACATTTGCTCGGTATACCCTACACTGATGTTTTTTTAAGGTTAAGTGCCACTGCCCGGTATACACCAAGTATCGAGCAAATATATACCGGGCAGTGGCACTTGACCTTAAAAAAACATCAGTGTAGGGTATACCGGGCAAATGTATACTGGGCAGTGGCACTTAACTTAAGTGGCTCGGTATACCCTACACTGATGTTTTTTAAGGTTAAGTGCCACTGCCCGGTATACCCTACACTGATGTTTTTTTAAGGTCAAGTGCCACTGCCCGGTATACCCTACACTGATGTTTTTTTAAGGTCAAGTGCCACTGCCCGGTATACCCTACACTGATGTTTTTTTAAGGTCAAGTGCCACTGCCCGGTATATATTTGCCCGATACTCCAAGCACTGATGTTTCTTCTAATCTATAGTCAGTAAGAATTAAAATACAGAATAAATATAAATATATCAAATAAATATAATAATATCAGCGAATAAATTAATATAAAATTGGATATAATAAATATTTCGGACATTCACCAAAGCGACTATGTGATTGTTGACATACACCGGTGAGGGTCCGAACGTACCAGAATGTAATGAAATATTCGATCTTTCACCTACGTATTTGGTGTCTGTCGACATTCACCGGTGAAAGTCAACAACCACCTATTTCGGTCATTCGCCGTAATATATACACGAAAAGATTGAGCCGTAGTTTTTAGCAATAAGAAATAACTTGGTAATTTCGTGCAAATGAATTAATCAAGCAAATGATTATCTTGAATAACATATTAGGTCATCAAGTTATTAGTTCCGAGCTTGGAAAAATCGTCGCAGTTACAACAGACAGGAACTGTCGCTCTTGAAAATTTTGATCCATTGCTAAAATAAGGCAAGAATCGGGAGGGATGATGTTAACTGAAAAATTAACGAAAACTTTTGACGCAAAATCCATGAAAGGAAGGAGTGCAGTAGTAAGAGGAATAAAGCAAAATTATTCTACTTTTGTGCTTTCGAGAATTCGGGCATTGTTTTAATGGCAAAATGGTTCCTTTAATATTAGTTAATGATGCCTAGTTGCTCCTGAAGAAGTGGCAGGACAATGCATCTCCTTAAAATTGTGGGGGGGGGGGATGGATCACCTGAGTAATTTTTGATCTAATGATCGGATTTTTACGCTCTAGAACTTAATCTCAGCTGCTCAAGGAGGTGACTTTAACTATCCTAATTACATGCCTGCCAACTTTTAGTCCTTTCGAGGATAATTTTCCAAAGTGGTTGTAAAATGGAATTTAAATTACAATTATAGGCAGAAACAGAGGTTGTATTTTGAAAAAGCTTACACGGACTACCACGACAGTATTACATATTAATATATATGCTTAATTGTTTTTAAAAATAGTGGCGTTCGAAAAGATTATAAATTAAGTTTATAAATAGAAGGAATATATAGAAAGCATACATTTTACTACCACTTTAAGTACAGGAATCAAATTTTGCGCAAAATACGTATAATTTGGTAGGTAGGTAATTATTTAAATGCACTTTTCTTTGATGAATTCGGACATCTGACCCACAAAATAAAAGGGGTAGCCGCAATCTGGAAAATATAGTCCCACTAGTTTGGTCAGGAGAGAGGTACAAATTTTGGACCCCTAAATGCAAATTTTGATTTTTGCATATTAAGCCATATCTCGAGAAATTTTTAAGCGAATTGAAGAATTTCTACATACAATTATAAAATTCGTTTATCCAAAGATAATTCCGTGCAAAAAAAATACTAGTTAATATTTATTATTTTTACTATATTGTTAAATAATAGTAAATTTTTTTACATTTTATAATATGTAATTTCACTTGGCAAAATACAAAATTTGATCGAAATCGGCTCCTGAGAAATCGAATTCTAAAGAAGCCGCATATTTATAGTCAATTTCTCAGAAGCTATTCAACTGATTTCGCTCTGATTTGTACCTCAACATATGAAATTAGATATTTAAAAAGGACATTAAAAATTGTATACGTTACAGTTCAAAATTTTTCGACTATTATTAAATAAAATGATGAGAACTAATAAATATTTATTAAAATGCATGTTTTACATGGTACTGTCTTTGGATAAACGAATTTCATTATTGTTTGCAAAAAGTTTTCAATTCGTTTAGGAAGTTCTCAATATATGGCAAAATACGCAAAAACTAAAATTAACATTAAGGGGTCGAAACTTCGAATCTCTATCCTGACCAAATATGGGGACCATATCTCCCAAATTGCTGCTACCACTATATTTCAGTTGACAGAACTTTAAATCCATTGGAAAAAATACATATTTATTCAGAGAAAATATGTTTTTGTGTACAATTTCGTAACTTAAAATATCGTCTGCATTGATTAATTAGCATATTTTTGGTCATCCTCTCGAGCCATTAAAATTGAGTCCCAAAAAGTGATGATCCGATCATTGAATCAAAAGTTATTCATGGTGGTCCATTTTTTGGAGCACTGTACATCTCCCCGTGATTATTTAGCCACGCACATAAAAAATGTATCGTGTTTGATATCAAAGTTGTTAGTTTTTTCCTCATTAACATATTTCAGACATTAAGCACGTCGAATGACGCATTTAGCCATAGTTATTAACTATAAAGTTAAGACTTTTCTATCTTACGTTTTCCAACTATTCAAAGAATTAGTTTGCCTTGATAAAATTCCACACATAAACCAATTTGACGTTCCATCTTCTTTTAGAACATAAAGTTTTCAAAAGAAAGCGTTTTTGAGCACAGGCTATGGACAATGTCCGGATAATGACCGGCTATAGACAATGATCTCTATTCCTACTGTTTACCGTTTAGCTAACGGGAAAAAAATATCGTCGGCCGTGGTGCTTCTGCACAAACTTTTCGTGACCAGACATAAATAGTTCGCATCGAATCCCAATTCTTCACAATTACAGCTCAGTACCACAATTACTGAGCCATCGAAGTTGAATTTAAATGTATTTTTGAATCTAAATATGTCCCCATGCCTTCGTTGTAATATAATCCCTTTTTTCAATCTCCAGTCGCTTAAACACACATGAAAAGTTAGTTAATTTCAAGTTTTGGGGGTACTATAAGCAGTTTGAAAAAATATGACATTTATGAAATTATGTCGTTTTTATCATGGCTTAGAGTTCTGGTCAGCACTTGAACCTCTAACTACGACACCAAATATTCTTCCGTAATGACAAATGTCATATGTATGCCGAATGCTGTTGAATAATCAATCTTCTCTTGGCAAGCCAAGGTGATTATTTAATTTAAAAACTAGTTTAAAGTTTTTAACAAGCAAATTCCATCTTAGAATTGAATGACGAATACGAAACTAAATATGTATTTACAATCTATGTATTGGGGTTAAACTCAAGTTAAAAACAATAAAATTTTATGCTACAGAAAACTATGTTGTCTGATTCAGCCAATCAACGGCGTTTTGGACGTTTCTATTCTTAAAGCTTGGAGTAGTTTTTATTTGTAGATACTTAAAAGAAAACAGCGTTAAAGTTTTTCCATTAAATGGTTTCTACTAGAGCAATGAAATTATTTTGTCACATTAAAAACAATTTGAACTCTTATTTCAATATTAGTTATAATATATATTTATTAAGTTTCAATCCTCAATAAAGTTCAATTAGTTCAAGTCGTTTTCTTAGTTTTCCTAATTAAATTTCCAGTTAATAACCAATCTAAACAACGTAAATCATTTGCTTAAATTGATGTTCGTAAATAAATCAACTTTAATCCTATTTCCTAGTAATTGCAATTGAAGTAAAAAAGAGCTTAAGCGTGTCTATTTTTGAATATTTGTAAGTACCAACTAATCTACTTTGTGTTTCTTTTAATGTAAATAAGTAAAAGTAATTATCCGAAACACTTCAGTTTAGTAGAACTTAACTAATTATTTTTGAAACACTACCAAAAAAAAAAAAAAAAAAAAAAAAAAAAAAAAAAAAAAAAACTAAGTATTTCTTAGAGAGTCAATCAATACCAACAGTTAAAAGAAGGGTAACAGGGTATAAATAAAACCTATTTAAACGGAAGTATTGCGTGACTAATTTATTATGATAAACGTATTTTGCTCGCCCTTGTTTTTATTTGGAACACTTGTGGCTAATTGTAATTTTTTTATCAACATCTGTAGCAGTGATTTCTCCGGCGTGGATCATTTTGTTTAGCAATTAGTGCATTCATTGCGTAACATGACGAAATAAGTTTTATTAAATGTTGTAACAATTTTATTTCACATGAGTTTGCCTGTCACGGGTTTTTTAGCCTAATTTTGCGAGAACAGGATGCAGCAACACTGCGTTAATCAAATTGCAGATAAAAAGAAATGGTGATATTTTGTGTTATTAATAACTTCACCAAATTATACCTGAAATTTTATATGATGAGAAAATTATAGAAATAACAAAGTAATATTTTAAGGTACCGTATCACATATTTGCTTGATGAAGGTAAACTTCGTGATGCCATTATAAGTATTACATATTTTCTAGATATAAATTTCTCTTTATTTCATAAATTTAATCATTCCAAATCCTTTTTTAAATAAATAAATCATTTAATTCAATTTTATAAAGAGCTAATGCAAATATTTGTATTCTTAATAAATATAATGACAGACATTTTATTTCAATGTAAGTATGTAACTAATTATTATTCAATGTCACGACAACTGAGCATCAATATCTATTTCTTTCTTAAAACCACATTAAACATTAGCATATGCGTTATTAGATTTACTTTAATTTCTAATGAACCTTTCGGCCTTAAATCATCTGACAAGTTATTTAAATATTTGTATGAGATATCGTGAGATTGGTTGGATTTGCTTTACTTTTGGCCGTGCACTTTTTCGGTAATGAGCCTAATTTGGGTCTCTCCTGTACTCAAAAATCGTTACTTAAATACTACTTTTATTTCGGCTTTTGATTATGAAGGTCATGGAGAATGTATCTCCCAAGGCCTGACCTTATTCATATTATACAGAATTTACTTGAAATGTTACTTGGGTAACGTTCTTTTCATTTTGCCCCTCGATGTCTGCAACGAAATAAATAATTATGATTTTCATCCTGTTTTCACCACCTACTTCAATTAGTGAATCTAGAACATAAGATTGCTTTACTTTTGGCCGTGCACTTTTTCGGTAATGAGCCTAAATTGGGTCTCTCCTGTACTCGAAAATCGTTAATTAAATACTACTTTTATTTTGGCTTTTGATTATGAAGGTCATGGAGAATGTATCTCCCAAGGCCTGACCTTATTCATATTATACAGAATTTACTTGAAATGCCACTTGGGTAACGTTCTTCTTATTTTGCACCTCGATGCCTGCAATGAAATAATTATGATTTTCATCCCGTTTTCACCACCTACTTCAATTAGTCTATCTAGAACATTAAGGTTCTACAACAACTAACACACATTCGCCATTATATATTCTTTGAAGGTTTTGTTTAACCACTTGGCTATTCTATATTAATACAGGTTCAAATTATTGCACAGCCTTCTATCAAAATAAAGTAAGATATTTAAAGAGAGTCACTCATTTCATTAAATTAGCATATATACTCTGTAAGACTTTACGAGCCAAAATATCGATCAATACTGTCGTTTAACTTTAAATGCACGCTTTCTGGACACTTAATTAAACTACATATTTAATAGTTTTTTTCTTAAATCTAAATTTCTTTTTAATCATTTAAATCGGTACAAATCTTTTTTAAAATTAAATGCATTTAGTATTTTACGTCAAAGCACCATTTTTGAGCGACCAATTTAAATATTCCTTGCTTTTCTCTCAATACGCAAGAATGGTTATTCATTTCCTGAATTTATAAATACATAAAGTTGACTTTATTTTCCCCTAAAATCAATAAAAACATTTTTTTTGGAAACGTGACGCAGTTTTGACAAATCAGTAAAATTTTGATGAAAAAAAAAGAAACCTGGAATTTTTCTTATTTATAATTTTTTTTTTAAGTTCAAAATTCTAAAGTGCAGGTTCTTTCGAAATGGAGAAAAAGAATTGCTTATTCCAGCAGATAACACAAATCACCATCGATAATTAAAATGAGCTTAAATTCTCCACTTAGCTTCCAAATCCGAAAAGGAAAAAAAAAAGATTTAAAGACTTCCATTTACAAGAAAAAGACCATAAATTTAATCTTGTTTGACAGGAGAGTTTCATTAGTGCTATCTTTGGTTTAGTGAGGAACGTTCCCAATGAAAAGAAAACTTAAAACGGAACGTCCTACCGAAGTAATAAAGAGAAACTAAACTTAAATGAGACGCATTTAAATGCGCATACTCGATGAAGGGAAAAACAAAAAAATATTGAATCAAAAATGTAAGAGAAAAAAAAAATCCAAGAGAGGACGATTCTTATTTCTTCTTACAAAACAACTGGCGTTTTTTTCATCAGCGTCCAACTTCCTCCTAGATTGCTGGAAGATAAAGTTGCGTTCAAATGCTCGGAGATGCAACCATAAATAAAAAAAAAACTTTCTTCAGCAAAGCACAAAAAATAATAATGTACAACAATACAGTTGAAAAAAAAAGTTCCAAAGAATAAAAGTTTCAAAAGTGAGGAATAGCAAGCGGATTCTTCCAGAACTGATGTCGAAGAGGTTTTGGCGTTCGATGCTCACTTCCCATTTTCCACACCCTGCCGGGGAAGACAATAAATGGTGGTGACAAATGGCCAGATATGCATCGTTAGAAGTTGTCAACGAAGAAATCCGGCAATCTATGTGTTTCAAGGACTGGCAGAAGAGAGACGAATTTTGGAATCGAAACGGATTTATTCTCGACTCGAGAGGAAATCAGTTTCCGGACTAATTTAAACTTTCCACTCCTTCTCTCGCTTTCATTCTTTGCTGTCTCAGAAGCAAGCTATTAATTATGTTAGGACAAATCGTTTCGTGTTCGAAATGATTGAATAGAGTGTCTTCTCCGAACTGAGTGGGGAGTACGCTACTCGTGCTCTGCGTTAATAAAGTTGGAAGTAAGAGATAATCAAGGATTTGCTTCTGCTTTTCATGAAAAGGGTGAAAACAGTGTTTATAAGGAAAACTCATAAATATAGCCATGATATCTTGTAGACGCATTTATGATTGCACAGTGTAGATTCGAAAAACATCAGTTGCTATACTAAAAGGTGCAAGCTGTGCTCCAAGATGTAAAGAGTGGTAATAAAATAATTTAATTTTCTATCTCTCCGAGTTAAGTAATAAAGAAAACGAAGGAAATAAAAATAAAAATATGACCACCAAAGCCGACGTCTTCAGGGGGTACCGGCCTCGGTAGCCATAAAAACAAAACCATTTCTAATTGAGGGAGAAGCAAATGCCTAAATTAACTCCCTCAGTACCCCAATGGTTTTGTATAGAAGTCCAGGAAGAAACATGCAATACAAATAACAAATTAAGAAAAGAAACTCAAACAAAATCAAAAGGAATTTTAAAATTGATATTGTAAGCAGTTTTATTAAAATTGGTGTCTTTGATAAAAGAAAAGCTTTTAAATTTAAAGTTATTTTTTTCTGCAACTTTTATACTAATTTGTGTAATAAAATATTTAAAAATTTAGTTTTTTCACAATTGGTTAGAATCAAAAATATTTGCAATAATGTTGAAAGTTTTCGGGAAGCTGTGAATAATTTTTTCAATAATTTGAGTAATAATGATTTTCCTTTTGATTTTTGTAATGTTAATTTTTTAATTAAAAAAATGATTGAAGAATTCTAGGTTTTTATATTTTTTTCTTTTAACAGGGCGCAATTCAAGTCTTAACTGAGCAGCCCCAGTTAAGCATTCTATTAATTTGTTACGTATTTCTTTCTCTTGACTTTTTTCATTTTACTCTTCTAAGATTATAAATGACCAGAACACATTCACATTATTTAAGCATGTATATGTGGCTTTATGTCCGAAAGTGTGCGATTTTTAAAAATAAAAAACTTTACAAAAATGCTTCTTTTCACAATAATAGTCACTACTTTTAAACATTTTGTGGCTCAGATTAAATTCCTGTACACTGCCGAAATTTGAAACCAAATATAATTCTCGTTCAACCTTCATTAGGATTTTGTAGCATGACCATTTCTCGGTCTGATCTTTAATATGTACATTGTTTGAAATATTTGCAAGTAATGGTAGAAAAAGTTCTTTTAATTTTATCTCATGCAAATATTAATACACTACCTTTGCTACCACTGGAATAAATATTTTCCGAAATTAAGGAAAATCCGTTGTAAAATTCATCACACTTATTAGTATAATAAAAGTAACTAATATTGCCAATATTAGTTAAGCATTGGTGTCAATAATAGACGATTTCTTACGGTTTCCCAAAGGGAATAAATATAATACAATATCTTTGCTACCACTGGAATAAATATTTTCTGAAATTATGGAAAATCCGTTGTAAAATTCTTATTTCAACCACACTTATTAGTATAATACAAGTACTACACATTACCAATATTAATTAAGCATTGGTGTCAATAACAGATGATTTTTTACTGTTTCCCAAAACAAATAAATCTATTTTCTACATTAACTTTGATTTTCAGTGTATAGGTTATTAATTAATTTAATTAATACACATGAGCTGCTGTGACTCAAGAGGTAGAGCGCTAGCCTCCCAATGAGGTGCCCCAGGTTCGAATCCCAGCTTTGGCTGGTTGATAGGAACGCTGCTCTCAATGACGACAGTGCTAAAATAAAATATCATCAGTGGTAAGCGGAACATGGGTTATAATCTCTTTGCAGACGGGCCAACCATGGGAAGATTTCGTGGTTTTTCTCTTTATGAGACACAAATACGGGTTAGTTTGGCCTACTGCTTGATACAGTAGTTCCTTTGTTTTCTGGATTGGGTTCAAAATTATAACTCTACGGAGTTAAACATTGGTAGCCGAAAACTCAAAATTGGGTTTTCTGTTCAATGCTGGTTATAAAATAAAATTAATTCATATTAACAACATTAATTAAGCATCATTGCTGCATGGTGATTTTTTTATGATTCCTCTAAGCGAGTAATACGTTTGAGCTGTAATAAAATGAGATTAAGTTTGCTGGTATATTTTCCCATCTCTCTTCATCTCAAACATCAGAGTCCCTCGTGTTTCCTCTCATTTGGCGATTTTGCTGGAGAATAATGGGCGTCCAGTGACAATTGAGATGAGTTCTCTTTTCTTGTAGATTGGTGCTTTGTACTTATACAAGCATTCGAGGAAAGATAAGCTTCAAGAGCGTTAAGATCGAAGAAGCAGTAAAATAGTAGATTATTTTCGATTAGACATTGCCAGATTGAAAATTATTTTCAAATTTCAATTTTTAAATATACATACAATTTACAAAATTGCTTAAATTTTTACAAAATTAGGAACATTTTAATTTTTTGATTTTTTTAATGCTAAAAATGTTTCATGTAATAACCACTTATGAGTACGATTTCTGTTTTAAAAATGGTTTAAAATGTTTCCCATAATTTACACTAGAAAAACAGAAGCTCATATTTACAATTCAAATTAAAAATAAATTTTTTCTTCAATTTCTATT
The DNA here is from genome assembly GCF_982258835.1 of Parasteatoda tepidariorum. Lineage (NCBI taxonomy): Eukaryota > Metazoa > Arthropoda > Arachnida > Araneae > Theridiidae > Parasteatoda > Parasteatoda tepidariorum. Next base: position 65,460,577 of record NC_141760.1, on the reverse strand, counting down.
TTCTTCAAATCAAATTTCTGAACTTTAAAATTTTAAAATTGCAAAAAAGAAAAAAATTCTCAATTAATGAATAAATTTAAGAAACCTTAATATCTTTAACTTTTGTTAGCAGTTTTAGTAGGCAACTGAGAAATATTTTTGAAGATTTGTTTTGAAAATAAAAATACAAGCATCGAAATACAAAAGAAAAGCTAGTTTCATACGATGTGCAATTTTATTATGTAACAAATCAGTTTCTTGACTGAATTTAAGTTAATATTCACAACTTGCTTTCCGTTCTCCGTAACATTAAAACCAAATTGTTAATTACGTTGAAACAAATCGTCTCGTATCCAAGCTAACAGAGGAAATTTCTCTAAAATATTTCGATTTCGAAACGAATATTTGTCCTTAGAATTATTAAAGAGAGAAGTGTTAGATAATTGAGCTGAGAGACAAAGTGTACTTGTCGCATTAGCTCATTTTATAAGACTGATAACGCTGGTATGAATTTATTTAATCACAAGCGAATGTAGCAACGCAATCTTTTGGCTGAATTCTTTCGCTAATGGAAGGATTATTTTGCCAAAACAATTTTTCTTCAATTATTCCTTTTGAAAGAGTCTCTTTATTTATTTTTATGAATATGAACAGTATTTTATTTTATGAATATGAACTTATTCAGAAATAAAACTCTTTTATGCCTCTATGTAAGATTTGATTTCATACGTTTTGTAAAATATAATAACAGAAGATTCAAAGACGTCTAAATTGTGCCAAATACCAACATTGTTGCGATTTTGATTGTAATTTAAATACTCGACAATAAAGATGCATTTTTGTGACTTATTCATTTCTGTTAAAATAAAACTTTCTTCACAGAAATTGTTTACATATGAATAGCATAACGCACAAAGCGTTTTTGGAAAATATCACAAGACAATAATAAGATTTTACTTAATTCTATTTAAAAAGTTACATAAAAATTTGAAAAGAAATGAAGGAGAAGCCAATCTAAAGCTTTATATCTTGACAGCTGCGTGTAAACAATCTTGCATAGCATAAAACTATTTTGGACAGTTAATTTAATTTTTATTAGTATATGAGGACTCATTAATTGGATTAGTTTTAAAGGAATTATTGGAACAAGTGTATTTGCTGAGTGCTGCTGGACAATAGTATTAAATCATTTTCTATAAAACTTCCTGAAAATTTTAAATTCTTATTTGATTTTGTGAATCAACTGTCTGCAACCATATAAGCATTTTATTGTTTGAGGCTACTTGAGTTGAACGTAGAGTTTAATTTGTACAAGACCCGAAATCGACAATACTGCGACAAATATAATTGGCATTATGAAATACGTTAATAAGAACTTGTTTTAAAGAAGTTTTGAATTATAAATATTTACTCAAAGATAGTTCAAATGAACCCATAAAACTATGAAAACACAAGGCACTTAGACGAAAGTTTGAAATTTGTATTAATGGAAAATTCGCTTCCATCAAAAGAATTTTCTTCCTTTAAAGTTATAGACCGTCGTGTTTTAAATATTTTACCAAAAAGTATTTTTAATAATTACCACGCGAAGAGAATTTCTGATCTATAACAAACTTGATAGCATTTGACATTTCATGCCTTAGTAATTATCAATAGTTGTTAAAAATAATGAGCAAATAAAACGTATTACTTGTTGAAATAACTCATAGTCAAGTTGAGTTGAGTTGAATGTAGAGTTAAGTGGCACAAGACAAACAGCGCTAAATAATGCATTAAAACAAATCAAAGGGTAAAGTTCCTGCAAGTATTTTATTTTTATAATATATATATATATAAAGTTTATAAAACAGTAAATGGCAAAGCAGATACATTTAAAAGTCAATAAAATTAGACAAAAAATGTATTCGATAAAATACATTCGGCACTTGGTAATAAATACAAAAGTGAATAAAATCGAAAATACAATAAAAAATTTATATATAGTTTAAAATATCAATTGTCATAAAAGCACAAAAATGTTAGAATAAGAATTCTTATCCTGCAAATCATAACCAATACGTAACATAGAGCTACTAAAAAATGTAAGACATCTACATGTTATCAAATATAGAGTTATTTTGAGAGATAGGGTAATTTTCTTAAAAGAAAGGTACTCTTATTTATTAGATTTTTCAAAAGCCTAAGTTATATTACTGATAAAAAAAACTTTGCTTTCATTTCGTTTTATGAAATAAATAAATAAATAAATAAAACTGTTAACGAATTCAGAAACATCGTAATGTAGCATATTGGATTTGAAGAAAGACTGTCTTGTCTGCGAATAAGAAAAGTATTGTTTTGTGAGAAAGCCAATTACACCTTAAGAAATGTTATTCTATCTATACTCATGTTAATGAAAACCACTAAATGTTTCTAATTTCTATAACTTTCAGATTGAATTTATTTAGTCATTTTTCTAATGCCCAACTGGAAAACGACCTTTCGTCATATAAACATCTGATGGGCAGATTTGTTGGCCACGCTTTTAGGGGCACCATATTAGGTGGGCCAACGTTGCTCTCACAGTAAGAACAGATAGTACAGAGAATGAAAGAACATCCAATATTTGCCCGAGATTCGAACCCATAACCTTTCTGATGCAAAACCAGTACCTGACCCCAACACAGACCGGTCGGCTCAGATTGAATTTAAAAAAAAAGATTTCTCGTGTGTATAACTATCAAACTTCGTAAAATCAGGAGAGTAGGTTTTTAAAAACTTCATAGAAATATTTCATTAATCGTATCCACATTTTACATTTAACACTGCGTGATATAAAAAAGAAAGTCCCGTCACCATTCCTGTTTATTTTTACGCAAATATCCCCCTTTATACCTATCACTACCGTTTACTAAAGGCGAGGCATCGGCTACTTATAACACTTTCTGATATAATTTTTTAATTTTATCCAAGAGAGGAGGATATTATTTAAACATTTAAATTTCTAATTAGAAGCTAAAGAGTATCTAACTTCTTAAATAGTAGCAGTTGTAGCATGGTGTAATATTTTGGACAAATCATATACTTTAGCTGTAAAAAAGTCTTTAAAATTAACCAGGTATTTTAAGGGGATTTTTATCCTAATATATCAGGTTTCAGCCTTCTTTTTTCTCTCCAAAACAATCTCACAAAACAATATTTAGCTCAATTTTGGAAGAAAAGTTGGAAAAAGAGAAGATAGGAAACTTTGAACCATACTGACTTCCTTGCAAAAGTTTTGGGAAATCTCCGTCGGAGGGTGGCTATTTAAAACAATTGAATAAATTGAAACATTACAAGTTCTAATACAGGACCAGTTTTAGCATAGAGTTTTCGGAGGATTTACTACTCAAATTGGGAAAAAAATCAACAAAAAAATTATCACTGTCACATTTTTAACATATTAAGTATTTTTAACTTTTTTTTTTACATATTCCAGATTTCCACACCATTTTTTCTCTTTCCATATCAACTTTCTATCGCGACCTACAATGCACATAAATAAAAAAAATAATAATAAACATAAAAAAATAAATAAAAAAAGCATCTTGACAATCTAAATCGAGAGGACAGGTCACAAAGAGGGGTGAATCTTTCACATTTTCTTCGGATTCATTTGGGGCCATTTCCGTCAAAGGCCTTTAGCCAAAATTGTCGCTAAATAGTTTTATTTTTCTTGTTGGTGCTTGCTAAGAAAAGTGGAAGAATTTGGAACACTTCAAAAACAGTTTAAAAAAGTGCTAGAAGAAAACTAAAAGGAAATAATTTTTCAAGATACTTTCAGAATTAGAAGATACTAATTTCAAATTATACTACAATTATTCATGAAATTGTGAAAATCTTTTACGCGTCTAGTCTCTAGAAGAAATTTCAAAAAACAAAATTTTTTTTTCTCCTTGGACAGGTCCAAGTGCTCTCACAATAAAGTTTTGATAATTAGCAAACAGAGAGCTTCCTGACTTCTTTCAACTCACTCGTTTTAAGCCAAAATTTTGAGTAGATACTTTTTTTTTTATTAGGAGGTGTTTTGTCGAGTGTAAGAGTTGATCTATTTAATAACTTTAAAATCAAGGAAAGAATACCCCCAAATATCTCTCCGTCTTAATTGTCTACATTTTTGAATTTTTTTAAAAAAAAGTTAAATTACGTTTTTGAATTTTTAAGAAAAAAAATCATTTCTTCAAAAATATGAAACTAATAGTCATATAATTATCGAAGTGTGATAAATATAGAGTGGAGAGTTACCAGAAACTGATGGGTGATAGGGGAGCATATTTCATTCGGAATAAGGATGTTATTTTACTTCAGAAACAGCAGAAATGGTATCGGGAACAGATTCTTATGAATCGCAGAGTAATCAAAGAAACAGGTGTTTTGATTCTTTCTTATTTTGCAACTTAATTACTATAGATAAATCCAGCAGGAATACTTAATCCGCAGGAATACTTAATAAGTTTCATTCTGTATTTTGTAGATTTTACATAAATTGTTCGAATTTGAAACAACAAACTTCCTGATTTTTTTTTGGAAACAATGAAGAAAATGCGTTGCAAACACTAATTTTGTATTGTAGATTTATATCTACAGCTTAGTACCTGAATATATGATTTAAGATGGGTTTATTAAGTGTTCTGGATTTTGTTATTAATTGCATATCTTGAAATGTATAAACACAAATAAAGGTTCCGAAATGGACATACTATAGTTTCGGTACGATAAATAAGAACCTTCCTAGGCGTCTAAGAACAAAATGCTAAATTTAAACGTAACGTTACAAACCTGTGCAATAGAAGATCATTTATTATCCTTAAAGAACATGAAAGATATGCTAAAATCATTTAATACTGTCTTCATCAATCGATCTGTTTTCTGGAAATCATTCCATATTTTGAAAATTTTTAAAATTCATTTTTTCTTTCGAATAACTCATCTCTTCCCAATGTTTGGAAACCTGAATTCAAATTCTACAACTTAGCACCTTGGTGCTCTCTTAAAATTCCCTTGCACCCGTTTCTTATCTGATTACTTTTATTATCGTATTCAAGCTTGTTCCTCTGCGCTTAATGGTTAAACCACTTTGCTCGCGCTTGTCTGGTTATTTTAATTTTTTTTTCATTTTGAGTTTAAACAATGAGATAGGTTCTTGTTTATAGAACCAAAACCATGGTTTATCCATTTCTGTACTTTTAGTTATTGCCTTGCTTTATTCTTACCTAGCACAATGTAAAATCATAACCTCATTTGAGCCGCTTAAATGTGACACACTAAAATTTTCATTTCTATTTTTAGGTAGACTTGCGACACGTTAAACAAGAAGAAGGCTCTACTCTGGTACCTCTAGGTATCGATATGAGTGAATTCTACAAGAGCGTAGAGTGGGACATTCTTCTTGTACCAGCGAAATACAATGAGGAATACTACGACTGTTGTGTTGAACCATATCCAGATATCACGTTCAACATTACCATGCGTCGGAAGACGCTCTTCTATACAGTCAACCTCATCATCCCCTGTGTTGGAATATCTTTTCTCACAGTTCTGGTCTTTTACTTACCATCCGACAGCGGGGAAAAAGTCACCCTCTGCATATCCATTCTCGTGTCGCTCACTGTCTTCTTTTTGCTGCTCGCCGAAATAATTCCACCGACCTCTTTAGCTGTCCCACTTTTGGGGAAATATTTACTTTTCACTATGATTCTAGTCACTTTATCCATATCGGTAACGGTGGGAGTGCTCAATGTTCATTTCAGGTCATCGTCTACACACCAAATGTCACCTTGGGTGAGGAGGGTATTTATTCACATAATGCCTAGACTGTTGCTGATGCGCAGACCCATGTACGCCTCAGACGACGAGCTTGCGGATCCTGCCAAGTTTTCAGTCAGGGGTTGCAATGGCGTGGAACTGAGGAGGCACAGAGATGAGGTGAATGGTCAATCAATGGTTCCACCTCTTGATAATCTTCATGTTAGTTATGGTCGTCCTAATGGTGTGGAAGATATAGGTTTAGAGCCTGAGCCCATGATGGTGGGAAATGGTGGTTCTCGTCATAAACCATATGCACCAGAGACTCAAAAAGCTATTGAAAGTATACTCTTTATTGCTGAACACATCAGAAAAGAAGACGAAGAAGAAAGTGTAAGTATTGATTTTTCTTATTATAATGGTTCCATTACATGTTATAGGGCAAAATAAGGAACTTTTGTTGTAATAGGCAGTGGCCAGTAGTAGCATTTTGAACAGTGGTGCATTTAAAGCATATGTCTAATTTTTCAAAATATCTTAACAAACAAGGCAATTGATGGTTTTAATAAGATAATGCATTTCTTTTGAAGTATTTCTGAAAATACAGTATAATAGCAAGCTTGAAATACTATGAAATATTAATAATAATTTCGTATTTAGAAATAATAATAATAACTCATCTGAGATGCATTTTAGACGAAGAAAGTGATATTTAAATAGTGACTGACTGACAATTTTTAATAAGGATTTGTAAGATTTAGTTGACCTGTCGCTATTTGAGAACAGTAATTTTGCCCAATATTATGTGTTATAAGAAAACGATTTTAAAGAATACCATTTATCGAGCTTAATAAAATTTCGAAATACTTATTAATGTCAAATTATAAATTTATTTATGTTTTACAATTTTTCTTAGGTGACCTGTACTGTGCATTACTTAAAAAATTTGATTAATGCCAATATGCTTGTGAATGCAAGGAATTAATTGTGAATATCTATGCTTACATGAGGAACAAATTTTTGTTTTCTTTCTTTTCTTGAATTTGATTAATTAATATTTATTATAATTAATAATAAAAATAACGAGGTATTTATCTTCGTCAAATTATACAATGATTTATATTTCACACATTCGATTTAAGTACTCTGTACTCTCTTAAGAAATAGATGAACCCCAACCATTCTATATTACTACTAATATACATATTTCATATTTCTACAGGAATTTAATAGTTAATATCTTTGCTTGTATCAAGAATAAATTCAATAATATAGCTTTCTTGTTCCTTTTTTACAAAAAGTTATTTCGTTTCTATGAAAAAAATGTATTAATAAATTTATAAAATTTTCCAAACTCTTACGATTAGATTAGATTAAATGCGAAGTTTAGTGGCATAAAAGCAAAATCAGAAAGTCTCTGCTGAACTTACATGGGGAAATTTTAAGAAGTCAAACTCTAGAGGAGTGGAATTAAATGCAAAACTTACATTTCATTAGATATTCACAAAAGTTTTCCTCTGAAAATATTTTGAAGAATAGTTCTGACTTTGAACTAATGCTGTTTCAAACTCCTTTTATAATGTGTATTCAAAATTATGATTGATTGTGATGATTATGATTATGACAGTAGAGTTTAACTGCAATACCAAATGGAGCCATAAATATATCGATGGATAATTTAAAAAAAATGAGAGATTAATAAGGAAGTAGGATTAAGGAAACAAGAGCCGGTATCGGTTGAACTATGCCAACAAAAGTTGAATAGCTTACTAGATCTAAGGATGTGTAACAGAGCAAGTAAAAATACTTTTTTCTTCAATGCCCATCTGTGTTAACATCCGTCAATTCAGGCATACACAGGGCGATTTTGTTGTCCTCTCTTTCAGGGGTAGCATATTAGGTGGGCCAACGTCGCTCTCACAGTGAGGATAGATAGTACAGTGAAGGAAAGAACATCCTTGCCTTGCCCGGAATTCGAAGACAGAACCTTTCTGATGGAAGGACAATTTCCTGCCCCCTACACAGGCCGGTACACAGAGTTGTACAAAATAAACTTAAGAATAGAATTTAAAAAACTTTTTCCTTCTTCCCTTTTTCATAACAAATTGACAATCAAAAACATTGTATGACATTGTACAATATCATAGGTTGCTGAGTTTAAACTTTTCTTGCTTTACGTACAATAAAATTTGATATTTAACAAATGTGTGTGCTTTATGTTACATTTTGATCCTATTTGTTACAATTTGATCTAAATTCGATACTATAAAAAATAAAAAACTCTATTTCCAAACTGATTAACATTCTAAATCTTCAATTCCAGGTAATCGAAGATTGGAAATACGTAGCAATGGTGCTAGATCGATTATTTCTATGGATCTTTACTATAGCATCGATTGTTGGGACTTGTGGTATAATTCTACAAGCACCATCTCTTTATGACGATAGGATTCCTATAGAAGGATTTCATGTTGCATGATCAATGTTTGTGTGGATATTATGTGCTAAATAATTTATTTCGCGATTCTTGTATTGTACCTACCCCTCCACCAGTCGGCCCTTACTTGGCAGCTAAGCCATGTCCACTATACACTGGACATTTAGGTCTCTAGATTTTTAGAAGAAAAAAAATACACGTTGTTTATAAATACAACAACTTCACAGCACGTTCAAAATCAAAGACAAAAATTGTAGGCAGTCTAATGAGTTTAATGTATGATGCGCTTTCCGTGAGCTTAAATGAAGTTTATGGTTATTTAGTTTATTTAAGATACTAAATGGGTGGGTTCCTGAGTATCATTAACGTGGTTATTATAGTTGCCGTACTTAGTTAAAAAAGTTCAATCTGTTTTATTTTTAGAAAGGAAAGCGGAGACATTCACTCCACTTTTTCTTAAAAACAAACAATGCTGCGTTACGTAAAATGTGAATAGACAAATCTTATTTTGCAATGCAAAATATTTCCAGAACTTTGTTGATTCCATTTTTTAGTATAACATTTTTACTGAAATGAAAATTCGTAATAATATATATATTTAGAAACTGAGAACCTGGATTAATTTGGGCAAAATGGGTCACGAATCCATGAATTGAATATTATTGTTTGTTAAACTTTTAATCTTATGTTATTTATTGCTTTTCTGATAAAATCATTTGAAATTTTATTGAAATTTTTTTTATCAGAAAGCGAAATTAGTTATCTCACGAAAGCTATAAACTAAATTAACGAGAAAATGGAAAAGCATTAACTGAAAAAACTATGAAGGGGTGAAAGTAAATTTGATTCGAGCACTCGGAAACAAGGCAGTCATTCTCTAGATTTAAAAGACGTGAACGAGGAAAACAAAACAAATTTGAAAAAGGAAACAACGTTGATAGCGAATAAATGGAAAATTAAATAAAGTTTAGGTGTCGGCTGGTTAGCCCGAAAACTGAGCAAACCAGGCATAAAAGTGTAAATTAAATTAAAAAATATGGATATAACAATCTACAGCATTTCAATAGATCATCTGCACATGTTGTTGGAACAATTGGCATGGATTTATTTTTGATGAAGCCGAAATTCTTATAACGCCTTTAACACCAGCTCTTTTTGATACTTTGGAATCTTGTTTCATTCATATGATTTAATAACCGTCGTTGAACAGCTCTGGAACTGGATCAGGTATTGGAGAAATTTGCCATTGTAGAGGATTTTTTTGATGTAACTAACACACATTTGCGTTACATGGAGAGGAGCACCGCGAAAACCTACTACGGTTTCTTATAATGACTGATGGTAAGGAGACTAACCCATGATCCATCTACCAGAGTATATTTTACATCAGCACTATGGTCGGTGCGACCTGGGTGCGGATTTAAATCGTTCAGCCATCGCTGGGATTCGAACCCGGTCACCTCACTGGGAGGCGAGCGAGATCTATCCTCTAAACCACCACGGTTTTCATTCATATGATTGAAGATTCCTTATTAAACGACCAGAGTTCATTAGCGCCCTTTCATATAACTTTAAAAAGCATCATTTTCTGATTTTCCACTCACAATCACCTTCGTTTACCTCGCCTGTAACGGATTTTCTTGCTTTGTAGTTAATTTCCTTCATACAAACCATTAATTTGTTGGTAACTTTAAATTTTATTTATTTTATGTATTATTTTTTTTACTCTAGATTTTGAAAAGGGGTAACCTGTTAACGAGAGCTCACAAATCTCGATTTTTTCCACCTTTATAATTTTTGAGTTTAATAAAGTTTTTGAATTATCAAATATACAGTTTCTTGGGATTATTCAATTAAGGTGAACTGGATTGCTTGGAAAATAGGCAGACAGAAAATTTTTTATACTTTAAAAGTTGAGGCAAATACGGAGTTGGCTCCACTTGCACTGTCTCACGGAATACGCCCATAGTTTGTATTTCGTTGTATATGTCTCCTTATTTCTAAATGGAATAAAATAATTTATATAGAATCAAAGTAATAAACATAAAAATCAGAAGATTGTATTCAAGTTTTGGAAAATTTTTAAAATATTACGATTTATAAATGAGTTGAATTGAGTTAGAAGGAGATAATATCTGTTACTTTGAACTAGGTTCATAAACTGCTACTTAAAATTTAATGTTTGCAACTGTTTCGAAGCTTTTACTAAATTCATTCGCAGTGGTACAGTTGTTTTTAGTGTCGCCATTTGGATGTTAACGTTTTGAGACAATTAAAATTTTTTAAAGCAATTCTTAGTAGTTTTACAATACTTGATATTTAAATTTATACTAAATGTACTATTTTTTCAGGATGTAATTTTTAACATAACTAGATACTTTTAAAAATAAAATATCAGGTACATTGATTCAAACCCATTTCTATATAATTTGTTAATATTAAATAATTGTACATTGAACACAAATAGATGATTTTTCTTAAACAGAAATATATCTGTTTTTTGTTCCAATATCTCAAATTTTTATAACATCCAATTAATATCCTTCTTTTTTTGAAGCTATAGTTTTTCTCAATCTAAAATCAATTTTCCAATTCTTAAAGTTTCTTTTTAGCAAATAATTCAAATTGTAAGAAGAAAATTCACAATAACACTCTTCGAAACTTTTCTAACTTATTTGTAACACTAATATCTATAGGTTTTCAATATTTTGCACTTCAGAACGCTTTTCAAACAATTTTATTAAAGCCTCCAACGTCACCTCTTTCAAACTTATTCAAGATATAAAGATAGGGGAAAATTTTTTCTTTTATAGTTATAAAAGACATAATTAAGGAGCTATTTCGAACTTTTATTGATTTTCTTTGAGTCTATGAGACTTTTTATAACTCTGCAAGATCAGTCTTTGGGATTAATATTATTGGAAAACTTTTATAGCATTCAGAATTTATTTTGATTGCTCTTCTAATATGATTTAAAACTTAATCACTGTCTAAATTCGAAAAGATTAAGAATTCGTATCTTTCTAAACAAATTTGGAATGATGTATACTAGAATGAATGGTATAAAAGTTATTCATAAAATAGAATATTGTCAGGACTTTTGAGAATTAGGTTTAGTGAGATCACTTGTCAGTGACCCGCAGGGCAAGCCGAGTCTGTATTCGTTGAATCACTAGTGATTTATTTAAAAAGACGTTTTAATGCAATAGAAAAATGGAAAATATAATAAAAAAAATACTAATTTATTAGGCCACCATGAAAATACATATAAAATAAATTTCATCCTTCAAACCCAAAAGCCTGTCTCGTTCTTTTCTAAACAATAAATTTTTATTTCACGTCTTTGATATTAGAATTTCATATTATCTTGTTTTTTTCATTATTTATCATGCCTCGCTAAAAGCTAAATTTTCAAAGTCGTGACAAATACAAAATTTATTAAAACTTAGTCATTTCTTAAAATTGAAATGCTTAAGAATTCGCATGATTCTGAACAAATTTCGAAAGCAACAGTAACTATACAAGGAAAAAGAAAACGTCAATTTTATACTAAAGATAGTTTATTTTGATAAACTTACTATGCTTTTTTTTCTAATATTTCAAAATTTAATCATTTTTTTGAAATCGAAACGCTTCGGAATTCGCATCATTCTTAAGAATATATACTATTTGTATAAACCATAAAAGGAAATTTTATGATTTCTTTCTATTATATTTAAAAATTCAATCATTTTTTAACACTAGAAAAACTGAAACTTTGTATATACCTATATTGCCCCAAAACAGTCAAACTGACTGCATTGTGAAAGAATAACTAATGTGTAAAGAAATTTGTTTAATTAATTTTTTATGTCTTTAATAGTATTTACAGTTATATAAGAAGTTATTAGTAAATATTAACAATAAAAAGAATTATTTCACTTGGAGAAAAAAAAATTATGCATTATTATTTGTACATTTTTTGCAAATGAGAGAGTAGTTAAAATCCACAGTCAAAATGAATTCCTTGGGCAATCTAGTGTTGATATCGAAATGCTTCGGAATTAGTATAATTCCATAAATTTTTTTTAGAATACCTTAATTTCATAATAAAGTAGGTTTATTTTGAAAACTTTGGTTTGGTTTGAATTTATTTGTGTTGTTTTCATATAAGAATTTCAAAATTCAATCATCGCTTAAAATTAAGACTCTCCGGAATTCGCATCATTATAAACAAATTTAGAATGATACATTTAATAACCTTACATAAATTGAAACATGTCAATTTTATAAAGTTTAATTAAATAGCCAATGGAGACTTATATCTGTTTGATAACTTTACTGTTATAATAAAACTGAAGTTGGTGTCTATTTGTAAATAAAATATATTTACGAACATAAGAAATGTACACTCTGTTGAACAACTGTACAAAATCTAGAATTCATTTTTGTGCCGTTACTTATTAATTGAACACTTCAAAGATTTTAGTTTTTTGATTTGTTACAAATTGTTAATTTGATGTTCATGTTTACGAAAAGCATTGGATTAATATTGAAACGAGTTAATTTAGGTATTACTTGTGCCACAAAATGCTTGAATATATTTGTTATAAATTGTAGCATTAAATAATGTTGATAACAGAAATATAACTGAACACATATTTGCTACAAATATGTTTTTTTAGTTCCATCTTTAAATGAAATTTACAATAGTTTGATTCGAAATTATTTGTATTTTAATTATTTAAAGAGATTCAGGACAATTTATAAAATCTTGAACATTTTCTGAAAAGATGATGCAATTAAATATGTAAAGAAAGTTATGTTCTTATCTCAGAACGCAAAGTAAGATTGTTTCATTTTACTCTATACTGAACGATAAGCAATACTCAAACTTCAAAGGCTACTTTGTCAATAATTACTTTTGTGGGTGTTTTTTAAATTTTCAAACAATAAGGTTGTCGTCTTATAATAATCATAATTTAAATATGATTAAGAAAATAACAATAATTTTTCAAACATTTTTTAAACCTTTAAAGATAATTGCATGATGTTTGGAATGTAATTACTATATCTTTTTTTACTTTCATTGTTTGGAAAATTATTAAATAATTAGAAAATTAGAGAAAAAAATTATTGAATTTGAATAAATTTTATTTTTGAGAAGCGTGTGGTAACTACGTAGCTTTTAAATGATTAGTTTATGTTAACTAACTTTTCATTGAATAAATACAAGACAGGTTTTTCATATTTATAACTGCTTTTAACTAGCAGCTGAAAAACGTAACCTAATTGTTTATTTAAATTCTTACAATTAATAATTTGTAAAACTTTTTTTCGGCCAAAAATAAAATTAAATTTCCCCATTTCAACTAACATTTGTTTTTAAAATGATTGTTTTTCTTTAAGAAGTTTATTTCAAAACAATAATATACTATAAAGAAATTTTTTTTCTTTCAAATAATTATTCAAATTGGCAAAAGCTAATAGAGACTGTGACATATAATAACAACTTCACAGAAAATGATATTTTTGGTTGGGGAATTGACATAAATAAATGTCTAATAAGGTCAATTTTCTTTTTAACAATCTTAAAAAGGGGGTTATCAGAAATGTTAAATAATTTAAAAATGTTTTTTTTTCTTCTTTCGGTTTGTAGAAACTTTTTTGCCTTGCAAAGAGAGTGATGAACCAAAAAAAGTGGAAAATCAAATGGCACAAATTGCTGCCTGTAATATATAAATTTCCGATGTTTTTCCCTTTTCAATACTTCTTTGAAATCTGACAAGGCATTTAACAAAGCAATCATACAGTAGAAGGAACAAAATAGATATATTGATACTGTAATAAATTATGGCTTTAAAATATTCTAAATTAATTAAAATAAACTGAATTAGGTGGTGTGCAAGTCAGCAGCATGATTAACATATGCATTATGTATAGAAGATTAGAAGTCTAATCTTAACCCAAAGAAACAAAGCTGTATTGCCATTAGCAGTAAAAAATTACCCTCCTGTTTTTGTTCAAAAATTGGGGAATAGTAAACTATTTATTTGTTGACTTCCATCTACTTGGTATCAGCACTATCGGAAAAATCATTTAAGTAAGAGAGCTTTTATTTACAAAAAAATTGCAACCAAATGTCTAAGAAACACGAACAAAGTAAATATATCAAATAAGCACGAATCTTTAACTTTCAATTAACTAGACATTTGGGAAACAAATGAAAACTAAATTCAATTTAATACAAAATCAAATATTTAAAGTATCTTTCCAAATTTTCTATACTCATACCTTTGAAATTTTAGTACCAAAATGTGTTCCAAAGTTTATTTTTTTAAAAATGTATAAAGCATTGCACTTCATAGATTAACATAGAAAATGCACTTGAGTTAGAGAAAAAGCACATGCACTGTAGAAAAAAGTAGATTAGATAGAACGCTCTTAATTGTGAAGGGTGAATGTTACGTGCCAAATTGAGCAAATCACAAACACAGGGTTTTGTCGTTTTGCTCAACAACGTAGATAGAATTTTTATATAAATGTGAAGAAAAGAATTATGTACTGTAGATGTTTGAAATTAATTTTAAGATTATACAAAATATATTGCGTCTATTATTATTCGACTCCATATTGAGTAAAAAACTGCATATTATAATATGAAATGGAAATGATGGCTGTAGAATAATATTTTATTTAAAAAAAAATGAACATACGTTAAATTTTTTCAACTATAATTTAAAACTATTTTCTATTATATTAAAACTATTTTATATTTATTCTTATTCTCTTTAGTACAGGCAGAAAGTAGTTTATTTTAATTTTCAATTTTAAAAATGTTAAATGCTTTGATTATTAAGTTTAATCCATATGAATTACCCTTTCATCTTTTCGTTCCATATATTTTAAGTTTTTACGTTTAAGTACCAAATTGAAAATAAAAGGTTCTAAAAATATTTCATTATACATTATATGCTATCTTTAGTAGATTATCAGTAATCAGTAATAGTTTTTTAATGAATATTATTATTTTTTTTCTTTTAACATTTTACAATACATATTTTTTAAATACGAAAAATATTACCAGAATTCATAGGTTTTCATTTTAGAATAAAAAGTACAAATATTCTATTTTGATATAGAAGTAATTTCCTGATACCTATAAGCCTAATTATGTTTCATAACTTTTATTAAGAATGGAATAATTCGAAATTTTTTTATTTTGTTACTTTTCACATGCTTTGCGAGATTAAAAAGTCCTTTTTTTTACTGTTTATTATAATTTATATATCGCTGTAAACTAATAAACTATCACTGCCAATTATTGAAGAGTTTTAAATTTTCTTTGTGTGCATATTGAAATAGACTCTAAGATTAGTAATACATATTTCCTGGTGCTATGTACAAAAATGTGTTAGCTGATTAGTCCTTTCTTAACAAAAACATAATAAGTGTTAAATAATGTTTTATGAGATTTTAAATAGGTACTTGACACACACGTCATTTGTAAATAAATTTCATAGAAAAATTTCAAATGTATGAGTATTGAAAATTGATCAATGCATTTGTTTCATGAAAAGGTTTAAAAAAATGTAAGTGAAATCGGATACTTTTATGTATAGTAAATCACTATACATGTTTAAAAATTATTATACAGAAAAAGTTAAATGTTCATTTTTTTAAGCAAGCATATTTAGAAGCATTCGCTTAGTTCTTGTAAAGGAGGTATTCACTCGTTAAATCAGGTTGAATTTCATATTCATTTAGCATTTTTAGTAAGGAATAGTATAATGAATTCCTTTTAAATATTTAGGAACTTACAATAATAAAATATAAATATCAGGCTATTTCCTGTCACAGTTCTAATTCAGCTATCAAAATACTATTTTAAAAATATTTGTAAAATGCAAAGTTATTAAGCAAATGTTTGTAATTTAATACTTAAAAAATAGATTTTTTTTGTTTCAGTTATTAAATTTCATTTCTAATTTTTAAATTTTTAAAATGCAAAGAATGAAATTTCTGTTTAAGTTGAAAAAGTTTTAAACTCAAGCAACTTAACAGGCTACTTAAGGCAAAAATTAATTTTTTTTTAATAATTTACAACTTGATAATTACTTGGAAATAGACAACATAAATTGTATTATTTTCTGAAAAACCATGAAAAAATCTCAGCTCCATTAATGAGTTTATTTTTGGGGAACAAAAGCACAACCAAATTACTTTTTTCAGACATTTTTGTAACTTGTCTACCACTACAATTATTCAATTCCAATTCCCTAGTATACAATAAATGTTAATTCAATTCTACGTTGGGGTACCTTTTCATAGATGGAGGTTGACATTGCTGATAGCAGGAATTTTCATATTTAGGCCCACATTTTCATATTTAGGATATTAAGCCATCCACAAATTAACTTTCAAATCAAAGATTCTTTTAAAACACAAATTCTAATTTATTTTCTCTCCGAACAGCAAAATTACTTGCTTGAACCTTAAACAACCTATTGTTTGCTTCATTAATTGGGAAATTACGAAACGTCAAGTTCGACTTTCTAACCTTGGTCAAACTAAACGAGCACTCAAGCATCGTTTAAGGAACATCAAGACTACATTAAGAAGGCCATCATCTATTTATCGCAAAATATTGCTGTACCGAAGGCTATAGGCTCTATTTTTCTGAACCCATAATCATTCATAAATGTATAATATCATGCTTCGGCCTCGATTTAAGGAAGAATTTTTAGATAGTCAAAAACAAAAAAATTATTGTTATCGATCTTGCTGCTATACTATATTTTTCAAATATTTTAGAATCATTATTTTTTTCAATTTTCAATCAATTTAATGCTTTACATTACAACCAGGACATTTATCTTACCGAGGTTTTACGATTGTTAACGCTCAACGAAACGTATACAGGTTTTAATAAAAATTTTGCCATTTGTGATTTTAAACGTTTTAATTTTTTAAAATTTCTCGGTGCTGCCATCCAGTGTGGCAGAAACTAGACGTTCAAATTAACATGGCCAACGGTATCTCACCCATTGCGGTGGTCCTGAAAGAGTGGATACCACTTCTGGAGAATGCACTAGGTCTGTCATCGGGAAGACTGATTGTGCAGCTCATAGGAAATAAAAATAATAATTTTTTTCAAATTTATTTTTAAATTAATTTTCAATTTAATTTTTAATTTAGTATCTCAAAGGATTACTATCATAATTTTATATTTTTGGTGTAATTAACTCGATTAAAATCTGTTTATATAATATATAGTACCTCACGTAACTCAAACTATATTCATGTAGATAACGAAGATTTATGTTTAAAGTATTAACCCTTTGATGAGGAATTTCCTTGAAATGTATTTTTTATACTTTTTTTTATTATTTTGTATCACTTTAAGTCAAAGTTAGAAAAAAATATAATGTTTATTATTTGAATAATTTATGGTAAATTTATTCAAATTTATGGTTATCATATGAATAATTTACGGTTATGGCACGAAACACCCGTGTCTTTCTGTGTGAAAGGTGAAGTCTTCCAAACACGACTCACTTCCAAACTATGATTCTTTTCTTCCAATTTGCACTTACTTGCAGTACTTTAGATCTAAGAGATACAGTTAATAATCATTGAAATTTCTTTAATTTATAACATCAACTATTGACAAGTTTTTGAATATCAATGAAACAAATTGAAACTAAGTTTTTCGAATTTTTTATTTTAAAACAAATAAAATTCTGATAATCCAACAGATTTTTAGTAACCATTAAACCATCCTTTAAAATTGAAAAACACCAAAATTTAATTTTGCTTGTAATTAGGCCCGCAAGAAAATATATATAAAAGGATTATCCCATCAAATATAAAATATGCAATCTCATTTTTGGACTATAAGCTATAAGAAAAATGAAAAAGCTATGTAAGAGAAAAACTCTCTCAAAACTTCGTTTATAATGACTTTTTTCTTAGAATATCGAAACTTTAAAAATTGCAGTTTGCGTTGAAGAAAAAATTAGTAAGGAGTTAAACTTACAATATAAACGATAAATACTTGAACAATTGAAAAAAAAAATCAAACAGATATAAATGTGACTGTAAAGGAAATTACTATTAAATATATTCAAGCATTCGAGTACAAATATTAATAATTTTGCTTAACTTTCATTATATCTTTACATTATTTTCTTTCTATACATATGTATCGTGTTTTCGATGCTTTTCTGTATTGCTGTACTGTGTTTTGTTTATGTAATGTTCGAGTACTTTTGTAAATATATGTTTGTATTAATTTTCATAAGTAAGTATACAAACACTTGAGCCACTGATGATCAAATAAATATGTATAAAGTATGAATTGTGTAAATGAATGTATGTTATTGAAACTTCTAGGCGTTGAAATGTCATGAAGTTTTGAGATAAATATGTTTATTCACTTTGTTTAACTTATTATAAATAAAAGTACATCGATGAAATGCTGTCTTCATTAAAAACTTGATTGTAGAAAAAAAGCACTACGAAATCGTTTAATTTAAAATCCGAAATACTTTCTTCATGAAAAAAGGAAAAAAAAAGAAATGGAATTAAATTTTTGAAAGCATTCCTACAACAACTATTTTTTTCCTGTTGAAATAAATACAATCAAGTATGAAATTGTTAGTACAAATTTTCTAAACCAGTTTAAAGAAGTGTTTTGAAATTTGAATGCGCAAACAAATAAACATTTTCCACAAAAATAGCGTTTTATCAAAGCGCTTTTTAGTACAAACGACAACATTGGTTACCTGACGACAAGAACTTGATAAAAGACAGAACGTTTTGAGTTTAATAGAGAGCTATTAATCACGAGATAAACGCCTGCGTTCTGAATTGTATTGAATTGAATTGAATGTGGAGTTGAATATCACAAGCTCCAGAAAATGACATACTACGCCAAAAAAGCGATTTTTAAAAACAAATAAAAAGGCAACAAGTATAGTACAAATTATTTAAAATACATACATTGTTAAAAGCAGAACACAACACCGAAATGCATTCTAAACTGGATAAAATCATATAAAAGTGTAAACATGTCAAAACTACATAAAACAGGTTAAACTTATGCGTAGGTAATAAAATACAAAGCGAATAAACTCAGGGTTATACACAATATAAAATACCAATCGCGAGTAAAAATGTTAGGGTGATGTGCTTTATCCCAACAAATCTCTTATCTTTTATCGGTAGCTCGATTTCATGCATAAGACGATACTGGTTAAAACATGGGCAAACTATTAAGATGTGATGAATTGTTAGTTAAACATTGCATGTGCTGCTCTAGAGAGAAGGTTCTTCAAACAGCAAATGAAGGTGAGTCAATCGGGTATGGCCAATTCGAAGTCTAGTTAGCTTAACGTCAGCACTACACAAGCGCAATACTGGTAAGGGGTCCAAACTAAATTTAGTAGTGTGTAATTTATTAAAAAGTAGGTTTTCTCACTGTTATAGTTAGAAAGATATTATAAGCTGATGAACATGTACTTTTAAATATGAGAAAGGAATCGACAGAGATAGGAGTTTTGCTATTGTGTCGGCTAAGCCCTTGCCAGGGGTTCTAGCATGAACTTGGAATTCATCAAAACCAAATGCCGAATCCGTCCTCATTAAATTAAGGTGAAATAACAGATACTGAATTAAACATAAAATAGGATGAGTTTCAGATTTAAAATTTTCCAGCTGGCCCAAGACGCTCATACTGTCTGAATAAATGAAATACTTCGGTGTCGGCCTTGATGATAAGTCGTAATGCTAAAAGAATAGCAACAGCTTCAGCAGTGAAAACTGAACAAATATCAGAAATTTTGTTGCGGTACTTTGCATCAGTAACGATGACACTACAATCAACATGTCCAGTACATTTTGAGTCATCTGTATAAATCGGGACATAATGAGAAACCTGACGACGATGAGAAAGGAAAAGTCATTGAAATAGGATTGGTGATACGAGAAATGTATTAGATATATCAAATAGAGAATGAGAGCGATATGGTAAAACAGTCCAGGATGAAATAAATAGGTGATCTACCGATTGTTACGGTGAATCTAAAATAGAAAATGCTTGATTGTGTGAGCGCATACGAGCTATAAATGGGTGAACAGGAGAAGGTCGAGCATCATATAGACGCATTGAATTTATTGGAGTAACTCCACGCTGTAAGACTGAAAACATAATGCTATAGTAATGTGTCAAGGACAGTTGCATTCTGAGTAAATCTAATGGTAGCTGGTGACCGATAACATGCGTACTTTTCACGAGTGAAATGCGAAATGCACCGCTACAAATGCGTAATGTAGTATGATGTACAGTATGAAGACGCTTTTATTGGAAAGCAGAAGCAGTTCCATATACTGTACATGCATAGTCAATTCGCGACAGTATACGCCCATGGAACATGGCGTATACTGTAGCGATGTGACGTATGCATCCCAACAAGGCTGTGCGATCCGCCTGCCCAAAACATTTTAGAAAGCACGCGTAACACACCCAAGCCTCTCTCGCATCTTTTCCTCAATTGCCAGATATGAAGAAGAAGAGTAAGCTTGTGATCGAAAATTACTTTCAGAAATTTTGTTTACATCACGATGGTTTTTTTTCCAGTTTCATTTACGTCACACTAGAGCTGCACAATGGGTTATTGGCGACGATCTGGGAAGCATCTCTGAGGATGATCCGAAGACATGCCATCACAATTTTGATCCTCTGCAGAGAGGGTGGCACCCCCGCTTCGGTAGCCCAACGACCCGCGCGCGAAATCGAGCACTTTACGGTCGCACAGTTTAACGAGGACCAGTACCGCACACCCTCGGTCCCTACGCAGACTGATCCAAGTGGATCAGTCCACTGCGGGACACATCACGATGGGTATAGTTTATTTATTTATTTCAAATGGCAGAGGTAATTGACATGAAAAAAGCAAAAACATAGGAACAAAACAAGAAAGTAAAAAGTCATTTCCTTAGGAGCGCTCTTGCTTCCCAATATCGCTCGGTAGACGACGACCCGCGGAGGGCCCTGCAGCACAGGATGTGGCTGCCATCCAAAACAGCTTGGCTCATGCATAGAGAACAATAGGGATCAGGTGCCAGCCCTAAACGAAACAGGTGCGCGGCAAGGCAGTCATGTCCGGTATGTAGTCGAAACTGAGCCACCGCTTCGCGGCGCGGCCAGTCTGGAATGGTGTTCTGTCGAAGATCTCTCCACACTTTGGTTTTTACCCTTTCTGACAATTGTTGGTGGAAATCCCCATGGATTTTTGATCTAATAATCCTTTTTAAAGCTGAAAAGGGGACTGGGCTACTAAGAGCCTGGAGAATTCTTGTGCCTCTCTTTGCCAAAACATCAGCCCTCTCATTTCCTGCAATATCACAATGCCCGGGAATCCATTGTAGGGCTACAGCTTTGCCAAAATGGTGGAGTTTGCGTATCGCATCCTGACATTTTAGAACGTCGCAATTGGAAGGGCAATGCATAGATTCAATCGAGCAAAGCGCCGCCTTCGAGTCTGAAAGGATAACCACATTTGAAAAAGACTCAATAAAACAAAAAAGCTGTTCAAGAGCAATACGGATGGGTATAGTGATGATATGAATATGAATGACTGGATCAATTTGAGGAATATGCTGCCGACAAAACTATATAAATGAATTTTCGGACAATTTTTTCCCACAACTTTATAATTATATTCGACACTCGATTACTCTCATGTCAGATCCTGAGCATGATATGTAAATATCTTTAACATGGAGTGAGCTAAACATTTTAGGTGGCAGAACGTTTAAGATTAGAGAAACATGAACTGCAAAAAAAGTATGACACTCAGATTACTACCTTGTGAAACACCTTCAGATTGGATGTAGAGGTTAGAAAATGTATTGGCCAGTTTGACATGAAAATATAGCTGACTCAAAAAGTTATTGATGATTATAGGTAAGTGACCATCGTAGGCCTACGTCAAACAACACTATTCCAACAACAGAATACCGTATCGCCATGTTTGATGGTACGTCTTCTCAATATCAAAGAAGATAGAGATGAAATGGTTACGTTGGACAAAGGCATTAGGAATTTGTGATTCTAAAGCAACAATGCTATCCATAGTCGACCTGCCCTTGCAAAAACCACTTTGAAAGTCATGAATGAGTTTTTTCTCCTCCAGAGAGTAAACCAAGCGAGAGTTGATCATACGTTCAAATACCTTGCTGAGGAAGCTGCTAATCAGAGCTATTGGGAGAAAAGTAATTGGTTCTGTCGGACCCTTTCCAGGCTTTAAAATTGATATCACAAGAGCCAGCAGTCAACTTAAACTAAAAAGTTTAAAACTTGATTTAAAAAGTAACAGCCAATTAATTATGCAATGATGCAGAAGACAAATGGCGAAATATGTGATATCAGACACCATCAAGGTCGGAGCTCGTATTGGTAACTTTTGACAGAGCTCACTGCAATTCCTGAAAAGCTAAATTAAGTTATGTTTGAACTGCCGTTAAATATCAAAATGTAGTGCTCAGGCTTCAACTCTACGCTTGTGAGCTATGATGTAGCTATCAAGGCTGGTAAGGCAGCGAAAGTTTCCCCCAAGATGTTACTCACATCTACAGGGCCAGTGTACGTAGTAGAAGACATAACGGGTGGCGTGATTCCAAGTGTTTACGTAAAGAAGGTTGGTTAGTTAAAGTTTATTGGCACAAGAGCCAGAAATGGCTATACTGCGCCAGTCACTAGAACTAAAGAAGGTACATCCCATATATATATATAAATATATGAAGAGAAGTCTCCATACAATTGAATAGATAGTTGTTAATTCAGTTCTCCAGTCAACCAGAATGTGCGACTTCTGTTGAGTTTTTGTTAAGAAAATAAGTTTTGGATTTTTGATTTCAAAATATCGAAAATAATTAAGTTATCCAAGATTTTTATTTCGATATTATTTGTTCTTTCTCAACATCTTATCGTTATATTATAAACTGCAAGAATTCAGCTGATAAAAATAGAGGATGAAATGAGAGAGGTTTGTGACAAAGATATTTTCTCATATAGTATTATAATCAAAATTTCTAGAAGAGCCTAAAAATGTATTCCAGAACCTAAAGGTAGTTTAGGCTATTGCTAATCGGGATTTTATTTTTTGCTCCTTCCATTTTAAATATTGAGGTTTGGATGTGAAGTTACTTGAATATATATATATATATATATATATATATATATATATATATATATATATATATATATATATATATATATATATATATATATATATATATATACACTACCGGTCAAAAGTTTGCGAAAATTTTGAAATCTACGAAAAAATGGTCTAAATTCAAATGTTCATAGAACTACGAAAAATCATTCAAATTGCATGAAAATTTGATATGTTCTAAAATGAATCCTCTACATTTAGTTACATATGATCAAATTGCAATACTTTGTTTTTTACGATCTGAATCCAGCTTTTCATCATGGGTTGTTTCTGTGGTGAAAAAAGTTGCTAAGTTCGAACACTTGCCAAACTTGCAAAAAAAATTTTTTGTACTTTCTGTTAATGGAAAATAGTTATTTGAACCGTTTTGTGTAAGCCCTCAAAATTTCAAATCGTTTCGATTTGTTTTGACGAAGTTATAGAATTTTGAAAAACATGTGTACTTCTCGATTTTTGAGCATTCCACATATGCAGACTTTTGGTCTATATCTCTTCTACCAAAGAGCTTTTTAATTTTAATGTTTTCTATATTTTCAAATAATTAATATTTATTATAAAACAAGTACTCTTATTCATTATTGTAACTATTATTGCTTATATTTATTGTTTATATTTATTGCTTATATATATTAGTTTTGTTGTGATATTTTTACTTCACATTAAATTAAAATAAAAAGTTATAACAATAATTACATAAATAATTCTTCAAAAATAATATCAATAGTATAAAAAATTTGCATTTTTACTAAACTATTTTATTTACAACAGGTCAAATATTTAACATATTCTTATTCGTATTTTGTAATTAAATGAATTAACATTTAAATCTTAGATTCCTCGAACCATCCACCTTTTGCTTTTATTATAGCCTTACATATGCGTGGCATTCGATCTAACAAACCATTAATCACTTCAAGTGATATAGAGTTCCATTCCTGTTGTAAAATGTCCCATAACTGATTTCGATTCGAAATATCAGAGCATCGTTTGCAAGAACAAACAAATTTTCGATGAAATGTGACATTTATGAGATATTGTTTTAATTATATTCATAATAAATTCTTTGTAATTACAATAATGAATAAGAATATTTGTTTTATAATCAATATTAATTAGTTGAAAATATAGAAAACATTAAAATTAAAAGGTCCTTTGGTAGAAGATGTATAGACCAAAAGACCTCATATGTGGAATGCTCAAAAATCGAGAAAAGTGCACATGCTTTTCAAAAATCTATAACTTCGTCAAAAAAAAATCAAATCGATCTGAAATTTTTAGGGTTTACATAGAACGGTTGAAATAACTATTTTCTATTAACAGAAAGTATAAAAATTTTTTTTTGTAAGTTTGGCAAGTGTTCAAACTTAACAACTTTTTTCACCATAGAAACAACCCATGATGAAAAGCTGGATTCAGTTCGCAAAAAATAAAGTATTGCAATTTGATTATATGTAACTAAATGTAGAGGGTTCACTTTAGAACATATCAAATTTTCACGCAGTTTGAATGATTTTTCGCAGTACTATGAACATTTGAATTCAGACCATTTTTTCGTAGATTTCAAAATTTTCGCAAACTTTTGACCGGTAGTGTATATATATATATATATATATATATATATATATATATATATATATATATATATATATATATATATATATATATATATATATATATGAAATCACTGCTTAAATAATTTATAATAATAAATAATCTTGTAATTTTTAAGATAAATGTAAATAACTTCTTAAATTTCACCGTATTTTTTATTTTAAAATGGAAAAATATAACTAAGATTCATTATTGTTAAACATTTTGTTAAAATATTTTTAATCTGATGCAGATGCACAGACTCCCTAATAATTTAATCTTTTGGAAATTGTCTTCCATGTTTTTTATGCTTGTAACTCAGGTTTATATTACTCTGCTATAAGTGTAAGAATTTTGAAAAATCTAATATATATATATATATATATATATATATATATATATATATATATATATATATATATATATATATATATATGAGGAATCAAATTGCTTAGCCATGTCTCTAACATTATTCTTCAGTACTTTGAGTAACAGAAAAATATTTGACTCATTTTTCGATTTCACATTTTGGATATTTTTCATGTTCGAGAATGATTGGTATCTGTTAGTTAAGGTAGCTGGCGTGATAGATTGAAGGTAGGGTTTGATAGCATAGGATTCAAATGCGAAAATATTGCGCAAAATATTTGTTTAAGAAAAACCTACGAGGTTTTATTTTCAAGAATATTGAATGCTATAAAAATTCCTTCAAGTACATTAATAATACATGGAAAGTTGAGGATAAGCGGTCGAGGAAGGTTTTGCACTTTATCACGTATATTGAAACGTTATATTTTAATACGTATTATTGTAATTTGAATTAAAATTGTTGGATTAAATGTAATGTTTTACAGTCAACATTTCAGTAACTGCTGTAGGGCATAATGTTCAGTGCAAAAAATTAAGGAACAGCTTAAATTATTTTTGATCTAATGACCTTCACATTCTAGGATTCAATGTTAATGGTAATCTAAAATATACCTATTAATTGGTACAGACGATATTTTAAGCTATGAAATCAGACGCAAAAACGAATTTTCTCTAAATAAGCATACATTTTGTTCAAGGGATTTGGATTTCTAATACTCAACGTATAGGTGGTAGCCGGTATCTAAGAAATAAAATACCAATAGTTTGGTTAGTAGAGCTGTTCAAAATATGGACCCCTTAATGTTATTTTTTTGTATTTTGTTACATCCCGAGAATCTTTGTAACAAATCGAAGAATGTTTGAACACAATTATAAAATTCACTTATCCAAATTATAAAATTCATTTATTCATATATTCATTATTGAGACAAAGCAATTCAATGCAAAGAATAACTTTTAGCAAATATTCATTATTTTTTATTAATTTGCTCAAGAATTGTCGAAAAAATGTTGAATTGCGAGGTATACAAAATTTTGCATCATTAAGAACATAATTTTACATGGCAAGTGGAAGGAAGCTTATTTGTTGATGATCTTCATATTTCATGTAAAGCCTC
The DNA here is from genome assembly GCF_982258835.1 of Parasteatoda tepidariorum. Taxonomy (NCBI): domain Eukaryota; kingdom Metazoa; phylum Arthropoda; class Arachnida; order Araneae; family Theridiidae; genus Parasteatoda; species Parasteatoda tepidariorum. The sequence goes on along the minus strand of NC_141760.1, from coordinate 65,434,100 downwards.
TCACGTGCACTCTCTTGAAAGAAAGTAGCAACATTATATTACTAAATTAACGCAGTGGACAGAAACAAAGGGTTTTACTTTCTCAACGACTAAAACAACTCGTATTCATTTTTGTCGGCCAAGATGACTTCATCCAGAACCTGAACTTTATCTACATAGCATACTCATTCCGGTTTTAAATTAAACAAATTTCTAGGTTTAATTTTAGACTCCAAATTGACTTTCAAATCACAGGTTCAATATTTAAGAAAAGCTTGTTCTACAAAATTAAATTTAATTAAAGTTATAACAAATACTTCTTGGGGTGTCAGCATTAGTTCTATGTTAAAAATTTATAGTTGTATTATTCTTTCGAAACTAAATTATGGCTCTCCTAGGAAGTCTGCTCTCAGATATTTTGATACCCTTCACAACACTGGGGAAAGGGTTGCTACAGTAGCTTTTCCAATGTCTCCGATAAAGAGTTTAAACGTAATATCAGATGAACCCTCATTTTCTATTTGACGTAGCAAATTATCATTAAATTATTATTTTAACATTAAGAGTCATCTTCATTATCGTATATTTCGTAAAATTTTAAAGCAGGACTGTGATAGATTTTTTAATAATAAACTAATCTCAAACCAGACTTAAGAATGAAGAAACTTTTATCAGATCTAAACTTAGAAGATTTTGACGCTAATGAACAGAAAACTTTTTTGCCAGTGATTCAGGTTCTATTATTAAATAGTTTTAATAATATTTCAAAGGAAAAATCTGCAACATCAACAGATTTTTAACTCTCATCGAGAAGAATACTAAGACTTCAGTCCAATATACACTGACAGATCTGAAAGTGATGGTCACATACTGCAAGTGTTGTCGTCACCCCTGTTTCTTATATATCTAAAAAAATACATTCAAACTGCTCAGTATTCACTTTTGAATCTCATGGAATACTTTTAGTCCTACAATATACATCTACTCGAAAATTGATACAATGGTGTGCATATTTCAGATTTAAGGAGCTGTCTAGAAGCGCTGTAGAAGACAGACCTAAATCCACATACAGTTATAAATACAATTAAGCACATACATGTCAATTTAGATATCTGATAATTTCGATTTCAATGTCAATTTCTGTTGAATCTCTAGTAATGCAAACATTTTAGGTAATGAAACCGCTGACGAAATAGCTAAGTCAACACATAATTCATCAAGCAATCGACTAATTTACTCTGATACAAAAAAATTGATCGAAAATAGTTCGAGCAATGAAACAAATAGCAGATTGCACGCCATTAAAAATAATATACAGCTTTGCAAGAATCATAACATCTGTCGCATACTGGAAGTGCTTCTGAACCACTTGCGTATTGGTCATACACGAATAACCCACAAACCCATTTTTTTAACGCACCCACACATAGTGTTCCGATTGTAGAGAACTACTTACAGTAAAACATATTTTAACCCAGTGTGAAAAATTTAGACTTCAGAGACACTGCCACTTTGGTCATCTAACCTAGTTTTTGGCGAGGTATATTCAGAACTGGCTCTTGCATCAATAAATCCAAACTTACTGACTAACTTTAGTAAATATCTATTATTTTTTTCTTTCTTATTAGTTGAAAATATTTTGAAATACAAAGTATAGTTTTTTTTTAAAAATAATTTTAAAGATTGTAGTTTTGCAAGACAAAATACAAAATTAGCCGAATCAATGCTTCTGAGAAATCAAATATTTTTTTTGAGTGTACAAGTTCTTCTAAAAGGACTATTCTCAGGAACTATTCGAAAATGCAATTAGCATTAAGGGATCCAAACTTTGGACCGCTCTCATGACCAAACTATTGAGGCCATATTTCTCAGATTGCGGCTAACCCCATAGAATTGAGGGTCATAAATTCAAATCCTTCATGAAAATAAGTTTAATCAGAGAAAGTATAAGTGCTTATGCCTAATTTTGAAGCTTAAAATATCATCTGCACTTATTAATTAGCACATTTAAGGTCACCCTTTCAACCCATTACTATTGAGTCTTAAAACATGAAAATCCTATCATTAGATCAGAGTTATTCAGGGTGGTAAGTTTTTCCGCACTGAACAGTGTATAACGAATTGATTGCGGAGTTTAGTGGCAGCAGAACTAAATTAAGACAGGGTGATTGGATTGGTTGGTTGATTAAAGTGTATTGGCACATGAGTCAGATATGGTTATACTGCTCCAGCCACTATGTTAAAAAAATTCTTTCTTCTTAAGGCAGAGAATATAATCCTACTGTTTTGACAAACTTAATAAGATTGTGATGTAAAGGGTCACCGATCAAGGATTTAAGGTCAGGGTAAAAGCTGCCAAAGAGTTTGTTCCTCGAATGTTGTGAATCGTTTGCAGTTGGTTAAAGCATGCTTAATAGTTACGTCGACTTGACGTAGAGAACAACGTGGTGCGGGATCAGCAGATAGTTAACGGGAATGGGTGTAACAGGAATGATCGATACGGAGTCTACTAATTATAACTTTGGATTTGCGATCAATGGATACTAATTTGTGGTTTTCACACCTCAATGTTAATTTTACATTTTGAGTATTTCGTTATATCTCAAATTTTTTTTTTAAGTGATTTGAAAATTGTTTGCACACAATTATAAAGGTCATTTTTCCAAAGAAAATTCCATGCAAAAAATAACCTTTATTAAATATTTATAATTTTTTATTGTTTTATTTAATAATGGTTGAAAAAAATTTTGAATTGTATGGTAGACAATTTTTTACATAATTTTAAGGGAATATAATTTTACAGCGCAAAAAAACTACATTCTTAGAAAAATAGGTTGAATGATCCTTCTGAAAATCTTTTTGAAATTGAATTTCAAAAAAGTCAGATAATTTAAATTCGATTTCTCAGAAATTATTCGACCGAGTTTGTTCAAATTCTGTATTTTGCCATGTAAAATTATTTTCTTTAAAATGAGGCAAAAACTGTATACCTTACAGCTCGAAATTTTTTCGACCATTATTAAATAAAATAATAATCATTTCATAAAGGTTATTTTTTGCATGAAATTTTCTTTGGACATATGACCTTCATAATTGTGTGCAACATTTTTCAATTCGCTTAAAAAATTGTGAGATATAGCGAAATACGCAAAAAGAAAATTTAATATTTAGAGGTCAAAACTTTGGACTAACTATTCTGACTCTTCTGACTAAACTATTGGAGCCATATTTTCCAGATTGCTGCTACCCCCTATATTTTGGGGGTCGAAAATCCTAATCCGTCGAAAAAAGGGTATGTTTATGAAGAGAAAGTGCATTTTTGTGTCTGATTTCGTAATTTCAAATATCGTCTGCGCATATTAATTAGCATATTTGAGGGTCATTAAAATTAAGTTCTAGAACGTGAAGATTCGATCATTAGATAAAAAGTTATTCAGAGTAGCCCGTTCTTTTTTGCACATTGCTTTTAAAAGTAATAAAAAATAATCAAACAAAAATTTATCAGATAAAAGTGTGAAAGTTACACAAAATAGCGTACATAGGTTTTAAGACTGCAAAGTAAACAAAATCAAATAAAAATAGTATATAATGTATATATAGTGTAAAATACCTCAACCACGTAGATATGAAAAAAAAAGTTAAAATAATGATGGATTTAATCTATCAAAACTTTCCACCTTAATGTTATGCAAACATGTAACTCTGAAAAATATAAAATGTTAAAAAAAAGATTTGAATTTTATCAGCATATAACCAACATTCCGTTAGACCTCAAAAGTCATGTTTCCCATGTTAAAAAAAGGAAGAACCTTCCGAGATAGTTTAATGGGGATTAGTTTGAACCATTTAACAATATTTAAAATTAGAGACTTAAATTTCAATTTTCTGATATAAACGTGAAGTAGGTAACCATTTGCAATATAGCATAATTTGAGCAGATGACCCTAATGTTTGAATATCTATTTGTATCTACAATTTATATTTACTCACCTCGGCTGATTCATTGCTGACCGCAGCATGAGTGCTATAAGACCTGTATTAAAGAGAATATTGCCAACCCAACTGTTGCTTATCTTACCTCGTGTCGGAAATTCAGAACATTCTAGTTTATACTACCGTAGATGCATGTACTTAAAATATAATACATTTAATTATATTTATGAATGACAGTTTTATAAAAATATAACAGTTAAATTTAATAATACGTTAAAATGAATATCTTACATTCAACCTTTTGTTTTTTCCAAGTATGATTGATCTTCCCAAGTGATAGTAAATGAGAACTAGAAAATAACTGCGGGCAAAACTATTTTTAAATTTTGTTAGATCTTAAAAATAACATTATGTTAATATTAAGCATTTTTATATTTGTTTAATATATTTATATGTTGCGGTGGTCAAATTCCTTCTAAACTAAATTTATAAAACCTAGGAGTAACAGAATAAAGCATAAACTTTACTTTTCCTTTAAGTGTCGAAGAAAGATCTTTTGGTAAATCTGGTAAAATTGCCAGGCAAGTAAAATACATATACTATGAAGTAACTGCGCCAACTAATGTTCCATAGGAAAAATACTTTAACGAGAACGGATTTAAATTTTGTATTCTACAAAATAGGCTGAATACAGTATTGAAACAGTATTAATGCGATTATTCAGTTCTCAAAGCAGTGACAGACTCTTAAGATTTTAAAACTGCAACAATTATTTTCTTAATAAAGTAATTCTACTGGGTAAACTGGATTTGGAAAGAAAAGCTTGCAAAGTTATTGGAGACGCTAAACAGAGATGAAGAAAACAATAAAATGCTACTTATCTAGTGTAATTCTTCTTTCCTGTTTTCACTCAAAAGAGTAGTTTCATGCAGTAGAGCTAAACTGCTGACACGCGATAATTTAAAAATACTTTTTTTTTACACCACCACCTAGCATTTCTCTATTTCATGCATAAACATATTGTTCTAACTGAATTAAGTATAATTATTAGATAAAGTATGTGTTTTTAATGTAAAATCTGTCACTGCATCCGTAACAGTGAGATCAAGATAATCGTTTATAATGCTAGCAACGAGAATATATTTTATAATATCTTGATTATAACCGTTTATACCGTTCTAACGAGATGAATGCTATGCTCGTTGAAAGATTATTCCATCTGTGAGCTTTTTATTTTGAACAGTTCAAAATGCGTGTTTAAAAAAATGGGTACTGATCAAAATGCGTCCTTAAGAAAATGGACACTGATCAAAATACGTGTTTAAGGAAATGGACACTGATCAAAATAAGTGTTTAAAAAATGGACACTGATCAAAATACGTGTTTAAGAAAATGAATACTGATCAAAATAAGTGTTTAAGAAAATGGACACTGATCAAAATAAGTGTTTAAGAAAATGGACACTGATCAAAATACGTGTTTAAGAAAATGAACGACGAAGTGAACAATATCGCATAAATCACGATATCATATTACAATTTACTGGAATCCAAAAGTTAATTTTTTTCAATTTTTATGTAGGAAGTTTCAAAAACTGAATCAAATACTATGTCCATTTTCCTAAACACGCACTTCAATCTGTGCTCATTTTCTTAAGCACGCATTTTGTGCTGTGCCCATTTTCCTAAACACGCATATTAAGCTACGTCCAATAAAAAAATATCTCCGACGATGTTATTTTATTCTAACTCTGTACAAAAATTTCAGTTTTTTTCAACAATTTCTGACATGAAAAACACTCGCATGATGTTTATATATTAATTTTCTTTTGTTTGCTTTGATATTTTTTTTATATTTGCCCCCCCCCTTTTTTTCTTAAATTCGTGTTTTGAAAAGGTTTTTTTTTGACAAAAATAATCATGTATCAAAGGGTTTAGAGTATCAGAAAATGAGTTTATGAGGAAATAAAGTCAATATAAACCATTTCAAAGAACACATCTCTTAAAATGATCTCCAGTTTTTTTGTTCGTGGTACACAGAATAATGAAGTTTTCCTCTAATGAAAAAAAAAAAAACAAACAGAAAAACAAAAATCAAACAAACAGTAAAAAACAAAGGAGCAAAGTAACTATCTCATAACAAAAACTTTCTCTTCTTAAAAAATATCGCAAAAGGGAGTGTACAATCAGTTCTTGCTAACATCCACCTCATTACTGGAAGCATCTTACACACTCTCTAATAAAAAAGAAAAAGATAACACTTGTAAGACGATATTGAAGAGAAAGAAAAACACGAAACTGAAGATTCCGGAGAAGAAAAAAACACACACAACACAAAGGAAGAAAGTCGATGTTGAGACTGAGGAATTGAATTTATTGCAGAATTCCAGTTCATTGCATCATATCTTTTTTTATTAAGTGTATCTTTATTTTAGAGAAATGTTTTCTCAAGTATTCTTCGAAAGCAAGAAAGCTCATCTGCTATTTGATTCCCGTACTGCGTCAACGAACATATTCTTTCTGATTCTATCTGAAGATGGTTTGAAATATGAAACTTTCAGAAAAAAGTGGGCCTCTCGAGCACGCGCTGGTGCCCGATATCGAAGGGATTTCTTTTATATTTTCTTATTTATTTTGGAATCATTTTGATTGAATACCCTTGTGATTCAGGAGTAAAGAATTTTATGTTTATCAAATAAAATGTAATTTATATAACTTCCATTGATGTGAATAAAGGAAATATAAATAAGTAGTAAAATATTTTTGAGATATTACATAAAGTTTTTCCAAAAATCACTTCCGACTCAGTAGCTTTTAAAGTTTCTAATTTATTAAAAATACAGTCAACTTATAATTTATATATTATTATTAATTATTATTTTATATACCAGTATACATTTAACATTGTATACTGGTATTTAAAAACTAGAAAGCAAATGTTAAAATTTTCTCTAATAGCGAAAAACATCACAACTTACTAGGTCTGTTATTATATATATATATACCGAAGAGCCATGACATTATGACCTCCATCTATAACAATGGGCTCCCCCAGGTTTTCATGGTTTCTTGCCTAGGAACAATGTTTTCATGGGGCACATTAGGACCTATAATCCTCATAGAACAATCCCTGACGTATGTAAGATACTTGAACATAGTTGCAGACCAAGTTCACACATTCATGGCAACAGTTTTTCCTGCGGGGGATGGTGTTTTCCAACAGGATAATGCACCATGTCATAAGGATCGAATCGTCATGGATTGGTTCGAGGAACATTTCAGTGACTTTCAAGTCATGTCTTGGCCCCCAAATTCACCTGGCCTTAATCCAATAGAGCATTTGTGGTCCTACTTGGAAAACCAAATTCGTGCTGCCAAGCTACCTCCTCTCAATGCGAGGGAATTGCATCACCAGTTGGTGACCGCTTGGTACCAGATATCTCAGACTACCTATCAGCACCTTGAGGAATCAATGCCACGGCGGGTGCTAGCAGTGGTTTGAGGGCTGAAGGTGGTCCTGCGTGTTATTAGCAAGATGGTCATAATGTAATGGCTCTCCGGTATATATATATATATATATATATATATATATATATACAGGGTGTCCCAAAAGGTCGTTTACAAACTTAACATGCTGGTCTGTCATATCATGATGAACAAGATTTACATAGGAACTTGTGTCCGAAAATTAAAACTGAGACCGCTAGAGGGCGATAAGTGCAGGTTTGGATGAGGAGAAAACAAATGATATCAATAGCGGTGTTAATATGATTTTTATTATAAAACATCATTACATCACAGCAAATGCTCAGAATTCCTTCCATTAGCCACAATGCGCGTTTCACAGCGTCGGCGCGTGGATTCACGAACCCGTTCAAATTGGCCAGGAGTGTCACGGACACGTGCTGGCGCTTCCGCGATCCTGGCGATAAGATTCATGTCCGATGTTACAAGTGTCTCGTACACTATGGACTTCATGTGTCCCCACAGGTAGAAATCTAGGGGAGTTAGGTAGGGGGATCGCGGCGGCCATGGGACTGGTCCGCCTCTACCGATCCAGCGATTAGGATAAATCCTATCGAGGTATTCTCGAACAGCGTAGCTAAAGTGGGCAGGCGCTCCATCATGCTGAAACCAGATGTTTCGGCGAGTAGCGGCTGGAACGTCACCCATCAAATCCGGCAAAACTCTTTCTAAAAAAATACGATAGGTATTTCCGTCGAGGCGTTCAGGTAGAAGGTAAGGGCCAATCAACATGTCACCGATAATACCAGCCCAAACGTTTACGCTGAAACGTTGTTGATGTGCATGGGCACGTGTACATCTTAGGTTTTCATGCGCCCATACGTGCATGTTGTGCAGGTTCACGACACCATCCCGTGTAAAGCAGGATTCATCAGAAAACAAAATCCATGATGGAAAATCTGGCTATGTGACCCGCTGTTGCAAATACCAGCTTGAGAATGCAATGCGTTTGAGATAATCGTCAGCGCACAATGCCTGTACTTTTTGGAAGTGGTAAGGGTGTTGCATGTCATCGTGCAGTATGCGCATTATGGTGGAACGAGTACACCCAAGACACGCTCGCCTTCTCGGAGACTTCTTTGCGGGTTGATGGCATACTCCTGTAGCACGGTTTCCTCTACGACAGGTGTGCGTGTAGCACGTTCTCGACCGATGTGGCTACGTGCTACGAAAGCACCTGATTCACATAATCTGCGGTGCAATCGCCCAAACAAAACTTGACTGACGTCTGTTTGGGAAGCGCTCAAGGTATGTCCGTATCGCGGCTCGTCCATTTCCATCAACGGCGCTGTTTAAGTAATGCATGTCGGCCATTTCTGCGTTACTAAACTCAGTCATCCTTCTCCTTCAACGTCCACGCCTGAAATGATTGTTTTTCCCACTCTCCCGTTTTCGTGCAATTGTCGCCCTCTAGCGGTCGCAGTTTTAATTTTCGGACACAAGTTCCTATGTAAATCTTGTTCATCATGATATGACAGACCAGCATGTTAAGTTTGTAAACGACCTTTTGGGACACCCTGTATAAAGCACTCTGTTTTGCGGATATAATCGTGTGGGCTGATGAAAAGATTGTATCTTTTTTTTTTTAAACTGTTGTCTGTTATTTTTTTACTTATTATTTACCCCTCCCCCTTTTTTTCCTATGTCTATTATTTTTCTTTGTTTTATTCCTCATTTTGCTTTCCCTATAAATATTTGGAAAAGAAATCTCGAGCTAAAAGCCGGTGAAAATTTCAGGCATATCTGCCCATTTAGGAAACTTTGTCACACTTTTTAGGGCATTAAGCAAAATTTTAATTATCAAAATTCATAGTACATTAAAAGTGTAAATTTATTTCCCATTTGAGAATTTCCCGCGACATCTTTGCTACATTTCTCTTTAAAAGTAATGTAAGAAACAGTCTGAGAACTTTCCTATTTTCAGATTACAATGTTTTTTTTTTTCAAATTCACGCAAAATTATTCTTTGCCTTTTTTGAAATGACAAAGTCTAACAACACGCAATCTTGTATACAAATATTTCACGCATTAAAAATGAATCTTTGTGTAGCAAGAGGTAAAAGCGCTTCAAATGCTACACATAAATAACAATGATTAAATTTAGACCAAATACCTCTTCATATTTTCTTCTTCCCAATCATCATTTCTTTAATGACCACTCAATAAGACAAGTCTCACTCCATTATTTCTTATCGATGACCTGTCTTTTTGTTCTAGGAATGTTATTTTTAATCAAAATATTTTATTGAGAAGATAAAAATGAAGATAGAGTTTGTAGCTTTCCAAGAATTCAATAGTGGTAAAATTATTCATTATATATTGGTCAACTTGCGAAATAGTTTTATAAAAGCCGCTTTTGCTGACCAGCTTCATCTCCTTTCAATTTTAAGGGTAACCATGCCAAATTCATAGCACAATTGTATTTAAATAATCTAATCTTTTAACTCCCCCTTCAATCCTAACATCTTAATTGGTTTTAAACAATATATTAACCAAAATTTTTCATCGTCTAGCTGTTGCCCGAAAGTAAGTACTTTAATTTGAATTTTAACTATTTTCAAGAGGTGTCCGTAATATTATTCTTGATGTACTGGATTTTATTGATAGTAATAAATTTATCAAGCAGCTATTAAATCATACAAACCACTATAAATATGAGATCGGGACATTTCAGCCTAATAGGTAGTTGAAGTATTTCAATTATTTCTATCTCTGTAGGGAGAGAAGACAGTAAACTGATCCCAATGTTGCACTACTTTTTCACGCACCTTAAGAATTATAATTTTAGTTTGGTATAATAAAAATAGACCTAATTAATTACTTAGTATCTAAGATTTTATTGCTATTAAATTGAAAAGTATTCTAAGTAAATACTTGTTGTATTACTAACTATTTAATATTAAGTACGAGTCAAAATTTGAGTATAGTTCGCTCACCAGGAGTTGGCACTTGGCCCCGCCTTCATCACGTGGTATCCGACTATACTATGCCACTATTTTTGGGAGAAAGATGTAGACAATCCTGAACAAGGTTACTATTTGGTGATCGTATGGCAAAAATTATTATTTCACAATGTTTATGTGCATATTTTTAACATTAAATATGTCATAAATTTGATATTTTTCTCTTTTGAGTGAATAGTTTATCATCTTTGAGACATTTTGCTGGAAAAACAGCAGTTTTTAAATTTAAAATATATTTAATTAGCTAGAGTAACGAAAAGTATAATGGCAGATGACAAAGCGTACTAAGAGATTGAAATAGAATTCCCTGTTTGCGTTTGGAGACCATTAAGGGTTGTCTTAATTTCAAGCACGGGGACGTTTCTCCTCTTACTCCCGCGCTGCAATGAACTCTTCATCCGAGGAGGTGGAACCAAGCGCTAACTCCTGGTGAACGAACTATAACAGTTATTGGTTCGTTTCAAGTAGTTTATTTATTTTTTAAATGAACTGCATTTTTGATAAACTGCATTAAGGTGTGAATAGCCATTTCGAAATTTTTAGTCTGTTTTTTACAATTTCTTATTCTCCACATACATTTAAATATTTGAAGGGGAAGTGCTTTGGTAGTCATACATTAGTCACATAGGAAAGTTAAAAATATATTAAGAAAATATTAATTTAGTTGGTACTTGAGGCTGCTATTGCTGCCGACAAGATTATCGTTATAAACAGGTTTTATACAATCTAATAAGCACTTTTAAACGTCGCTAACTGCATCATTTCCATACTTTCAGTTTTCTTGAAAACTTAGTCTCAAAATGTTTAAAACAATTTAAAAATATGTAATTCATTATCCATAAATAGTTTTATTTAATATAATGCGATATTTGTGATGGTTATATCGACTGAAATAATTAAAATATAAATACTTTGACCATGAACTGTTAGAAAAGTTTTTCTTTCAAATTTAAAAAATGATAGAGATTTTTTCGAAAACTTGGGAGCAAAATTTCTATGAATAAAAACTTAACATAGAAATGATGTCTATAAACACATTAACAACAGCTTTATTAGTCTGGAAAAAAGAGAAAAAACAAAGACAATTTTGCTAATGTTTTTGAATTAAAAAAAAATCGTACATTTGAACAAATGTGTTCAAACGACGATTCTTAAATATTTAATTTTCATGATGCTAAGTCATAGCGGAGCATTTTAAATTGTGGTATTTTTTGCTGTTTTAGTCAAGAATGGCTATAACATATCATGGAATGATATCTGTAGACTACTATTTGAAATAACTTCAGACATTTTACGTTTGAATTGTGCGGGCGCAATCATGGAATTATATTTTTGCAAATCGTAGGGTGAGTGAGCGAGTAATGTAAATTTTGGAGCAAGAGTTATGTCTTGGCTATAACATACCTAAAACTTGGTGCAAATCATGAGGAATCGTGAACAATAAATTACTTAATAAATCTAAAGTAAGTTACTTAAATCTAAAATAAAACAATAAGCAAGGGTACATCGCGTACATAAGTAATTCAGCAACTTTAAACGTTGCTAGTTCAGGAGCAAAGAAAAGATAGTTGGACAATGGAAAAGTGCTAGATAATCTATAAAGAGTACCCAACTTTCGTGATCGATGCTGCTTAATTAGTAAAACTAATTTTCTAAGCTACTATAAGTTGTTCAAGTTCCTCAGGTGCTTGAAACGTCTTACGAAACTCGGAAAGTAGAATAGGATGATCTGAGGCAATCTGCACTTGAAGCAACTATTGCGTAAATGCATTTAGGGTGGCTGCTGGAATCTAATCTGTATGTGGGTTCGAACAACAGCCTTACACATACTAAACTGAGGAATGGAATCCAAAGTTTCTGAGGTAAAGAAAAAAAAATCTTGCTGCGTATTTCAAATTAGCGTGTGTAAGAATAACGATGATATTAATCCGAATACAAAATACTAAAAAGGGGAAGTATTTGCAAAAGAAAAATTTGAGACCAGTATTCTAAACGAACTTTTGAAAGAGAATTCTCGTGAAACTGTAAGAAGGAAGGACATTTTATAGCAGTTATTTATTTTAGAGTATAAGCTTTTATGTAAAAGAAATATAACACTAAAACAAACAAGCCCTTTTTACAACGATGCAGCACCAAATTTACCTAGATTATAATGCCCTAGATGACAAATTCATGAAGCTATTTGTGATTTAAAGTGTAAATAAAATGATCAGGAAACAAAATCTCAATAATATAGTTAAAAAAATATGTGAGAAAATATGGCTATACAATTTGACACAACTCTGAAACTCAGATCATTTCCTCCCTTTTTAATAAATTAGGTAAAAGTAAGTAAAATAAAAGACATATTTTTCATAGTTTTACGTCAAAGAATTCTGGTTATTCTGCAAGGGGTTAAGAGAAAGCGTTCTATAAAACTGTTCTACCTCTAAAAATTCTTTTATGCTTATAAGACTTAAATCTGAATGCCAATTTTGATCATAAAGCTCTTACATACTAGGTTGGGTTATATGGCCAATGCTTTTTTTTCATATAAGCAGTAAATTCCTGCGTGCGAAGTTGCAGAGTAAAACGATGTGGGTAAATTAACAAAACAATTAATAATTTCACCTTTGCTTAGGAGAAAAACTCATTTCATTTGATTAATGATTTAGAGCAATTAAAAAAATATATCACTTTAAGAAAAAAATAAATTTCAATATTGAAATTTCCCAACTTTTTTTTAAAATTAGAGATGAAAAATCTTGTATGTATTTGATAATATAATATTCCCAAGAAAATAAGCTCAAAATCTGCAGGGTAATGTTTTTCATACTTTCTTTTTTTAAATATCTTCAATATAAACTATGCTTTTGATAATGCTTTCTAGCAGAAAATGTCGACACGTTTAAGTTATCGACAATATGTGAAATGCCGATACGTTAAAATGTAAAGTGTCGACAGGTTAACATCAATATGTTACTTATTAAAAAGTAAAGCAATAGCACTACAGCCAGTTGCCACCTAAAAGGGGTCTTAGAAGTCAAGCCTCCGCAATGTTCACATTAACGACATAAAGGTGACAATATGGTTGGTATTGTGCACTAGTCATTTACTTCACAAACAATCTGGTATGTGTTGATCCCCATATACTACAAATATCAGATGATACATGAAGCTATAAGAGGATACATAACATCGATCTTTTTCAATGAAGATTCACTGCCTGAACCACTTCACCATTACGGCTCATAATTGTATATAATTTCATAAAAATCTTTTTTAAATGAATTGATTTTCTGCAGCTTCAATATTTGATGACAATTAGGAAAGAATGCAGAGATTATCAGCACAAAAATATTAGAAAACTCTGCAGTGTTCAGTTAAAGTCAGAGATTTTACTATAGAAACAATACTAAAAAGTATGTCAGACACTAGAGTATATAGGTTAACTACGTAGGCAATATTGACTCACTCTGGAATTTATGACTACATAAATTACTAATACTTCTCTAACTTCTAATTCTTCTTTATATGAGTTTTTACGCATTCTTCAAGAGAATATGTAAAAATTCATTTGAGGAAGAATTTTTTTTAAATAGAGTACACTTCAAAATAATTATTTTATATTCCGTCAAGAGCCAATACAAAGCAGTTATTAAGTCTGCTATTTTTTGAGGAAACAAATTACCAACCAATTTTATGGTGAGAATACTGTAAAATAGCTTCACTTTGGTTGCTTCTCTGCAATTTTTTTTTTTCATTTGGAAATTTGAATAGACATTTTTTTATTCATAATTCAAACTTCACTTAAAAAAATTCGGTAATTTTTTTACTTATTAATGTAATTCAACATTAATTTGGTATTTTTTTAAAATAATTTCACTGAGAAAAAAGTATGGTCAAATATACTAGAATTTGCTAACATTTACCGTGTTTCTGGCTCTATGGGAGCATCAAAAAGTGTGGTAATTTTTACAGAAACGCTTTAGTAGTAATTTTTGGTATATTTGTGAATTAAATGTGGTTCTGTCTCAACAACCTAAAAAGATTGTGAGGAAGTAACGAGTTCGAATCCCGTCGCAACCCTGGAAGTATCTATTGATATTTATTTATTCATTGCTACACCTGCATTTTCATACTTATGTGCTCATCACAAAGTTCATTTTGTAAGTCCTCGCCAAGTCATAGTACAGATAGCACAATAGTACGATACAGACGTATATCACAAACATATACTGTATCCTCGGATACGGTTGGTTTTGAACTCCTTACCTCCATACTACAATCGATGCATAATTGAAATGAATTTTCCTAATTTGAAAGATCTTTCTTCTTCCACTTGGCAAGTTTTTATAATAAGCCATACTTTGTAATGCGCACTCAAGTTTTCATATGAAAATATAACTACAAGTAAATACTTAGAGTAGTATTGTTCTTAAACCATTCGTTTTTCAGGAGTCTAGCAGTTCATATTTTTTAAATTCAGGTAGCTGGTACGAATTCTACAGTAATTCTGGATGTGTAATAATAAATACATTTGATTTGTATGCATATACAGGTTCATGTGCTTAATACAAAGAATAGATTGTCTCTTATCAATTGAAGAGCAGATGAAAAAGATGAAAAAGTGAAAGACAAAAATGAAAAAGATGGTACGACTCGCTATCCCTTTACTTCAGAATTGCTGTTGTTGCCGTCGGCCATTAAGGCACTGATTGTAGGATTTTCTTTTTTCCCTGTTACTTTCTATGCTACAGAAATGTTCTCAGCTAAACAGAAGAAAAGGTCAAATATAAGACAATAAGAATTGGTCAATAAGAATTTTCAATAAATAGGTATTAGTAAAAGTGCACCATATTGAAAACAACGAAAGTAAAAGTCTCTGTTTTTTAATCGTCTAAATAAAAAATAATTTTGTTTAATTTTTTAACAAAAATTTTAAGGAATCGTTGAAAAAAATTTCTTATGCAAAGAGGGCGGAGAGTTAAGAAATAGGGTGAATCTGTATACTAGAGAAATAAAGAAAATTGGGAGAGGGTTTAAATAACACTAGTCCATTTCAGTTTTCGGGGAACTGTTATATATCTTACAAAAAATAAAAAAAAGATAAGCTCTCTGGAGACAATATTCGATGACATCAGACATGACTGGCACTGGCAAAATTTACTATATATATATATATATATATATATATATATATATATATATATATATATATATATATATATATATATATATATATATATATATATAGTTAAGATCAGCTTAAATTAGTGTCTTATTATAATTTCCCAAAAAATCTTGTTAGGCTTTACTTCATTCAACAACGTTATAAAAAATATGTAGAAAAGTAATTTGAACTATAGTAATTTAAAACAACAATTTAGAGAGCCTAGTATAGTGGAAGTAATTAAAACACCACGAGTCTCATAAACATACTTGGAGATAAGACCCGGGTGAAAATAATAACATTTAAAAAGCCAGAAGGAAAGGGAAGTAGAAGTAGGCAGCACAAGACTACGCAGAACAGTTTCATCGAATTGGTCTAACTAGTGGAAACTGACTAAGACTACCTTGGACGGTAATGCTTAGAGAGATGATATGAAAATTATCTATTATAAAACCATTTCTGCAACAATTAGTTTATTATTTTTATTTTTAATGTATTTTTTTGGAATTGACGTAAAAACATAATGTTTAGAGTAATAGTTTGAAAGTGGCTCCGAAGTAAAAATGTTATTAAAGATGATGCAACAAAGTTCCATAGCAATTTTCTTTTAACTTTACTTATTTCGTAAGAAAAAAAATATTTAATGCATTGTTTGAGAAAAAGCGGAATTAATGAAGTTTCATGTTAAATAAAGATCAGTTTCATGCTATAAACCTCATTTATTGTGTTAACTGTTAATATAGCGTAAAGATTTGTAATGAAGTGGAATGCATATTTCCAAGTTTCTTAAAAAAGTTTTACACAAGTATTTGTTCATGTAGATAATAATTAAAATACTTTCGCAGATAAATATGTGTTTTGCAAGCTAGTTTAATCAGGATATCCCGATAATTATCTAATAGTAATTAAAAAATGATACTTGACTCAACAGTTTTAATATTTCGCTCATAGGCTGCAATAGCGGCACAGCTCAAAAAATGATGTTTTGAGATAAGTGCGTTTAAAATTTTCATTGATAAGGAAAATCCATAAAAAATGCTTTCTTTTGCTTAAATGAATATTACCTTCAAGTTGAATTATGAGTTGTACAATCATGCTGCTGAAAAGAATTTGTATTTTCATATTTACGCCTGTTCTTAGTCCAAAACTCGTGTTTTTTGAGTTGTGCCACTATTACAGTTCATGAGCGATTTGTCCATATACTAATATAGGATCTAGAATTAATATTGCATAAAAAGATTTTACGAATTAAGGTATAAATTGCAATTTAATGCGAAATTCTTTTATAAAAATGTTTGAAAAAAACATGTTTTAACAAAAAAAGCGACAAAAAAATTAAAAAGAAAGAATCATGATGCGTTTTTTCTTAGCCATGTTTGCAATATACTAATTATAAATTAGAAACTTGAATATAATGCGGCAAAAAGTATTTTAACTATGTATATCTAACACAAAAAAATTTGGGTTTTACATAAAGAAAAAACCCACTGACTATTGAATATCCATTAATTCCCATTAAATAAGACTGAAGAAACACTGAATTTCAAACTGTAATAAAAAGATGTTTACATTTTTTTACCTATTATTTAAAGTATTTAATGCATTTTATATATAAAATAAACTCAAAGTTAGAAAAAGATCCTTGTAAAATTTTAACAGTTTTTAACAACAAATTATTTCAGAGGAGATCCAAAGAAAATTATGTTGTGTAAAAAATGTGCCAGTGATTATTCAATTTGCAACGATTATTCTAACATAATCTTTTCGAGAGCACATGATATTACAATTAAAAACAAAGAGAGAAAATTGATGTGCAAAACGAGATTGTTTATCAAACGGAAAAGAACATTTAAAAAAAAATATTTGATTCCATGAATTATAATTAGTGCATGCACGTTTTTTTTTTATCTCTCTTAGTTTATTTTTTTGTAAAATATTTATTTCACTTGGAAAAGCAAATAACAATGGGAGTAAATATTGCATGAAAAAATTCTTGAAGAGAGAAAGTGAAAAAGTGCTTAAAAAATCGTACTCATTAAAATGAGGGAATTACGAACAAAGAAATGAAATAGAAATCGAATTGAAGTGAAGAAAAAAGTGAAAAGATGGAAATGAAATGAGTTTCATCATCAAGAAGCTACTTGTCTCGGTCCACTGCGCTATGTATTTTTTCATTCGTTGAAAAATTAAAGATGGCGGAAATATCAAGTCTGAATGTGATGAAAATGACATGAGGTTAAACTCTTTATTTTTTTATTTTAAGTTTCATTTTATTTACTTATTTTCCATTAAAAATAAATATCTTTTAGTATTTTGTGGCTCTGTTTTTTTCTCCATTTCATTATTTTTATCTTGTATCTTTAAAATCTGCTTTATCATTTGACATTATTTTACGATTTCCTTTTTTAAAATATCTGTAGATAGGATTTTTAATAGTTCTAAATTACAAGCCATCTAGTAAGAGATTATATTTTTGTAAATGTAAATTTAAAATGACGGAGATATTTATTTTAATGATTTTAGAACCTGCAATAACAAGATCACAGAGATTGCTGTCTGTGTGTTTTCAGTCCTTGGGTGTATTTGATTTTCCGTGGACATGGCGCCACCACCAAAACTTGCAATACTGTATGTAACTTGTAAAACTTGTAAAAAGTTTCTGACAACTTCTTTAAAGAATTAATACAATTTGCATTTGAAGTAGGCTAAAAATGCAAAATGTTTTTTTTAGCTATTTACCTTTCTTTCTAAAATTCCTGACGAGATCAAATGATAATTGTCTTTTATTCAACTCAAAAAACAACAACTTGTACTACCCGATTATTCAACTTGTAATACATTCTAACGTTGTCCCCTCGAGAACAGATGATATTACAATTAAAAATGAGAAATTAATGCAGGAAGAAAAATAATTTATCTTCCGAGAATTTAAGCTCACAAAAAAAAACTTTACTTCGAGCATTTTAATTTGAGTGTGAATAGTTTTTCCTTTTAACATTTTTTTTATAAAATATTTCTTATGCTTAGAAACAAATAACAATAGGAGTAAATATTAAAAAAAACTCTTCAAGGAGTGAAAGTGAAAAAGTACTTAAAAAATCGTGCTCATTAAAATGAGAGAATTACGAACAAAGAAATGAAATAGAAATCAGACTTAAAAAAAAGCAAAAGATGGAAATGAAATGAGTTTCATCATTAAGAAGCTACTTGTCTCGGTCCACTGCATTTATATATATATTTTTTATTTCGTTGAAAAATTAAAGATAGTGGTAATACCAATGTTGAATGTGATGAAAATGACATAGGGTTAAAATCTTTATATTTTCCTGTTTCTTTTAGTTTTATATATTTTTTCTTACATTTTTAATTCTTCATGCCTTCTTTCTAAATTCATTTCTTCGTTTAATTTTATTTTATCCTTTATGCAGTGATAGTTTATTTTTAATGCATTCTCTTAAGTCCTCGCAGTCTGGAATTCTAATTGTTACAAAAACTTTTAATCTCGTCACAACGTTTTTATTTTCTCAAAATGAAACACTATTTTTTGTCAAAATATTACTTTTCAGTTGACAGCCATATTTATCTTGATTATTCAGTGATTCTTATAAGCGAAACAAAATAATACTTACAGCTTTGGTTAATTCTTTAAAGTATAAATACATTTTGCATTCAAAATAGGCTTGAAGTTTTAAAATTTTAACTGTTTTCAAGGTTATTCACCTTTTTTTCTAAATTTCCCGTAAGGTCATTAGAAAATTGTCTTGTTTGCAATGCAAAAAGATTTATAACACATACTACTGATTACACAATTTGTATTATATTCCATCATTGTTCTCTCAAGAGCAGACGATATTACAATTAAAAATGAGAAATTAACGCCCGTTAAAAAGTAATTTATCTTCAAAAAACTTACATTCGCAAAAAAAAAACTTGATTTCGAGAATTTTAATTCGAGTAGGAATTTTTTTCTCAGTTTATTTTTTATAAAATATGCTTAAAAAACAAGTAACAATTAGGGTTAATATTTCATGAAAAAATTCGTGAAGCGAAGTGAAAGTGAAAAAAGGCTTAAAAAATCGTACTTATTAAAACAAGAAAATTACGAACATACAAATGAAATAGAAATCGGATTATAGTAAAAAAAAAAAAAGAGTAAAAGATGGAAATGAAATGAGCTTCATCATCAAGAAGCTACTTGTCTCGGTCCACTGCGTTATGTATTTTTTCATTCGTTGAAAAATTAAAGATGGCGGAAATATCAGCGCTGAATGTGATGAAAATGACATAGGGTTCAACACTTTATCTTAAGTTTCGTTTTATTTATTTATTTTTTATTAAAAAAATGATAATTTTTAGTTCTTTACGTCTTTTTAAGTGATTTCTTCGTTTTTATATTTTAATCTCGGGTGCTTAAAATTGTTTTATCGTATGACAATATTTTTTTTCTAAATATTTAAGAGTTTCAATTATTCGGAACTGCAAAAAACTTAAGAGAGCGATATTAGTTTTGTTAAAATATTGTAACATCACATTCTAACATTTTCAGTTAACATATTTTTCCTTTTTTACTTACAGTAATATTTATCGTCTTTATATATCAAATAGAGAAGAAAAGAAAAATAATAATTTTCTTTTTGCATCTGAAACGAAAAACGTAGGGTGTATAACTTCTTAATGGCCTTAATTTTAATTTTTTATAATTTTGCAGCTTTATTCTTTCTTTAGTTTTATATTTGTGAATTTGTTTATAGTAAAAAGGATTAAAATTTTGATTAGTGGATTGATTATAGAGTTAAAATTTGCTTTTAAAACCAATCTTTATTTGCATTATCACCACGATCACTGCTTCGATTGAAATCAGAGCTCTCATATGAAACATTTCTGTAAAACTGAAGAGATTAAAACAAGAATCTCTGCTTAAATTAATTAAGTTCTAGTTCCAAAACATATAGCAAAGTTCCTCATCACGAAAACTCTGTGCTTTTTTCTAAAGTGATAAAATTTTTAGGGTATGATTATGCAGTACATACATCGTGTGGAGGGTAAATTATTCAGTGACCTCGGTTTCAGATGGGGTTCAATTACCTGTGCTTAAAATCGGATATCTAATCAAATTGAACTCTCTCTGATTGTGATTTAGTGATTTGGTTTTCTCTACTATACAATGCCCTCTGCAGTGCCAGAACCAGGAAGTACTTTAATTTGTTTACTTTCTTCAGTTCTGTAATGAAAAATTTCAGTAAAATGATATTTCAGCTTATAATTCTCCGTATTTGTTCAAAAACTTCAGAACATTAAATTTATAATTATTTGCAATTAAACATGATGCTCCCAATAAAAAATTTCAGTTAATTTTTATTAACAAATTTTTTTACAATTTAGCAATTTGGAAGTAAGAAAAATTTCGATCGCCCTTCAAATGTCTCTAGATATAAATTTAGAATTGTAGCAGTGAGTGAAGTATTGTAACATGTATTGTCAGCCACTAAGTACAGAAGGAGATTTGAGTATTTTAGGTATTTTGAAGGAGCTCGAAATTTTTATTTCAAAATTCTTTTGCAGACTATGGCAAGTTAATAAAAATGTAGCAAAAGTAAAAATCATATTACAATTAGCGCAGTTGATTAAATTTAGAATTTAATACTACTTGAAACCTGAGACTGAGTTCTGAGTCCGAAGAATTTTATTTCTAGGTCAACCGAGCCTGAAGAATTTTAATCCGAGATGCATAAGATCACTTAGTGCTCAAGTCCACCCGAGATACATGGGATCACTTAGCGCTCGATTCCACCTGAGATACATAAGATAACTTAGCGTATGAGTCGACCCGATTGCCAAATTTTGAGGTCTTGCTGAAAGGTTTAGCTAAAAATTGTCATCAATTTTTAGCTAAATAATAGTCATTTGACGATTAATGTTTGACTCGCAAAGCAAAATCATTAAATATAAATCGGAGATCGCTGTATTTCTTATGCCTTATAAATTTTGTCTTGTTTGTAATTAATAACTGAACTAAACATTAGTTTAAAAGTAGTAAAATGTTCATGGAAGTGCCTTTTTTCAGTAAACGACCTTAAGAGTGATTCATATCTATCACGGGAAAGTCTTAAAACTAACCGAAATATGGACTAATTCAAAACATGGATGTTTATTTTTTCGCAATAAATTATGAAATAAAAACCTTTTTCGAAATTTTTAAAAAAAATAATAGTTTAAAACACAAATATAAACGCACTAAAAATATAAGCAGACGTAATTGATTTTTTCTATGCACAAGTAAAAGTGATAAACTTTGGTGGACTGAAATAAAAAATAAAAAATACTTATATAATTCTCTGTACTCATTTGACTTAAAATGAAACTCGAGACAATATCTTTACGTTTTTAACAGTTTCAAGAATGTAACGCAAGAATGATTAAAACTTCCTCAAAAGTAAACTTCGAGTTGTTATTAAGTGCAAAGTTGTGTTTCTGGTCAAGTTTTAAGTAACAAGAGAGAGGGATTTGCGTTCTTTTTAATTTTCAATTTATATCAAGAAAATCTCGACACATTGAGATTTTACGAAGAGAATTTCACATTTTTATTTCTTAGCTAAATGAGTCTGACTCCGGATCTTTGGAAAAAAAATGTTTTTATTTTCCTTGTAGAAATATATGGTTAAACTTATTCCTTAAAAAAAATCAAACAGAAAGAAATTGAGTTGTTCTTCTCAATAGTATTTATATTATTTTCTAGAATATATTTTTAAAGTTGATTGGCAATTAGAATGGAAATCCATCATAAAAATAATTAAATAACACATTTCAATAATTTTTTATTAGATTTATAAGCACTAAAATTATTTTTTTTAATAGTCTAGTCCTTTCTTTTTGTTAGACTATCTAAAAAGTCATCTTCAGTTGGAAAAATCTACGCAGTTCTTAACAATTAGAAACTTTATTACGAATTTCAATCTTCGTAAAAAGATTATACTCGCTTGAGTAGGAATCTGTGATAAAAGAAATATAAAATGCATGACTGAAATTAAACTAAAAGCATGTATATTAGCCCAATTAGAAAAATAAAACTATATTAGCTTGAATAAGAAATATGTTAAACTCTTATGATATTTCTGAGTAAAATTTAACATTTATGTAAAAGAAAGTGCGCATTCGAAAATTTCCAAAATTTTCAAGGATTAAAACATTTGTTTTGAGGTAAAAATAAAAAAAAAGTTTTTTTTACTCGTTTAATTTTGTTTATAAGCTAATTACTGTCAAAGTTAGCATTTATGCTTGAATATTATTTGAAATATTTCAATTATTGTTTAAAAAATGGAAGGAAATATTTTAAATAAATGACAGTTTGTTAAAATTCAATTGCATGTGGAGTTTAACGTCACAAGGTCCAAGTGGGAAATTTCAGTTTAAAATTATTAGGACTGATATAAATCAGAATGTAAAATATAAAAATAAAATTATGACACATAAATAACGTAAAAGTTTTGAACTCTATCAAAAAACGGAATAAAGCGTGTGATGTTCAGTTGGCTCATGAGACATGGTTTGGCTATACCGCACCTAAAACTAGGTTGAAACCAAAAACTATATTAAAATCACTATAGCAGAGTTTTAACGTGGTGACTTAGACAATATTGAAACAGCTGGGTTAAAGCAGAAGCAACCAGTCTTCAATTTAGACAACTTTGTTAAGATAAGATGTTTAAGTATGTATGCTTGTGAGAAATATAAAGAACTTACATCTTAATGAGGTTCAAATCATAAAATATAAAGAACTTACATCTTAATGAGGTTCAAACCATGACGATATCTGCTCAATTCAAAGTTTGCTTCCAACTTGCATAGATCAAATTGGTAGACAGGTTCTGGGTTAGAATCAACCATTGCCATCAAGATGGTAGGGGGAGATTTTCGGGTCTTTCTTCTCCATGTTACGCAAATACAGGTTAGACATTTCACAAATTCTTCTAGGAGGAATGATTTTCTTAATGCTTAATCCAGAATTCCTTTCATCTTCTTGTGCCTTCGGTACAAAAATTACAAGGCTATGAGTTGGAACATTGATTAGTCACCGGCTTAGAGCCGAATATAAATTAAATTAAATAAATAAATAATATAAATTAAAGTAAATTACAGTAAATTAAATTTTCTTAACTTTTTTAAGACAGTGTTCAGCAGTCCTTGGGATAGTTTACTGAAACAAAAGTACTCTTTTATCTATGAAAAGATAATTCAGGGTAAAACAAGTAAGAAAGAAGTAATGTATAATACTTTTCTTATGTTAAAACATCCTTTTAACGATTTTATATTTTAAAAATAATATTTACTGCAATTACATAAACTTGATTTTTTTCTAGTTTTCATTCTCTCTTTTTTTCTATAGCTTAAACGCAATAACAGTTCAAAATATTTTAAAAATATATATTTTTTAAATATAAATTAAAAACAATGCATTTTTTTTCTTTTTAATCATAAAGTTACATTTTTCAACAAATCAAACTTTCAAAATTATTTTTGAGATGCATAGCCAATTCCTAGATAAACCTTAAATACCTTCCACAAAATGGAGATAAAATTGAAACATTAAGGGGACACGGGACCTTGAAATCATAAAATTTTCATAAAAATTTTTTTTGTTAAATATATAAAGATAGTCAGCCTGAATCACGTGTTGTTCAAATTTTTTCGATACGATGATTTTTTATGATTTTATAGCTATTTTTCTGAAAAGTGGGCGTGGCACTTTTGACGTTCCATAAGCTGTCTATTTGTTTACATTGTAGTTATCAAGCTTATTTTGATTTTTTTTTATGTTCAAATCAATATTTCTATAAAATATTTTTTAATTAGTATAGCATATAAATTAATTAATTAATATAGCATTAATAAATTAATTAATTAATATAGCATTAGTATATAAATTTTCTAGCATGTTATCGAAATTCTGCAATATGCTTTTCCTATGTCAATGTCAATAATTTTTTAATTTATCTGGTATCAAATATATTATTTGTTTTATTTAAATTATAGAGAATAATGTTTTTAGTGTAATTTTTATGCACACAAAAATAATCTTTTTTCTTTGTTTCAAGGTTACATATGACATTGATATGATGCATAACGAACAATATTTTTATGTA
Source organism: Parasteatoda tepidariorum (assembly GCF_982258835.1). Lineage (NCBI taxonomy): Eukaryota > Metazoa > Arthropoda > Arachnida > Araneae > Theridiidae > Parasteatoda > Parasteatoda tepidariorum. Next base: position 65,409,409 of record NC_141760.1, on the reverse strand, counting down.
AAAATCGTTTGTATTGGTAAAAATTTAGCATTTATTATATTAAGAATACATCGGAAGTTCTTTTTATATTTTAAGCATGATATTATAGCTATTACAGTGAGTTTTAGTTAATGTACACAAAAAAAGTAGTTTTTCTCCGTTAACTTTTTTTGCATAATTTACATCTATAATTTGTCCCTTGTGCCTGAATAATTGAAAATTTTGCCTGAAAATTTTTCATATGCTTCATATGACTGTTATAAAGACAATGTAGCATTGTTTTCACGAAATATTAATTATAAAGTTTTTTATACAACTTTAACTGTAGGAGGAAATGAAAATTTTCGAAAAAAAAGCGTCGGAACTAAAAAAAAATTTTTTTCTCAAAACCTTTTGAAGTGAAACAATAACTGATGCTAGAGAGTCTTTATATCATCATTATCTATCTATAGAAAAAATTTTAAATTATTTGGATGAAATTTCAGACACAAGGGACAATTTTTGTATTTTGTAAAATTTTCATATTTTATTAAATTTTTAAACAAATTTTGACCAAAATTGTTTTTACTTGGCCTATTTCCTAAAATATGCTAAAAAATAAATAAATTATGTTCATAATAGTAAAATTAAATTAAAAAACAAGTTTTCATAACTTTTCATTTGAAAGGTCCCGTGTCCCCACATTAACCATTTATCTCGATTCCAGCGAAATGGAATTACTAAAGCTTATCAAGAGGATCAATAAATAATTGCCTATAGAAGACTATCAACTATTCCTCAATCTAATGCAACATTTTCGCCAATCACAGAGCAATCTTAAGGGATTGAATTTCAGCAATACTCACTAGTAATGTATCTGAACGAAACCAATCGTCTTTGAGAGAGAATGGAAAACACTTTTATTCCTGGAGCTTTGGGAAGGGTGCGTGCTTAGAGCTCTATTTGAGAATTAATTACCAAGCCTCTTTCTGATGGTAACTTTTCTAATAAAATTCAGCATTTTTAAATAATTCTGAAGTTACAAATACTTGAAATTGATTTCATTTTAAATGTTTCCTAAAAAGGCACGAGATTTAAGTACAATTATACTTCATGATGAAAGTAATTGAATTGAATTTAATCTGTTTTGTACTGGCAAGAGTATATGATGAAAGTCAAAATTGGTATTGGGTTTGATGATGCTGCAAGTTTTCAAAAATTAAGAATTTATTTTGTTTTCTAAAAGGCGTATGTTCGAAATAGGATTATATCATAGTTATTGAGTTGAAATTAATTTATAAATATGTTGCTTAATTTTAATTCATAAAAACTACGATAATCCCTCGAAGTAATGACCATAAAAATTTGTTATATATTGAAGGTGAAAAAAGAATAATTGTTTTCCTTCTAAATATCGAGGTATTTTGGTAACGTGATAATTGCTTTAAACTGAACGTTTAGGATAATGACGTTTTAATTAAGTAATCTAAAGTTTATTGCTTTGAAAAAATGAAAGAAATTGAAGAAATGAAAGAAATTGAAGAAATGAAGGAAATTGAAGAAATGAAAGAATTATTAAAGAAATGTTTATTGTATAAAATGCATGGTTATCTCTGGAGCTTAATAGATCAATTAGTTTTACCAACCACAATAAATCAAAAAATGTCACTTCGATGTAAAGCCCTTATCTTAAAGCATTCGTAGTTCAGATTAAAAAAAAGGAGAAACTCAGAAATTATTACTTTCTGTTACAGTTAGAGGACAATTTGAAAAAAATACTGAAACAAAAACTGATTCAATTAAAGATTTAGCTATGGAATTTCAAATGTTATAGCTAAAATTTTATTACTCCCTTCGTTCAAAACCATAAAAAGAAAAATATTGTATGTAGGTTCTTATGGTTCTAAAGTGAAAAAAGAATAATACAACAACATTACATTTAGGTAATTAATAAGTATTGCAATATAAAACAGGAAAAAAATACATTTATACTATAAATAACTAAACTAAACCTTAACTAAAAATTGATTCAATGAAGCTTTTCCTATGAAAATCTTATGAAATGACTAAATTTTTTTTACTCTCCCGATACGAAACCATGGGAAGGAAAATAATAAATGCAGGTCCTAATTAAAGTAACAAAAAAGTATACTACTTAGATAGTCAATTTGTATTGCTTACCTATTGGCATTAGTTAAATTAGAAAAAAATGTGTTGGCGTTCAACTAGGAACTAAAGTATAATGGTAAGTTGTATAAAATATTTTATAATTATCTTTAAGTTTATAGCCGACGATATTCCGTAATAAATATTTTTGTTTCACAAGCTATAAATATTTTAAATAAATAAATAATTATGATAACTTTATTTGTTTTGTAAGGGTTTAGCTTTTGATACAGTTTTTTTGTTTAGAAAAATAATAGTTTATATAACATTTCTTAAAAAATTTCTGACTTATATCTCTTGCTTTAAAAGTACATTTAAAATTCATAAAAAAAGCAATAAAAACAAAGAAATGTTGATAAAAAAATATGACTTTCCGCGTAAACAAAATTGGAAGATCCGTTTGGTTTTTCTGTCGTATTTGCTTAAAACACAACCCATATTTACAAAGCATTTTTTATGCCGAATTTTAGGAAAGAATTCCCATGCTGCCAGAGCTCTCTTACAATTCAAACTATGACACTAGAACAATATTTTGATCTCATTTTATATCTTAAAATTCGTTGCTTATTTTGGAATATCACTGAATGCAAAGAAGATGAAAAATGAAACTGATAAAAATTCTTCTTGCAAGCCAAAAGTCATGTAGAGAATACGAAATTCCGGATTTTGGGAATTTCTTGCCATTTTAAGTTTTGTTTTAAGACTGAAGATTCCCCAAATGGTTCCTGTTATTTTGAGATTTAATTGGTTGTTGGCTATAAAAAGCTGTTATCACGTTTTCTTGTTTTCTTGATGTTATCTTTCTTACGTGAATTATGTGCAATTCTTACAACATTTATTATTTTCATACAATACTATATGCCAGTTTTTTTAAACTTTACACATATGCATAGCTGAAAATCATATGTAATATATATATATATATATATATATATATATATATATATATATATATATATATATATATATATATATATATATATATATATATATATATATATTACGTATGATTTTCATTGACGTCACTGACGTCAAAATTTTTATGTAAATATGTAACAAGAAGCGACAGGAGCAAATGTTTTTTTCACATTAAAATATGTATATAAAAAAATTGTAAATAGTGTCTCTAAAGTATATTAATTAATATCTCTTTTTCTTTCTCACATTTGTTTTTCTATGTTCATAATTTAAAAGCAATTCTCCTTAAGTGATTAATGCAAACTTCTGGGTACAAGGTCTAAATTGAGATTCATGTTCAATTACATATGGGGTGAGTTAAATGCTGTGTTTAATGTTACAAGATACATAGGACGAGAAGCTGCGCCAAACAGAATGTTAAAGCATATCAAAAGAAAAAAAAGGAACGCTACCGTTCTATTTTCATAAAATATATATACTTAATAAAACGGTTAATAGCAAGGCAGGTATGTTTAAAAGGTCGATAAAAAGTGTAATTACGTAAAATAGATGAAATAGGTAAAACTGAACATTGGTAATGAATAAAAGTGAATAAAATCAGATAAAAGTTACAAACAATATAAAATACCAATATTTCACAGAAATGCAAAAATGTTAGAATAAAGAGTTTGACCTAACAAATTCTTCATACTTGTAACAGTGCTACTAAAAAAGCTAAGACGATGCTCGTTAAAACAGGGACATATGGTTAAAATGTGATGTAGCGTAGGTAAAACGTTACAAAAAGTGTCGCATTGTAGGTTCTCCGAGCTAGAGATGAAGAGGGGTCAGTCTAGCGTGGCCGATTCTGAGACGACAGTTTTACATCTGAAATACATAGACGTGACTCGGTAAACTAAATAAAATGACAAATCTTTTTTGGGAAGTGTGATTAACAAATGATTAATGAAGCATAAACTTGGATGAGTGTAGCTAAAAATTTTTAAACAGGTTCAAAATGCTCATACTACTGCTACTTATTTTGTTACTTCAGAATGTCTTTGTAAGACTTTCGTGTGAAGCACAAAAATATCTGCTGCTATATCAATAGGATGGCAACAACTTCAGCGGTGAAGGCGAGTCAAATATCTCGGATTTTGTAACTATAAGTACCATCAGCGATGATGATACCACAACCTACGTATCTAGCAGATTTTGAAAGATCATGTGATGTAATCAACATGCTAGATTCAAGTACAAGCTCAGGACGTTAGGTTAGTTCTATAGGACGATAGTTAGCAGGATATTTAGGGTCCTTACCTGGTTTTGATCTTTCCCTAACCAATTTGCTGAAAAAGAAAATGCAAAAAATCAACATATTTTTTTATTTTATTAATAAACACAAGGAACTAAAACAAAACATAATACACAAGTTCTAAGTTGAAATTTAAATTTTTTTTTGTGTGAAAAATATTTCATTTACCAACAGTTTACCATACCAAATTATCTCGGGCAAATGAAAAAAATTAAATATTAGTCTTTGTATATGTTCACATCTTCATTATCTGAAAAATAATCTGCATTACTTTCACTTTCGCTAGCGAGTGCCATTTGTTTACTCTTTATTCTATGTAAATTCATCAACCATCGTATATACAATTGCACAAAACACGTGTGCAGTTCCATAAACAGCAAAACTCCCAAACAAAAATTAACAAACTTAAAAGCAGACAAAAATTAACAGCAGATTATCATTATTTTTTATTTTGCTTCTCGTCGAGTAAAAAGCTACAACAAAACGTATTGACAAATTCTGCTATGCCCGAGTTTACTCGGGATAATAAATGTTTGCAATATATACATACCCGAGTTAATTCGGGATAATCAGGAAAGCGGTTAATATGGGTATCACACTTGCTTCACGCCAACCAGGCGGGTATGTTTGTTTCGTCCATGCTTCCTTAAATAGAACGAGAACAGTGACAATGACGTCCCATCTAGGAGGCGGAGTACGTGCTACGTGATACCGTCAGGACCGGGGCTTGTATTTTTTGACCAATAAAGTACTCGCTGTAATTCTACAAAATTAAAATAACTCTCATAGAGGTAGAGACAGCACGTATCAAAGCTGATGTTATTCCGTCCGTTTTTATGTTTATGATGCTTAAATGGTGAACTGTAACTCTCTGGACTAGAGACAGCAGCAAATGCCTCACCAAGCATATTTCAGACATCAACAGGTGAAGAGTAAATGGTAAATTTTTTTCTCTACCGGAAGGTGAAATTCATGGTATATGTCGTTAGCTCCTTTGACACTCGACCAAACTTGTCTGGGAGAAGTCGAAGATGTTATAAACGAGACATAACGGGACCAAAAATCTCTTTGACTATTGCGTCTGACTTTTAATGCTATTGCTTCAGCCCGTTTAAAGGCTGAAAGGTTGACAGTGTTAGGGTAACGGTGGGAGATGTTTCACAAGCGTCTTTGCTCTTTATAAACAGTATTGCATTTCGCACTCAAGCACGGGTGGCAGGGAAGCAAACTTGACGACTTGGGTATACTATATTCTGCCTCTTGGATAACTATGGATTTCATACTCTAAATGCTGCTGTTATGTGCTACTATATTATTTGTGGCATGACAAATAAAGAACAAAGTTGAGGGTCTTTTTTAATGGAAACTGTAGCAGAGTGTGGAATTATGAGAGGAAAGAGATCGCTGTTATTGAAATCACTCACATTAAAATTTAGGAAAGACAAGAGAACTAGCAAACATAATGCTAAATCAGTGGAGTGAGAAGTTCTAAAAGATGTATGAAAGAGAGTTTTTTCGTCTGGAAAACAAATTATAGTTCATGATATGTAGTTCAATTTCACGCACCTGTTCATTGCAGGTGAAACTGCTTTGACTATTTTAATCTCTGAGCAAAAAAGTCCAAAGTAACCTTTTTGTTTTCGGTGGAAGAGAAAAACCCTCACTTAACGATCAAAAAAATTTTCTCACACTGCGCATTTATTATTATTAAAGATCTCTATATATATTATTAAAGATCTCTTACACGGCGACAAAAAAAGCCTCATTTCAACTCCCCGAATGGCAACGCTGAAAAATCGACCAATGATTGCCGCTAAAAATGTCACATGCCAAATCAGCTGAGGTGGCTCAACATATAGCGCTTTTAAAAACGGAAACTGAAATAACCAGAGAGAGCATTCTCACTGATCTCTTCCGAAACTCACCCTATCAGCTGCGGCAATGTCATACTATTAAGCTAGGCATAAGTGAGTAGACTTTGTCGATAGATCTCTATTTTAGTATTTTGTCGAAAGCGCTTTTTTTCACGAATTTATTTAACAATTTTTGATTTATATCAAGAATTATACTATAGCACATTTCTAATAGGTTTAACGAATTACATGTCATTTATTTGAATTCAAATTTATTTTAATGACTTAGTATTTACTAAAAAGATGTAATTTTTTTTTTTTAAAAAAAGTTGTTATATGGATTTGAATGATTGTTTTGAATTCTTAGAATTTTGTGCATTTGCAATGTACCTAAGCTAGAAGCGAGCAAGGCGAGCTTGGTTTACGAGGCAAACCATATAAGATTGCGTAGCAATTTTCGGGGGTTGGCGAGCGTTAGCGGGCAGGGGGAGCAGCCCACTAGTAATCCTAATTGCTCAATCTAAAAATACTGTAATCAATATAGATATTGAAATATTGAATGACGTATTATTTTGCGATTCTAAAACAAAACAAAAACAAGATTTTAAGTAAATATTCAAGCGTAGTATACTCGATACAAACAAAGTATCGTTCTTATATAGATTCATTAATATTATGGTTAAACTGTATCATCCACCATAAAATTCCAACGGCTTTCATTTAATTATATAACCAAATGAAATAAGTTGGACAGAATTAGTCAATTTATCATATTTGTGACAAAGTTGTTTTAGGCATCAGAGAAAGTACGCCAGTTAGCAATTACAAGAAAATTGTTTTGACATAATATTTAAGCAACTTCAGCACAGGTAGATATTTCCCAGCTTGTTTCATAATTTACTTATAGTTATACTGCACAGTTTTCCTGAATTTAGTATTATAAGTAAATTAAGTTCAAAGTTTGAAATTTAACATGTTTTTAAAGAGCATAATGAGTTTATAGTTTTGTAATAGTTAAATTGATAATAAAGAATTTCTTTTCCATTTTATTAGCGAAGGAAAGATTTCATTGCTTATGGTTAATACAAATTTTAATCGACTCTTAAATTTAAAGAATAAGCTCTATTAACATAATTAACTCTTTTACAATAGCAAAGTGAAACAAGATTTTTCCGTAATCCTCTCTTGATTTAGTAATATATGCTTTATTTTTCAGTAATGCGTTAGGGTTCATTTATATAATCCACTTATTTGTGTTTTTTATCTCATGTATTATATAAAATTTTTTAAGGTAGTTGATTTTTTTTCTTTCAGTATTTGATTTGGTTTAGTTTGGTTTAACTATAAAAATACATGGGAAATCATCCAAATTCAAAATAGAAATAGTTCATGCATAAGCATAAATAAAATTTAAATTAAGCTTTTTTCGTGTAATTTTTGAAGTAAACAAAGGAGATTAAAATGCTTTTATCTTATGAACGCAGTAATGGCGGCTAGGCGATTTTCGTATAACTGAAGTCAACTATAATTAGGAAATTACAATGTAATTTCAACATTTAGTTTTAAAAACGTTTGTTGGGTTTGAAATATAAGCTAAAAATCAATATGAGCACTAAATAGAATTTATGTAGAGCGGTTATAGTGAAGAAATAGTTGCCAATTTGACTGTACTTTGTACCTTTTACTAATATATGAAATCTTCCATTTTCCTATTTTTCTTTCTCAATTTATTATTATTAGAAAATCTTACTTTTGAGTAATTTTCTCTGCTTTCTGTAAGAGCTCAAAAATTCTCCAAAATATGAGGAACTACCAATTGTAAGTAATTGGATTTTCATCTTTACCAATCACAGCAGGATTCTAACCCGGGTCTCCTCATTGAGAGATGAGCTCCCTCTCCTCTGAGAGCCATTGAACAACCTGGCCAATTTTGAGTTAACGACTACCAATGTTCATTTCCGTAGCCATGTCATTTTTAATCTTATCCAGAAGACAAGGGAACTCCTAAGTATTGGAAGAAATTTACCCTCGTGGTAAACTTCTTGTTAAAACTAACCCGCATTTGCGCTACACGGAGAGGAAAAATCTGCCACACTTAACCTGAGGCCAAGGGGACTATAACACGTGATTCGTCTATCACTGAGGATATGTTTCGTCAGCACTGTGGCCTGTGTTAGCCGGTTGCGGAATTTGTATCGACCAGCAATCTCTGGGATTCAAAATATACTTCTATTCATAAAAGTAAGATGTCAACTTATTTTTGGTAGACTTTTTACGAAATCTAAAACGAAAATTTAATCCCTAGAGTCCATGCCAATTTGCCAGATGAAAGATAAATAGTTTGTTACATGAGAGTCATGCGTAAGAAGAGATTTTCATATTGCCATTTAAGGTAATTAACGGCTTTAAGCAAGCGCCCAAACATTGTATAACCAGTTTGTTATTTCATTGCTTAATGAGTTTAGATGGCAATGCATTTTACTCTCCTCTTATTGATATTAATAAATAATCTACACTAAAACGAAGGGGAAGAGATAAATAAACGTAATGCGTGTAAAATGCTTCTCTGCCTAAAATTTCGAAGACTTTAGTGCAATTTGCTGACTATAAATGGTAAGTCAACACCTCTTCTTTTCATCTTTATGGATTTAATGGCTCAACTCCATAGCCCTGTAATTTTGAACCCGATCCAGAGGACAAGGGAACTCCTGAATCAAATATTGGAAGAAATGTCACCTTCGTAAAGGACTTTCTGATGGAATAAACCCGCACTTGCTTTTCATGGAGGGGAAAATCGCAAAACTCCCCAGAACAAGTTAAAGGGAGAAGTTCTATGAATCTGTGCACAAAAATATTTAAAATACATAAAGTAGGTAAAATAGTATGTGCCCTTCCAATGAGGTGAACCAGGTTCGAATCCCCAGCAATGGATGGTCGAAGAGAATCCGCATCCGGTTTGCATCGAAAACAAGGGTGACGTGAAGCATCCTCAGTGGTAGACAGATCATGAGTTACAGCCCCTTTGCCGTCAGTTTAACCGTGGAAGGTTTTCGTGGTCTTTCTCACCATGTAGCGCAATTGTGGGTTAGTTTCATCAAAAAAACCACCACGAGGGCCAATTTCTTCCAATACTTAATCCCTTGTCTTCTGCATTGGGTTCAAAATTATAAGGCTACGGAGTTGAACATTAGTAGTTGCAAACCCAAAAAACTGGTTCCGCTGTTCAACGACGGTTAAAGAATAAAATATGGTTTGTGCATGAGTAAGTGAATAAAACCCTTATAAAAATAATACAATAAAACGTTTTGTGTATAGTTTAACTACTAATAGTGCGTAGAAATACAAAAATGTTTTAAAGACAAAAACTAAAAAAGA